>NC_138580.1:24435392-25095392 GCF_964289735.1 Phaethon aethereus
CTGTCCAAAACAGTTATGTAAACAGGCAAGAGCAGTTTCTCTAGCTGACCTGTTTGCTCAGTACAATACAATGCAATTAGTTAACTTTTTTCCTTTAAAATGCACACACATACGGTATCTGCAATTTGTTGTGGGTTTGTTTTTGTTGGGTTTGTTTTGTGGGTTTTTTTTTAAATTGAGGGGAAGAAGCATACATTTATTTTTCATGTTTCCACAGGTAGTTGTTTAGTTGAGAAACCTCACAAGGCCACATACACCTGAAGCTTTGACTTGGATTAAAACATCATAACCAAAAATGATGTTTCTCCCCCTGGGTTTTTATCCCTCTAGGTTTCCACAATCTCTCTTCTCCAATGAAAACAGCCCAAAAATTTCTCTGCAGCATTTATGACCGTTTACTGAACTCTTACATCCACCAGGAGACCCTGGAAAGCCACATGACAGCTTCAACTAAGTTCAAAATGCAGCAATTTTCCAGTAAACCTGGTTGATAATTCTCATAACACTTTTTTTTTTCCTTGAACAGTTCAAGAAGTGTCTCTCAACTCAAACTCTACCTGATCCTACATCCCTCACACCAAAAAGGCCAGATTCTTCGGTATTAGTGTAAAATGTCCAGCTCCCCTTTTCAGTAAAGCCACATGTGCTACTCATCTCCTGGTTCCAGCATAGGCTCTTCTGCCTTTAAAAGCTGTTATTTGAAATCTGTTAGAAAAAGCAAACTCTTGCTGCTTCCTGAAAATTCATATAACTTTAGTAGGAATCATCTGTTAGGAGTTCACAAATGACCCAAAGTAAGAGTAGCAACACAGAACATGTATGGTGTGGAAACCTGTTAGAAATCCATTCAACGCTCCATCTGTCCTCACCATTATTTTTGGCTCATTTCCAAACAGAAAAAGAACAGTTCACAGTCCCTCCCTCTTCCAGGAGACTGTACTCCCTATTACAGCTTCCGCAGTCAGTCAATCTTGCAGGCAGTTTTGACCAATGCAAGCAAAGTACCTCACAGGGTAAATAAAGCAATCTGTTTCGGAAGAACTAGGTACTGCAGATGAACCCTGGTCACTTCTATGCAAGAACAATTTGATGAATAGCATTTTATCCATGGTGCTGACAAACAAGACTTGAACCTAACAGCACATGAACCAGAAGCGAAAAATCTGCTAATTAAATTTCACCTACATGAATTATAAAAAGGTAAAAGATTCAACATGGATTAAGACATACTCGATGTCCCGTGTATGAAGACTTTGCCAGAGAATGCCTGCATTCTCAAACTATTCAGTAAGTTATTACACCAACTAATTAAATTTTGCCTGCTCCCACCAGGCAGAGAAGATGGCTCAAGCCACCGCTAGTTAAGGTCTTTCATTCACTGCTAGCAAATTATTCATGATGCTAGAATAAGCATCACAGGCAAGCTGATATACACAGGCTCAGAACTAACTGAAGAGCAGGGGAACTCGGCAAAGGAAGCAGCATATCAGCAACAGGATATACTTGCCACTTGCCAATTTTCAGTTGTTTTCTGTAAAAAAATGGGATTCTCTTACAAATGCTGATATGCCAGAATTACATCGGCTAAGTTATTCATGTTTCACTGTGGAATTACAGGTCGTTTTCATTTACGTAAATGCTCCTTTTAAACCTAGAGCAAGGCCCACATGATGTCATTCAAAAAGTCACACTACTGATTTGGTTTCTAACAAGTACTTTCCACCAATTGACTACATAATTTTGACTTCAAAACTTTATCAAGCATCTGATTATGCTATCCTACAATAAGTTTGAGAGAACTTACATGGCCAAGAACAATGGAAGTTACTGCTCAGATTTAGTTCAGTAACCATCACTTGAGCACTGAAGATCTGAAACCTTGAATTTTAGCAATCTACAATGCAACAGAATAAACCCATTTGCTGACAAAAAGGACAGAGATCCCGAAATACACTGGGCCGTGCTAAGAGTTGAAGAGGGGTAGTTGCACTTTAAGTGTTATCCTCATGTGAGACAAGCAGGATTGCTTTAAAATTTAAGTTTGAAAAGGACATCCAAGATAAATTAAGATAGATTAAGGTTTTTTTAGATAAGATTTCTAAGTTAAATAGAAATGTTTGTGGTTGCCATCAGCATTGTTTTGTGAACACACATGTGCAAGACAGCATACCAACCTACAGGTGCAAACAAACAAGGAATTAAATGAATGCTGATAACTTGAGAAAGGATGAACCAAACCACTTACATTTTACTTATTCCTGCTTATAACCTCATTTGATTTTAACCAGAGGAGGAAGCAGAAACATAGACTTTGAAATCACTTTATTAATGTTTTCACACAGGTTGATTACTATCAGCCAATGCAGTCCTCAAGTTTTAACTATTTACAGTTAAAACACAGCTTAGGCTCACATTGCTTCTACCCAAGCATTTTTTCTAGTTAATCATATCATTTAAAATAAAGAAGAAAGAATGCAAATAATTGCAGTGAGGAAATTATTTGGGGCACAAAAAAAAAAAAAAGGAGGAAATAGCAGTTGAAGAGGCTTGAATCAAATGTCACCACTGAGACATACCTCCTGGCCAGGCACAGTATGCCACAGCTGTGGTAGTAGACAGGACCATACAGACTAAGACTGGCAGGTAGATACACTCAGAGGCTTTCAAAGTGTTTGTGAGCTATGACAGAAATCACTTGTCCAAATGACATCAGTTTGACATGCTTACACTAAAAATATTTTTAGGCTTAAAGTGATTAAGCAGCATCTTAATGAAATTTAGATCAAAAAATGCATGAGAATAGCTTTATTAAAGCTTTTATTAAGTCACTAAAATTTCTTTAGGTGTGCTACACACAGTTCTTTTCTTGTTTAAGGAACCCATCACTTCTAAACACAAAATGTCCCATTAAAATAATAACTACAGTTAACAGATCAACTGTTTCTGGCTTCCAAGTCCCAATTTTCAAGGCAGGAGCTACTTGCTGAGATGAAGAACATCTCTTTTCCACTTTAGAATTAGCAGATCTCATCCTCTGCTACCTAGTTCAGATTCATAGACTTGGGGCAGAGGGGGTGGAAGAATAAAGAAATACACTTTTCTGCTTTAGTTCCTGCTGATGTGAATCAGTCCAAAGAAAAGATTCTCTTTCCAGTTAAAGTGGAATGATTTCAATCATTAGTCTGTCAAACCTTGCCTGAAAGTACCCATATTGGGGGAACAGAGGTAGGAGGACAACAAAATAAAAAGCCAACAGTCTTTCCTTTTTGAAAAAGCTACATGTTGTCACAATGTAAAAAAAGAATTTTTGCTGAATATTGTACAAAATTTAAAACAAACAAGTAGTTTAAATACATAAATTAAGTCAGTAACAGAATACAAACCAAGACCTTAAAATAACAACCATTCATAATTGTTTTTAATATATTGTCTCTCCTGTTTTTAATATCCACAATTTCATTCACACCAAAACACAAGCAACAGGTAACATTAAAGCTCAAGGAAATTTGTTCATCTAAATCATTTGGCAGGAACACAGCAGTTTTTACGGGAAGTTCTTGGAGCCCACCTTCCGTGTACAGTCTATATCACTGAGCGTATTTATTGTAAACAGACATACAGATAATCCACTGCTGCAGAAAGAAATAAAGCCCAGGTTACAAGTTCTGGCAGCATACTTTAATCTATTAAGTAGACATTTTCCTTTAAGTAATAGTCTCTAAATTGTTGCCTACTTGATTTAATTTACAAGCATTTACACCTCCATTAAGTAATACCAGTCAGCTTTCAGCATGGGCTAGCAAGTAAATGCGCACCACTTCACAGAATCACAGAATCACTAGGTTGGAAAGGACCTTTAAGATCATCAAGTCCAACCATTAATCCAGAACCACCATGTCCCCTAAACCATGTCCTGAAGCGCCACATCCACACGTTTTTTGAACGCTTCCAGGGATGGCGACTCCACCACCTCCCTGGGCAGCCTGTTCCAATGCCTGACCACCCTCTCGGTGAAGAAATTTTTCCTAATATGCAATCTAAACCTCCCCTGGCGCAACTTGAGGCCATTTCCTCTTGTCCTATCACTAGTTACTTGGGAGAAGAGATAACACCCTCATCGCCACAACCCCCTTTCAGGTAGTTGTAGAGAGCGATAAGGTCTCCCCTCAGCCTCCTCTTCTCCAGACTAAACAACCCCAGTTCCCTCAGCCGCTCCTCATAAGACTTGTGCTCCAGACCCCTCACCAGCTTCGTTGCCCTTCGCTGGACACGCTCCAGCACCTCAGCATCCTTCTTGTAGTGAGGGGCCCAAAACTGAACACAGTATTCAAGGTGCGGCCTCACCAGTGCCGAGTACAGGGGCACAATCACTTCCCTACTCCTGCTGGCCACACTATTCCTGATACAGGCCAGGACGCTGTTGGCCTTCTTGGCCACCTGGGCACACTGCTGGCTCATGTTCAGCCGGCTGTCAACCAGCACCCCCAGGTCCCTTTCCGCCGGGCTGCTCTCCAGCCACTCCTCCCCAAGCCTGTAGCATTGCATGGGGTTGTTGTGGCCAAAGTGCAGGACCCTGCACTTGGCCTTATTAAACCTCATACAGTTGGCCTCTGCCCATCGATCCAGCCTGTCCAGATCCCTCTGCAGAGCCCTCCTACCCTCCAGCAGATCAACACTCCCACTCAGCTTGGTGTCATCTGCAAACTTACTGAGGGAGCACTCAATTCCCTCATCCAGATCATCTATAAAGATATTGAACAAGACTGGTCCCAGAACCGAGCCCTGGGGAAC
Source organism: Phaethon aethereus (assembly GCF_964289735.1). Classification (NCBI taxonomy): domain Eukaryota; kingdom Metazoa; phylum Chordata; class Aves; order Phaethontiformes; family Phaethontidae; genus Phaethon; species Phaethon aethereus. The sequence goes on from NC_138580.1 coordinate 24,440,184, forward strand.
ACCACTCGTGACCGGCCGCCAGCCAGATTTAACGCCATTCACCACAACTCTCTGGGCTCGGCCATCCAGCCAGTTCCTCACCCAGCGAAGAGTAAACCCGTCTAAGCCACGAGCCGCCAGTTTCTCCAGGAGAATGCTGTGGGAGACGCTGCCAAAGGCTTTACTAAAGTGCAGGTAGACAACATCCACTGCCTTTCCCTCATCCACTAGGCGGGTCACCTGGTCATAGAAGGAGATCAGGTTGGTCAAGCAGGACCTGCCTTTCATGAACCCATGCTGGCTGGGCCTGATCCTTTGGCTGTTCTGCAGATGCCCTGTGAGCACTCTCAAAACCAACCGCTCCATAATCTTCCCTGGAACAGAGGTCAGGCTGACAGGCCTGTAGTTCCCAGGATCCTCCTTCCGGCCTTTCTTGTAGACGGGCGTCACATTGGCAAGCCTCCAGTCTTCTGTCCAAGCTGATACTTTCTTCTTTTGGAGATTGGAACAGATCTTCAAGCAACAAATGGTACATGAAGAAGAGCCTAACTCTTCCTCCAATGGCAGAACCACTACAAACTCATGCTAGCAATATTCTTGGCAATAGAGTCCGTCTCCCTGTAGCAGCAATCTCAGCTTAGTAGGACAGACAGCGACTGCCTGCCCAGCCCAGTCCCGCTCTTCCCTTCCCTTGCCCACAGCAAGCATGAAGGCAAGATCGCTTTGGCCTATCATACATTATTTTAGGTCAGACAAAGTCCCTGCTTTTTTTCCCCCACCTCCCAACAATGACTGCAGTTATGTCATGACTAAGTGTAACATATGCGAAATAAAAACCTGAATGCTTTAGATTTTGCAAGACAAAATCTTGAGGCTAGACAAAAGTCTAATTTAAAGAGAACTCAATGTTTATAAAACATTATGCATGCACAGATTGACTACGTCTACTAATCTAAACAAGTAGAAAATTAACACAGAACACATTACATAAAGATGAAGAACAAAATCAAGACTATACAAGAGAAATTAAGGAATTTAAATTACAATTCAGTTGTATGTCTTCATGACCATAGCCGCCTTTTCCCTGAGTTAGTCTAAGACAAACAAGCACAAACAGCCTAAGAAGAGTTACCTCAGTCTCCTGTGGTACTGAATTATCACTAATTATCACTGCATCGTTACTGTTATAGTGAAACATTAAAATGATAGAAGCAGCAGAAGTTAACTCAGGAGTTACAACTACCCACAAATCCCCACATCCATTGATTTTAAGTAACAAATACTCTCTTAAGTCAAAAGACCATTCAAATGAAAGATGATTTACTATTTATATCCAGCTCAGATCACATATATATATATTCAGAATACAGATCAGTAAATATACCATTTTCATTAATATTTAAGGATGATTTTCTTCCCCCCCAGAGAGAGAGAGAGTTTGCAAGACAGAGAACATGCATACAGATATTTACCACCTTAGCACTCCTTGTAAGGATAGATGGCCAAAGGCAGGATGAGGAGAGAGGTAATAATCTCTTTGTCACTTCAACTATTAAGTTAGAAGTAGCCAGTCATAGCTAACTGAGAAGGAAAAGAGATTACTGGCATGCCCAAAGCAGCAATAACACTACAGTTTAGAACAAATCTGTCAACAAAACTTAAAAGCCACACCCCTACCTCTGTACAATCAACAGTCAGAAAGTTTTGACTCAAATTCAGCAGAGGTTTGTTTTATGATCCATACAGTAACAAGTATGTTTAATACTTGAGAAGGAAAAAAAAGGTAACATGTTACAACAATACACCTATACAAACAGCGCCCTATTAATGCATTTTTCAGCAAATTTTTTTTTTACAAAGTGCACAGGAATTACAGACCGAAGCTATCTGGACCTGAAAATTAAATTAACAAATGGATTTTTGATCAGTGACTAATCAATCTTTTTTAATTGTGGGTGTGATCTGGCTCTAAAACAGAGGCCCAAGCGCTGAACAAAAGCGCAAATGTGCATGCTACTTTGCCCTATGATTTTTGTACACTCACTTCATTCAAGATACCTCTGCAAGTAACTGCAAACTGAAATAAACAAGTCACAAGGGTCTATAAGTTTCTGTTTTCTGAAAGCACCTTAAGTTTTGTTGTTCAAGCAAAAACCCACTTCCCACGCTGAGCTTATAGAGCAGATTACAGAAACAGTCAATAGCAAAAACCATTGATGTGACAAAATTAATACACATCTAGAATAAGGAAACAATTAGAAGAGACATACTGAAGGAGTATCTCTGAATATACCAGGTACAAGTAACAGAGCCTATGAAAAGAGGAGAAAGAGCCAGGGGAAAAAAGGCTGCCCATAAAGCTTACTGTCAAAAGACTGAGGACACAGGTATGTTCATAGGTATTTGTTTGGCTACCTACAGCATATACACTATTCTGAATAATGCAAAATACAGGATGGCAATTTCACAAATGAGCAACCTCATAACACATTAGATATGTCCACTATGTTCATTTTCCAAATCTCTTCAGAAGATCCTCCAAGTCACCTGGGAGCCACTACCTTCATAGACAGGAAGGCTGAGCACCAAATGGTGCTGAGCAATGACTGGCAGCTCATAGACTTCTCATTCTCATACCACAAAGGTTGTATTGGGGGGGAAAAAAAGAAAAGGTATAATCCATATACATACATCATTTCACATTCTAAAACAGATGTCAGTAAAAACTTAAAGACATTATAGTTGCATTAAACTTCTATGAAAACTTTGGGTTCAGGAATACTATTTCACCTGCTTAATGAAGAAAAATACTAAGAATCTGTGTTACCTTGGAGGTTTGTGGTACTGGCATAGGAAGTCAAATCTTTCATCTGGCACAGGAACTCGACTCTCATTTGGATCAATAGTACAGAACGGAAAATTTTCTGCTGCCGCTTGACTCTTTGTTAACACATTGAAAAATGTGGATTTCCTATAAATGAAATACACACATTCTTGAAGAAGCTCAAATAAAAAGCATTTAAAAGGGCTGGATAGAAACACATCTTATTCCAACTCAAAAGCAATACTGAACTTTCCCTTTACTTCAAGAACAGTGACCTTGGCCCTGATTCTAGTACAAGGCCTTCTCAAATACTCTTACAGAGTGTGTCGTTGAAACCTAAGGATGCGTACCTCTCTTCCCTGCTCTTGAAAATTCCCCTAAGTGACTATATTGCACATGTCAGTTAGCAAGAAATTTTAAGTCAAAAGCAAAGAACAGCTCTACTAGCCACTACATATTTTCCTGAAGCACAAACTGAGAAACAGATAAGGATGCTTGAAACGTAGTCTGAACAAACTAGTTTTGCCAAGACTCACCAGCTCTGTACCGTATTGTTTCTTCAGATTTATTTACATACTAACACACTTTCAGTATCCAACCAATAAAAGTCAACAATCAAAAGAGAAAAAAAGGGGCAAAGAAAGCAAACCACATCAGCTAATCAATTACAAGTAATCTTCTGTGCATATGAAGACACAGTTCTACATTACCAAACATTTTTCATCCTTGTTAAATATCCCTGGAAAAAAAAAATGCAAGCGGTATCAGGGAAAACAGAACATTTGCACTTAAACCAAGTAGCAAATTATTTTGTTAGCTAGCATTTATTAAACCAAAAGAGAGCAATTCTTGAGTTATTCCTAAGAGAAAGTTCTTGATCAACTCCTGAATCTTCCACCATAAATATTCTCTGTGTGTTTGTTTTTTTTTTTTAATTTCACATAACTTCTCAGCCACTGAAAAAAAAAATAATCTGAAAGCTGCCCTTCATACAACCAACATGCTCAAAAGTCAGTCACAATGTTCTTTGAAAGTTGCATCGTAACACAACTGTGTAACACATCAATGGGGAAAAACAGCATCTGCAGTGTTACTGCTAATTATTTCCTTTCTGGTGTGCAACTTACCAATGCCCTGAAAAAATAAAATAAGCCATAATGAAAAGACAAGAAAGCAGTACTTATGTCTCTGAGACATGCTCAAAGACTTCCTCTATTTTTTTTTAAATTTGAGAATGCTGAGAACTTCTTTTAGCAAATATGACATACAAATGAATACCAATAGTTTCACACAGTTATTCTCCAGCTAATTCATCATCCCTTAGAAGTGCTTTAAGTATAGCTCCCTTAAGGAGCTATAGGAACTACAGATGAGAAGCATGACAGAGAACAACGATTCATCTTCTGTCATCTCTCCCAAACTGTAACTTACACAACTTTTTTCATTACAAACTCTGAAGAAGTTTCAAAAATGCAAGTCCTCTTCACTGCTAATGACACTCACGGTATCGTTAGCCCTTCCTGTGCACATCATCCTCTCAAAAAAAAAAAAAATTTTGTATGCATGTGCACTTACATACTTGCATAAAAACATGCATTACATACACATACACAACGATGGAAGTAAGGAAATGCAAAAGACATAGTATTTTATAAAACTTAGCAATTACTAAGACTTTTTTTAATTCTTCACTATTACCTTACCCAGACTTGTACATACCAGCCTCACGCTACCCAAGTGTTTTACAGCGCTCCACCTATCTAAAGGTGTAAGTCTATCGCTGAGCAAAAAGACTTAGACTGTAATCCCTCAGCTTCTATACGCATCTATAGGCGCCCGTCTTCACCCAAAAACTGTCAGATCACTCTGCCTGGAGCAGAGGCAAACTCGGGGAGAGCGAGGAGCCCCGGCCTGCCGGGCGGTCCCGGCCTGCTCCTCCGCCGGCCCCCAGCCCCGCGCTCCCCTGATCACCTACCCGACGTTTGGCAGCCCGACGATCCCGATCTTCAGGGACGTCCCAAATCTTCCGATGATCGGGTGAGATTTAACCCCGTCACCTCCCTTTTTCGGGGGCATCTGAAAGCACAAAGCAGGGCACGCTGAAGGCCCCGCGACAGTCCTGGGTCCCGCCGCCCACCTTCCATCCCGTCCCCACCCGGCGAGGGACTCCCCCGGCGGACTGCGGCGCCCGAACCCGGGCCGGGGCTTCGGCTTCCCCCTCCAAAAGAGCCGAGGAGAAACACCCGCCCCGGCCCCGCGCTGCCAGCCGGAGGCGCGGCGCCTCCCAGGCCCCGGCAGCCTTTCAGCCTGGCCCCGGCGGCTTCCCCACCGCGTTCTCCCCCCAGAACAGCCGGCGGAGCGGCATGAGGCTCGAGCGGAGGTGGGGGAAAGAAATCAGGGGCGGGGGACAGGAGGGGAAGGAGCTCAACTCACCTCAGCTGGCGGAGCCGGTCTGCGCGGCCCCCGCCTGAGAGGAAGAGGCGCGAGCAGCCCCTCGCACGCGGACACGCCGGCCGGAAAAGGCGGGGCCGAGGCCTCCCATTGGTCGGGAGCGTCGCGAGGGGAAAGGTCACCCACGGGAGGGCGGCGCTGGCTCCGCGCCGCCGCGTCGCGCCAGCGCCGCCCTCCCTCCCTCACCCAAACCCATTCCCACCCCTCCGGGGTCATAACGCGAGGTCTGGCGCTGGCGGCAGCTGAGATCGTCATCCCCCAAAAAATAAACGTTTTGCGGAGGCATTGCAGCCCGGTGCCGTGGGTTTTACTTGCTAAGGTACAACCCGCGCAGGACGACGGCCCGTTTGGTGTAAAGCAACCTGCAGGAGCGCATTTTAAAAAGAGCACGTGCAGAGGAGAGACGGCTCTGTGCCACAAGATACGCACAAATCCTATAACTTAGCATGGTTTAAATGTTTAACGCTTCCTTCATCAATTATAAATTACATTTTACTTAAAAAACAAAAGCCTTGATACAAACGTCCAAAAGAGGAGTGGTAGGGGCTGATGCTGATGTTTGTCTGCTGCGACTGCAGCGACCCAACGCCTCAGCTGTGCCGGTTCCTCCCTGGGCTCCCAGTTCGGTGCCGTGCAGCGCCGGGGCTCAGGGCAAGGCCGGTGTGGGCGGCTGTTGGGGGTTCCCAATGCCTGTGGCCGGTGGGAACGCTGGCGGCCACGGCGGCGAGTCCTGAGCAGAACACCGGCCACCCAGAGCTTCATTTCTGGAAGAAGCAGTTGTGTGTCCCCCCTTCCATCCCCCCTCCCAAAAATCCGCCATGCCTCTGGGAAGAAGTGCCAAGTGAAAGGTGATGGGGTGAAAAAAACCCACCAAACTGGGGCTGCCTGAGGTGCAAAACCAGCCTGAGGAATCCATGCAGAAAAGCAGCATCCTCCCAGGGTTCCTCACCCTCTCCCACCCTACAAGTAGGACGAGGTCTTTGCTGGCTGGGTTATCTGCAGACTACGGGTAACAAAGCTCGCTCAGGTTCGCTCTTCCAGCCATTGTGCGTCACCCTTTCCCCGCAGGACGGCTCCCGCGCAGTGCCCCAGCAGCCAGAAGAGTTCTGCAGCCCTGAGCGCATGGCACAATGAGCCGTCGGGGGTGGGGGGGTTCCATAGCAGCTCGTAGGAGTTACCTGGTTACCTGCTGTCGGGACTCCCAGCCACTTTACGAAAGTGAGTATTTGCATCCTTTCTGTGCAGAAAACTGTGTGAGGTGTAAGGAAAAGTCGTTTAATTTCCCAGGCCCAGTGACTCAGGGTGGGAGGCGAGAGCAGAAGCCCAGGGACGGTTGCTGCAGATGAGGAGGATTCCAATCTCCACCTCCAGAAGAGGAGCACTAAACCCTGCTGTGGTCTGTCTGTCCAGTGGAAGCTGCTAAAATGGGTAGGAGGAAGTAAAAGGGGTCTGCAGGAGTTTACAGTTGTGCTAGAAAAATTATCTCCCTCCAGGGGTTCCATTTAACCTGTAAATAGGAATTTAGCATAATGAGTGATCATTATTATAATAACAACCTGCATTTTTGCTGCTTCAGCAATGGCTCTACAGAATCAGTTTTGCTGTCCCTAAGAAGAAGAATGCAGGAATGCAAAGCCTCTTCATTCAGTCTTCAGATGCAAGGCTGGATTTGACCCTCGGGTCAGTTCTGGGAAGAAGTGACCGGTTTCAGAAGTCAGTATTTCTAGGAGATATTAGGTAACACAGCATGTAAATTTAGGGCTGCACTAACAGTTCTCACAATAAAGATTTTTTCCTTTTGCTGTTTCGAACAAACAAGTATATAATTTTAATCTGTAAACAGAAAGAAGATAGTTAACCAGCTGTAAGACGCATTCAGATCACCAATTCTCCTGCATAGCATTATTTTGATTATCTAGTTTGAACAGAAAAAAAGATTTTTAAGTTGGTATGAGTCAATAATGATTACACTTTGTCTGCATTCTGTGTCTAGATCAATTTTTTCTTCTGTCATAAATCTGTGCTAACGTTATCTTCAGAAACTACCAAGAATGTAAATACTTACCTTAGTTGTATTTGCAGTTTCCTTTTATGAGTCTTTTAAAACATTTTAACTGAAAAAGGATTCCTTCTTCATCTAGCTTCATCTAAGTTCTGTTAAAAGAATTTGCCAAAAATAAATAAGTACGTCTGCAGCAAGAAAACAGCAATTCTCTCAACCTAAATCAGCCCTGACAAAATACGCGGTGCTGCTATTTAGGATGCCCTTCTCCTTAGGCTTTTTTAGTGGACGTGATCTCCAAAAGCTTTCTGAGATGATTATGGCTTGCAAGGAAGCTGTGAACAAGAAGCTGGACCCTTGTGGAAATAATAAGATAAATGAAAGGGAAACACCAAGGCACAAAGAGCAACGCTGTTCACTGCAAGTAGAGATGTGGGCTCAAATCGCCTGGTCTTCCGTTTCCCGACCCAACAATCCTGCACCAGAGCGGGAGGCGCTGGGAAGGTGAAATACCCCGTGCCCAGGGGAGTGCACTGAGCATCTGTACGCTTTCTGGATTCAACGGAGCGCTGGTGGTTGGGCAGACTGCTAGATTTTTGTCCGTGCTTATCTAGATTTACAGCGGTGGCGTGCGCTCAAGGGAAGCCCATTGTAAACACATTGGGATTTATTTATAACAATCCAAGTGGCAATTTAATAAATAACAAAGTAATAATCCTCTTGAGAGGATAGATCTGGGAATAAAATAGAGATTTAAAGAAGAAAAGATGAAAGATTTAGAATCCATGAAAAATTAATTGTGGGATATTACAGAAGTCAGACCAGGACTCTTAAAAAAAATGTAAAGACATTTTCTTCAACTCAGACTCTGCTTCTTTGAACCACTAAAGGCAGACACCATCAAGTGTTTGCCTGCTAAGAAAACTGAAGGAGAGAAGGCAGTAAAAACTGTTTCTTATAGCACATCCTATTTTAAATCCATAAGATAAAATCCTTAAAACTTGAAAAACAGCAGAATGAAGGAGTCAAGGTGAGAGTATCATCAGATTATATATCATCTGTCAGAACAAAAGGAATATAATCTTGCACATTAAAAAAAAAATTGTCTAAGAATGGACACTTTTACTAAGCCTAATTTGGAATTACACATAAAAAATGGCTGTTACAACTTTTTTTTTTTTTCCCAGTGACATAAGATCTTCGCAACAATATAGTCAAGGAAAAGAATGCCATATCTGTTCAGAGCTTTTCTACTAGCATGGTGATAGTCAATAATAGTCAGTTCTTGCTGGTAACATGCTTATATGGTCTTTCTACTGTCTTAAGATCTAACACTATACATTTAAGAGAAAAAAAAAAGAGCTAAAAAACCCCAGCTAATTCAGATTAAAATATAGTTATTTAGCTGTTGAATGAAGCTAATGGATTACTACAATAAACATTCAGAAATAGTGAAATTAACCAAAAATATTTACAAATAACTGCAGAGCAGCCCCTGCATCCTTCACATCCCTAAATAACAAATTCCAGTAACCAAAATTAGTTTCCTTTTCAGGAATGGAATAAACACATTTTAGCTTTCCACCCTTCCAAAGTTCAAGAGAGCCGACTCTTACCCATAGACACTTGTCCTGAAAGTGGGGTTATGCAAGACTATTTCACTGCAGCAGTAAGGGATGGATTTGCCTAGCTCTAGTAATAAGACCACAAATTTTCTGAAAGGCTACATTTCGGGACCTTTTCCGTTTTATTAATTTATTAAATTATTAAAGTTTCCTCACCATCCTAACATTTTGTCAGGCAATTTTATTGTCCATCTTTTTAGTGCAGGCATGATAGCTCTCAGAAGATAAACTTTTTGGCTGTCGTCTTAAAATAAAAATATTTAACTCTGCTGAATATATGTCTGTGACCAGAAAGTTGGTATTTATCTAGCAGCCGGTTAAGTTTAACTTTTTGGTTTTTTTCTCACCACTTCATAAGCACAATACAGGCATAAGCAGTTTGCTACATGAAGTAAAGGAGTGTGTGTGTATATATATAGATATATAAGATAATAGAGCCTACAATAGGTATAATTCTGATTTTAGCTATCTGGGAAAACAGATGAAATTGTTAAGACCCCAACTGCTTTTGTTGCTGTACTTCAGTGCGTCTACATATGGTACAAAAGTCAGTGCTGTGTGTGCAAAAATTTGCAAGTTTAAATATAATTGTTTTAGTTTATGCTCTTCATACAGCACAGTGTATTAATCCCCCCCCCCCACCTTAATCTCTGTATCTAATTTCCTGTTAGCATGGCCACCTCACTAAATACAGATACAGGACTTTAAAGCATTTGAGTCCTTCAGCTCGGAATTGTCCCTTGGCAATGTAACACCTCATCTTACATACTTTTGATTTCAGGTTGCTTTTAGAGTCATGGTTTGCCTTACTTGCTTGAATGTTTCTATCTAAATCTGTCACAGTGGTGAAAACCTCATTTTAAACTGGCATACATAGTTTAAACCATAATAATCTTAACCGTATTACATTCAAAACGTGTTTTATAAGTTCAATGGAAAAAAAATAAATCTCAGAGCAGTCATCGCAATGTCAACTCCCCAAGCCAGAGGTACGGCACGAATACAGCTTATTGCACGGCTGGAACACGTGCAGAAGTCAAACAGCCCTGCAGCACCTCCACCTGATTAAAAACAGTGTTTAAGGGAGAGCAATAAAACAAACACCTTGTGGTTTGTGCCACCAACATACTCTTTGCTCTTTGCTTCCCAGAACGTATATTTACTGCAAAGTCACCGCTAACGGCAGAAATAAGTGGTTTTGTAGAACCGAAAGGATAAAGACCGAGCCCCTGATCCTTGCTGTGGGCGGGCAACGTCCAGCGCAGCCCGGGGGGCGAGGGGACCACGGCTGCTTTTGCACAGCACCGCTCCCGAATTGCCCGGGTCCTTGCCAGCGGGAGGGAGCCAGACGGCTCCTAGTCACAAGTACACTCAGCGCTGAAAGGCAACACTACTCAAGGGCACAGGCTCAGCTAAAAGGTGTTCACCGAGTCCTGAGCGGTTTAAAGGTAGTCATCACCCCGCTGAACCGTGCTTTAAGGCAATATCTTCAAATGTTACGTTTGGCAGGGTTCAGCAGGGTTTGCTCTGCGAACTGTGGATTCATCCAGTTTCACAGACAATCTAACCTTACACCGCTCTCCACACGCTTAAATTCATGCTCTCCGTTGCGGTTTGTGTTTACTGATTTTCATGCTTTTGCATTGTGCTCGCTGTCCTTGTTTTAAGAACGGTAACAGGTTTTTAAAGACGTTAACGCTGCTCCGAAGTCGATCAGGATCGCTGTGGTGGCATAAAGCACCTCTCACCCCTTTCTGCAATATCCCAGACTTTGGCAGTCTAGAAGCATATAATGCAGAACAGCCTGACCTGCCACATTATTAATAATATTTCTAGATCGTGGGTCTGGAAATTTCAGCTGAATTTCATAACTTTAACGTGGACAATGTCACTAACAGGCGTAATGCGTCCTGAGCTTTCCAAAGCGAGAATAGTGAAAACCAGATTTGCTCACAGAAAGCAAGCCAGAAGAGAGAGGTACTATAGTAGGAGAAATTACCTGGGAATTAATGAAATTTTAGTTCAAAAATGACAGGTCTACTTTGAACTTTTCGGTAGCCTAGCAAAATGACAGTGTAAAAGCAAGTACCAATCTAAAATAAAAAAACTTCTACGATTACTACTAATAAAAACAGAGAAAAATATCTTAAATTGAGACTGGTCACGGAGTGGGCAATACTATGCTTTTTCTAGGCTTCAAAGATGCTAGGACCATTCTAGCATGTCCACCTTTTTTTATTTTTTTCCTACAAACGAAACCCTAAGGCATAAAAGGACAATTAGAAGAAAAGAAATGGTAGTGGTCAAAGAAAAGGGTGCTGGGGATGGTGGCACTGAAGAGCATATTAATCCAGATGCTTGATAGTTGAACAACTAAGCATGAGAAAGGAACGCGAGTGTAAAATACTTCCTGTGCTTTGAAGTGTATTATTGAACATGGAAAGAGATGCTTTGATCTACAACTAGTGAGACTTCTGTCACTGAATTTGGGCTATACCTGTATACCTGTATTAAAAATAAAATTTAAAAAAACCACAAAAAACACCCCAAACCTGCAAGAATGCTGACCAGGAATAAGCCCATGGAAGGACTTATTCTGGAATCTGTTTTCTACAAATCTTTGGGCATGTTCAGCAACCTAGAACGATACCTGCAAGGAATCACAGAATCACTAAGGTTGGAAAGGACCTTCAAGATCATCAAGTCCAACCATTAATCCAGCACCACCATGTCCCCTAAACCATGTCCTGAAGCGCCACATCCACATGTTTTTTGAATATTTCCAGAGTACTCCACCACCTCCCTGGGCAGCCTGTTCCAATGCCTGACCACCCTCTCGGTGAAGAAATTTTTCCTAATATCCAATCTAAACCTCCCCTGGCACAGCTTGTGGCCATTTCCTCTCGTCCTATCACTAGTTACTTGGGAGAAGAGACCAACACCCACCTCACCACAACCCCCTTTCAAGTAGTTGTAGAGAGCCATAAGGTCTCCCCTCAGACTCCCCTTCTCCAGACTAAACAACCCCAGTTCCCTCAGCCACTCCTCCTAAGACTTGTGCTCCAGACCCCTCACCAGCTTTGTTGCCCTTCTCTGGACACGCTCCAGCACCTCAGCATCCTTCTTGTAGTGAGGGGCCCAAAACTGAACACAGTATTCGAGGTGCGGCCTCATCAGTGCTGAGTACAGGGGCACAATCACTTCCCTGTTCCTGCTGGGAGGAAGAAACTTTAGGGAAAATTATATTTTTTTCTAGGACTTGTCTCTAACCTCTAGATTATGTGTGATGGAAAGCTAAAATTTTAGTCTAGGTTTTTTAACTGTGTGCTGTTAAATGTCCACGCAAGAATCATAGACTCAAGACATTTCATGTTTCTCTTCTAGGGCACAAAAATATTTGTGATGTAATATTTTTGTGATAGATTCAATGACTTACTTCATTTTGTTTCAAATATTGAACACAGTACCAAAATGTATTGAGAGATCTGGATAACAATTCAAAAACATGTTCTCAGAGAAAAGTAACAAACCTCATTCTAGGCCTAGCCTAGTGCACATTAAGTTATTTTCCAGCCTGATAAGATACTATTTTGATGAAAGAACAGGCTAATGAGTTACCTAATAAGCTGCATAAGTAAAATGAATACTTTTAATACACTAGACATATATACATATATATTAAAAAAAATTGCAAAATGGCTGTAAAATGAAAACCAAACAAAACTTGGAAGGGCATCATGCAACAATTCTTAATCTGAAGCGTTTATTATTTCATAGCCTGAAGTGTTCAGATAAAGCTGATTGATACCGTTCACCTACATTTCCGGAGGCTGGGAAAAAGCTACTCGCGGGCAACAGTCAGGAGGACGCCGGTTACAAAACGGCAAACTATTCTTCAAGCTCTGGCAGAACTTGCAGCCTTCGCCAGGTCAGCCAACGCGCTCAGAAAAATGGGCAAGAGCTGCCGCGCTGCAGAGGCAGTGGCGGCTGCAGGAGCGATGGAGAGCCACCAGCTGGGCACCGAGCCGGGTGCAGCGTGCCCATTGCGGCGAGCCCATTGCGGTGAGCCCAGCGTGCCGAGCCCATCGCGGTGAGCCCAGCGTGGCGTGCCCATTGCGGTGAGCCCAGTGCGCCGCGCCCGGAGGGGCGGCAGCGTCTGCCGCCAGGCTTACGCCTCCGAGCACCAAACTGCGGCGTGCCCGTGCTTGGGGAAGGGTGTTAACGCCGGGATATAGGCTACACCTTCGAGGCAAGGTGGCAGACCAGAATGGGTAAAATTTTCAAAGAGTTCGCAGCAGCAATCGCCTCGCGGCTTTGCCTCACGAAGGTACGCTGTTAGGACGGTCGAAGGGGTATATACCTCAGTCCAGTTCAGAAACAGAGAAAGTGGGATGACCGTGTCAGTTCCTCGTTAGGATTACAGTGATTTCTGTAAATACAGTGGAAATTTATTTTCTAGAATGCTCCAATTTCCATGTAAGTACTAACTGCAAACTGCTGGTATGGTATTCTTGTGGATATGATAAAAATCCAATTATTACTTCCTAGTAATTCGGCTACTACACTATAACCCCCCCCAAGAGCAATTTAAGCCTCAGATCATATATATATATATATTTATTTTCATTCATTTCATGGTAGTGTTCTTTTTTATAAGAAAAATCACAATACGATTACACCTCACTTAGGCGTTCGGGAGAAGGCCTCTCAGCTATTTTGTAACGTCGTAATTCTCCGCTTGAAAAAGCTCAGCAGCTCAGCAAATCCCCACTCAACACACCAATGTTTTCCCCGTAATTTACTTACAAGGCCGTTCCTAACTTTCTCTTCCAAAGTGTGCAGTACTCCCATCCGTGAGCGCGGGATTTGCCACGTTGTATCCTAGGAAGCCGCTTGAATTCACACACCGTTGGTGGTGCCAGCATAAACCCAGGGCCCACAGCAGTTTCGGAGACACTAACAGTCTTCCTCTCCATAGGGGAGCGTCGCCTCGCGAGCACCGTCGTCCGGCAACGGCTGTCAAGGCGCCAGCGCCGGTGAACACCAGCCGGCCTTCGGCGGTCAGCTCCCCGCTGCGCCCCGTGCCCGGTTTTCCCAAAATGAGAGCCACATCCATGCAGCTGCATCCCTGCCGGTTGCGGGGACGGAGGACGCACGCGGCAGGAGGGAGCGGGCCGCGCCGAGCGGCGCCGGCCCACCAGCCGGCCGCCTCTGCAGAGGAGTACTGGAAGGGCAGTGGCGTCCCGTTACCCGACGCCGAGAAACGACTTACCGAGCGGTGAGGTTTTGTCATCGCCGCCTTAAAAAGTACAACGCCATCGCAGAAATCCTGTTGCCTCGCTATCCTCATAATTCTGTGCACACGGCCGAAGTATGACCTCACGGCGTGGGAGCTTGGATACAGGTTGCGCTAACATGGGTTTCGGATCCCAAATAAATTCTGCAGAGGGATTTTCAGCCAGAGCATAGCTACGGGCTGCCACTACGTAACGCCGGCCCCCCCCCAAGAAACACGAGAGCGCGGCCTCCGCAAATAACTATTCTTCTGCCAAATCTCATCTACACCCTTACATACATTTATGCCAATATTTTACATCCCTTTTAAAACAAAACTTCGGCTTACAAAGCGTTTTTTATTCCTCTCAAAAGCTTTCCTTAGGTCACCGTGTTTTTACGGCGGCGACAAAGAAAGGCCGCTTACAGCCAGCGCGCCGAGGACCCTGAGGCGGCGGCTGCGCCGTGGGAAGGCACCGAGAGAACGTCGGCGGCCTGCGGTGAGAGGAGGGAAACCCGCGCGGCCGGTCCTGTGCCAGGTGCCTGATATAGTTTGATCCGTTGCATAAGAGAAACGGATCAATTGATTGCGCCTCCGCGACACTGAAATTTTGCCCGTCACGAGGAATTTTCATAGGGGAGAGCGATCTTTATGGGGAAGGGTACTCGCTCGCCCTGCTTTCCCACTAAGGGAGATCTTAACGACGTTTGACACGGCAGCTACAATTTACAGGGCTCCTGACAACATCATCTGAGAAATTACACATTCGTGTCGGTCTTTTTTAGAAATCGGGCTCTTAAAGTGTGGCCCCTTGTTTCTAACCACAGGCTACCTGACGAGAAGTGAATACAGTTGTCAGCTGGTGGGGCAGAAATTTTTAATGTCAAGGATGCGAGAATCTCTGAGAGCTCCATAGCCCGTAGTCACAGCCGTCTCATACGAGCGGGTAGCTTAAGTAATTTGGGAAGAAAGGTTTATTCCCTGCCAGCCTATACATAACATATATTTATTCTTTTTTCGTTTCAAGGGGGGCAATAATATTTCCTTGCACACTATATGAACTTAAAGTGGAATATATTGCTAAGGATTTGAGGTGCCTGGCTCTCTTAGACTGCTTGGGGGGGGGGGGAATCAAAGATTGGTACCTGAACATGTACAAGATCCCTTTAAGATTTATAGAACATTGGCTATCAGAAAACACTCTTCTCTTACTTTCCTGAATATCTTGTCTATAAAACATTTATTTTTAAAAATAAATGTATGTGCTGGTAATTAATATTTCTGGAGTTCTTTATTAAGATTGATGTTGCAGTTGTTTATCACCTCTCCCACAACAACATCTTTTGTGAATTCCGTTCATTTTTTGTGGCGGTCTCGTGATCCAATCTCCAACCCATTTAAAAGAAAATGCTTTGTGTGCCATTTTGTACTCATGATCATTTGGAGTTCTATTTCGGCTTCATTAATATTGATGCAACTTGTCTCTCCACTCATTCTCAGCAGATTCTTTGAAATTAATCTTCAGCATTTGCTGTAATTTGTTTCTGTTCTGTGCTTCATCCCCCGAGTCCAGCTCTTCTCTAGTTAATTTTGTTTTCTTTATTTTTATCCACTTGCTATGACTGCTCTACTACTTGAGCCACTGTGGTGTGTCAGTCCTTTATGGGATCCCCGTTTCGTCTCTGCCTTTCACTGTGATTTTCCGTCATTATGGGCCTCTTGAATAAAAATGTAGCCCTTGTTTCTGACAAAGTCCATGTTCCTTTTCTGTTCTTTCTGTGTGATTTTCCATCATTACAGTTCTTAAATTTCTTGAATAATGATATATACTATGAACAAATGGATGGAGCAGTAATGGCTTCATCAGTGTTTTCTAAAATATATCTGCGGCTTTTAGAGCATACAGTGCTACAGCAGAGTCTGTGCCATGTTTGGAAAAGCACGATTTTGAAAGTGTATTTTGCAGCCTATTGACGACTATGCCACTCTGCATTAATAATTTTTCTTCTTTCAAACATTATCTACTTCTCAGGACAGTGGTTCCAAGTGGTACTGAAGTCGAGAAATGGGTATTAGCACTGCACATCTCTCAATAAAATGGTGAAAACATAATCACTTTGTAATGTTTACAGAAATGCCACTATGTTATGGAAGTAACAGGATTCTCATTAGCCCTTTAACATTCAGGATGTATTAATAGATTTCAGAATCCTTATTAAAATAAGTCAAGGTTCCAGTCTGAAGCAGTGTATCACAATAAACAAGTAATCAGAAAAAAATGCCTTAAAAATCTGGCTGCAACAATATGATAACTGAAAAGTTGTACTTCAGTACTAATTAGTTACATTTGAGTTATGTCAGATACGTGATAGAAACCAAAAGTGTGAAAACAATTAAAGTTCAGATATCAATGAATAATGTCAGTTCTATTGTTCAAATCAGTGAAATCTTAATATGCCATAATGTAAATTGAGATAAAAATAGGGATAATATGATAAAATATTTCCTACCTTAATTGGTAGTAGTGGCATAGTAACTTAGTCCACAAAATCTTTTAGCAGTTGTAAAGGGGGGAAAAGTTAATTATAAAACGCTAACCACGTACATCAACGACATTAGCATTACTTTTTTTTTTTTTTCCATCCTCTGTTAAATGGTATCCATTAGTGTTTCATTTTGGATCACAGAATAGTTTGGGTTGGAAAGGACCTTTAAATGTCATCTAGCCCAACCCCCCCACAGTGAGCAGGGACATCTTCAACTGGAGCAGGTTGCTCAGAGCTCCGTCCAACCTGACCTTGAATCCTTCCAGGGATGGGGCATCTACCACCTCTCTGGGCAACCTGTGCCAGGGTTTCACCACCCTCCTTGTGAAAAATTTCTTCCTTATATCTAGTCTAAATCCACCCTCTTTTAGTTTAAAACCATTACCCTCTCTACTGTCACTACTGCTAAAAAGTCTGTCCCCATCTTTCTTCTAAGCCCCCTTTAAGTACTGGAAGGCTGCAATAAGGTCTCCCCAGAGCCTTCTCTTCTCCAGGATGAACAACCCCAACTCTCTCAGCCTTTCTTCATAGGAGAGGTGTTCCATCCCTCTGAGCATTTTTGTGGTTTCCTCTGGACCCACTCCAACAGGTCCATGTCTTTCCTGTGCTCAGGGCTCCAGAGCTGGACGCAGGACTCCAGGTGGGGTCTCACCAGAGCAGAGTAGAGGAGCAGAATCACCTCCCTCGACCTGCTGGCCACGCTGCTTTGGATGCAGCCCAGGATAGGGTTGGCCACCTGGGCTGCGAGCGCACATTGTCTGCTCACGTCCAGCTTTTCATCCACCAGGACCCCCAAGTCTTTCTCGACAGGGCTGCTCTTGATCTCTTCCTCCCCCAGCCTGTACTGATACTGGGGGTTACTCTGACCCAGGTGCAGGACCCTGCACTTGGCCTTGTTGAACCTCAAGAGGTTCACACGGGCCCATTCCTCAAGCTTGCCCAGGTCCCTCTGGATGGCATCGTGTCCCTCAGGCATGACAACCGCACCACTCAGCTTGGTGTCATCTGCAAATGTGCTGAGGGTGCACTCAATCCCACTATGTCATTGATGAAGATGTTCAGCAGTACTGGTCCCAGTACAGACCCCTGAGGGACACCGCTCATCACTGATCTCCATCTAGACATTGAGCCATTAACCACTACCCTCTGGATGTGACCATCCAACCGATTCCTCATCCACCCAACAGTCCACCCATCAAACCCATCTCTCTCCAATTTAGAGAGAAAGATGTTGTGGGGGACCCTGTCAAAGGCCTTACAGAAGTCCAGACAGATGACATCTGTAGCTCTTCCCTTGTCCACTGATGTAGTCATTCCATTGTAGAAGGCCACTAGGTTGGTCAGGCAGGACTTGGTGAAGCCATGCTGGCTGTCTCAAATCACCTCCCTGTCCTCCATGTGCCTTAGCATATCTTCTAGGAAACACTGTTCCATGATCTTCCCAGACATAGAAGTGAGGCTGACAGGTCAGTAGTTCCCACAGTCGTCCTTGCTATCCTTTATTAAAAACAATGTTTCCCTTTTTCTAGTCACCAGGGACTTCACCAGGACTTTTCAAATATCATGGAGGGTGGCTTGGCAACTACATCAGTCAATTCCCTCAGGACTCTGGGAAGCACCTCGTCAGGTCCTATAGACTTATGTACGTTCAGGTTCCTCAGGTGGTCACGAACCTGATCTTCTCAGTCCAGTGGCAAGGACTTTGCTCCTCTAGTCCACATCTTGCAGTCCATCCCCTCAAGAGGTGTGGAAGAGAGACTGCCCTTGAAGACGGAGGCAAAGAAGTCATTGAGTACCTCAGCTTTCTCCTCATCCCTTGTTACCAGTTTGCCAGTCTTGCTCAGGAGGGATACACTTTCTTTGACCTTCTTTTTCTGGTGGACGTACCTGTAGAAGTCCTTCTAATTATTCTTCGCATTCCTTGCCGAGTTCAGCTCCAGCTGTACCTTGGCCTTCCTAACCACATCCCTACACAACCAGACAGTGTCTCCATGCTCATCCCAGGATACCTGTCCCGGCTTCCACTGCCTGTGCATTTCCTTCTTGCCCTTTAGTTTGACCAGCAGGTCTCCACTCACCCATGCCAGTGTCTTGCCTTCCTTTCCTGATTTCTTATACCTGGGGATCGAGAGCTCTTGCCTCTATGGAAAGCGTCCTTAAAGATCTGCCAGCTCTGCTCCGCTCCCTTGTCCCTGAGGGCAGTTTCCCAGGGGGTCTATTGACTAACTCCTTGAAGAGCTGGAATTTTGCCTTCCTAAAATTCAGGGTCCTGACTTCACTCTTTGCCTGACCCAGAACCCTCAGGACTGCAGACTCTACCAGTGCACAATCACTACAGCCCAGGGTCCCTCCAATCTTGATGTCACCAATTAGCTCACTTGCGTTGGTGACTAACAGGTCCAGTATCACATCCCCTCTGGCAGGGTTGTCTATGACCTGGCTTAAGACGCTATCCTCCATGCATTCCAGGAGTCTCCTGCCTACAGCTCGCTGTGCTGCTTTTCCGACAGATGTTGGCGTGGTTGAAGTCCCCCAGCAGGACAAAAGCCTGCGAGCGTGATGCCTCCTGTAGCTGGAGTAAGAAGACTTTGTCAATACACTCCCCTTGATCAGGTGTCCTGTAGTAGACACCAACTACAAGGTTCCCTTTGTTGCTTCGCTCTCTGATTCTTACCCGTAAGCTTTCATCCTGCTCACGGCTCTTCTTCAGAGACAGCTCTTCACACTCTACCCATTTCTTGATGTAGAAGGCAACACCTCTGCCCTTCCTTCCTCACCCATCCCTTCGGAACAGCCTGTAGCCATCAATAGACACGCTCCAGTCGTGGGATTTGTCCCACCAAGTTTCAGTAATAGCAACTAGGTTGCAGCTTTCTAGCAGCATGGTGGCTTCCAACTCCTCCTGTTTGTCACTCATGCTGCGTGCATTGGTGTAGAGGCACTTCAGCTGAGCTGTTGGCTGTGTCACCTTCTTAGAGGAACACCCCCTAGTTCCTTTGAGCCATTTCAGTGGTGTTTCCCTGTTGGCTCCTATGACCTCAGGAGCCTCTGGCTCATCTCTGTGAGACTTCAAGTGTGCTGCAGCGTAGCCAGCAGGTCTCAGAGCAACAGGCTGAGGGCCCTTGCTAGCACCCTGTCCCTCTAACCTTGGTGTGTCATCCCACAGCTTGTCATGGGCAAACCTGATACTATCCCCCTCCCCCTTCAAGGCTGATCTACAGCTCTGTCCATGAGCCCTGCTAGCTTGTGAGCAAAGACCCTCTTCCCACTTTGAGAAAGGTGAATCCCATCTGACACCAGCAAGCCTGGTGCTGTGTAGGCCATCCCATTACCAAAAAACCCAGAACTGTGGTGGTGACACCAGCCACGGAGCCATGTAATAACAGGCTGGGCCCATCTGTTTCTTCCAGTGTCACTGCCCACAACGGAAAGGAGAGGGGAAAAAACTGGATGACAGATGGAAAGCTCAAAGGACTGTCTCAAAGATCTGGAGTGGCTTGCAGAAGTAAGCCATTGTTTCAAAATACATTTGTAATGGTATTTACAATTTGCTACAGTCTTTCCCACCAAACTAAATGGGTCTTTTGGTTTTAATTAGAGAAAACCCGGTTCCTATGTGCCCTGTTCTCTTCCAGTTGAATTACAAGTCTCCCAATTCCTTGAAGTTCTCTAAGGGAGTGAAATGCACCGGTTGGTGGCTCTGGCTCACAGCCCAGGGCTGGAGACACTGTCCCCTTCCCACCAGGGCAGCTGGTGGCCTGGAGCCGGCGAGCCACGCGCTGGTGGCCAGGCGCCCGGCGTGACAGCAAGGCCAGAGGGAGCAGCAGCCCCACAATCCCTGAGCAAGAAGAGCAAAGCAGGTTTGGTAACGGCAACCAGGATCAGCCAAAAGCCCAGTAATCGCCAGAAAAGCCCGTAGCGACAAAGCAGATCCGTGGTCGAGCCAGGTCACCTGTCTGGGGACAGGCACACCTACCACCTCACGCCCGGGTGCAAACGTAGCTCTCCCGCACAGACAACAAGCGTTAATGGTTTCTGCTTACTACTCGCCCTCACAATGCTGGCTCAATGACACAATGCTGGCTCAACGACAGCTATTTAGCTGCGCTGCTGGTTCAGCGAAAAGCCTTGGGAAGATGGCTAATTTTCGGTATGTATCTGCCACGTGATGATCCCACGCCGGTTTCCTTCCCTCGCAGCGGTTCGTCAGCTGGAACGCGTAGGCAGGAGGCCAGGCTAGAATAGCTGTGTTATGGTAGATCAGGAATGAGGAAGTGTCATTATTTTCGGCTAATGCTAAAGCGTATCTGGTGTATGGCCCGACAGACACACCTGAAACATTTACAGCCTCTGGAGAAGACATCTAAACAGTCACTTACAGGGCTGTGTCCAGCCATTCTAACAAGAAGGTGGAGATTGTTTTACAGTACGAAGTAGGAGAATACTTAATAGAATCAGTCACGGTTTTAGTGGTACCTCTGTTTCAATGCCCAATTTATGTCAATCCGTACCCAATTTTCCTAAGTAGGTGGTTGAGAACAATATTACTATTTCATATCTTCCAGGTAAGGGTATTTCTCTTTTCATTGTAGCTGGGATGAGTTATGAAGTCGCTTCTCAAATGCAGGTTTCAGTCCATCATTGAATAATAACTTGAATGATTGCCCCTCTTTTCTTAACCCTTAGGTTGGAAACGTACTTGCACAACCTGAATCCCCAAGTTTCAGTCCTAATCGTTCTTTGTTTCAGAGAAGTACTGGCAAAAGTAGTATTTGATCGCTATCCCTATCAATCTCAATACGTATTTCAGACAAAAAATTACAAAAGGTTTCAAATGTCTCTAAGTTGCTTTCTCTAGCTTAGCAGACTCAGGGATGAAACTTCATGATGAAGGTCTCGATTTTGATATGCAAAGACCCAAGCAAAGCCATGTCTCATTTTTGAAACAAAATGATAATTAAAACACTCAGAAGAGAAAAAGGCTCACAACATAAAAAAATTGCAGTTAAACATTAAGAAAATAAGCGATGAAGAATTTTGCCTCAGTAGCCACTATACTTTAGAACAAAACCAGGAGCTCACACGTTCATTGCTTATTTCACTGGACAAAACTGGAAATCCAGATGACTTCACAGGTGAATCTTAGATAAAGTTAACCATTTTCACAGCAATTATTCGTGATACTTTTCATGTTGGCTAATGCTTTCTGCATGATCCCAGCAGAAACACAGGCTACTTTTAATGGCATTCATCAATCAAGAAAAATTTTGAGTCATCAAAAGTCCGCTCCAATGCAAATCTCAACGCACTTACCAACTCACAACATTTTCTTGTAGGAAACCGGCGATGATATTCTATCTATGTCGTCTGTATATTTTTCAGCTCTCGGCATGTGGCAACGCATGAGGTCTCCTATCAATCAGCTCACTACTTTCAGTCTCATGGGTCATACATTCAAGGGAATTAGCAACAGCAGCAGCAACATTTGCAAACTCACCTGCCGGCAAGGCAGAGTAAGAACTCCTCTTGATTCAGGCCAAAGGTGATCTTGAGTTTCTCCTGTTATTTCTTCTACAGTTTCTGGGGTTTTTTGTTCAGCATTTGCTGTATCACTGGAATTAGATGAGACTGAAATACCATTTGCCTCAGGATTCCTTTGAGCTTAAGATTCCCACTTCTCTGGAGAGGCATACCATCAAGCACAAAACACCTAAGAACAGCATTCAGGCAGGAAAGAGATGATAGTGACTAGTGCCATCTCATGGCTGCAATAACACGAGGGGCTAGATGACCACCACAGCATTGAAGCTGAAGTTACATCTGCTGTCAGGTCATCAGCTGTGCTAGCCACAAAAATATCTTTAATAGCCAGATTTGGTAAAGCACTTGGTGAAAAAAACCCACACCACTTGTATAGATCACACACAAATACCAGCCACCTCCCCAGTCAGTACCTAGAAGTACAAACAACAGAACAGTCATGATGCAGCATCCCCTTTTCAAAGCTAGAAGAGGAATAAGGCAATTAAAAAAACCTGAACTGCCTCTTATCTAGCCTTGTAACACTTAGCACTTGCTTGAATGCCTTCTGCCCAGCTGAGAGACATCAAGCTGCTTTAGAAACATCCATGCAAGGGCTGTTGGGAAACAGCCAAAGCTCAAGGACTCTTTGGCACCCTCAGGGCTTGAGAAAGAAAATCTAGAAAGCTTCTCCAGTGTTTCAGGAAACTGCAAGATGGGTTAAAGCCATTAATTGCACAATTACACCTGATGATCTGTGGATGAACTTAGTTTCTCAGCCATCTTTCACAGATTCCTTTAGAAATAGTCCCAAGGTCCCAGCAGTCTGTGAATCGTACTGTCTGGGAGATGCTATGTCTAAGAGAATGCTGTGACCAAATGTAATCATTACAATTACAAAATAAGTATTTTCTAGTTTGGTTTCTTCCTTACTTCAGAGGTCAATTTCATAGCGATATTACCTAGTACACACCAGAGTATTATAAGCTATGCACTGCGATTGTTTAGAAAATAGTTCCAAAAGTAGATCTTTTATTTTCCCTGCTTAAGCTCACATAAAACATGTATGTACTCCACACATGTACAACGT
This sequence comes from Phaethon aethereus, assembly GCF_964289735.1. NCBI lineage: Eukaryota > Metazoa > Chordata > Aves > Phaethontiformes > Phaethontidae > Phaethon > Phaethon aethereus. The sequence continues at coordinate 24,463,496 of NC_138580.1, forward strand.
GTACTTCACGTTCAGCCGTCGCAGAACTCAAAAATCCCCCAAGTTTGTGACTTTGACTTGAAAATAATGAGTAGCATTTTGAAGGCGGGAAGAAAGGCAAACCAGTGACGTAATCTTTGATTTTTGAATCTCTAAAGAGAGCTGATAACTCCTCTTTAAAAATGTCAGCCTTCAACAAAGGTATAAACGCGCCCGGCTGCAGCAACAAGCGGGATGCGGAAGCTGCGGGATGCTGAAGCCACTCCCGGACGCTTAAGCGCGGGTGCGCATCAGACCAGGAGATGCCGCAGCGATCCCCTGCTCCTGGACGCGCCTGTCCTGGAAGAGTTCCCCTGCTAGCTGCGCCGCAGGGCGCTCCGCTTGCCCCGCACGCTTCCCGAAGTGGCCCGACGCTGGCCAAACGCTTAAATGTTGCGAGAACCACAAAGAGCAGTTATCTCTAGGGTAGAAAACGTGACCTCATTTTTTAATTGCTGACAAAACAAGACGGCGCCGAAGTGATGCGGATACAAACAGCTTAACTTGAGCTTGCCTAAGAGCCGGCTCCGTATAATCACAGGCTGTAAGAAAGATTTGGTTGCGAAGCCTCTCAAAAGTTGTGAAGCCTTGGTTGAGTCAACAATCCATCAGGTGAAAAACTGATGCTCCAGTATCTCAGAGACCAGCCTTCTCAGAAAGGAGAAATTATAACAACAACGAGGCCACATCAGGCTTTGATTAATCTTCCCGTACCTGACAAAGAGCCCGCTAGTAAAATGCGTTTTGTCAGCAGCTTCAGAATTGCAGTTTTATATTCCCGTAATTCCTGGAGACTGCAAGAGTTAAGCATTTTCAAAACACTTGGCATTTTAAGCCTTTAAGGTCTTCCTCCCTTTTTCGGTATGTACCTTTCGGCATTATTGACTGGAGAAATACCCGCCTGCTTCATTTTGAAATCTGAAATTGCGATAGATTGTGGACCGCTGTAGGTATGTGCATGTACAGACTGGGAATTCGGGGAAAGCACCTGAAAAAAAATTCCCCTGATTTAAAAAGCCCTAAATACTGTTTCTTGTGGATACTCACTAAAATGTGTTTGTGATTAAGAAGCCTGAGAGACTCTCTTTTGTTTAGCTGAGATTAAAGATGGTAATCTGAAGTCTCAAAACTCCGAATCACAACAATTTGTCACACCTCCGCTAATAAAAATGTTCTATTAAAATCTTCATTACATTCTCTCTGTGATGGGGTGAATGAGCGCTAAAAAAGAAGTTCTGTAATTGATTCTGAAGTTAGATTCCAGTCGCCAGATAATAATTTGGTTAGGTACCAAGATGTTTGATTATAAGACTTTTATTTCTTATTTACATGTTTTCACAACATCTAGCTTCAACTCTTCTGAAAGAGATTAAATGGAGACTATTTTTAATTTCTCTACCAACAACTGCAAAATAATCCTTGAGATTTAGTAATACCAATCCAGGAATGCTTACAATTAAACAATTTGCAGCTGAGGGCTAGATATAATTAGTACGGCGTGCAAATCAGCTCTTTTCTTTGCATTTTTAACAGTCGTGGCTATACTGATCTGAAGACAGACTCACTTCAGTGTCAATGTCCGTGTTCGCTAGTAGTGCACTGCTGAAAGCTTATTCCGATTACAACCACTACCCAATTTCTTAGACCTCCCATCACTGACAGAGAACTGCATTTGGAAGGATTTTCTTCAAACTGATAGATCGAATGTGAAACTTCTTACAAATGCAGGTTGTGAGTCTTTTCTGTAACTACTTCCAGCCATTATAAATGGGAAAAACAAAAAAAAAAGTTGAAATCAATAGAATTACAGGTACACCTCATCTTCTGACAGTGTCACGTCTGGACAGTTGCAGCATTGCACAGGCATGTCAAATGGCAACTCGCATATTCACAATGTTCGTGTATTCATAGCAAATAACTAATAAATTTGCATTTTTCTTCCATCATAGAAAAAATGCTTTTTAAAAAAAAAAATCAATGCTTTTGGCTTTTTCCCTTTGGCTTGGCCCAAAACAGAAATTGAAGTTACAAGTTTTTTTCTGTTTTGGAATGTAAAAGGTGCATCTGCAAATGGGGTATAGGCATACGATGCCAGAGCTGGGTAGGCCTTTTCTCCTTTTCATTCAATAAAATAAATACTTGTATGTAAACATCAGATCTCATCCTAGAGCTAATATGTACAGCTCGTACATAATTACGATGAGATTAGGTGTGATCCTAATCTAATAGTAAGCAGGGTACAAACGAGGTGGGATTTTTAAATGAACCCTTCAGTGTAGGCCAGTCCTTTCACTGGAAAGACTTCAAATACAGTAGTATTTTACTTCCTTAGATGAGAGTAAAACTTCTTTTGGCAGAGTAAAGCTTCTTTTACCATTAAAGTTTCAACATTTGAGAATCTTCTGAAACTATATAGGAATTTAACTACAGTCTAAAGGCTCTGAGGCCCTGTGACTGATTTCAGCGAGCGTTGCTCGTCAAGGCGGTTGCACACAAATAGTTTCCCTGCGTTTACTTAGTATTATTCACATATTTACCGTATGAAGGAATTTGGTGAGTACCCCCAAACCGTTTGCTGCCGGGAAGTCAACGTTAACCAAATCCGTGGTTCTGCAGACTTACACGCAATGTGGACATTTGAAGAACGTAGCAATGGTAACCAGAGCTCGCTACGCTGCTGAAGGAGCATCCTTTCCAACCACGAGAAGTTTTGGCGCAAGTCGAGACAACAGTTTAATATATTCCTAAAGAATAGTTTAATTGGCTTTGCGTAACTATTGCCCTCCCGCTCCGATACCGGTATGCCCCACTCCTCTTCGCCTAGCCATGTGGAACGCATACTCTTCTGCCACATGTTCGATTTCATACTTTATATTATTTAAATACCACGGCACTGTGTGTTACTAATCAAACTCAAAATATTTTGGAGCTGTTTGTTAAACAATTTTCTAGCATCAAAACCTTACAAAATCACAATCTGAGACGCTCAGCTGCCTTGAAGCTCTCCTCAGAGAACGCTTCAAAGAGAAAGCCCTTTGTAGAGGTCACTTAACTATATTCAACCCTGTAAATGCAACGAAACATTTTTTGTTTTAAAAGTTAGAAGGAAAAGATGTTATGTCATTGTTTTAAATTGTTGGACTATTTAAAAAGTCATGTTAAAATAGTTAGGTTCCGTGATGAGGCTTGTCTTATAACTTTTGACATGCATAAGCTATAAAGCATGCACATTATTAATTTCAGCAATAGTTTTGGATACCTACACGGAGTTAAACTGTCACAGTTGATGTAATTATTAAGCAAGATTACAGACCATGCTCAGAAGTTCAAATAGTGCCCGTTCCCAAAGTCCCCTCGGCAGTTACGAGTCGTAGCGCAGCCAGCAATGACCGGTCACAGCCGAGCAGGGTACAACAGCTCTTTCTGGTTAAAGCTTGTCTCCTCAGTCCTACTCACAGCAGAGTGGAGTGAATGCAAGAGATCTTAGTTGTTAATAAATTTAATACAATCTCATTAACATTTTTTACATGCAGGTACAACCGATAGGGAACATAAAAAAGGAGCGCGTAGTACTTGTCACTTGATTTCGAAACGGCGGATTTGTTGCCTGCGTGAGAAGATCTCAGAGGGAGGAACCTCACTGCGGCAAATAAAATCTAGTGGACGGTTGTGTGGATGAACATTCCTGACATTATCAATCAAACTGCAGGCGTCTGCAGCACCACTGTCACCTTTTTATACCAAGTGATGTGTGATCAAGGAGCATTAGATCAAGCCCAACAAAGCTCTGTTGCTAAACCAAAAAGAGATACTCCAGCAGACGCTCTAATGCTGGACCTGCTGCAATCTTGGAAGTGGAATTAGCGTTCCTAAAAGCAGAAATAGATCGATGTGTGTACGCTTTTAAATACACTGAAACGTGGGGGAAATTAATTTACTTACAGAAGTATTTTCAGCTACACATTAGAAAAAAGATCTTCACTACACGGGAAGAAATTGCTATCTAGTCTGAATTTTAAATAGAGCGACGGGATTTGTGATGCTGTTTTCAGGTTCACTGAAATGTTTGATACCTTCACAAACTAAACAGAAGATTCAACCTCATGGCAATAGTCTCACTGAAGCCTTATGACCAGATAAACATTTCATTTTACAATGTCATTTACACTTGTGCAAATCTGGAATAGCCTCTCTGGGATTAATTTAAACTGCTCTTGCGAATGCAGATTTACAGAAAAGAATATGGAAATTAAAGCACGTTGTTTAGCCACACTTTAAAGGTTTAAAAATATTCTTTTTAGCCAGTACAAAGAAAACATGGGCACACATGCCTACATACGGATGTACACACTTGCACACCTCCCCTAGAAAAGCAGCTTGCCAGAATTGGCTGGCTAGTGGCTTCGATCCAGGCGATCAACACAGAAATAACATACAGTTACATTTTCTTCTCCTCTGAGAAATTTTAGATAACAGCATTGAAGTAATTCATGGAACCTTTTCTTAGTCTGTGTTGACTGCTTAAAAAAAAAAACTCATACAACTTACACTAAAACATGGTTCTAGCTGATTATAAAATTATAAAAAGCTGATTATAAAATAAGCCTTGCAAAAATAAATAGTTTTGTCCCTGTTTCCAGAAACAAGATGGTATCAGGAGAGAAATTATTAAACATAATCATCTGGACACGTTTGCCACTGTCAAGTGTGTGGAGGGCCTGGAAAAGTAGTTATTGCTTAGTCATGCAAATTACTTGAATCCAGAATAAAATTGCCAATGTTTCTGGGGCAGCACTGGTGTTTAAAGGGGATTTTTTTTCTTTCTCTTCTTCCAATTGTTTTTATAGTAACTTTCGTTTGGTTGTGGTAAACCGTTCTGGCCTACAGCATTTACCTCAAGAGTTTAGCAAAATATGTACTGTAGAACAGGGGAAAAAAATACCAGCCTCCGAAAGGATTTGCACCTCCTTTCTTCCTCCTTCCCTTTTTTTTTTTTTTTTTGCTGACGTTGCTGTTCTATATCTAAGTCTCTAAGGTCTGTCTCTGGGTATTTGGTACGCTATCGCTACGTTAAAGGAGAATCTTTACAGTTCAGTCTGATCTAGTTTTTCAAGCGTGGGACAAATTCCGCTGACGGGTATCAAGCGCCTTGTCCCCTGGCAAATGATCGGTTCTGAACCCATCCTTACGGATATTTGCTCTTTGGGCATGGAAAAAAAGCACAACATGTTTTATAAAGCTCAAATTGGCCTTATCAAACAAAATATCTGCTGGATTTGTGAGTGACTTGTGACAGCAGGAGACGTCAGCACTGGCCTCCCCAGCAGAAGTCACTGCAGTTAATGGAAGCTATTATGGAAGAATTCTGGCAAGAATACTCTTTTTTTCCAAATGGCTAAAAAAATTAAAAGAAAAATATGTTATGTTGTTATGGTAACAGCTATTTGAAAAAATACCGTAACAAAAGGCAATCGAATATCAAACTACCATGCTGCTGGTTTGACTATTTGGTTTTCTTTTTTTTAAAGCAGCTAATTTACAGCGAAGCCCTCCCTCTTCCTCATGCAGCCGCGAGTGCGAGCGTGCACGCTCAGGTAAGACGCAAACACTCCGTGTTTGTAGAATTTCAGCCTTGGAGCTGCGAAACTCCAGATACCGCAGATTTTACACATCACTAGAACACGCAATGCTCTATGGGCTGAGTCCCTCCCTCCCACGGCAATAAAACCGCATTTTGTAGCGTTTCCAGTCTGCGCTTCGAGCACGAAGAGGTGTTCCCGCACTCCGGCTGCTTCGTGGGATGTGGCTAGTCCCGCTGCTACTCCCTGGAAAAGCGCGGTGCCGCTCCTCCGCGGCCGGGGAATCAGCACCTTCCCAGCTGCTGGGAGAGGAGGGTCCCGAAACAGCCTCAGGAGTCGAAGCAGAACGCAGCAACGTCCCTTTCCAAAGCCTGCAACTGTGTTCTTGAATGAGCACAAGTTTCTACACGCACTAACTTCAACATCTTTCTCTGAATAGGAGCGCGTAGCCCCCACTCGGGTAAAGCTTCGCTTGAAGTCGGGGCGTAACGACTTGGGTAATGATGGAAAGTCTTGGCTACTTCGTTCTACTTACTGGTGTATGTGCGGTGATAATACAAAAGAGCAGGAGGGCATTGCCACCTCTTCCTCCTAGACCTGTGCTTTCAGCCATCGTGTTTGCAAAAAAACCAGACAAACAGCACACGTTTTTCTGGTACCCGTCTCAGGCCGAACAAACCCAGGAGCTTCGCCAAGTTTCCTCCGCGCCGCACAACGGAGGATCAAGCTACACCGTGCAAGTACCGCCCCGGCGTGGTGAGCATCCTGTTTCTTAATGGGGAGATGAGATTTTAGAAATGTGAAACTTGCGTTTTGTTGCACTGCTTTCAATCCCTCTGAGGTGTTTAACGGTCTGCGTCTGCAGAGGGTCCCCTTGTAATAAGAAGAACCGGCATGGGTTTCCTAACAGGGTTACAAACGGGTACAGGGTGGTACAGATGTTGGCTTTGGTGGTTTTGTTGTAACTGAGAACTTCGTAGTCATCTTGTTTGCTAGATAGACAAATGGTTGTTAGTGTCAACACTGAAAATTGGTCATGTCCAGGTACTGTAAAAGCCATGAGAAATATTAGATAGCAAAAATCCACAGCAGCTTATTTTGCATCACTTTTCAAAAGAGAAAGCGAGTTATCTGTTCCCTGTGGCTGTCCAAATTCGGCAACAATAGGTCCTGCTGACACTCATATGTATACAGGGGACTGCGTTAGGAAACTGGATGCAAATGACGGTATTTCCTAACCCACCCAAAAATCCCTTGAGCATTTCAGACATTCCAGCCAAAGGGATTCTTCAATGTGGGACCTACTTACCACATTTGTTTTACATTAGAAAATGCTGCATAGGTTGTTTACCTTTGGAAAAGTCAGTGGAGAGACATTGCTGTAAGTGTTCTGAAAGAAAGATTGCACCGTTACTGTAACAAGGACAATTATGGACAGGCACAGGTAATAGCTGTTTAGAAAATGTTAGGAGCATTATTGTGGATAATAGACATTCTTTTCTCAGCATTGCCCTTGCCCAACTCTCATTTTCCATCGGTGTTGTCCGCTTAGATCCCTTAAGACTGCTGTAGTCTTCTCATTTACATTAAGGTAACAAAAAGTTGGCTGCTGGGTTGTCCCAGACAAGAGTTCATCTGTACAAAGCTCTGAAACTGTGGGGAAATACCTAAAATGTCAGACGTGTCCAGTATCTAGTGCTGCTGCAAATTATCGCCTCTTCCAGGTCAGAAAGGCCAAAATAATTTCCAGCTCTATTTTTCTAAAAGCCATTTTCATTTAATCTGTCCTTTACAAATGGTAAATTTAATGAGAACTTCAGGAAAAATTCAAACTAAATTTAAGAAAAAACCTTGATATAGATGTATTCAATTCAAATGTATTTCAGTAAGCAACAACCCGGCCACTATTGAAATAGTTCTCAAGTACTATTGAAATAATAGGTACGTTCGCCAAGGAAACCTGCTTTCTTTTAAAGCGACCGTATGCGTTATTTCAGCTTCTTCTGATAATAGCGCATTTAATACCAAGGCCAAGACGCAATCAGTCTTTTTTTGTTGGAAGAAGGTGCTGTATTGCACCCGTATGCTCGTATTCGCCTGGCAGCCTCAATCCGCTGGGCGCCCTGAAGTTCAGCAGGGCTGCCGCCCACACGGCCTCCGCGGTTTTGCTCTTGCCCCTTTGCGGGGCTGGGGGGAGCGAAGGAGGTGAGAGAGGGACTGGGGAAAAGGAAGAGGTCTGTCTCTAAAGAGACACCGAATTAGACTGGAGTGAATAGTTGACGTCCTTTGTAATTATACACACATTGAACTCTTTACAGTTGACTTAAGTTACTTCGAACTGCATTGGTGTGGCCCTCCGTATTGATTAAAAGCAGCATCTATTTACCTTAACAATAACTGTAGAGATTAGTAAAAGTTCACTTGATCACAATAAGAAGACTGATAATTAAAGGGCAATGCAACCCAGATGGAATGTAAGTGCCTGAAGCAGCCTGGTAGGAAGCATAAGGCTGCTTTTGTACAGGAGAGTAAACTTGTGTAGGTTAAGGCTTGCAGAAAGCCCTTCAAGCAGACAGTCTTTGTAGCGATGCTTGAAGTAGAGGAGGGACAGAACCTGTCCTGAGAAGGCTGGCCCAGCAATTCTCCTGGGCAAAATGGCAAATACAAAGCCCTGGAAAAGGAAAAAGACTTTAAAGCACAATGTGACTAAATGGACAATCTCTACAAAACCTTTGAAAGAGGCCTCCACATCTTTTATTCTTCTTTTACGTCTCCTCTATGAGAAAGAACACGTTTAAGGTAAGCAGGACACGCTACTGATTCTATGGGTTAAACTCTTGATGGTGTAAGCTCTATAAGAAATGGAAGAACTGGATTTAGTATGTGATGAACTCAATAGAAACACTCCTCTCGTTATGGGATCTCCTATAGGGAAGGGGGAGGACAGCACTTAACTCCTATTGCATCTATCATCCAGTTTACATGGTAGAACATTGAGTTTTACTAATCCCTTTTTATCAAGAAAGCAAGCAGCTGATAACTAGAGAAGCAAGTGAATAGTCTCAATCCCATATGGACAACTTGGAAAATCAGATTCTGAAGTGGCTGTAACAAAAGGGTTGTATCTCTTGATAGGACTTGACACCCATCCCTTGTTTCTTTTCTTTGTACCGATATTGATGTGCTGCGTGCTTACCTCCTCGCAGAAAATGGTGTGAGAAAATGGTGACTTTTGACAAGCATTGCAGCGATTTCCAGAGACCAGAATGTAGAAAAACAGTAGACCAGATAGATTGTTACTGAAAGGTAAATGATAATTGGGATCTTAAACTAATAACATTCTCCCTGGTGTGGTATCTCAAATTTCTCAGCCAAACTAAGACTCGCAAATGTTTCGGCCTCTTTTTCTAACAAACGCTGTCACCCGTTACACTGGTGCCATCAAAGTCCCGTTTTAAAGAATGGCTTAGTTAGTCCACATGTGTGTGTGGGGGGGGTTCAGTAGTTTTAATTTGGAACATGTCAGAACTGTTTAACACCAAGCCAAAGGTTCATTCGGTCACTTTGTAGCTATAGAGAAGGCAGTAATTTTGCGGTGCTAAGTAGCAAGGTGAATAAGGTTAGGAAAAAGGTAAGGAAAAGGCAAGGAACAGAGGCCGCCCATTGAATGAATGGCAAAGCACGGCCCTATTCCTTCCAACCTGAACCTCTGTACCCCTAACAAATCGTTGGCAAGAGCAAAGTCAACAGCCCCTCCCAGCCCCTCACTTTGGGGCTGCCAGTTGCTGGGAGGAATTTGCCAGGCGCGAGAGGTTCCCTGGGTCTTCTGAAAGGAGACAAATACAGACGGACTCGAGGCCTACAGGGCGGCTGCCGTGGCGTTGATAGCAGCTGACGCGTTTCTAATTTCCTCGTCATAAAACAGTTACAATAATTACTCACGGTGAAGAAGGCTGCGCGTACCCCGCTCCTCCGTCACCCAGCACGTCCCAGCCCGCTCTCCACTCTGTAGCTGCCCTGGAACTTCCAGGGCTCGCGGTTCTGCGTCCCCGATGTCACTAAAAGGCTACAAACAGCTACCCAAACACTTTGTTAAACAGATGTGTAAGCCTCTGCTTTCCTCCTTGCCTTGCGTATGCACAGCAGATTAGGGGCTTGTTTAGGAAGCAGTCAGGAATCTCTTTGTTTCCTTCTTTCAGGTACAAGGTGAATTAATCCCTTTGGAAAGAAGCACATCCACCCCTCCTCTCCTCCCCCCATACGCCTGAATTCTTCCAGCCTACATCTCTTGACAATAAAGACAGATAAAACTCGGATAGCCTTCCAGAGGAAGGAACTGAGCCTGTTTCTTTGCACGTAAGTTTTCTAAATAAATCGCTTTTGTTGTTTAAAGCCGTGATGAATGGAGACAGAGGGCCAGGTTGGTCGCTGGAACAGTACAATGGATGTAAGAAGGTTTTTTTCTTTGCCATATAAATCATTCACATTGTTTAAGGTACATTGATCAATCTAATGGCTTGTAATAGGCTCCTAATTGCCACTAGAAGAGTACTGCAAGCTTGCATTTGAACGTGAAATGGTTCATGATCTGAGCTGAAATTCACCTTAAGCCTGAGCTCCAGTAATTGCAGAACACGGGAGGAGCACAATGAACGGGTCCCCGTCTTTCCTCACCCTAATCCCAGGACGGGGGCGGGGGGGGGGACGGGACACATACGAAGCGGCGACGGGGGTGGGGTGTCCAGTTTATTTTCCTCTTCCAAACCAGCAATTCATTAACGGGCGAAACCTGCAGGGGTATTTATTGGTCATTGTGGACCGAAGAGAACTTTGTAATGTCAATCATCCTGTCTATTACGCTCCCACCTATCTCCCTCTGCAGCCAGCCAGCCCGCTTAATCCCAGCCAACATTCCGAGTCACGCCCGGCTTAAAACGTGACCTAAAAGCTAGGACGCGCTATGGGAAGCGGGATTCTAGGAGAAGCCTGGGGCCAGGACTCCTCCGCTCTGCGGAGGCAGCCTCCCGCTCCCCCGCCGCCCCGCCCGCTGCCGCCGGCCTCCGGCCGGTCCCGCCGGCGGGCGCGGCGCGGCGGGAGCCGGGGCAGCCCCGCGGCGCCGGGGGAGCGGCGGCGGGCAGGGCTCCCCGCCCCGAAAGGCAGACCCGGGTACCCCGTCGTCAGGGCTTCCTTAACAGACTTGTGCGACAAGGCGCTTTTACGCTCTTCAGGCGCGGGTCCAGCCGTTCACGAGCCCCTCGGTTTAGAGCCACCGGCGCTTTGAGCAAGCGTCACGAAGGCGAGCGCGGGCTGAGCGTCAAACCTGCGGCGCTCGGAGCTGGGCACGTCTAACCCGTGTGTCACAGCGGCGCTGGAAAGCACGGGAACCAGCAGCTCAAACCCTCGCCCGGCGATGTTCCTCAGGCTTTCCTGCCAAGGCAGAAAACAAATCCGCGATGCTGTTGAATAACCTTCCAATAATTGTAGTCATTAAAATCGTCATACCGTCTACAGTCACCTGCCCGCCTCTGAGTCCTCCCTCGAATCGTTAACGTGTCCTCGGCTGAGCTAAGCAGAACAAGGGAGGTTGAAAATACACGGTCCAAATAAATTTAGCAGAAGAGAATTAGTTCCGCACACAGGTTTTTGACTGCGCTCGGCAGACGAGAGGGTTCCTGAAACTATGGTGCAGATTTTTTAAACGCGGGGTAATACGGGTGGCCCCGTTACTCCGAAATAGTGTCACCTCAAAGGTCGGGGAGCAGATGAAAGCCCAGGCTGACGCTCCCCCCCGGGGCTCGGGAGGAGAGGGCAGCGCATCCTGTAACAAACATCGTGGGAAAGCTCAGGCAGAAACTGTTGGAGAGTGCCATAATTTTCATTTAATTTCCATGATCCATTTGATCCCGGTGCTCATTCCCTTTTTATTAACTATCAAAGATTTCCTTCTAATCAAAAGCTGCGCTTCATCTTTGCCCACAAATGAAAAAACTCTACAGCAGAAAGAATTCAGTGGACTCAACAGGCACCAGGGTCTGCATTTTCACACCATCTCTATATATCCTTCCCCCCTTTAATATCTACTCTTGGCCAGAATAGTGGGGAAGCCTTTTCTTAACTGAAGTTATTAATTTATCACCACGTCCCCCTCTGCGTTGCTCTGATAATCAATGGTGGTTTCTAGATCCCGTAAATGAAAAGTGTAATTGAGGGGAGGGGGGGCGCACGGAAGTCCTGTTGCTATTTAAAAAAAAAAAAATCTGGCAGGACGCAATTATTTATCTCGGCGATAAGCAGTTTGCCTGTTTCCTGCCCACGTCCCTTCTGTTTGGCAGAAACCGAGGCTGCTTCTCTTGAACTTGGAAGGGTTTTCCCCTTTCCCACCCGTCATATCCATGTGTAAAACTCCGTCTCCCTCCTAGGATTCGGGGGAGATTGTACAGTGACCTCACATTTAATTGCTGTTAAATCGATTTATTTGGAAAATATTTGGCAGATCTTTCCCGGAGCTCTGTTTGAACAGAAGAGCCGTTTCATCTGAAGCTCTTGAATATGAACCCAGGAGCCTCCCAATCAGCTTTAATGAACGAATTGTTTCCCAGCTTAACCTCCTAAAGACAGCAACTTTAGTAGTTGCACAGATCAAAAGACACGCGTAAAGGGAAGATGGGAAACAATATTGTTCAAAGGAAGTGAACTGTTGCATTTAAATAGGCTATTCTTCTTTATTAGTATTCATATTGAGATCTTTTTTTTAAAGATTTATGTTGATTTAACCGTAATGTATTTATGATGTAAATATATTCCGAGATGACAACGTCACGGATCAATTGTAAAGGACCCGGATACATAATTTTAAAAAATCAGTTTCAGTTTATATGAGGTTCTCACCCCACTTTCGCTTCTTAGTCAGATTTGTTTATGCAGAATCGACATTTAATAGTGCTAATTGCACTCCAGTTAAATTGCCCTGATTGCAGAAAGGGAAGCAATTTTCGTGCTCTCTGTCTGGGTTTGGAAGAAATTGTTTTATATTCACCTCTTTATAAAGAAGTGGAGATAAGGCACCGAGCCTTTGCACAAATTGCACTTATGGGCTGACTGGCAGCATTCAGGCGCTATAATAGAGCATTATTTGGCCGTTTTGAATAATGTAAAGCATTTGCTGAAAGCCATTCTCCTGAAAATTGCTTTAACTTTTAAAAGGGTGATGATTCACTCCAAACCAGGCCTTTGTTACGTTGTCATTATGCCCCCCAAATGTTTTAACAGTCGGCTCAACACTTCAGCATAACACATTGATCTTTGTTTAAAAACTCGATTTTTAGAGTATGAAAAAAAATCTGGCAGAAAACACTTGACCCCCTGAAGATTTGAGCGGCGTTCCCCCCTTTCGCCGCCCTCCGCTCGGCCTTTCCACCGCCTGCCTCGTTCCTGCGGATTTTAGCTACTTTTCCGACGACAAAGGGGGCGAGGAGCGGGGGGCGAGGCAGGCAGAGCCCTCGGGCACCGCGCAAACCCCCCTCGGCCGCGGGCGCGCAAGCGGGCGCGGATGCCTTTACTCGCTGAGGCAGAGGCAGCGTTTTGAACGTCACGCGCTCTATCTGCTTTCCAGCCTTCATCTTATTTACGGCTTTCCCCCGGGGAGAGGGGAAAGACCCTCTCTCTCCCCCCCGCCGCGCCCCGGGGTTGGCCAGAAGCGCCTCGCTGCCACTCGACGACCTCCTCGGCAGGGAAGGAGCGGGTTCCCCCCGGAGGAAGAAGGAGGGAAGGAAGGAGGGAAGGAGGGAATGAAGGAAGGAAGGAGGGAAGGAAGGAGTCACCTGTTGGGCGATTGCTCCCGGGTGCCCCTGCCGGACTCCTCGCCTCGCCCGTGGGGGTGATGTCGCTCCCCCCGCCACCGCTTTTCAGCCGCCTCCACCCGTCGAGCTCTACAGCCCCCCCGGGTCAAGCCGCCGCGAGTGACCTGCGCCAGGCAGCGCCTCCCGAGGCAGGGCTCGCACCGCGCTGCGCGGAGCCTGCGCGGCGACGCGGGGAGAGTTAAGCGCAGAACCGCGTTTCCTCCTACTGCCCCGACGCTGCTTAATACGCGGCGGCAAAAAGGCGAGCGCCCTTTGAAAATACCCTTAGGCGTTTAAATAAATGGTGATCTCCCCAGGGACAACCTTCCCTAGCGTGGCAGGCGCCCTGCGGGCTGCACAACACAATGTGCCACAAAATGCAACGCCCGCCTTATTTAAGCAGGAAAGAAAATGTATCAAAACAGGTAAAGGAAAGCGAAATCCTCTCAAATTCGCGGCTTCTCCCCCTCGCTCCTCAGCGATGCCCATTTTGCGTCTGCTAGGAGGTTTTACCCTGGATGGCTGAGGCGGCACCGAGGAGAGGAAATGCTGACTCGAACGCAGCGCAAGCGTTGCTTGAACGCACTCGTATTTCTGGTTCGGAACTGTACCCAGCTGCACTGGGGCCGGCAGGAGCAGAGGGAAAAGCTCCTATTCCCAGCCTCACAGAGACGATCGCAACGACGAAAAGTTGCACGCCTATTGATCTTCCGCGGACACGGTATGGGCAAGTTCTAGCCAATTACTTAAGAAGCCTCCAACAAGTACAAATCGAAGGGACTAGCTTGCAAGACGTTGAGAAGCCGAGGCTTGGACTTACATTTCGCACATGCAGAGAGCAGGTAAAGTCTCTGTCGCGCCCTGGGCGTGCGGAGTGCGCACAGTGCAGAGGCCGCAGGCAAGTGCTGGGGAGGCTCATTCCAGCAGCGCCCAGCACTGCCAGGAGGGAGCAAGCCCGCTGCCATCAGGAGCAGCACTCCTTCCACGGGTTTACGCGTGGCTTGGAAAAACGTGCTGCAGGCTGCGAATCTGGCTTTCAAAGTACGTTGCTGGGGACGACTCTGTCAAATTAAAATCCCCTCTCCTAAGCGACGGTCGTGCCATATGCCCCTCGGCCCCCCTCCCGCCCCGGTACGAGGGCAAAGGGACGCCTGTCGGTTCCCCGCCTTTGGGTGTTTTGGCGCTTTATATAACTGAAAAGCCTCCCCAGTCCCTTTGGCACAGAAAGTAAGAAATACGTTGTGTCCGGAATCTCTTCCAGTATTTCGCAAAGCAAAACAAAATAACTAACGTGTTTTCACGAAAAGTCACGAGGCGCTGCTAGGTCGGTTGCATCCGACACGGACAGCTGCCCAGCGGCCCGTCAAGGAAGCGAAGGGCCCGTTGAATAAAGGGAAATGCGGGCAGGGTTTACTGGGCGCGGGGACGGCAGGCGACGGGGCGAGCCGCGGGGGATCTAACACCTCCCGCGCCGTTGGCAGGCGGCGGCGTCAGGCCTGACACCGGCCCTGCGCCGAGGCCGACCCCCGCTCGCGACTCCTGCCCTCTGCGGCTTCGCGCCGCTCCCCCCGCAGCCAGCCGGTGCCGGGGCGGGCTCGCCCGGGCCGCAGGTCTCCCGGCCGCGGGCGGCGGGAGCGGCAGCCCGGCCGGGCCGCCGGGGCTCCTGGTTAATTGCGACGCGACCGCCGCAGTCCGGAGCGGGGAGTTCTCTCCCCGCGCGCTGACTGGCACGCGCCCCGAGCCCCGGCGCCCGCACCTCCGCGCAGCCTGATTGGCTGCCGGCCCGCTCCGGCCCGCTCCGCCCGCGCCCTCATTGGGCGAGCGCCGCCGCCAGCGGTACTTCAAAGCGGGCGCTGCCCGCACTTAGGCAGAGTTTAGCCCCGCCGCGCCGGAGTGTCCTTAGTGCCGCCGGGCAGCGCGGGGCGCACACCGAACGCCGGCCCCCTCCGCCCAGCCCAGGGACGTGCTATGGCTACGTCTATCCTCGGGGTAAGTCGGCACCGCGCCCGTCCTCGCGGCTTCTCGGCAGCGGCCGCGCTGCCCGCTGGAAGAAGAAAAAAAAAAAAAAAGAAGAAAAAAACCCTCAAACAAAACCAAAAAACTGTTGGTGCGGCTGCCCCTCGCGCAAATGGCGCTGCCCCGCGGGCGAGGGGTGATCCCGGACCGCCTCGGGGGACTGCGCTGCGGGGTTCCCACCGGGTCGTTCGCAAAGAGTGTAGTCTGAAAACTGGCTTGGCCGGAGGGAAGTCGAGCTGCTTGCGCTTCGTTTTGTTCTCTAGTTCTGTGTGTGGCTTTGGGGTTTTTTTGTTGTTGTTGTTTTGGTTTGGTTTGGTTTTGTTTTTTTGTGTTAACTCGAAGCGCTACGTAAATTTCCAAAGATTTTCGCTGGCTCGGCTTTGCGAGCGGCGCTGCTCGGAAGGCTCCGCGCCCCGCTTTGCTGTCCTGCCCTCTCATTGCTCCGCCGCTCTTGCTCGGTGGCTCCCGGAGACGCCCCATTTCGTTCCCACGGGATTGTCTTTTTTTTTTTCTGTCGGTTTAACGGCGGCCGGCTCGAACAGCCCGGCGCTGCGCGGGGCGTCCCGAGCCGCCTTCTCGGAACACGCGTGTCGCTCGTCCCCCGCCGGGATCCGCTTCCGATGTAAATCTCTCCGACCGGTCCCCGGCGGAAAACGAATTGTGCCGAGCGGGGCAGGGCTGGAGCCTTCCTCCGAAATCGGAGAAAACTTTTCCGCGGTGCCGCTCGTCGCGCCGCGGTTCCACCCGCGCCGCCGCGTCCCCGCGGGTGGAGGCTGACGGGCCGGCTTTGTCTCTCCCTCAGGAAGAGCCGAGATTTGGAACGACCCCCCTGGCCATGCTGGCCGCCACCTGCAACAAGATCGGCAACACCAGCCCCCTGACCACCCTGCCCGAGTCCAGCGCCTTCGCCAAGGGGGGCTTCCACCCCTGGAAACGCTCCACCTCCAGCTGCAACCTGGGCTCCAGCCTCTCGGGCTTCACGGTGGCGACGAGCAGGGGCTCCAGCGGACTGGCCAGCGGCACGGGCACGGCCAACAGCGCCTTCTGCCTGGCCTCCACCTCGCCCACCTCGTCGGCCTTCAGCAGCGACTACGGCGGCCTCTTCTCCAACTCGGCGGCGGCGGCGGGCGTCTCCCCGCAGGAGCCCGGCGGGCAGTCGGCCTTCATCTCCAAAGTGCACAGCTCGGCGGCCGAGAGCCTCTACCCGCGGGTGGGCATGGCGCACCCCTACGAGTCCTGGTACAAGTCGGGCTTCCACTCCACACTCTCGGCGGGCGAGGTGGCCAACGGGGCGGCCTCCTCCTGGTGGGACGTGCACACCAACCCGGGCTCCTGGCTGGAGGTGCAGAACCCGGCGGGGGGGCTGCAGAGCTCGCTGCACTCGGGCGCCCCCCAGGCCTCGCTGCACTCCCAGCTGGGCACCTACAACCCCGACTTCAGCTCCCTCACCCACTCCGCCTTCAGCTCCACCGGCCTGGGCTCCACGGCCGCCTCGCACCTGCTCTCCACCAGCCAGCACCTGCTCACCCAGGAGGGCTTCAAGCCCGTGCTGCCCTCCTACACGGACTCCAGCGCGGCGGTGGCGGCGGCCAGCGCCATGATCTCGGGCGCCGCCGCCGCCGCGGCCGCCGGGGGCGGCTCGGCCCGCTCCGCCCGCCGCTACTCGGGCCGCGCCACCTGCGACTGCCCCAACTGCCAGGAGGCCGAGCGGCTGGGGCCGGCGGGGGCCAGCCTGCGGCGCAAGGGGCTGCACAGCTGCCACATCCCCGGCTGCGGCAAGGTGTACGGCAAGACCTCGCACCTGAAGGCGCACCTGCGCTGGCACACGGGCGAGCGGCCCTTCGTCTGCAACTGGCTCTTCTGCGGCAAGCGCTTCACCCGCTCCGACGAGCTGCAGCGGCACCTGCGGACTCACACGGGCGAGAAGCGCTTCGCCTGCCCCGTCTGCAACAAGCGCTTCATGCGCAGCGACCACCTGAGCAAACACATCAAAACGCACAACGGGGGCGGCGGGGGCAAAAAGGGCAGCGACAGCGACACGGACGCCAGCAACCTGGAGACGCCGCGCTCCGAGTCCCCCGACCTCATCCTGCACGAGGGGGTGGGCGCCGCCGCCCGCGGACCGGGCAAGGAACCTACGGCGGGGCCCGGCGACTCCTAGGGGCAGCCCGGCCCGGCCCGGCACCGCCGCGGGCCCCCGGCAGCCGCCCGGACTCTGCCCCGCGCCGGCCGGGGGGACGCGGGCCGCCCCGCCGCGGAGGGCGCCGGGGCCGCAAGCGGTGGCGGCGCCGGGGCGGCCCGCCCCGCCCGGTACCGAGTGACACTTTCTTCCGTTTCCTTTCTCTCTTTCTGTTGGAAGGAAAGCATCCTAAGAGAGGCTTAAGGTGAGAAATCCAACCGCAAGCCCGAGGCGGTCCCTCCGTATCTCGTGAACATCTGTATAAATAGAGTTCAAAAAAGAGCGGAAAAAAACCCACAAACAACAACAAGAAAACCAGATCGTGTTCGCTTATTTTCTTGTAAATGTTGATCTGATAGGGGGCTTGGGGGGGTCCTTTTTTTTAATTGGTGAATTCCTGAAATTCAGGGAGGTTTTGGGGGCTTGGTTTTATTTTTTCTATTATTATTATTTTAAATTTCTGATGCACTTTGTGGAAGTCAGTATATATGTAAAAGATATTTAAAATGTTGAGTTAACATTTCACTCAAACACGCGTAAGTTAAGGTCTCTTAAAGAAATTAAATGCGTTTATCTGTATGGAAAAAAAAAATCTTGACATATTTTCATTTTGGTATTATTAAAGGACTCTGAACAATATACTCGCGGGTTTGTCCTTCTTCGTGCTCCCCTCCTTCCCCCCCCAGGGCTCAGGTTTTTAGTGGGACCCCTCGCACCCCTCCCGGTTCTCCTTACAGTGACCATGACTGAACACAGGGCAGGCAGCGGTACCCGGGCGGGGAAGGGACCGGCCCCCGAGCCAGCCGCGCTCCGGGCGCTCCTCTTAGGCCGCCTTAGTTTTGGTTTATTAAAAAAAAAAAAAAACAAACCAACCAAAAAAACCCAACACACACAACCCCAAACCAAACAAATTTAAACCTAGTCCGAGCCCGGCTACACCAGCCGGGAACCACGCCGAGCCCTCAGCGCCTTTGGTGAAACCGGCTCCGAAAATCGAGCGTAAACCGAACTGTGCTGAGGAAGTATTTATTTAATTTTAAAAGCCTTTAGCGCCACAAGGCTGCCTCGCCTGGGAGGTGATCTCGAGGGAATAAATCGCTAGAGTCAATACTCCGGAAAAGACATTTCATGCCTAAATGAAAATCTTGTTAAATGTTATTAATTTTGACTTAGAGCACAGAGCAGCCCCCTGTGCCTTGTATTCCCTTATTAGGGATTCATGTCTTATCAAATATCTAATTAATCTCCTAGACATCATTTGTTCTGGCCAACTTTATCTCAGCTGGTCCACGGGGAAAACTCCGAATATTCTCGATGACAAAGCTCCCTTGAAGATCCTTTTAATTGTCCAAATTAACTGCACCAAATTTGCATGTCAAACGGTAAAGGGCAACCTGAGATAAAATGTAAACGTTTTAAAAGCCCCAAACTAAGCACTTGATTTGATAACTAGGCTTTTTAATGTTATGGAAGACAACTGCTCCTTTCCTTTTCAAAGACAGTTGATCTATGCAAATAGTGAATTGGAAATGCTTATGTCCCCATGCAGTCAAATGGTCCTTGCATGTTATTTGAATATCAGTGGCTCTGCTATTGAAAAGGTTCAAGGATGCTCTCTGACTTCTTTGTGATTACTCAGTGCAGCGTCTTATTCTGAAGAAAAAAAACTCGGGAATAATTAAAGGCTGGGCTAAGGCCTGGGAACACATTTGGGACAGGAATCTCATTTAGACAGGCTCTTTCAAAATAAGGCACAGTTAAATTGACCAGAAGGCAATTATTGAAATGAAAATTATTTTCACTCCCTTTGTCTCCTGACCACCAACCTAACAGCCACAGTATTTTTTTTAAAGGCAAATTGTTAAATGAGATAATTGTGTTATTAACAAAAAAAAAAAAAAAGGGGGGGGGTGAAGGAAAAAAAAGTTAATTTAGTCTGCCCGGTACAGATTGGAGAAATACAAATATTTTAATCCTCCATAAAACGGGGAATGCAAATAACATCGGGAAACGGATTCTTGCTGTCGGCCACCAACTGGAATAAAGACGTTGCATTAAAGAAAATACGTATGCCGTGAATACTAATAACCGCCTCCCACCTCCTCCGCGCCGCTATCGCACAAAAGCGACCGGGCAGCCCCGCCGCCGCCTCTGCCCCGGGCCGCGGAAGGAAGGAAGCCTCCCGGGAGGCGGGCTGCCGGCAGCTCCCTCCCCGGGAGCCGCTCCGGAACGGCCGAAGGCATCCCGGCAAGGACTCCCGGCGGGCAGGGGAGCGGGCGAGGCGAGAGGGAAAACAAACCGGGGGCTGGCGCGGCGGGCGGCGGCTGCCCTGCCTGCCGGGGGGTGCACCCGCGCGGGGCGCTGGGCAGAAGTCAGCTTTGTTTTCGATTTATAATAAAACACATCAAAGGAGACCATCCAGGTCCAGTTTCTGCCAGGCCGGGGTTACAATTCTCAGCTCAGTGATCAAGGACCTCTTTGCCGTTGCCTTTGCCCCTTCGGGTCAGAAAACGTCCATCACTTACAGACTCCCCAGGAACGAAGAAGGGAGCAGCGCTGGGCCGCAGAGCCGGTTCGTTTAACCGGGAGAATAGAAAGCATGTCACCTTTTTAGAAATAAATGACACCATTCTTTCGTACATGTTGGCGATAATTACATGGTCTGGGGAACTTTTACACAAAGAAAAACTAAAGAACAGACGGTGTGAGAACCGAAAAATAAATCTGATTTCACTCTTTGCATCCGTAGCTCAGCAGCACCTCTCCAGCGGGAGGAGGCTAACCCGAGAGCAGAAGGGCCCCGGGAAGGAGAGGGATGCCCTCTGGAGCTCCGGCGGGGAGGGAGGCAGAGGGGGCAGCCGGGCTCCCCGGCGCCCGGCCCCGCTCGCCCCGGGCCTGCCTGTCCAGCTCCCGCCCGCGCCCCGCTCCAGCTGCCGCTTCCCGCCGGCAGCGGCCTCACGCCAGCTCCTCCGGCCCGTTAAATCGCGGCTACCGACCAGCCGGCGACAGCAACCACCGACCGACGGGGAAAGGTAAAATGCCAGGAGAAATGATTTACTAACTGTCATTCGATCGCTGGGTCCCCGGCTGGCAGGAAGCGTGTCCCCTGCCCCCCGCGGCGAATTACAGCCCTAACGGCTCGTTTTACACTTAAAAGGTAACATTACTGGTTGTGTTCTAATGAGATAATACATAAACACCCGATCCCGGGCCCGGACAGTTTCTTAATTGCGTCTTTCAATTCAAATGGAAACTTTATCTGCGGGAGCTGTAATTTATTTGCAGCCATTATCTGTCCGCCACCATCCCCGCCCGCCCCTCCCGCGCGCGGATGAAGGGGATCCGACAGCAGGCCCGCCCCTCTGGGTAATTGGTGCACTCAGTGTTTGTTTTAAGTGAGAATAATTTAGCTACAAATTTCCTCAAGGAATAACGTTCTTCACATGTTAAAAGAAAAAAAAAAAACCACCACAAAAACGAACCGGCACAACCGGGACCGAGAACCGGGGTTGGCGATCGCGCCCGGCGGCGCCCCAGCGCGGGGCCGCGCGCGGCGGTTCCTGGGCGCCACCTAGCGGCCCGCGAGCAGGCGGCAGGCGTGCTCGGGGGCGCGGCCGGAGCCCGCCGCGGGGGCCGGGCGGTGGCGAGAAGCCGGCGGGGAGGGGGGGGAGGCGGCGGCTCGGGGTGGGGGGCGGCGGGGCCGGGCCCCGGGGAGCGGGCGGGCGGGCTGAGGTGAGCTGCCGCGGGAGACGCCAGGGGCGGGCTGGGCCCGCGGCGGCGCGCACCCACCTGAGGGGGAGACCGGCGGGGGCGCGGCGGGGTGGCCGGCTCGTCTCTGCAGCTCCTCCGGGGCCGTCGCCTGACGGGCCGGGCGGGCTCTTAACAATTAACCCCGGCACCCCGCCGCGGGTGGGTCACCGCTCCCCGCCCACCGCGCGGCTTCGCGGGCCGGCCCCGCACCTGCGGCCCCGAGGGGGGGCGGGCGCGGCTCCCGGCGGGCACAGTCGGCGGGCACTGGGCGCGGCCCCGCCGCCGCCTTCGCGCCGGTGTTTCAACACAAGCGGCAGCAGCGCCTGTTTCCGAGACGCGCTAATTGCTACTTGGATGGCAGGGCGCGGGGTGCTTGTCCGTTCCCTGGTACAAAGTCGGTTGCTAGAAAATTTGAAATTGCCTTTCAGCCTAAAGCTGCCTTACCTGAATGTCATAATTACAGTAATTATGTACATCCAAATTACATGCTAATTAAATTAGAATCAAATCGTTCTAAATCGAAATCAAATGAGGTAGCGAGAATTAATCAATGACAACATAAATAGAGAGCTTCCTTCAGGGATATTTATTGTAACGATCCAAGCGGGAACCTGATCTGGAAGTCACCTGTTTGCTTTCGGAACAGGAACAATTTAGGGCTCAGCATTCGTTTTTCAGGCGATCTGTCCCGCGGGGCGGCAGAGCTGAAGGGCGGCCCGCCCGGCCCCTCGCCCGCGGACGGAGGCTCCCCGCCGCCCGCCTCCAGGCGAAGCCCGGGCCGCCGCGAGGGCCGCTCCACGGGGCCGACGGGAGCGGGAGCGGGAACCCCCCCTGCCCCGGCCCGCCGGGGCCGCACGGTCGTTAGAGCAGCCCGCCCGCGGGGAGCCGCCGGCCCTTCCTCGGCTCTAACTTCGCCCCCTCCGGCCCCAAGGAACCTCTTCTTCCCCGTCCCCCCGCGGAGGGCTGCGCCGCCGCGCCCCGTCCCTTCCCGCCGGGCTGAGGGAGCCACCTCACGGCGCCGAGGTGCCCGGCCGCGCAGCCCCGCCGTGCGGCGGAGGGTTAACCCCGCTCCGTGTCTTTTAAGGGGAAAAAAAAAAAAAACAACCAGACGCTCTTACCGTCATCCATGAGCCGACAGCACCTCCTACAGGGCCCCGCGCGCTCTGCCGAGCAGCCGCGCCGAAGGCCCGGGGCGGCGGCACCGCTCTGCGGGTGAGGCCGTGGGGGCTCCCACCCACCCGGGCCCCGCGGCGCTCGCCCTGCTCCTGCCACTCGCGCTGCGAACCCACCGCCCTCTCCCGGCGCTGTCAGGCCGGCGCTGGTGCAGGACGCCCGTCCCCTCCGCGGCCGCCCGGTCCGACGCTGCGGGCGGCTCCTCGGGCCGGCGCGACAGACGGGCCTGGGGAAAGCAGCGGGAGCAGCGAGCCCCCTCCTCCAAAGCAGCACCGACCTCCCCCGCGGCTGTCAGGGCTGCGCTGGAAGCAGGAAAGGAGTCGCAAGGACGCGTGTTTTGTTTCAAAGCTCTTCAACAGGTAGCTTTCGGGACAGACGCATCCGAAATGCAGTTACTCGTCTGGTTTAATTTTCATTCACAGTAGCCATTCCTCACAATAAATCCATGCCATTTGCCGGTCTTTTCCCATGCAAAAAGGCAAAGTGTACATAGCATATACAGTTTAACGACATGCAAACAAATAAAACACAGAGCCCACAAAAATGCCTCGAACATTTGGCAGCTGCCAAGCTGTCCGTCCTTCTTCAGGCAAAAGCCAGGTGCATTGCAGTTGACTCCCGTGCCACACACACAACCACCACACCGACCCGTAAGCAGGAGACCTTTCTCTGGAGTAGAGGCACCCTCCTGTACTTCGCGGTTACTCCTCCGACCTTTCATGCTGCATGTTCTACCGGAACGTGCCTTTTCCCCAATCACATTACTCTGCCTGTCCTCTTGTACGGCAGAGGGGTAAGAAATTCGTCACCAGCGGTTTTGTTTAGATGGTTTGTATGGGCGCTTTGGCAGCCTTCTCCCATTCTTTCTACATCAGAGCTTGCACGTGCGCGTTAACACAGGGCCTGACTCTACTGCATTGCCCACGCCCTTCAACTCCCAGCTACTTCAGTAAGAGCAACCTAATGCGAAAGCATTTACAAGGTGGTGGTGACATCCCTTAACGGCTCACCCTTTCAAACTCACTCACACAAGCTTAAAGGATAAGCCAGGTCACTTCTCCCATATATTACACTCCATGTGATACTGAAAAACTTCTGAGTGACCTTTTTAAGAGGTAGAAGTGGACTGGTAATAAAAGAAGATTTGTCCTGTGAGAAGAGGAAAAAAGCTACTTGCCAGAACACTGAGCCTTTTCACTTGTCCACTACCTAACATGCTTCCATCCGCCACCCTGAAACGGCAGAAAAGCATTTCCTTTGCAGTAAAAACTCTGAAGTGTTGCCTTGTGCCTTTGTACTGATTCATAACTCTGGAGAAGGTGGCAATTCTCACTGTTTTTAAAGACTAAGGTATTTTATTATGGAAGTTATCTTCATAACAATATGTCCAGAAAATGACAAAGAAACATTAAAAAAAAAGTTTGTTTCATGAAAACAAAAGGATTACTATTTACATTAACTTTCTACCACAAACAATGAAATAACTGAAACAGTTGAGGCAGTAAATATTCTTTCCATGTGTTGGGAGATTATTGAACAGTAACTTGACATTGTACTGACACATACCAACAGGGGTTCAAGATGTTTAGCTAGCCCTGACCAAGCTGTACACTGCAGGAGGTCAAAAAACGTTGGCTACACACTTACCTGAACTATGTATCTCTGTTGTTTTAACGTGCAAAATTGATCTCTTACAGGGAACTTCAGGAAAAATGCTTCAGTATGAAAAAACCCCACCACCATCTACAAGACAATGTTTTGATATCTGAAGCAGTGATTTTATCCAGCACTCCCTCAAATGTTTGTTATCATTTAACATATCCCAAATTACTCTCTGCTTCCCCTCACAGTTGTAGCGAAACAAACATCGCTGACAAAACCAAGAATATCACACACTGCTCTGAAATATTAAAAACCCTAAAATCAGGTCTATGAGTTGTATACATACACCTGTATACAACAGGTATTTCTCAACAAGTATATTTATACAGTAAGAAAAATACCGTAACATTTATACCTAATTTACAAATATTCCAACATTACAGAAATGATGCTGTTGGCTTTATGTAGGAAATGCTCGTTACAGAGGTTGGAAAATGAACAGCAATACATAATTGAGCCCTTGTTAAAGGTATTCATCAAAAAATGGAGACATTCTTGTTTGCACCTGTCCCCTACACTATCTATTTTTTCTTCTCTCTCTGCTTCTGCTTCTACTGCGTCTGCTCCTTTCTCTGCGTTCCACTTTACTGCACTTGTCCCCGTAGCGCTCTTTACATTTCTTCTTCTCTCTGTGCACATCTGTGCTGGGGCTTCTGGTTTCATTTTTCCTGTGCCACTCTTCACTGGGGCTTTGACTTGGACTTTTTCGTATTTGCCATTGCCTGGAGCTGCTGTGACTTGTGCAAGGGCTTCTTCTCCTGCTCCCCTCATCCATGCTTTGGCTTCTACTATCTCTCTCCTTTCTTTCAGTCTCTCTCCTGTCGGTGCTATGGTATCTGCTTTTGGACCTTCCTTCCCCCTCACAGGTGCTCCATTTGTTGTTCTCGACAGAGCTATCTTGCTTTAAAAGTCTGTACTTCTCCCTGTCTTTGTCCTTGTTACCGTGACTACTGGGGAGATCTTCATAAAGTTTTTCCCTCCTCGTCTTTGCCTTTCCTTCTGAATCGCTGCTGCTGCTGCTAGCCTCTGAAAACTTGTCTTTTTTTCTTTTCTTAGAATACATCTTCTTTTGTGCTGCTTTATCTCTGCTGTCAGTCTCGCTATCACTGCTGCTTACTGAAGTCTCACTGGAGGATGAGGAAGAGGATCTCATCTTACGTTTCTTGTGTTTACTTTTGCTTTTTTTCTTTTGCTGCTTTTTCTTCTTTCTGTCCTTCTTCTTCTTTTTCTTCTCCAGACGATCCAACTTCCTTTTATTTTGAAAACAGAAAAGTAGCGCAATCAGTTGTGTTAAGATATTCTAAATTACAAAGTCATTGTCTTTCGAAGTTCACTACTTCTGATAACCTACACAGTAAATACACTATTTTCCAGAAAAACATGTTCAATTCCTCTCCTCTTTCAGCAAAGTTATTAAACTTCTAACCTGATGCTAACCATAGTAAGAATCCTCCTGTAATCCACAGCTGCTCCCTCAACACAGGAGGAATATGATTTTTTTAATTCTTTAGTTTTAAAAAACATAAGTAAGATATGCCCATTTCGGCCTTGTAGCTAGGAATAAATACATTCAGTAGTGCTTTTTTTTTTTTTCCCCCTTATCAGTCTGCTCTGGAGACTTTGGAAAATCATTGCTGCTTTTGTTTGTGCATTTTTATAAGAGATTTTGAAAATGAAAAAATGCAATTAGCATTCACTTTCTATTAATGATGGAAATTGAGATTTTAAAGCCTATGTCTCTGAGTTCTCCAGGCAAATACTACTGATCTTTTGAATAACCTCTTCTGTTACAACTAGAAATTTACATTTTCTAGCCATAAGTACAATATTCCATCATCCACACCCATTCACTGCTATTTGACTGCTTTCACCTAATTTTTACTTTGCTTTCTGTGTTTATTCTTCTCCAAAAATTAGTGACTGAATAGTGAAACTACTTTTAGTGTATTAAAAAAAAAATCCCTTCAGACTAGTAAAATCTAAAGGACCCAAATATTTACTGAACTTCAACTTTCAAAATGTAAAGTATTAGAATTTCATCGTGTTGGGCCAGCAGAAGTTCAAACAAAATACTGTTTTAAATTTCTTAAACTACGTACCTGTTCCTTACTTAAAAGGAACATAAAATACGATGACTATTTTCAGAGAATGATTTATTATATATGCAAATACCATATGTACCTACCTACTCCTGTACATACTTAGCCATTCACCTTTCTCCCCTCCTCCCACTCCCCACGTAGAAAATGTCTTTGAACCTACAAGGCCGTTTTAACCAGCGATACCTGTATGGGATCCACCAGGCAGCAATTAGTATTTTTCATTTAAAACATTTTCAGGTAATTTCGAGAGAATGTTCCAAATTAACAGTAAGAAAGGGGAAAAAAAAAAGTAAGCCACCTGACACAGGAAATCAGTAGGACAGGAGCACAAAATGAACACCGCTCGGCTGAAGCTGCAAACGGTAAGCCCCGACCCAAGAGCCGAGGGGAGCTTGGCTAACCTTGGCCCAGGAGTGCAACCTCAGCTTCAGCTCCGCCACATGGGAGAAGGTAACAAATTTTGCCAAGTTGTAAACCAGTAAAGGAGAACATAGAATTTTTAATCCTGAAAGACGATACTGTAATCAATGAAGTGCAGAATAGTATTTTAAAATAGCAACGGACAGCATCTTCAGTGAACCAGTTATTATTATTTCAGTATCCCAGTTAAGCTGGAAACAAGCCCCAGTACAAAGGCATCACAACTAGATTAGAACAGCCAGATGAAAACAAAACAACCAGATGAAAAAAACATGCTGCATAACGCCGTTTGCAGTCAAGTGTATGTTAAACGAAGCCGATTTTCTTCTGTACTGATGGTGCTAAATTCTTCACTGGCATAGAAGAGTTACAGGGACAACCACAGAGTCAGAACTACTGGAGATACAGACCTACCACACTTACCTTAGAAGTTTCTGTTTTTGTTTGGTTGACAGTGATTTTAAAAATTCAACTTCTGGATCATCATCTCCTTCACTTGCAACAAATTCCTAGGAAAATGTGGTAAGACATTAAGTTCTTATGTATAAAAATAATCTCTTCATTCAGATTTCTGTTTTAAAAGTGATGTTTCTACGTACCTTATTTTTGCACAGGCACAAATATATTTGTATTACTACGTCAGTTTAAGACTCTTTGGAAAAAGCAGCAAACTCGCTACAAAGGGGAAAAAAACCCCACATTCTGCCTCAAAGCTGAGTAGGTGTTATGATGTGGGGGTTATACAACAGGAGTTATTAGTAACACATGAAAAAAATCATTGCTAGGGAAAGAAACATTTCTGAAACGGTTAATAAAAATGAGCCAATTTTGGAGCCCACATGATTCCCCAGGATAAGTCACTCCATTGTTATCACGCTCAAATGAATAGGTAAGGTGCTAGTCCTGCTCGAATCCAGAGTAATTTAAGCAAATTACTTTTCTGTCTCGGTTTAGTCATTAGGAAAATGGGTATTAACACATCTATCTCACTGTTGTGTTATTAGTCTTTAAATGTTCTTTAAGTGTTCTAGCAATGCAAAATACTGTAATCATATAATCTACATACAGTAACGCAATCAGCAAAGCACAGCTACTTTGAAGATCCTGAATTCTTCAAATTATGTGCATCTGGCACACTACATTTCTCCACCGTGATGTTTTTAATTTTAGCCACGCTCAGGAGGGGAAAGAAGAAATAAAGATTAAAAAGCAACAGTGCCCATATGCTGCGTTTTTCTGGGGTACACAGTTTTTTTAAATGCAAAGGTACATCCATCTGTGGAGACACAATGTACTGTCGATTCACTCAAGATGTCAAGACCAGCTGAGGACGTTGTTCCCTCTTTACTAGTGGTTTGACTATCCTGCTGTATGAACAACGGCTGTTTCATGGTGGCTCACTCAAGCAGTTTATATTAATTTTTCACTTACCGTTTTTATTAAAGCACCTCAATTAGAAACATACATTGTGCAGTCTTAAGTAAAGACAATTGAACATTTTCACTCCCAGAAATAATAGATGTAACAATAGTCAATCAAGTAAAAAAAATCTTCAGATATAGCATTCCTGGCAGTGATTATTTGTGTGTAGTTCCTCAAACTTCATCCAAAGGCTAGCACTGCATCAGAAGTATGTGGCAAAACCCCTGACCATCCCCTTTATGAAAAATTCAGTTTCTAGTCGCTCAGAGGAGGGATCTAATTTATTACATGTGGGTTTAAAAGAAGTAATTTATCATTCGCCATTCTGACTGAAACAAAGCTGAAAACAGTAAGGTTTTGGACATTTTTCTACTGGTATAGCTATTCAGCTTTCCTATGGATATGCATATTTGAAAACATTAAGTAGCAATTCACAAGCAATCACATTTAGATTTATCGACATTTTCAGCTTACTGGTAAAAAGATCATTACCTGCGACGGATCATTTGCGGTCAAGTTTCTCCCCAGTACGTTTTGTTTCAGTGCAAACCCACTGTTTCTCATCTCCGCTATTAGCTCCGAGGGGTGCATTGATGGCCCTGTTCACAAAAATCACAGTTTGAATGTATCATTTATATCTCTCTACCTTTTTTGGACTCCACAGTAGGAATTCAGTTGAAGCTTTGTTAAGTAAAATCACGGCTAAATCAACTCAATAATCTTCTGCTGAGCAAATAATCAGATATGATTTTCTAAAACAGCAGTCTGGAGATTCAGAATAGAAAATAATTGCATTTTTCTTTAAGAACAAGGGGATTCTCTTATGTAACTTTGTCATGTTGAAAACAATATATTTAGGAAAGTCTAGTAATATGCTTTTATTATAGTAAAAAAGCACAGGAAACGTAAAGAAAGCACATTAAGTAAGACTTTTAGGTGCCTCCTCTCCCTTAAAACAATGGGAAAATGCACTTCTAACATGTCATTAATAAGGCATTTTTCATAATGACACAAATGTTTGAACTTAAATGTAAAAAGTATCCATTATTAGAAACTCAATATACGTCTGGAAAATAAATAAATACCTGAAAAAATTATTTATGTCCTTACTTTTCTAGGGACCCCCAGATATCGCGGGTCTCTACACTGTTATCTCCTCAGAGATTTCTGTTTTATCAGCTTAAAAAATATGCTATATATTGCACTAGAGTAGTTTTTCGAGATTAGGCACACATTATCTTTCTTTGCAAGCACCTAAGGAGGAGTAAAATACAGGATATATTTTGGATCATTCAGACTTGACTGCATAATTTATAAACCCTGTAACTCACACTTTTGCTTTAACTAAATACCTACGATCATGAAAACCTCATGTACTTCCCGATTAGATACTTTCTCTCCACCTTAAACATACACTCTTTTGTTAGGGTCACTTTCAGTAAGTTGCCTTAGCAGTTCCTTCACTAACCTTACTGTCAATGAATTAGCACTACCGAGTAAGGTAAATCCAAATTAGAAGGAATGTAAAACAGAGCATGGAGGATGTGATTACTATTACTTCAGTAAACTAACTGTAAATGATAAGATCAGCTAGTCTTACAAAACATACCGATCCTGCTTTGTGGTTTTAAGAGTTCCTTAGTTGTGGAAATGGACAAAACTCAAATTTCTAACACAGAAAAGTATGGAAAATAAAGGGAGATTTTTGCTGTGGAAAATATATGGAAAGTAAAATAGCCCTTTCTCGAAAAAATGTCAAATTCAACTTTTTCTTAAGTTTTCCTGTATAATACACTGCTTACAGAAACAAACAGGCCTATGTGTAAAACAGGAAGGGGGAAGATAAAACTTTGAAAATGGCTTAAGGAGCCCTTGCATAATTGACTTCCTTTTCACAAGTTCCTTATTTTGCCAGGCAAAAGAATTTTCTAATGAGATACCAAGGGAAAACTATCCCTTGAGTTTACATTTTTTATTCAGTAAGGGGTTATTCTCCCCTCCACACATTTTACCAAAAGTGTTTTTTTCTTTTTATGTATTATAGTGTAAATGTAAGCTCACTGATAGTTATTGAATGTATATGGGCTCCAGTGTCTACATTTTTTTCTTATTTCAAATTTAAAACCTTGTTCTGCTTGCCCAGATCTACTCTGGCTGGAAAAGAAACCGACATTAGACAGAAACCTAAGGACAGAATTTGGTACCAGCTGACGTTTTGATTTGAAAAGGCCACATAAACCAGCCGCGCAAGTCAGGTCCAACACCCTGCATGAGGAAGCTGCGTGGAGACAAAGCGCGGAGTCACGAAGGATTTCACCATACCAAAGAACATGGGAGCAGACTGAAGCCCGGAATCCCCCTATTCCTCAAAGGCAGTAAGAACCACTGCCTAACAAAGTAACCTTCAGTGTCTCAGCACCGTACACATTTTTGCTGTGTACTGGATACCTAATTATTCTCACTTAGTGTGACTAGAGGAATACCACTTGTCCAAATCTATATAGGAGATGTGCAAAAGAACGAAGAGAGAAGCCCTAACTTTCTGCTTCCGTATGAGGACTGTGGTCAGAGGCGAGACCAGAGGGGCACGAAGGCGTATTGGCTATCGAAAGCACAGTTAAAACTTATTTTCTAGAAACAAACCTTCAGGCATTCTTTGTGCATAACACTACAAAAAAGTAAGCAAAATAATTTCCTCGTCTACATAAAAGTTTATAATGAACGCACAGTACTATCAATTTTTGTACATTTGTGCCTAACGGACATCAGTTGTGCTGTAACGCACAGATTCATACAAGTGAACACAAGACTGTCAGAGCGGCTGCTCCAGCTAGGATCCAAAGCAAAACCACACGCAAACTTTTGAGTTAGCTTCCATATGCTTTTTAGAGGTGACACCAGCACTAGTTTTAAAAAACAAAAACACAGGTAAGCTTAGAAGTAAAGCAAGCTAGGCTAAAAATAAATTTATACAAGTTCTGTTTCCTTGTTTATTAATTACATGAAGGAGACATCCATCTACAATTTTTTAGTCCCGGCACGGTATTATCGTGACAAGGACAGTTAACATATCACTGTCATTCCTGTTTTGTGGACGCATACAAGTTACACCAAATGTACCAACAGCACCTTGAGACTGAAGTGGTTTATGAAATAAATATATTTCTGTTTTGGTCTCTCTTTAATTGTGAGGGAGACAGTAATTTAGGTTCAGCCTAGCTTGTGAGGAGACGCAAGAGTCTCCACGAACCTTTATTACATGCATTATTTTTACCATAAATAAAGGTTTTAGAAAACACTAGGAAAAGAGATTCAGAAAATAAACCAACCCCCTAAATGAAAGTAGAGTCAAAACACAGTCCTATTTCACAACTGTTCTGTGCGCAGACCCCAGCCAGGCACGACACAAGCATGCTGTCCACCATGGAGGACTCTCTTGCAGCATGTGATCTTTGCAGTTTAAAAAACGTTAACATTTTTGAGGACAAGACAGGCAAACCTCCTTGCACTTTTTTTCTGAACAGCTGATGTGACTGATCTTCTCAGAAGTGCTGCTGCTCAACGACAGCAAGACTGCATCGCTACCTTTGTTCAGGTAGCAATGCTAGACCACAGTAGGGAGAAAACAGTATCTCATCTGAGAAGTCTAAAGAGACGGTTTTCTACCTATTTACAAGTCCAGGCTGAGAAGTTCAATTAAGATATTATATCTGACAACGGCTGCACAGCTTTATAGAAAACCTCTATTACTATCTACTTTCTGCAACGCAACAACAAGAATCAAGAAAATTTTTAGTCTCACGATTAAACACCTTTGCTTGGAATCAAAGGAATCAAATGCTTGGTGACTTTCTTTTTTCATCCATGCCTCAACAGACTGCTTTTGACTTATATTTTAATGATTTGATAAGCATATCTGATTTTCTTTGAAATATCAGTGACAGTTTGAGGTCTCCCAGGATTCCTGGGCACAGCTATTTTATGCGACAGCATTGAGGGTTGTAACACACTTTTTGGGCTGCTTCTTCACACAGTCTTAAAAGATGTAGATGCCTAAATGCGTGAGCAAACAATCACATTCCCATTTCCATAATATAAAATTAAGTAGGGGATTTCTCCTGGCTAATACAAATGAGGGAGACAAAAACTTTAAAAGAAACCCCAAACACTGAACCTCACTTAACAGAGGTTTGAGAAACTCAACTTCTCAGACATGTCCTTAGCTTCCTTATTCAGGATCCAAAGTTTAAACCTTGGAGCCACCAGGCCCCCCATAAGGGCCTCTTCCTTTGTCTGGAGTGAATTGATTGTGGAGTCCCACCTGTTGGAGACACAACTATGCCCACTGTGATCAAACTTGGTTTGCCTGGTAAAGCCAAAGACAGGCTGAAAAGATTTACGTCTTTGGCTATGACTACACTTAATGTCACCACCCTCCAAGATCTTCAGACAAAATGGTACTAAATATACCCATAGCCATATATCTTCATCTGGTTAAGTTCCAATTAAGTCATCAACTGTAAAACAGATGGCAAGATTGACCTAAGAGGCTCTCAGTTGGCTAAGATCTTGGCAACAGATGTTAGCCAAGTATTCTTGAACAGCACACATCAACTTGCAAAAAATCTCTCCTACATGAGGCATAGAAAAGTACTTTGTGTACTATGAAAACTGATGTCCTCATACATGCATTCCTCATGGACTTGGGAGACAGCCTGCGAAGAAGCTACCTGCAAGATCTCATGCAGCTGAAAACATCTAGAAGTGACATTATGCCATGAGTTGACAGAACGTTAGATATAGGAATCCTGTAAAAATAGCTGACTGCTACAACTTCTAACAACTAGTCTCTCAACATTCATCCATCAGCAAACTAAAAATAAGTTCAAAGTTACAATGTTTCATCATCTGTTTCTTATTCTTTCTGAAACAAGTCAAACACAGTACCTTGCTAAAAATAGGTGAATATGACTGTCAAGCTTATTTTCTGGAATTTACATTTTCATAGGAAAAAAAAGAAAAGCAGAAAACCTTTAAAACTTTTCCAGATGACACTTGTTTTAAACTAAAACATTTATCTTCTTTAAAATTAATTCATAGACTCAGAAAAGCTTTTTATCATATAGTGGAATTAATTGCGTGCTGATATCATACTTATTTTTGTGCATTAAGACAACTGACAACTTGTTAAGCTTTCTACAGCTACTTAAAATTATCTGAAGGTCTTGCACAAAAGAGGCTCCGAAGTTAAAGGCCCACTAAATGATTTAAAAAATATTTTTCCATGGTCTTTATAATTCTCAAGAAATAGTGTTGTCAAGCAAATAGACTACGGTTTCTTCCCGTTTCTTACTTCCCACATAAATTCTTACTGCATTAAATCTCTCTGTTATCTTCTGTTTAAGATACTATTTAAGGAAAAAAATCCAGGTAGCTCAGTTGACTCAAAGAGCTGGGGCACAAAATCTGGAAACTCAAACCATTCAATGAAGCGTGAAAAGGATTTTAGTCTTCACAAAGTACAACCTGAGTGCAACCTTAGCTTGACAGCTGTTGGTGCATCTTTATAATATTCACACAATTAAATAAAAAGCTGTAAGTAGAATTTTTCTGAAGCCTATATGAGCCAATTATACCGGCTCGCAGAAGGATATCGTACTAGGATTTCTACAACATACTGTCAATTTGCTTTTTTATAACAAACAGTGCTCCAATTTCTTATCACACTTAAACTGAGGTCAGTTTAACAGAATCAATTCTGCTTCTATTAAACAACCAGGGGGGGAAATGCGATTCTGGATTTCAGTTAGTTAAACGGCTCGCTTACAGCAAGCTCTGCAAGCTCCTGTAAGCTCTCGGAAACAAGAGAAACCTATAGCTGCAATTCACTTTTGATTCAGTGTTGTACTTCCCCAAGGTACAAATGCAGAGTGTATGTAACACTCCGCTGCTGCCAGAATGTTTCCTCTAAGAGGCATGGGCACAGGACTCCTCTTAGGAGAACAATGCTGGCTGTAACACACCATCTAGGAAGCCTCCATTAAAATGTCTACAGCACATTTTTCAAATTAGCCAATATTGGAGAACAGCATGCTAAAACCTCTTTTCATAACAACTGTGATTAAATATCACTTTTTCTACAACTGTTTCAGTGGCAGTAAGAACAGACCATAAAGTTATGATTGCCAGTATCACCAAAACCAGCAGTTTTACTTCTATCTACTCATGATGCACAGTCTTGGCAGTATCTGCTCAATTTATTGATAAAAGCTTTTGCTGCTGTCACCGGTGCAGATGAGCAAACTGAATTATGCTTTGCAATCAATTAAGTTTTACATGGATTTTTATTGTGGAAAAGCAAAGAGATAAGAAGCAGCAATAGTATAACCACTATTGCCCACCTGTGGCGGGGGAAATGACAGTAACCAGCTGTACTTAGTGGCTGCAGTTATGAAATGGACTACTCAGTAAAAAAGTTACTGAAAAATGCAGTAGATTCTTCATGGTGTCATTTTAATTACAACTTTTCTACCTTTATTTTAACTAACGCTCATTTTGTGTATCATCAAAACAGATTATTTAGAATAAGGCTTTTCTAGAGCTTCCCATTCCTGAGAATGTGTTCTGGTGTGGGACATCTTTTAGTTTACAGATGTGATCATTTTAATCTAAAAATGTCACCATTATCATACCACCAGACTTCTCCTGACCTGGCAATAGAGAGAGAATTTACATGAACATAAATATAAACAAAGCACACTGGCATATCTGCTACCAATTTGTCAGTATATGTCACACTCCATATATTCCACTCTAAGATGTTTAAAAGTTAATTTATGAATCAAAGACAAGATACTTTCAAGGTTTATCCTTCATTACTACATAATTTTTGTTAACAAAGTAGACCTAAAGCATAGTCTACATTCTTCTGTCTTATATGCGTCTTGGACAACATGAGGTCCTAACTCTTCCGAACTGAAATTTGATTTTCTAAGTAACAGCGAACGCTGCCGCCTTTGGGTGGTAGCAAAGGCATAACATACGATACAAGGCTTTTTAGGTTTTGCTTTAGAAGGGCAACTAAAATTAGCATAGACAGTTTTGTCAATACATCCATATACTTTTTTTGTGCCCTCCACAGAGTTTTGTATGTTTTTTTTTTCATATGGCTTAAAAGGAAATTGAAGAAAAATGGAAAAAAATTACAGACTGAGCCTAATCACACTGTATTGTCTGCGAACTTTTATTGAGGTTGTGACAGAGATAAGAGTAGTCACTTCTTTATCTAAAGGACAAAGAGCTAGTATCAAAATTATGTGATCATGATCCTGGTCATGAAGAACGTAGCAAATTTATGCGGCCTCCACTAATTCAGAATTGATCATTTTTTACTGATAATTTTTCCATCTATTTCACAGATGGCTGCACTCAGACCATATTTACACTTCAAAGCAACTGCTGCAGTTGGCATTGAGAGAAATCAATGAATAAAAAACCTCTGGCTTTTAATTAGCTCTTCTTCAGAGGTCTGAAGTTTAACTGAATTTAACACTTTAGCACATAATTTTAATATAATTTGCCATGCTTTGTCATAGTGTATTTCAGAGAAACCTGAGTTTCCTTTTCACTTTTTTTGAGTAGTAAAAACCATTTAACTTTATGAAACTGCTATAGGAATCCATATTTATTGCTTAAATGCCAAGCACAGACTTCTTCTAGAAATTTGGTTTTTATGCATTCAGACCACATATAGAGGCTTCTGAAACCTAAATGGAGAATTATTTTAAAATGTGACAGTTCTTAAACTACATGAAGATTTAATTAAGGTTCTTGCTGTTCACAATCAAAGATCTCAGCTGCAGATCATAAAGGAAGGTTTCATACACTGTATGTTCTATAGGTGACCATTTATACAAATATTCACAGTTAACATTCAAATACATTTTCTTTGTTGTTATAGAGTCAAGAGAACACCTAAATAAATTCCTGCATTCCTAATACAATGCAGATTTTTATCTGTTGGGAAACAAAAAAGTACCATATTTGTCACCATAAAAACACAGTGAGATGTAGACATAAAATAGACATAGATTTCCTTTGTTGCTGTCTCCATATGACTGATAATTTCAATGATTACTACAGAAAGGAATTTCACCCAAAAGCTAAACACATGACATGACAGACTGATGGAAACAACAATCACAGTTAGTTTAGGGGCACACCCAGGCAATGAGAAGGGAGGGCACAAACTCTAGGAGCTGATAATGAGTTTTTAGAAGGCTGCATTTGCATAGGCATAGGTAGAATTTCTTTATCTTGGTAGACTATAAGACAGATACATACACATGTTGTTCAATTACACTTCTGCCATTATTTGCCCAAATTTTCCACAGCATGTTAATCACTTCACACTGCTCACCCTCTTCCCGGTAATTTCACTGGACAGATCATATACGGAGCCAGTCGTCCGTAAAACTTTCAAAGTAGTCCATAGCAGAGAAGGATGCCCAGCACTCTCCAGGCTTAGGTTTCACAGGCCAAGAGCATAGGAACGTTTTTAATCTCAGCATCCCACTTCTTCTAACTACACCATTCATAAAATTACCTCCCCATTTGAGACACTGACCTTATTTCATAAGATAGCAATACCTTTCTCCAAGATAGCAATACCTTTCTGCATAAAACAGTAAAAGATTCCTAGCAGGTTATTTGTTCTAAAAAACATACAAAAAAAGTTGTAAGCATTTAAGCTTTCACAGATTTTTAGCAAACCCTCCCACCTCAACCCTCATGGAGCAAGATAGATTGCTTGCAGGATTAAAAAAAAAAAAAAAAAAAAAAAAGGAGAGGTATTTAGTTTGTCATAACCTCACCTGACCAAGAAAATTGCAGACATTTTTGAAGTGAAATAACATTATTACATCGAAACATTTTGCACAGAAAACCTACTAATCTCTGTTCTAATAAAGTCAAAGGCTTTTCAGGCTTCACAAAAAAAGCACCAAAAAGCACAAAAAAAATCAACAGATGTTGCTGGTTCGTGATAAAAAAAAAAGCATTGTAAAAACAGGCAAACTTTTAGATGCTAGTGACCTGGGGTTTTTGCTGGTATATATATTTTATACATGCATTTATACACAGTGGCACATAAAGTCAGAACCACAACTGATATTTTCATCTCGTCTGAACTTTGAAAGTTAAGATTTTATCAGTAAAAACCCCTGTAAATCAGTCTAGCCCAAAGAAGCATTCTGATTGCCTAATTTAGCTTTGTAAAGGAGAAGTAAATCTTATAACTTGGTATCTGTAAGCCTCACAGCTGGAACATTCTAACACTACTTTGCCGTTTCCAGTGATCAAAGTAAGGTACTTTGTATCTAAAACTAAGAATTTCATAATGGAAATAATGCAACACCGGGGGGTGCAGTTATCATGAAATAATTACACTCCTGGGAGATTACAGACAAGGCTGTACCCCAGGGGAGTGATTATCCCATGATAACCACATCCACTGAAATTGCCTTATTGCAAAAATAATCTCTATTCACTGGTGAGATATTATTCAATAGGCGCTTTTTAAATAGTAAGATTATTATTTTTTTTTTTATGAATTACCAGCTAGATTACTAAAATGGTCCCAGAAGCAGAATAACCGAGCCACCATGCCTAAGTTAAGGTACTGACTGTAATTATTTTTGTTTGCACTGCAGTGTATGTCAGATCTTGAAAGACAGCAGTCCGTTCTCACAGAACACAGTTCTGTGCCATAGACACGCTTTCGCCCTGCAGCAGCTCCACCAGGGTAAACTGAATTCCATGACTGGTCTTTGCATAAAAGGTATTCAACATTGAATCCAAACCAGTAACTGTCAATCAGTTCATGTGCAAAGAGTAAGATTAAAATGCAGTCTTCACATAAGACAAGTATCCTTCTGCTGAAACAAGAGAATCACAGCTTATAGAATTTATGGGAAGGAAATAGTCTATTTTAGTGGTTATTTTATGATGTGAAAAAAAAAATGTACATAGGCAATCAATAGCCCTTCTTTTTCCTCACAGATAAACAGAGCAAGAACCTTAGATAATGCAACTAAATCAGACATAGGAGTTTCATTTTCATTCATTTTAACTCAAACATTTCCTCTCAGGCTGAAAAAATAGTCTGAGTCCAAATAACACATTTTGTTTTCCTCTCTTTCTGAAGGAGGAAAAAATTAGAACAAAACACAAACTGAATTTGTATCAAGTGCTCTCGAATATTTTCTTTCTGTGTTGAGATATGTCATTTATATGGTGTCAAAGGAAATAATAATAATGACAATTAAAAGTCAAGTATCTCCAATATCTGAAGAATAAAGCAGGATTTTTTTTTAAGCATCTTCTAATAGCTGACTACTCTGGAAAATTTCTGTCAACAAAATACCAAGAAATACTGCAATGTAACACCTTTGCTTTTTGGTGGAACACAGTATGAAGCACTAATTCACTGTTCTGTTCATGAGCTATTTCTTTCCCTTTAGCATGACCTACTCATCTGGATAAAACAGTTTCTGCATTACTTAAACTTTTTTTTTCATTCAAATAAGGAGTCTAAATCCTGCTGAAACTCATTGATTTGGGCATTTTACAAAAAATACATTACTCCCTGAGCTTTCATTAAATTGAAGTCACCATTCAAGATGTTTTTGGAGGAAGAAAGGGAAGGATGGGGAAAGGCTGCTCTTGCTGACTTTAAGTCAATAATTTGGTTATCCTAATAAAACAGGTTTTTCACTCTCATTTTCCGTCAAAAGCTTTTGCTTTTGATCAAAGAGAAAGATTAAAATGTCCGTCCAATTAGGTAAGTGCCAATCCTTTACACATGCATAAAGATTTGTCAGCAGTACTATGGTTACCGCGGTTTGTACTGGTTTTGGCTGGGACAGATTTTCTTCATAGCAGCTTGTATGGGGCTATGCTTTGGGTTTGTGACCAGTGCTGATAACACAGGGATGTTTTAGTTATTGCTGATCAGTGGTTGCACAGTATCAAGGCCTTTTGTGCTTCTCACACTGCCCCGACTGCAAGCAGGCTGGGCGTGTGTAAGAACTGTGAGGGTACACGGCTGGGACAGCTGAGCTCAGGCTGGCCAAAGGGACGTTCCATACCATACGACGTCATGCTCAGCATAGAAAGCTGGGGAAAGAAGGAAGAAGGAGGGGACCTTCAGAGTTATGGCGTTTGTTTTCCCAAGTAACCATTATGCATGAGAGCCCTGCTTTCCCAGAGATGGTTGAACACCTGCCTGCCCATGGGAAGTGGTGAAGGAATGCCTTGTGTGCGCGGCTTTTGCTTTACCTGTTAGACTGTCTTTATCTCAACCCAAGAGTTTGCTCATTTTTACCCTTCCGATTCTCTCCCCCATCTCAATGATGGGGAGTGAGCGAGCGGATATGTGGGGCTGAGCTGCCTACCTGGGCTAAACCACGCCGCTTCCTTTCTAGTTTAATTAATTCTGTTCACTAATGTTCCTGAGAGCAGTTACCCTTCTTCACCAGTTAAAGACTTCAAAGTTATTACATGATTGAATTCAGTCATGAGTCTTATTAGTATATAATAAACTTCTCCTGTGGTTCCTAAACTTGTATGTATGAGAGTTTCTACCATTACTGTTCTGTGGGTAGAAACACATTTGGGTAAAAGCATGAAGACAGCAGTGAACAACACAGCTACCTGTTCTCCTGTGTAAGAGTGCTTCTCTCAAGCAGAGGAACAACACGGTTCAGAAGAACAAGGCCTGTTAAAAGTCTCCTACAGGGAAGCCAGACCATTTCTTAAAAGCTACTTCTGCAGAAATTAGTGATGCCCATGTCCTTACAATATCAGATTCAGAACCATGAGACCAAGGGTTCCCAAGCACTGATTGCTTTGAGATTCGTTACCAGCCAGGATGCTTTGTGTACACGGACTAGCATCTTCCAACACTGTGCCAATGCATAGTGCACTCTAAAAAGAGAGGATATTTTCAAAGTTGGAAGAATCCTAACCTAAATTTAGGTGGTGTAACTACCACACACTGCCTAGAAAAGCCTATTCAGTTCAGTTTGCAAGAAAAGGATGCAAGATCATCTTTTATTAACGTGAGAAGACTATAAATCAGAGGAAATAAAGTGCCACCAAGTAAATAACTTCAAAGCAACAGAGCTCTTTTCAAAGACTTTATAAAAAAATTCCAAAGATTTGCTCTTTTTAAAAAAAAGTTTCAATGATTTATAGTCTACTTTTCATCCTTCTAATACAACTGATTTCATAAATTAATTGGAGTCCTGGTATATTGACTATTGTACTAGAATTTTATTCTAGTTTCACCTTTATTTCTTATTACATCTGTATTTCCCAGATGTACCTTTCATTTATGAGACAATATTTATGTTTCAATTTCCTGACACACAAGCTAGGAACAAGCATTCAAAGATGACTTCCTACATCCGGAATTACTTTCTGACCTTTAAAATAATTGTATGTTCTAATAATTTAGGCCAACATTTTTCAGCTCTTTCTTGAGATATTTTTACACATTTACACACATTTACATATTTTTACACATTTAGTTATTAAAAAAATCAAATAAATTAAATACACATTCCAGATTTGCTGTATACTATAAGCGATCACTCCCTATCCTTCATATCCCCATTCGTTCTCTTCAGAGACACATATTTTCTTCTACATTCTAGAAATGAAGAGACAGCTTCTGACAGTTCAGACCTCAGAAGCCAAAAGGTTTTCTACTTTTTTTCAGTGCTGACAATGATAATATATGAAAGTTCTGGACTATTTTCACGTTTTTTACCAGTTTCCTAAGCATGAGGAGACACTTATTTGTGACACATGGCAGAGGGGTGTGGGGGAAGGTGGGAAACGATTCAAGTGCTTTTTTTTTTTTTTTTTTTAAACATCATCATCAGCTCATGAAACACAGAAAGCTTTCACAAAGATGGTATCATAAAAGATCCTGGTCCCTTACAAAGTAGTATTTTCTGCAGTTCTAGCCAATCTAAATAAAAACAGCGTGGCAACAGAAATTTTTGCAGTACTATAAAATAATCAGAAAATAATTAAGAGTTTAGTCTGGAGATATAAAAGCTGCTTAGGAGTGCATGCAGTTACTGATAAAAAGAAGTAGGAAGAAGCAGAGCTTGAGGAGATGCGTTGTACAGAGGAACAGACGAAGGTTCTTAGAGGTAGATACCAATCCAGCATTAGGGCTAGTAAGGAAGCATTAAGCAGAACTAATGAGAGGAAATTAAGAGCAATAAAGAGAAATGGTCAAGACAAGATTATATTGTTGGGGGGTGTTGATCAGAACATGATAAGAGTTTGTCTTTTAAACATCACAGTATCTTGTTAGGAAATGTAAAACCACTGTTGTACTCTCAGTGTAGGTTAATTTTACAAAGCTAACTGCAGATCTGTAGCACTGTAACAACTGGGTAGAACTCTCAGCATTGCAAAGATAATTACTTACTCCCACTCCAGACAGCAGAGGACTGGTGTCAGGGTTTAGTTAAAAAATTATCAGTTGGGGTTTTTTTTTGGTTTGTTTGTTTGGGTTTTTTTTTAAATGTGCGATGTAAGCTTTAACACGCCACGTGGACGCATTATGAGGTTTAAGAGAATCAGTGAATTCAACAACTTGTGTCGTCACTTAACTGTAGGGCTTCATTTACATACACGGAATTTCCATAAGTTGTCAAAGGAGCATAAGCTAGCTTGTTATTAAATCAGATGAAGTTTTAGAAAATTTGATGAAAGGATTGTATTCCTGAGGTTAGAACTAGCAGACAACCTTTTATCTGATGATCTAATTAATGATATTACCACTTCCTATAAGCCTTGTATCTGCTATTAAATCAAGAACTTAAAATTGTTTTAAACCTTACCTACAGTGTTTTTACATACAGTTTCCCCAAAAGAAAAAGCAAATAGCAGTATCATTACAGCTGACTATTCAAATCCAAGAACAGCGTCTTACAAATTATATATACAAACCCTGATCTGTCACCCACCCCTACTCCCTGAAATCCTTTCTCAGCCTATAGAAAAGTCTGTGCTCAGCATAGCACACTGTCTTCCAACTTCCAGAGTTGAAAAGTCTGTGCTCAGCATAGCACACTGTCTTCCAACTTCCAGAGTTGAAAATGAGAGGGCATTGGCACAGTCTGAGAACATCTAAGTAGTTTTACAGCGCTTTCCTTCATGCAAAATTCACCATATGTGATAAATCCCCCTTTTTCGGCGTAGAAAGATGGTTTGGAAACCTACTCGGAGAACATCTCTCTGACTAGGAAACACCCACAGCAGTCAAACATTGCCTACACCTAGATAGTTAGTTTAGTTAGATTTGAAACAAGCAGTTAGTCTTATACTGACACTGCAAAGTGTTCACATTACCCTGTTATGAATAAGGAGTCCATTTTCAAGTTTGTGCAGGCATTTACAAATACTTTCTGCTTCCCAGCCAAACTCCTAAAATTTACACACATCATTTGAAGTGGGCGGGGGGGGAGGAAGCAAGTGCACTTTTTTATGCACAGAAGCACATCTGACATGTACAAGCTGCACAATATAATTCTACCACCACCAAACGCTCCAAGCACAATTTCTTCTAAGGTAAGAATGAGGCAAGAAAATTATGTAACGCTATATATAGCCTACTGAATAGAAAGGCTGAAAATGTCAACTACAGGGTGGTACAATGGTATCATCATCAGACAGGGCCTAAAAGCAGAGGAGTGTAAGAGACACTATTTCCTTTAACTTAAGTCTTCCAGGCCTCATCTCAATGAAATGACATATTTAGGTGATCTAATTCTGAACAGTAAGATATTGTTGGTAGGCTAAATATACAATAAAACTAAAAGCTACTTCGTAAAATAGAAAAGCTGAGGAAAGACAGAAGAAAACCAGATATTACTAAGTGTGCAGTTGTAATGGCGTCCCTGCAAAATTGAATACACAGTACATGATCTTAAAGCACAGTACGGCAAGTCTGAAGACTCACCCATGTTACCAGGTGTTTCTTTAACATGACACAATCTTAAGAATCTTAAGAGTGTTACAAACTTGGATCAACTTACAGAAAACAAAGTATTGTAGACAAGACGTTATTCAATTTGAATGTTTATATTCACTTCTTTAAACCTCATCTAACACTAAATGCTGTTTAACTTCAAGTAACAGGAAAGCCAATAGAGTTGAAAAAATGTAGTTCAGGAAGCAACAAGAAGGCAGCTGAAAGGAAACCAGGCATTTGGAAATCTAGGTTTCAATTGCTTTTCCACTTAAAGAAGCACAGCTACACCTATACTATATATAAAAAATCCAAACCGTTCCTTTTTTCCAAGTGATTAACAAACATATACTGACACATTCCAGCTTTTCCAAGCAGTTGGCCTGAATCTGAACTGGGACAGTCCTTGACAATCCATTAATTTTTTTTGGAGACACAAATATTGTCATTCTGATGTAAACACTCTCATTGCAGTTTCTGAATTTTTGCCACAGATAGAATCAAAGCAACAGTCATGATGGAATCTTTATTAAATGCATAACTAATTAAAAAGCTTAGGTCCCTGCTATTCGAAAACATTAACTTTATATTGTGGATTCTACATTTGGAATAAAGAAGCTTTTTCCCCGATTCATCAACTCTTTGAAATATGATCAACTTAAACCTTCTAAAACTAAACCTGATGAGTTCGCCCAAAATTTTTAACCAGTACCTTTAAAAGACTTTCACTGCCTACCTGAACCATCACTGGAGACTGAACTCGCGTTAATTCCAGAAAGGCCAAATAAGGGACATTCTCGATCAGTGTTTACATGACCCCACTTGTGACATTTAATACATCTCACATTCCGCACCTAAAAAGAAAAAAAAAAAAAAAGACGGCATAATTTAGTTAGCAATACAGCTTAGCATTGACAGAAATGTCTATGTTATTAGGCATAAGAGAAGCTTTTAAACTCACTCAGAAACAGATGATAAAATTAAGAGAGTCCATGTGAATGTTCTGCAGTTAGATAATATTTGAAATATACCCAAGACATCCACAGAGTGAAATTTATGTAACTTGCCTGGATACCAAATGGCTGATCTCTGATATTCATATCATCCTTAGCATATCTGTTAAACAAACACAAAAGAAAACAAGTACTCAATTCACTTCTTTTTTAAAACCATCATATACAAAACTACCTTTTATTGTTAAGTGTGTATCCATTTCAGAGATATCCTTCTTGTAAATATTAGTTTTAATGTATTTTAAAGTATAGATGTAAAATTGAAACAAAACCTAAGCTGATCCAGGAAATACTTCCAGGTTTACAGGTTTTACCAATTAACTGCCAGGACATGACAGGATTACACAAGTGACCTGC
Organism: Phaethon aethereus; assembly: GCF_964289735.1. NCBI lineage: Eukaryota > Metazoa > Chordata > Aves > Phaethontiformes > Phaethontidae > Phaethon > Phaethon aethereus. The sequence goes on from NC_138580.1 coordinate 24,508,077, forward strand.
TCAAAAATAAAACTGGGAACAAAAAGGAAAGGGGGGGTGGGGGGGCGGGAAGACAGGATATGAAAAGGTAAGTAAGAAGGAAAAAAAATTCTGATAAAATCCAGACATCTTACTTTTCGCGAGGAGCGACTTTTTGCCATTCAAATTTGTATTCAGTCTCTCCTTCTTGCTATAAAACAGAAAACATGGTAAGTTTGAAATTTATTTATTTTTAATATATTTTAAATAAGTAGGAAGAAAACAAAAAAATGATGCAATGAAATACCTCTTTAGTTTCCTCTTTGAATTTTCAGAGACCATGGAAAGAAAAGAAAAGAAATACATGTAAAATGCAACTTGGTGTCTAAGCTGGAGACAAAACATTTTATGGTTTATACTAATATAATAGTGCAAATACTCAGCAACTTTATTTAAGTAGAGCATGCTTATAAACAATCAGCCTCTAATATATGGTTACAAATCCTGTAAAACCAGAATCATCTTGTAAAACTATATTGATTTGGTAGACAAATACAAAAAACTAAACTTTCTTTTTCAAAAGTAGCGACCATACTTAATCTTAAAATCTTAAAAAATACTTTTTTAGCAAACATCACTAAAGTTGCATTTACTCTAAGCTTAAGGGATTACTTTAAGAGCTTTTAAAGTAAAATAAGTCCAAAATTTGCTCTACAAGAATGAACCCATCTAAGCATTTCCAAGGGTTTCTGTGCAAATGGGAAAGATGCATTTCAAAGGGAACATGTTTTATTTTAAAGGGAATACGTTTTCTTAGATCTGCATTTACATTCAGATTTTGCTAAAATTAAGTGACTGATACGAGTATCCACCAGGTACTTAGTAACTTCTGTTTATGAATCTGCTAAATACGGTCATAGTCAGACCCAGCAGAGTCAGGTCAGCCAGCACTTTTGACTACAGAATGTCAGCATTTATTATTTATAAAACTTCCACTAATTAGCTTCTTGCCTTGGTACTTCCTATGCTTGGCATGCATCAAGCTGAATTACGGGCAGAACTTTTAAGCAAAAGCGACCCCTGCTATTTCTAAAAAGGAGAGTAGGCCAAAATACAGGTTTGTGTTACCAGACTCATCGCCTTGGCAAGGTCTAGTCCTCCTCACCCAATGGCTTTATAATTAGCTAAAGAAACAACTTTGGTCAAGGACTGAATTTCTGCTGTTGCCAGGAAAGACATTTTATCTGTTTTTTCCCTTCACATTGAACTGTTGCTTAAAAAAACCCCAACCACTCTCAGTTTGAAAGAAATTATTGAGAGATCAAAATTTTTTACATACTACATGTGTCTGCATATTCCCACAGGAAGAACTAAGAAGTGTACCTTCTAGCATTACCTCATTATTTTAAAATAAAAAGACGTTGTGCTTATTTCTTTAAGGTTTTTTAGCTTTGCAGTACTGTCTGCTCACAATCAGGAAACTGCAGTACCTTTCTTTGCTCCAGGTGGGGCCTCGTACATGAAATTAAGACCATTCTTCACACGCTCATCACCCATAAGCAATCTAAATAAAAGGGACAGAGTTTGGAGTGTTACACACAAAACAGTCACATTCATATTAATTATAAGGAAAAAAAAAAGAAAGTAATGTGCAGCAGGGAAATTGTTACAATAACTGGCAGTTTTCCATTTGTCAATTTGAGTAACAAAAGCTGAGCACCAAAAAACCTGAGAGACCAGTCAATACTTTGGCACACTCCACCGCGTACCAAAACCCACACATGTCAATCACAACTGAAACGTAACTCTGTGTCCACAGAATTATGAGAGACAGATTTCTGTGTGACCCAAATACACTGCTATACAAGGCTACCTGCTGTTCTGTGCAACGTTAACATATTTTGAAGTGAATCAGAAGACGCACACAAGCCACTTAAAAGAAGTTCTTGTGACCTCCGCTTAATCAGACATCAATTTACGAGTCACTGTCCTCTCCTACTACTTCGGTCAACGGGAGACAGTATTTCAAATAAGTCACAATGGTATGTCCTTCACTGCCATGAAAACAACGAGACAGTAGGAAGAAGTGTGTGAACTTATGCCAATTCTCACCTATTATCATAGGATTCCTGTTCTTTCAGATACTGTTGCATTAATTCTTCTTGTTTCTTCTTATCATATGATATTTTCTGTTCTGCCATCCATACCTGATAAAACAAGTAAGTTTCTACTTTAAACAAATACAAAACCTACCACAAAACACATTAATATATAAATACTTAACAGGCTTAGGCTATTGAAAATACTTAGCAAGGGAAAATTCCCGTTCTAATCACATCAAGTTAGTTATTTTCATCCAGAGTTTTAACAAATGAACTTCACACAAACAACATTTTTGACAGGCTGCAACTCTTCAACATTCTTCAACCTCGAAGAATTGAAAAGACATGGGTAAATTTAATAAAGCAGGGGGAAAAGCAGGCTCAGAAAACACCCTGGGTGTGCCACTGTCTTCCCCACACCGGCACTTTCTGACCGAAGTCTCACCCGACCCCAAATCCCAGGTCCTCTCCGGAGCTCCTGGAACGGCACAGCTCTGGGGAAAAAAGACCTGAGAGCAGGTCAAGGCAGGCGCGAAACACCGGGAAAACACGGGCACCCCGTGACAGGTGGGGGTTTCCCTGGACGGTGTATAGTGTCAAACAGACGCTATTTACCCAGAGAACCAGGGGTTGAAGAGCTGGAGCCAGGAAAAGGCGAGAGTTATACGCACCGGGGAGCGGGTAAACCTGAAGCTTCACGTGTTTCTTAATTTTTTTTTTTCTGACTCTTCCTCTCCCCTTGCCCCAACCCCAGTCCCACCCGAGGAAGGCCGACACGCCCTCCTCGTGCCGCCGCGGGGCCGGGGGCCCGTCGCACGCCTGGGACACCACACCGCCCGGCCCGGCCCAGCCCCCCAGGCCCCCTCGGTGCGCGGCTGACGCGGCCTGACCGACCGGCCGGTCGAGGGGCCCCGGCGCCTCACCCCCGGCAAGGGCCGCAGGGGCTCCCGCGCCCCCCCTCACCTTTTTGATGTTGGACTTGGAGGCGGGGTGAAAGTCCTTCTTGCACATGAAGTTGGCGAACGACTTCCCCATGGCGGCGGCGGCGGCGGCGGCGGAGCCACCGGCCCCCCTCGCTGACACGGGCCCTCGGCCGGCTGCCTCCGCCGGGCCTTCCGGGTCAGCGGGCGGGCCTTCCGCGCCGCCGCTCAGCCCCGCCCCGCCGCCGAGCCCCGAGGAACGGCCGACGCCCCCCGCGCCGCCAGCATGTCCCCCGGGCCGCCGCCCCGCTCCTGCGACACCTTCGTGGCGCTGCCGCCTGCCGCGGCGGGGGGTCGCGTCGTCTTCGGGAAGAACTCGGACCGGCCGGCGGACGAGGTGCAGGAGGTCGTGCACTTCCCGGCCGCCGCGCACCCGCCCGGCGCCGCGCTGGAGGTGAGGCCGCGGGGCACGGCAAAAAAAATAACCCCTTTCGTCCTATTTTCTGGTTATTTTTAGCCCGCGGCCGGGCGGGTTAATCGAGGGGAGCCGCGCGCCAAAGCGGTGGCGTGACAGGTAATCTGTCGTGCGCTCCGACCCCTTGCAGTGCACCTACATCAAAATTGAGCAAGTGGAGCAGACCCACGCCGTGGTCCTGAGCCGCCCCGCCTGGCTCTGGGGGGCAGAGATGGGGGCCAACGAGCACGGGCTGTGCATCGGCAACGAAGCGGTGTGGGGGAGAGAGGAGATCGGCGGCGGCGAAGCCCTTCTCGGCATGGACCTCGTAAGGTTTGCACAGGCTATTTTGGTAAACGGTACCGAATTGAGAATTTAATTTAAAAACATTTGGTTTGAGCTATATGGGGAAATGCGTGCTTTCACTTGCAGAAGACGCGTCCATCTCTTCTGCTGTTCTAGCCATGGTTAAAAGTAAGTATTTCTTGGCACAGGCGTTGGATCTCTGCCAGGAGCTGGGAGCCCGTGAGAGGTATCAAGCACTAGAACAGAGTCTTGTCAAGGAAATAATCAAATTTTTTTCTCTCTACAAAGTTTATACTGAACTGAAACAAGACTCTTAACCAGAGCACAGCTGGACTTCATGAACTAGTGTTTGGGCCTTTTGCTAGGATCTGTTCTCATTTCCCATTTTCCCCATCTTTTACATGCATATTTTTAAGTTTCAGTCTCAGCCATGCATCTCCATGTAAATAACGACAGCTTCTTTTGCCTGCCTTACTGCATGCCAGTGTAACTCTCGTTAACCTGCAGCAGTCGGGCAATTCCTGGTACTGTTTCCCCCCAGTCCAACGGGACTTGGAGGCGTCTCCTTGGAGCTCTGTCCCTGCCTTTCTGTATTTCCATTTGGCTCTTTTTCCCCATGTCAAGGAAATACAGGACCTACTTCAAACAAGCCCTTTAAATGACCTGCTCCTTTTCTCTTACCAGCTCACGCAAGCATCAAGTACATATAGAAACAGCATTCCAATTCAATTTGAATACTCGGACTGAATAGTTGTATGTAAAGTTTATAGTTCCCAAAATAACATCTTCCTTTTGTTTTAGGCTTGGACTCGAGAGAGCAGACACAGCTGAGAAGGCTCTTACCGTCATAGTTGATTTGCTAGAAAAATACGGACAGGGAGGAAACTGTATGGAGAGCCACATGGTATTTACATACTATAACAGTTTTCTCATAGCCGACAGAAAGGAAGCATGGGTGCTGGAGACATCAGGAAAATACTGGGCAGCAGAAAGAGTAGAAGGTATGGATGACGCTCTTCGCTTTAAACATGTCAAAGGCAGTGACAACTAGCAGTCCTCCACTTTTCATTTACCATTTCATTAGGGCATCCAGCTCGCCTCCAGATACGTACATATGCCTGTAAACAACAGGAGTTGCTTCCTAGGGCATCAGTGTGGAGGGGAGAGCAGTTTCAGTCACAGAGGAGCTGAGCCACAGGGGGTGGTTTCAGAGTCAGAGATGACCACTTCTGCACTTGGAAAACAGAGGACAGCAAGCAGGTCAGCATGAGAATGACAGCAGTACATATGGTCTTAAGGATTGGTGGCAATCGATGACAATTTCATTAGGCGACACGGTAACGCTGACAGGATTGGTGCAGTGGGCCCTGAAGTGGCCGATTCCTCCAGTGGACTTAGAAGGACAGGTTATGTCTTTGGAGGTCTAAGAGGAAGAATGTAAAGATGGGAATAATCAGGACAGAACCTGAAATAACAATGTTGGCGATAGAAGTAAATGTGTCAGAATTGAGTGGCAGTGGAATTTCAGTCAGAAGGATTCAGTTAGCCAGGGAGAGAGGGCCAAAAATAAACCACACGACTCAGGGGAAACTCTTCGGTGCACAATTTGCTTTAGTAAGCTAATTGTAAACAAAATACTGAGAAAACGCATTTGATGTATTAAAATTAGTGTTTCCTCACCTTACAAACAGGAGGTGTACGGAATATTTCCAACCAGCTCTCTATCACAACCAAGATTGACAGAGAACATCCAGAATTAAAGGAATATGCCAAAAGCAAGGGCTGGTGGGATGGAGAAAAGGAATTTGATTTCGCTGCCACATATTCTTACATAAATACTGCCAGAATGACCACATCCAGCGGCCGATACTGTGAAGGCTATAAACTTCTGAACAAACACAAAGGTATCTTTTTTTTTTTTTAAGACATGCAAAGCATTTAGTGAGCTACATTAAATCATAAATGATTAGACATCTGATGTGGGCAGTCATGCACATGATTTGGTGAACTAGAACTTACTAGAATAACTTTCTGCCTAAAGGAGAAATGCTGAACTCGAAGTCTTCTGTCCATTTTTGCCCATTTATTGATGAGGAATAATTAAAACAAGGGTCAAATACCAAACACAGCAACAGTAACAGCACTGAGAGGTCACATTATGACCATACCACTAAATAGTCTGTAAGACCTAGCTCTGAAACATTTTGATAGGCTATATATTATCACTCTAAGAAATAAATCAGAGGCTAAAACAGACTCATAGTGGTTTGCAGCTACAAACAGACCATATGAACAGCTTAGTCTGGTACCATTCATATAGGCCTAAGACAACAGCACAGCATTCAGATACATATCCTGCATTTATTTTTGGAGACTGGTTTTTAAATCTTCGTAGTTTCACTATAACTGCTACTATAGCCTTACGTAGTCTAATAAAACACCCTGAGAGCAGAATAAAATAATTTTCTGTACTCTGAGCAGGTGCTCCTAATCACTAACTTACTTATTTTTCAGACCTCTATAGAAAGAAGCTATTACTTCTCTTTTAACTGCATCCACCTGGCAGGCTTTTGCTGCATCTGTATTCACTTGCTCATTTGAAGTAATTAATCTGAACCAAAATTACATTGCATCTCTGTGGTTTTTTATTTATTTGGCTGAGCTCTACCAGACCAGGTTTAGCATTTAGTTAATGTGTCAGAATGAATTACCTTTTGCTGTCCTGCTCTAGTGATCATGTAAATCCTGCATTCATTCTGGGAACCACAGGTTCTGAATACTGAAAGCATTTTCATAATACCTGTATTTAGTTGCATTATAACAATGCTGAGATTCTATCAGCATTTTCATTCTAAATCCCCATTTTCATGCATTTACCTGAGCCTTTTCAAAAATCACACTAGGTGTTCAGGTTATCAGCCTCATATGGTTTTAGTTTGTTTACATTTACTTTAAATAGATGCCCTAACTAAAAGCTATTTGGTTTACAGCATCAGTAAAATCACTGGTTTCTTAATCTACACTTCCCAGCTTTTTCAGTCAGTGGCACTACAGGTATTTTCCAGGCTGCCTACCATGTGAAGATCATTTTTTAGATAAACGTTATTTATATTTCAAAAAACAGGGAATGTATTTCAGGGATACAAAATAATAAAAAAGTCTAGTGGAAAATATGCCATACCTTTCTTCCTGCTGGACAAATTGCCAACTTGCAGTTGACAAACTGACTGTTGCTTCTTTTAATTTCTTTGAATCATCTAGCTTGCCGATTTCTTGAATTCTCTGACTTTCCCAGGCAGCTGTGGGAATACTTGAGTGTTTCCTTGCTGAAATGCAGTGCTGCATGCCTGTCTACAGGCAATTTGAATCGTGTATTAAAAAAAAATAAATATTGGAGAGATCTGAATTAGCAGCAGTGTGATTATTTTGAGAGGAAACAGCAAGGCAGTTTAAAAAAAGAATCTTTATGCAGCTAGAACTCCACTGAGGGAAACACTAAAAGATTAAATGGTAGATGATACCTTCAAGTAAAAAAAAAAAAAAAGTTTTTCTGCCATGAGCATACGCTCAACTGGTATACCAAATTTGAAAAGAAAACTACTGCAAGTGCTGCCTGTTAGAATATTGGATTGCCTAGTGATGGAGTGCCAGTATTTAAGCTTCAGTGTACACTACATGAACACCGATATCATTTGAACACTAGATGCAGAGGCGTACGTGGAAAGGGCTTTGTTTCACCTGAGAGAACCATTTTCATAGAGACTGTGGCACTATACCTCACATAGGTACTCGATTAAGGCTTCTTTACAAATGGATGTACTGTTGTTGTTTTTGTTGATTCTGAGTATAGAACATATTGTTACTCCAGTGCATCCTTTCAATTGTCAACTTAAAGCCTAAGTACTTTGGAAGATCAGATAATTTAAATAAATAAATGAATAAATAGTGACAGTCTTGGCATTTCATTTTCAAAGTTACACACAAAATCCATGCACAGTTGTTGTTATTTTTACATTTCCAAAGCAACCTAGTCGTATTAACTGTGTATAGTACCAATAACTATTACAGTGATTTATCTTAACTTCCACACAGTGCTCAGAAAGTTCAGCCTTTAATCCAAGCTACTAATTTTTATCTGAAAAATTACTGTGTGAACGACCATTTGCTAGCCATCTGTATTTTACCTTTCTGGGAAACATTATGCTGTCATCCTTCCCCCTTTCTAAGTCATAAATATTATAGCTCATTATCACCTACTCTTTGAAATAAATACTTTGGGGAAAACAATATTTTTAAGTGTATTACAGATTAAAGTATGCTGTTAGGATGATTTTTTTTTTCCTGCCAACATGGACAAACTAAAATTGACATTGCCTATTAAGGGAAAAAGTAGGCTGTTGTAGAGAACATGCCATTTAGTTGGTATTGTAAGTAGCCCTGTGTGTAAGTAATTGTATCTTAAATAGGATCTATCACTTCTGAAATAATGATGGAAATTCTTCGTGACAAAGAGAGTGGCATTAATATGGAAGGTGGATTTATGACAACTGGAAGCATGGTGTCTGTGTTGCCTCAGCAGCCTAATCTGCCATGTATTCACTTCTTTACCGGAACTCCAGATCCTGCAAGGTGATGTAGCAGCAAGTAAATAGGATAAAAAGTTGCAAATATCTAAATGAAAAGTGTTGCAGTTTGTCTAATTATATTCCTTTTTGCTTTGCTTTTTTTTTTTCTTTTTTCTATTTTCTCCTGAAAAAGCACAATCAAGAAGTAGGAGGAACATAATGTACATTACGTACATGAATGCTATGTACCGACCTACTTAGTGAAACACTGCTATGACACTGACTTCCACATCAGTTAGGAGATTTTTTTTTAACACTTCTTTCTCAAAATAAGTAATTAAAAGAATGGGGAAAAACTACAGCAACCTACTGACTCAACAATTTTAGCAAAACTGTATTAGTAAAGGATCTCTGTTCTATTTTCTCTTTCTAGGTCTGTATTCAAGCCTTTCATTTTTGTGCCCAATATTACTCAGTTATTGAAAACTAGCTCCCCTACATTTGGTCATAACGATCCAGTTAAGAAGCAACCACGTTTTCAGAATAAGCCAGATCGAAGACATGAGCTCTATAAAAAACATGAAAGTGCTGCTGTAGTTATGGAAACTATCGAGGTACGTTGATTAAATTAGATTTCAATGCAAGCAGGTGGTTTATATAAGCTCCTTGCTCAGATTCTGTTAATGTGATACCATTTAATACCCTTTGATGGATTGTGAAGAACATTGTAGTGCACCAGAAGCCTGTCATCTTGGCATCTGGCAGGCACATGTTTCAAACACTAAAAATTGCAACTAGCACTTTGCTGTACCCTGCTGTACCCCCAGGCCTAGCCCCAGACAAGTATCTACTGCTCATCTTGCAAAGCAGCAGGCCACACGTCCTCCTGCACTAGTCAGATAATGGGGAGATGCTTCAGCAGCCACAGGTGAATACACAGCTCCTGATCAGATTACTTAAAACTCTTCAGGACCCTGGTCTTGGGCAGTAAGGAGGGCATGCCTTTTATCATTGCTTGGTATGGACAGGAAAGGAAACAAGATCACAAAGATAGCGGGACACAAAGGTGAAGCAGGGAGGTAGTTGCTTACTTTTAACAGTAACACCTCTCCTATTTACAGATACACATTCTAAAAAATAAGACATATGCCCACTTAAGTTTTAGTAGCATAAATACCTAGAGCAGCTTTGTTTATTTTCAATCCACCAGCTAAGGATGCAGGGAGATGAAGCGAGTGCTAGCTATTAGGAAAGGTAGCTAAGAAAACCTGTCATGGTGCTAACTTCTGCCAACACCAACTTGTGCCCTAGAAGCTATTACAAGCTTAAAATGAGGACAGTAGAACAGAATGTTGTTAGGGTGAACACTACATATTCTGTACAGTTTTTAGTCAAATATGGATGTTTCTTCTTGCAGGGCAAAGGTAAAGAGATGCTGAAAGAGATACAGGAGTTGGAGAAACAGAAGATAAGTGAAATGGAATCAATCCTGCAAAACGGATGTCTTGACATTAACGAAGTGGTTAACCTTTTTTCACAGTGTGTAGAAGAAGAACTCAAAATATATAGCTAAAACTACTCTTTGAATGTGGTAAAATTCAGTTTTATGATTAACTTTTCTAATGAAGTGGCTATATAGATTACCGCTTATTTTCAATATACCAGTTAGTATGGACAGTTTCAAAGATGTAGATTCATATTCAGGCCAAACAGCTTTTGGTTGTACAAAGCAATGCTGAAAAGGCTCTTAAGAGCTAGGCAGTGGGTTTCTCTGTATGTGGCATAGAGCTGTCACCAGAGATTGATTTTGTCAACAAACAGATGCAATTAGAATGTAATACCTTGACTAAATTGCTGAACAAACCCATCTTTGGATGAAGAACATGAACTCAGATTTGGAGAACTCACTTCTAGTTTACACACATGTAGCTTTTATAGTCAAGATAATCGTAGCAGGATTTTACATTGCCTGAATTAAAATGGCCATGCTGAAGGACTTTCTAAAATGTAGAAGCTATTACTTGCACTGAATAAAAATGAAAGTGATATGCTAGTCAAGTAAGATTGATATTCAGTTGTTTGATAAAATCATTCTAAGATACGTTTTGTAAATGAACCTTCTACTTTATCAGTGTAAAATGAGGCCGAGTTCAGTATTAAAACCAAATCACTGTTACAATTTTACCATTTCTTGTGAAATCTGATTACAAGGAATTCAACAATGCAAGCATCCTGCAAGTTACCACACAATTTTCACTTTCCTGTCTATTTCCCCTACCCTGATACCAAAAAATAAACTTATTTACATGCAGTATGATTATTGTCAAATTAATTCTGCAATACACTTTATAAAAAAAACTTCCCACATGATGTTATGTTCTTGAATTGTTACTTTCTTAAATCGGGCAACTAGAAAGGAAGAGGTTGGGGTACACAAGTATATACATGTACTCAGCAGGACACTTAAAAGGACTTAAAATTTTTTCACTTCATATAAGGCCTTTTAACCATGACTTGTCTTGCCAAAATTATTAGACAATGGAGTTGATTTAATCAAGCTTTCTGCTCTGCCAGGAACTCTTCCTCCCTGATCCTGTTTAAAAGTAATGATCAGTATGTGATGCTACTTTTATCATCTGTGGCAAGGGACAAACTGAGCAAACAACAAAGAAAAAAGATTCTGACTTTACTATATGATCAAGCAGGATAAAAAGTATGACTGGCAAGACAGAAAAAAAAAAAAACCCACCCCAAAAAACCAGCACTCTGCAAACCTTTAGAAGAGAATATGCAACATGAAATGGAGCATTAGAGCTGCAGCAGCAGTATGTGACATGACACAGCATTCCCACAGAGCTGCAGCAGAGTACAGAAGGACCATCCTTTGTTATTTTTTTTTTTTTTTTATATTTAGTCAGTTTCTAAAATCATCTCAGGTGCTAAAGATGGGGCTCCACACATGCAGTTTGCTAATTTTATAAACTATTCCATCACTCCACTGGTAAAAAAAGTAAGTATAGGCAAACAAAAGAAGTACATACACAGTGAAGTTTGCAGAATGAGTAAGAAAATTAAGATCTGGGCAGAATTTGTTCTTCCTGACCCTACAATGAAAGTAGAAGTTAATTTGGGATACTGTGTTCAGATCCACAGCAAGAAACTAACGGCTTGGGAAAGGTTCTCGAACTCTCTAGTTCTAGTGATCCTACGTGTACCAAATGACGGTAGCAAGTAAGATTGAGTAGCAGGTGAGACTGAAAGTAAGTTTGAGTTGACTATGAACCTTTTGAGCGTGTGTTGCCAACAAAATGTCGTAGAGGTTCAGTTGTACAGTGGATGTTCGTGAACTGGAAGGTATATTTAATAAAACGTTGCTGTATTGACCTGTTTTCCTCATGGATGTCTACCTCTGACAATTGTATGTATCTTTATCCTATTTTGGATCAGCAGCAGCTCCCCACTAGTTCTGTGATAGCTTCAAAGCAGCAAAAAATGTCAGGTAATACTGTGCTGGAAACCAAGGTACGAGTCAAGTTTATAGGTAGCATAGCAAAACAAGTGAAATCATTTTATGCTACAATGCAAGCATAGTGAAATTATACAGGAATGAAAGTAGTAAAGGTGGTGGAGCAGGCCTTTAAGTGAAGTTCTTGGCCACTTAATCATGGGGTGGCAATTAACCAGCTTAAGCATATCCATCTGGTTGTAATTTAGGCAGATACAGTCCAACTGTTCCTCAAGTTTCTGCGCTACAGGATACAAAGTAAAACTAATGTGATGTGTGGAGATAGATCAAGTGATGGCCAAGAGAGTACAGGATACTTTGGTACCTTTTTTTCCTGCGATTTCATCTTCCTAGAACACATGCAGTGTAAAAAAAGATAATGAAGATGAGGTCTTCATTAAGGAGGAATAAATAACCCTCCCTCCCACAACCATACATAAAAAAAAAAACCAGAATGTCCTCTAGAGGGCAATCTTTGCATGTATTTAATCTAGAAATACACCTTGCAGCTTATTTTAAAAAGTCTAGAGCTTTATGAAGGATCATTATTAAAAAGGTACTAAAATTGATACCTAGAAAACAAAAAGTTTGTTATCCACCCTGTCCATTATCACAATTATTTTGAGATTAGTGCTAGAAAAAGGATCCAGTGTTTCACTGGCGACTCCCTGCACTGACTTGTTCAGTGGACGTTTTCATGGAACTGTAACTTCCAAGTTAACGGAGACTTATCCGAAACTAATCCACCTTCAAAATAAAAGAATGCATTGCACCACTGACCACATCTTTAAAGCAAAGCTATTTCTAACCACCAAAAATTCACACATCAGTAGATCAACTATTGACATACATCAATTTGACAACTACTCTAAAAATTTGCCAGTGCTACTTGGTGGAAGTCAGACGAAATACTTATTTAACTTTCTAAAGCTATTCAAAGTCTATTCTTAGCTTCCAGAAGTACCCAGTGATTAAGAAATAGATTATCATATCCCACATTTAATTCATAGTTTCTTTAGTCTATTTATTAACCATCATAGACTCATCAAGACTAATGGGTATAATACCAGCAGTCACAATGTTGTAACAGTTAATCTAACAGAATTTGGTGTTAGTTGTCAATTAAAGGTGTTCTCTTCATTAGATTTGTAATAGGGAGCCTACTCTAAGCAGAAATTTTGAGCAATTTCTTACTTAAAACAGGTATGTTGTGTTCAAATCTAGGGAACAGCAGAGCTATTATAAAAAGGGAAGCAAGGGCAGGACTTTGATGAAAATGAGAAAGACAGGAGTGCAAGAACAATGACTATGCAGAAGACTGTAAAACTGACTGCAAGATCAACTTCTTGAACATTTGAAGAATTAAAAAAAATTAAAAATTGTATTTGGTAAGTAGATGATAATGTGAAATGTTCCTAAGTATCTGTTTAGGCTGTTAGACAAAAACTCGTATCTTTCTGTGAACACCCATTAACAAGTCCTCTGCCTACTTAAAAAGCAATAAGGGTGGATTTAAGAAATATCAAATTTGAAACCCAAGAACCACTTTAACAAATCTCTCAGAAAAAATCATTTGACACAAATCTTGACATGCACACATAACCCTCCCACACCTCACATCACAGCTCACAACTCTGAAATCAAGCAACCACTTTATTGACAAGTTACAGTATTTAGAAGCCAGACATACTCATGGCTTCTGCTCTTAAGTCACATGTATCTAATTATTCCAAAATATTTGATGTAGCAGTCTTCAGCAGTTGTAATGGAAATACGCTATTGTTTTCCTTTGTGGCCACAGCCCGATACAAATATCTATTATTTTGTTGCTGGAAAACATTAAAATTTGTCAGTTTGTATAGCATACATATGCAGTAGGATGCAGTTATGTTTCTGTACACATTGCAGATGTGCAATAAGACTGACAGTAAAAGAAATTATTTTTCCAATATAAGTCTTGCATGGAGTTATAGCTACCATAAAACAATTGTTTCTTGAACAGTAGTTTATGCTGCTAAAATCAGTTTTAATTCTTAATAAAAAGTAGATGCATAAGTAGCTATAAAAAAATCTGTGTACTGAAAGAAAATAGAAGGGAAGGACTTTTTTAAAAAAAAAAGGATGAGAGTTATTCATATGCTTGAGCAAATATTTTTTTTTAAATACCTGGGTTCCTTTCCCTCACTTTATAAAATTTCTGTATAGACATATAAATGCTGTTCTTGCAGTTTTAAAAGGGCAGCATAATGGCTATCAGACACAACAGTTTGTCTTTAACCTTTTCAAAATACTGCAGAAGACACACAGATTCTCAGATTGTGTCTTCAGTGCACAGGAATCTGAATGACACTAGAATAAATATTTAAACATCATAAGGGGATACCTGAGGCTTATTAGAAACCTGTGTTAGGCAATCAATACTAAAATTTTAGGATCTTCAGCTACTCTAAACCTGAATTTGAATGTTCAGTTAGGATTCTTTATGCAATAGATTTAAAAGTCATTGTATTTAATTTAGAAAGTTTTATGATTTGATAAGATTTTTCACCTTGACTTGCACAGGTATCCAAGGCTTCTATAACATCTTTGTTTGAGATTGGCACTTCTGAATTAAACTGGAAAGGCTAATTTCAGAAGGTAAAAATCTACTCTTGACAAAGCTGTTACCATCACCATAAGGCAAAACTTCAGAACCAACTGTTTATATGAAATTCCATTATATATTTCCTAATTTGGGGGACTGGTGGGTATTTTTATATGTTTTTAAAATCTGCTAAGTTTGTAGAAAAACATTATTTATTCCACTCAGTACTTCCTCAGCTTTAATCCTCTGACATAGGAAACATCTTCACAACAATTCTACTTTTACAAATGGAGAATTTTTATATTTAAGGGAGAAACAAACCACCTGATCTGAGGTGTAAACAGCTAGGAAAAGTTCCTGGTGTTAGACAAGAGTAGAGTAGTAAGAACTGGGGTATGACAGAAGAAATCTTACTTCTATGAAGTCAGGGGAAAGCCTGACAATAAACAGGAACATGTTTGTCATTTCTAAATGAAATGAAATCACACTAAAATATGAAAACAAGACAGCAACATGAAAAATCTCTCTCATTCATGTTTTTTTCCATTGTGGCACCAGTCACTAAAGCTGCTGTTATAATGCCTCTATAACATGACAGTGACACATATAATTTTGTTATGTGTTTTGCTTAAAATAGAAAAAAATGCTCTAAACCCAGAGCATCTTGTTTTTGTCTAGTTGCATTCTGGCTGGAACACTCTCTAAGTATCATTTGCTGCCATTTCCTTCAAAACAGACACAAGTAAAACCACATCTCTTAGCTTTACAAGAGAGAATAACACAATTCTCCGAGAGCCCTGAGAAAGAAATACTTCCAATTTCAGTGGTGAAGGCAGAGGAGATGGTCACGTTCACCCCTAACTGCCTGTCCTCTGACTACACACTGAGGTCAGTGGCTCTCAACTGCAACTGATCTCTTCGGAATAAAGCGGTAATACAAATATTCATCCCGAAATTCAAATTCATTTGTGATATGCTGGACGACGCCTCCTTTCATCAGTCTGTCTCCATACATCACAGCTTCACCACGGTCAGAAGCAAGGCCAACTTGCATGAGCCAGTTCACCAGGTCACAGCCAAAGAAGATGCCAGTGGAGATCTTTGCACCACACCTGTATGTCAAAGGAATGATTCACCCACATGTTCTGTAAATCTGGTATCACCACTGCACGATGGGGAAAGGCAAGGAAAAATAGCAGGAAACAAGGAAAGACATCATGATAGTTAAGAGCATGTTAGAAGAGAATTTGCAAGTTTTGTATATTAGGGACATGCCAATGTTCACTACCTTTTCAATGAGAAACAAAATGTACACACAAAGTTATTTTAGGCTTGTGCAAATAAATTTCAGTGAACATAAGTAGCAATTTTCCTAAAAACACACACAATGTAATTCTATTTCCTGGATACTTACTTCCCATGTACTCATTACCATGACCATTTCTGCAACAAAATAATCTGATTTGAGTGCAGCATGCCTGCTGCAACAGGAACTCAATCTGAACTTTAATTCAGTTTTATAATTTCTCTACAACTTTAAACAGACAGTAACTGCTTACATATATTGTAAGCAAAAAACATGTCACTTGCATACCCAGTTAAATATTTACCACACTGGCAGTACTAGGAATAAACAAAAAAACCTTTGCAACAAGACCAAATTAATTTCCTTTCACATATTTATGAGGCAATGCCTCTAACATCTACCTAGTTGCCGTAAAAATACCATTCAGAGGTTTACCTGCAGCAATGAATGTTTCTGGTTATCTAAAATCTGCTCTATCGAACCCAAGTGCAGGGTTTCTGAAGATGATTAACAGCTACACAGCAAAAACAAACTCCTTTCCTTTTTTTTTTTTATGTTAAAAGCAGCAGTAAAACAGAGCAAGTCTTAGCATCTATTAAGCAGAGAAGCAAAAATCAAAATAAATAAAAACACATTATTACAAAGTCTCAGTTACAGTACATTTAAATCAAAGAGGATAGGATCAATTATATGAATACTTAAAACAAGAAGATAAATGCTTTCTTTTAACACACAAGGAGAAATAAGACATGACGCTAGTTCCATACAAACCTAATATTAAAACAGTGAAGCAACAAATGTCAGATTTTGATGTATTCCTAGGTGATATATGATTTAAAAAACCCACAAAACCCAACCAAATGAACAGCCCAAAGCCCAAGAAACCACAATAGCAGCAGAGGCACAGGAAACACAGCTGCAGAACCTGTCCTATTTCAAAATAAACATTTTCTGATACATCTTTTCTATCTGGCATGAAAGAAGCAAGTCCTTGAACTGCCATAGTTCCTTTTTCCTAAATGGATAACTTTAGTACTTTATTTCTTATGGAACATTACTGATTTCTGAGGAGACTGGAAGAAATCATGATGCTGTCAAAAAACAGTTCTGGAATGTCGTTTCGGACTATCTGACCATTAAAAGACCACTCCATTCTGCCAAACTAGTCCTACTTAAAAGCTCACATAACAAGAAATGTAGAAGGGTCCTGTTAGAATAATTCTTCATGTTTCCATTTCATACAGTTAAAATTTAAATAAAGGCAGAGTCTTTTTCTTGTTCCTGCTGCTTCTGTCTGCATTTCTCTTCTGATCCACCTACACGTACCTGAATACATAATCTTTGATTTGGGTATCATAGTTTGCATCTGAAAGCTTTGCTGATCTCGCAAATTGCGGATTAGGCCTCACAAGAAGAATGAGCAAGAGAAACTGTGTGAACTCAGAAGGTGTAAATGTCCTAAAAACACTATAATCTCATGTATTGAGTGGCCTCTGAGTACACACTGACATCAGTTGCAATAGTTTTGCCTCCTGTAAAAGCTATTTATTAGTAAACGTTCAGTCACATAAATACTAACACCTTCTGAATCTCAAAACAAAACAAATGAAGGGTCTCAGGTTTGACAAAACTCACAGACACACACCCTCTGTTACAAGCATTACCATATACCTTTCTTCAGAAAGGTTTTCTCTCCTAACTTCAGCTACATGCAAAAACTGGGGCCATGCCTTAATGATATAAACATTTTTATAATTTACATAAAACCTAATAATGCGGTAACTTGCACCTCAATGTTTTGGTTTGAGACTAGAAACATTTGTCTGTTACTGTTAAATACTTAATCCTCACCTTGAGGTTTGAGTAAATATGCCACAACGTAGGAATCGCCCACAGACAGATTAAACTGCATTTCATTACTTCCAAAAGGTGAGCTATGACCTTTGTAACAAGTTTTACGTGCAGGGAGAAACCTTACCTTCTGCCTCTGACAATGCTTTTGACACAGTGATCTCTATGATAACGAACAAACTGTTGACAGGTCATCCTGATTTCCTCAGGTACAGAGGGATCTGTATGCCCTGCTGCTTCTCTTCCTCCCCAGAGAAATTCAAGTCTTAAAAGAAAAAAAAAGAAAAACAAGCAGCAAATCAACCAGAGGCATTTTTAAGGAAACTGCAAGTAATAGAACAGAACTCACAGGAAGCTTATCACAACTGTTTTACTGTTTTTGTGTCCAATACTTTATATACAATCTTCCTAATAAACTTGTATGGCCTTTGAACACTAAGAAGTTTTATTCTAGGTTCAGGCAGAAGGAAAGACAGAGAGTAGCTGGGCGCCAGCTTTACCTGCTGGATTCATACCACAGCCAGCTAGCTCTAAGTTAAAGACAGCTTTGTACAACTTACACCTCCACAGCGAGGTACCCATGAAAGTGTCCATCCACACAAAGCACTTGCATGAGGTTATGAATACTGGACTTTCAAACAGTGATGATAGATGCAAATGCTGAACCAGTTTCTAAGTTTTAATTTATCAGCTGAAATTATTTCTGAAGATCCATCATCTCACTCATCCAATCACATACCTCACCATCATTTGCCAAAGATTTTGCCTATAGGGAGCCTGTGGGATTTTGGTCTTTGGGAGTATCATTAGGACAGCAGTAAAAACTCAGGCACAGTGAACTGCTATTAGTGCTCCCCAGCTGGGAGAGAAAAGAAATTTGGAAGATTGAACAAAAAGGAAACGGAATGCAGTGGCACTGAACACTCAATACCCTTTAAAAATTATTATCCTTAATAAGTAAGTTTGTAGTTGTAAGTGTAAAGATTCTGTTTACCTTCGCTTGAATGGTAGAATGATTAGATGCTTATCTAAGCCAAAAATACCAAAGGAAATGAAGCCCTGCAGGAAAAAATACAGAAAAAACAACATTAAGGAAAAACTTTGGTTTCTAAACAACAGAAATAAAATGTTAAAAACTCATTGCCAAAACACACGTGAGACGTATTCCTCTTCTCTAGATACCGTTCAAAATGCATTTTGTTTCTGCTTTGATTTTTCATTTGGACCTTAAAAAGACAGATTAATATGTAACAGTCCATCAAAGAAACTCTTCAAGAATCAGTTCAGTAAACCTAATGCTGTGACATGCCATCTGACGCTTAAAACATTCGTATCCTTACATAGCCAGTTATTTTAATCTGTCTTTGTTAGTGTCAAGAAAAGTACTGACTTACTGTAATTTGAATGCCAGAATGCTCTCTAGTTAATTCATTTTTCTATGCCACTTTTGTACCAAAACTTCTATAATTACTTGATTCTACAGCGCATCTTGTAGGCACACCTGTCCACAGGTCTGTAAAACATTCCTCTAGCATGTGTATGAACACTGCCTTGCTTTCACCTTCATAGATACCAAAGCTACCTTGTGTCCGTTTGCACTGAAATAGGCTATGTGCAGCTGGGACAATTATACATCTTACTGTCAGCTATTAGTTAATGGTGCTGTACCTGAAACTGAAGGGATAACATCTTAAAGCCTTATCACACAAGTGTAGCCATCTCGCACCTATTTAGTTATACTGGTGTAATTCCACAGAAGCAACACTGGTGAAGCTTTCTGGTACAAATAAGGCTAAAATCCTACTGAATTTCCATAGGCATTTGGCACTCAGTTGTCATTTGTACCTCTGAAAGTGTTCATGCACATAAGAGATATGCATTATGATAAGAAAGCTATCAAAGCAAAAGAAAAAGCTTGAGGGAAAAAAAGGCAAAACACCACAAGGAGCTGGTGACTTCAGCATTGTTTGAGGACTTCAACTTACAGTGCTTGTAACAGCAAGTGCTGCAACATCCATTAACAAAGTCATTTTCAGAACAAACATTGATAAGTACCTGACCAAAATTAAACACAGCACAGAAGAACTGCAATTCCACATATAGCCTTCCAGGCTCTTGGTTGAACAGCCACCACAAACAACTGGAAAGATTCTGTTAAGAAAAAAAAAAAAAATTAAGAAAAACCCCAAACAACCCCGCAACTGTTAAAAATGAAAAGCACTTTCTTACTCTTCACATGCTAACAGATTTTTGCACAATTTTCACTGTCTTTATCTAACAAATTATTCAGATAAAGACAAAAAAGAGGGAATAGACACCTTAAAATGCCATTTTAGTTAGGATTAATAGCTGGCAGGGGGCGGGGAGAAGAGCTTGTTTGTTTTTAAACAAAATAATGCAAAACACACCAGTGTAGAGGTCCTGGCCCTTTACATGTTTACATAAGGAACCTGCCTTAAGCACACTTCGGTATTCAACCTAACACAGACAGTATTAGCCCAGACAGACTTGTAGTATTTGTCTTTAGGCCTGTTCAGCCGAGACCAGTGCTTTCTACATATTTTCTGCATAGTTAAGATTGTGTTAAGCTGAAGCACATACCACTTCAGCTATTTTAGATGCCTGACAGAAGGAAAAAACTTCCAAAGTTAACCCCTTTGTGGGTGAAGGCTAATTCTTTAACGTAACTATTCATAGAATCCATGTAATCATTCAGATACAACTAAAATAGAGGCTAACATTTGGGACACCTCTTTAAATATAGAGGATGTAAAAAAATACATGGAATATTTGATACAGGAAATTTGAGAGAGGGAAAACGTCTGTACTGTAATTTAACAGGACCTGAAAAGCAACAGTAGTAACTATGACACTACATAATTGTGCCACACCATCCTGCTTTGCAGTATTAATCATTTGTGCCACGGTATTTTCCATTTCAAACAAAAATACTTCCCCCCTAATTGTCATCCACAAGAAGCTCAACTTTGAGCATTACATTAAAACAGAGAGTTGTTTCTCATCTTTGTCACAGTTAAACATTCAAATTATATCCCTAATGCATTACATTCTGGTATTTCACACTTTTACACAGGAGTAGCCACCTTCACAGCTGGGATCTAGTCAGTAATGATGCTTGGCAATACCAACTTAGCTACATTGCCTCCAAACTACCGCTAAAAGCAATAAAACCAAATTTTCCCATTTCAAATAAAAGTCTTATGTTACTCATTGCTAAAGAATCTCAAAGAAATCTAAGTTCCAAATAAAAGCATGCTCAAATGGAAACAATTTTTGTACAGTGTCCTTCAGAAGTAGGATTCACTTTATATTTTTAATTGATTATTGTCTCAGAAATAAGACTAGCTCTTGAGAAAAATGGGAAGAGGGGTGCGGGGCAGTAGTGATTAATTAATTACCAAATTATATAATTCCACTTTTTTTTCCCCTTAGGGTTCTCCAGTGAGACTTGCTCACTAATATCATCAATCTCAACTTGCCTTTAATTTATGATGTGGCAGAGAAAAATTAATTTTATGATATCCCTCTTCCAGTAAGGGAACAAAATAAAGCCTCTAACTTACTTATTGTTACATGAGGAATTGGAAGATTTTTACTGGACTTGTCTACATAGCTTTCCTAAAAATCATTCCACCTCAGTGAGTTAAACATGGGGAGAAAAAAATATTTACAGCAAACAGGCCAACAATAAGAAGTAAGCAGAGCAGCACATGTCTGGCCAGCTGTTTGTCTCCGGTCTGTAGAAGCTGTTCTTCCTGAGCCAATACACAGGTTTGAGCACTGCAATGACTCACACACTGATCAGCTGAAAAACAAAGCATAATTTTTCATTAGGCTTCTATCTTACGAACTCTATGAGCAAACTTGTTAATGTAACTTGCCGGGTTAAATTACCTTGTATTTGTACTGGTCACACACACAAAATTTAGTATTAGCTTTGACAACAACCTCTTCAGACATCTATTGTCAAATGAAACAGTAGTTTACATGCGCTCCTAAAATTAAGAAACTTTTTGCAACAGAACTCTTCTTTCAAATGTTCAATGCAAACTTAAGTGGTGGTTAACATTTAGAAAACACTACTAGAAATAACGAAAAAAATAGCATTTTCTCAGAAGAGTTTTTAAACTTAGAATAAATTTCTGGAATAAATATTTCAAATATACCATCAGCTCTAATTTTTTTACTCTGTATCTCAGCATTGTTGAACTCTAGATCAGACAATCAACTATATTCAGTTCTGTGACTGTGTTTTTAACATGATATATCAGAACACTCTCATAATTCTATCAATCAAAAGAGCCAAACACACAGAGAATGGCTGCTTGTCTTCCAACTAGAGTTCTAAGGAATTTTGAGTATATTCCTCTAGATGGCAGTGAAAAACTTCCTGGCAAGGACATACCTAAGTATTTGCACCAGATACCTGTCGTAGCAGTTCAATGGGATAGCAGAAGGATTAGTAATTATTGCAGCCAAAGTTACACAATTTGCTTTTACCGATTTATAACTTTGAAGTGTTCACTCAGTAGGTCGAAGAAAATTCCACTCAATCATAAGATATTTTCTACTCTAACTTTTATGATAAGAAAATCAAACTGGCCTTCCTCCATCATTGGAAGACATTCTTATGATGCTTGTCTGAATTACTTAATAGATAAAATAACTGGCAACAGTTGGAAAGCTAGCATTTTATGAGAGGAGACATAACTAAGTATGTTTCAGTGTGAAATATTTAGATTTGTTGAAAGTTATGCTGCATCCAAACAAAGTGTAAGAATATGAACTTCCTTGTTAAGGATGCAAAAAAAAAGAAAAGAAAAAGAAAAAAGGAAAAAAAGAAAGTTGCATCGCAGCTAGCTTTGATTATCGAAAGCGATGTATGATGACAATGGGCTGAGTATGTAATTTTCCATAAGGTGGTGAACAGTCACTTTGACCCATGATTTCTGTTTCAGTGGCGCCTAAGGACCCTTAGTCAGTTTTCTCCATCTCTCTCCCCTAGACATGGATAATACAGCAGCCTGGACATTTGAGTTAATCTGCAGTAAGTGCTTGCTCCTCTAGATCTAAAGTTTCTCATTCAAAACCTGTGCATGATTTACAACAAAGGCTTCAAAGGTCTTTTTAAAAGACACAAGATGTGAATATGAGAATGTAAAAAAGTGTGTTTAAAGTTGAAAACTTGAGGCAAAGTAGCGTTATGCATTCAACTTCCCAGTGTCCAAACAAGGCAATGACAGAGAGGTAAAGTCTAAATGCTCAGAAGGATTTGTTAAAGTAGCTTAGTGGTAAAAAAAACAACCCAAAACAACTGTCGACCTAACAGCTATGAGGCAGATGAGAACAAAGACCTAACGTATTGCCTAATACTTGAATTAAATATGAAATACAAGTTATCCAGGTAGAGTTGAGAGAACAGCAGCCCAAACAGTTTCTTTGTGAGAACAACACACATAGATGTTGTGGAAAAGTTTGTAGTATTAAAACAAGGAGACACTACTGCTTTACCTGTCTCAATTGGAGGAACCTTGTTTTCAACAGCATTTGACACTGCTTTGCTCTCTCTAGCACAGGATAATTCACCATTTGTTGTTTGACAAGAACAGCAACCTATTAAGCATATACAGTAACAGGATAGTTATCTTCCTTCAGTACCATAATTTATTTTCCAAGTGTAACAACATATTCTATACAGCTTTAATTATTATGCTTAAAAATAACCCAAAAGGAGAAAGCAGACTTAATTTTTCCAATTTGCTGAGAGGGTAAATGAGTTGCACAACTAATATATAGAAATATTTAACATAGCACTACCACTATGGAAGCAACATCAGTACTTTTAGCTAGAGGGAAAAGAAATGGGAAGTGATCAAAAGGCTATGTACAAACCAGGATTAGAAACGCATTGAATAGCGATGCTGCAGGCATATAATTCATTCTCAGAGGGACGGTTTAGTGGGTAAACAATCTAAAACACCTACTGGACTGCAATTATCACATCCTTATCAAGATACCACTACTTACATAAAAACATACACATGCTTTTTTTCCTGTCCACTTCCCCCACCCTTACAGTGATAACCATCACACCTTCCTTAGAAACGTAAACCTAAATCCTTGGGCACTTATATCTAGGTTTTCTTCTGTCCTAGCATAACACTTGAAGGTATAAACAACTACCCTTCCCAGGTCAGAATTAAATTTGTAACGTTACTGTATTGTATCCCACGCCGTTTATTCTTTTACAAACTACTTTCCCTACCTCTTTCTGCAGATGGCTGTGCAGAAGATCCTTGAGAAGGCTGTGCAGAAGATCCTGCAGAAGGCTGAGGCACAGTGGCTGAAATTTGGTTATCCTCACTCCCTTCCACTTCAACTTCCTCCACTTGGCTACGCGGTGAGTATGGGTTCAATACCTCATAGCTTGACTCTTGCCTATTTCTGTTCATGCACATAAGTGAGATACCTGACATCAATATACTGATGAACAGGATCACTGCTGTGGTAATTATCTGTCAAGAAAGCAAAGAAAATACACTTAAGTACAAAATAAAGGAAAACATAGTGCATGTATCTGTCTTTCTAACTTCTGTACTTTCCTAAATATACTTATAAATGCATCTAAATAGGACAGAGCTTTCTGTATTTACTGCTCTTGCATCTTGTGGCATTGAAGGAGCAATCAATACACAAGACTAATTTTCCTTGCTTGAGTAACTCAGAGGTTTTTTGTTTGTTTTGTGTTTTGTTTTCAGTGGGGACCCCTATTTCCCATGCAATCCAAAAACATCCCCTCATCATCATCTTTCCCTCAGGATCATTAGTGCTCCAGTTTAAGTTCTGTTCAGGTACCTTTTAACTCCAAAGAGGAACATGCTCTTGCCACCCTCTGGCACAGTTCTCATTTCCATGTTTTCTCCAATGGGGAGCATCCTATTAATTAACCTTGCCTTCTAATCATCTGCAACTGATAGCCTCAGAGTGGACTCTGGGTATTTTGTGTAATAGTACTTGTGAAACTGCCACATGAATAACATGAGAGACTCATAGCCTCTCTATCAATAAGAAAGACAGAAGGAAAACATGACAAATATCTATGCTAGTGCACTTCACATCCTCTAATAAAGAGGAACTATTTATTAGTAAAAACTGTAGTTCAGGCTCGGGGACTTTCAACCCATGATTGTGCAGAGAAGTCTCCCACAGTGCAAGCAGTTACTGCTACACATGTAATGTAGATCCTATCTATTATAGACCAAAAGCCATTAATTAGCTATTGGATGGTAATAATTTTAGATAATTATCAAGCACGACTACAAATTAGTCACCAGGAAAAGGGCTCTGCAATTCATTACCACTCCTAAGCCTTTTCTTTGGAAAGCCTACTCCCTCTTTTTCTTAGTCATAGCTGCCTAAACATGAAAGTCCTTGTTCAAACAAGTTTTCATAATGGTTCATTATAGAAATACATTTTTGTATCAATCTGTAAGAATTCTATAATGATACTGTTATTATGGTAGCCTGTACTTTGACTGAAAGCTACTTACACAAGAAGAAAACAGAGAACGCAATTTCTCAATAACGTATGCGGCACAGCAGAAGTCTGAAGTGATGAGGACAGAACATGGTCATACCTGATATTTTCCATAGAAAAAGGCAGAGTCAATACTAGTGTTGTTGCGTTCACCAACAATTAGTAAGATTCCCACCAGAAGTGTTGGGATGCTGAAAGAGCAAAATATGAACAAAGTAACATATTTAGCATGCTACCACTAATTCTGCAGGAAAACATCTGAATTAACTTACCCCCATCCAGCTATGATAATAAATCCAATGGGAATCTTTACTGTTTCTTTCTTCCTCAACAGAAACAAAGAGAAAGATAGAAAACCTACAAAAAAACCCAAAGAAATGCCTTGTTTATTATTAGAAAGGGAACCGATTACAGAGTGTAGAAACTATATGATGTGACCTGCTCCATAACTAAAATACTCTTCTCCGACCTTCAAATAGACCAAAATTGTTTTTTCTGGTTGTATTCTGAGAAAGTAAAATAGAAACACCTATTCTGTTAAAAAAAAAAAATCATTAACACTGAAAAAAAAATCCAGGACACTGTACATGAAACATCCACTTCTAAATGCCTAGAAAGGTTCACAAGCGTATAAAAGATGTGTCTTAAGTGTTCTTATAACAAGTAACTAATTTCTTAAGGTATCAACAGCAGTTGTTCTAGACTAACAATCTTAAATAACCAACAAATAATGTTGTATTCTGTTATAACATTTCTTTAAAAACTGACTAGTACTTTATAAAGTCAATGATAAATTTAACAAAAAAGAAAACTTTATGTATTTTTACATATATAACTATATATGGGAGTATCTTCTGGAACTGCCTATTCTATTCACAACTCAGAAGCTCAGCCACATTCCCCATGCTGAAGCAAAGCTAGTATTTACATTAGGCTATACTAATCATGAGCTACCTAGATAAACACAAATACAACTTATTCCACAAAACCACCACACAAACTAAACCCTTTAGACTTCTTGACTCAAGAACAGTATAAAAAGTCTCCTGAATACCCAAAGTCTCTTTTTTTAATCATACATGTAAGGTTCTCCAAGCTTCTTGATGCATTTTTCAATTCTGCCTATGTCAAGTAATCCCTTCATTAATCATCTACACCTGCAGAACACACACATTATTTTTAGAAATTAAAATTGCCAGGTGGGGCAATTGTAAAAGTAGTAAGCTGTAAAAGAAGTGTTAAAGCTACTTTGGTATTTCCCTTCATTCTGTATTTCCTACTTTTTTGAGGCACAAAGTTTTTAAATCTACTTAATGCTGAATAATTAAAATTTTAAACTCTGCATTAATTAAAAATCGCCACTAGCTCAAGGGCAACCCACCACATTCACCCTTATTTGTAATCGCTTCTGCCTTGAGAGCAGGTTCTTGTCTTTTGTGAAAAGCTATCAAGGCGGCTGTATCTAGCAAAGACAAACAAGAGCTGCCTAGTTGTAAGCTTACAATATAAAAGCAGTGCCTGACATAGAGCCGCGCGGTGTTAGTGCTGCAGCTTGGCACAGCTTACAAGCATGTGTATTTGTAGGACTACGTACAAGTGAAAGGAACAATTACTCTGAAGAATATAATAAAATTATTACATTACATTAATCTGTTATTACAGTACCTAGGTTCTGCCTAGAAAAATCATACCTGTCCACAGGTAGGTGCTATAAAGTGAGCTGTAGAGGAATATAAATACTAGGATCTGCATGGTGATGTCTTTCTCTTTAACAATGAAATTCCATGCCACCATTCCAATGCAAGCAATAAACTGGAAAGAAAAGTTAAGATGTCATCATTTAAATTGGGAAAGCAGGATGACAAGAAAAACTGAACACAGTCTAATATAGCCACAATAAGCTTTGAAACTCACAGATTCACTGGAGTGTGATTTTATGAATTGGATAGTTCTCATAGCAGTAAAGCAGTGCAGCAATAAACTCAGTATTACAGTTATGTTACTGCCTATGGTACCCTATTTTCAGGAAGTTTTTTTATGACAGCAATTATACAGCTCAGATAAACTATTTGTACTTAACAAAAATTTTACATTTTACTTATTATAATGATATATTAAGATTATATATTTTTTGCTGACTTGCCTTACTCCCAGTTTATCTGAAATGATTCAGACATGAAGCTGAGGCTAACAGATGTTTGTTCAGACAAGAATTATACAAGTTTTCACCCAGTGATACTGCATATATGACAGTTTTAGTACTGAAGGAATCTGAAAAGATAGGCTGAAATTTTATGGAAACAGTAATACAGTAGTTCAAAATTTTTTTAAGATGAAAGCTAACTTTGCTGTTATAGACAAGAAGCACCTGCAACTCTCATATGTGACTTTTTTCAAATGTGACTCCATGATCAGACCTCAGAGAGGTTTTTTTCTTAATATATATATATTTTTTTTAATTTAAATTACAGAACACTTCAGAAAGCACTACCACATAGATATATCATAAGCACAGGCTGCTCTCACTGAATTTAACAGCAGGTGTGCAGCTGACTTCGAGGGAAGAAGGAGCATGTACTCTATAGTTTTCGCTCAGTTTAAATAACAATTAAAATTAATCCAGAGCTATTTGGCTTTGCCCTTCCCTAGCCACCAGCCATGCATTCCCACACCACTTCCTTGCATCAGCACTGGCACCTGTCTGATCCCTCAGCGAGCCACGTCAGGGAGCTAAGCCAGCATGGGGATTAGTTTTCTGTTTAGCTCCTTGAATCAGGTCACCATAGAGCCACACACATGCTGCTGCTGAGCCTGGCATTGCTGACTTCAGATTGGCATCAATTGATACAGAAGCACACTCAACAGTATAAGGCAGTAATTCATAACACTAAAAATATTTCAGAAGCCACTCTCCATTCTGATTGCTTACAGTTCTGTTTGAAAACCATACTACCAGCATCAACTATCATTTTCTTCAAGGGTGTATTTTAAGGCACAGAAATTCTTCAGCCAAGTCGCACATTAGATTCCCCTGCCCTCCATAGATGGCCACAAAGATACCACTGTAGAAACCAAACTTGTAAATGTGTTAAAAGTAAGACTTCGAAAACAAACTCACACAACAGCATTCTTCTTACTACTGACCTGAGCAACAAGTAGGTTTGTTGTAATCATATGAGGAAGCTGTTTATATTTCTTACTCAGAAGAACAACAATAAGAGACCAGATCTGTAACATACAAGAACAAATTAAATTTAAGAGTAAAACAAAACCCAAAAGAACAAGATGAATATTCTGGCAGACTATGGAGAAATTAAATATACAAAAAATCTTCTTGAAAAATTTCTTAGCAACGTGACTACTGCAGTCAGCTCCACACCATCTGCTGCCAGTCCCTATGCCTCAGCCAGAAAAAGTAATGCATAAGTGTGTTCTCATGATGGTGAAATATTTCCAGAGAGTACCAAGAGCTTGCCTCTAGTGTGCAGAAGCCTAGTCGCTCCTCAGGACAGAAAGGACCACAGAGTAGCCTGACAATTTAGAATTTAAAATTCCCCTGTGTCATGTCCCCCTCGCCAAATCTCCCCAAATTATCTGTGACAGCAAGAGGCGGTGTTCACTTGTGGCTTCCTTTGAGGCACAGCTTCAAGACAAGAGGACTTCAGTAGGACAACTTAAGAAAATTCCAACTCCCTCCAACATGGATGTTTTTATGTTAAAAAAGCAAATAAAATAAACACACTATCCGTAGTGCCTATAAAGCCAAAACAATTCACATTGGACTTCTGAATTATCAAGCAACTTTAAGAACCATGCACACAGCATTTCTGGGAAAGAAAATTGATAAATCTAAATCAAAAGTTCCAAGTTAAACGTTTTCATTAATACTTATTAATACTTCATTAAATAAATATTCACTGATGTTTCTGGAGCTGAAGTTTGTACACAACCTCCACTACTGCAATATTAAAGCACCTCACATGGCTTGATGTAATTACTCCCTGTGGTGTAAGCTAGTACAATTATTCCCACACACCCCATTATTTTAAAAACAAAACACAAAAAAACACCAAAAAAATCCAAAAAGGACAAACTCGTAAGCCCTGCACTAGTGCTCTAATCCACTCACCCATCTTTCTCTACAGTACAGCTTTTCAGCTCACCCACTGCTAAATCAAGACTTTTAACCCCTTCCTTGTCCTTCTGCAGTAGGATACAATGAGGAAATGCGAATCATCTTATCATGACTCTATCTGCTGCTTATGTACTAACGCGACCCTGATATGACAACGTGCTTTTGTATTTCACTTCATCAACACTTACCAGAGAAATAAGGCTGACAATACTTATGTCAAAGCTAACATTTTGGAGTGCAGATGCCAGTGGGTTGGGGTCCATAGACGGAATGGTCAACAGCCACGCAGAAACGTACATAATAGGTGCAGACACAAAAGTGCTTATCACCATGCCTGAGGTAATCTGAAAGAAGAGTCAAACAGAACACAGTTAATCAGATCTCAAGCTAAATAATCCGCTTTCAGGAATACAACCAGTAGCAAAATTGTACCTTTGAATTAAACATACATAGACCTTTAACAAATCACCAAGTTATCTCTATAATAAATTATTTAGAATTTGAGCCAGAAAGTATCAGTTTCATACATACAGTTAAAGTGAAAATTTTAACAAGCTTCTGAAATAGTAAGAATAGAGAGATCCCCTACAGCAACTTCTTACAGAGCTTTTTTGCAGGTGTCAAATAAACTAATGTCTACAGTCTAAGGGTGGATTTACAATGTCACAATTTACTTTTGGATGCAAAGATTCACACTCTAAATGAATAAGAAAACATGTATTTATGCAAATACTAATGTGCAACAATCCATGAGAAGCTGCCACATATATTTACATTTAAGTGATTTCTATTTTTGTTTCTCATTGTCTTTACGCTTTCTAGAATTTTCAGTGATAGAAGTGTGAACTGCTACTCATACTACAGATTTCTGTTTTAAAGAGATTTGCTGAATTTGTTGGGCACAAAATTCTACCTTGTAAGGTTTACTTCTAGTGTCTTTTTTTTCCACTTTTCTTTAAAAAAAACCCTAACTAAACAAACCAAAAATAGACAACATTAGAAACAATGGAAGTCAACAGGAATGTTTTAATGTCACTTCAACTGGAAGAAAGGAAACATTTATAAAATTTGTATTTTAAGTTGAAAAGATAATTGATACCCTCTACTATAAAAAAAAAAGGAAAATGCATTTCTATCACAAGATGTAACTGAAGGGCAACACAACAGAATCAGTTAAAGCATAAGTTCTTCTGTAAGTTTTCAGCATTAAGCCAACACTGTTCTTACTGAAGTCAGTAACATCATTTCTGTTTTTTCCTGCAAGAACAGTAGCTCAAAGATAAAGGTCTTTGGAAAAAAACCCCACCAAAACCCAACAAACCCACAACAAGAATAGAAGTTCTTTATATTTAAAGTTACCCCAGTTCTTCCTACTAGAATCACAAATAAGAAAAGTATGAGGATTTATTTACGAACATGTACTATCAAGACACTTGAGACATCAGGAAAGAGTACTTAGCTTAATTAATAATCTGAAATATAATTTATATTTGAGATCTAGGGAGTACAAATAAATCTAAAGAGCCTATACTTCAGAAAAGCAAATCCATCAAGCATATATTTAAGTATTTCATCAACAAAGTTAAGCTCAAAGTTAGTACATGTTTGGGAAAAGCTAACTACATACAATTCCTACTTCCATATTAAATTGACTTGCAAATATTGCGACACCAGGCGCTGATGGAAAAACTCCATAGAGAAATGCATAGTTTGATAAACTGGTGTGGTTGACTATGCTGTCACTCTTGTCCAAGAGTTCCACCATTTCTCTACAGAGAAATGGCATCATAAGTCTGAAAAGAGAGGGAAAAAAGCAATTAAAAAAAAAAATATTACTCAAGCTATAGCAATAGGCTCTTCTTTACTCAGAAAATGAACCAAAAGGAAATTCAAGGCTTGTTTGAATACCATTTATGAAAGGCAAAATATTGATATCACGTTGAATGATTGCCTTTACTGTTACCATGACATTTACCAGCTGCTTCAAAATTGTGTCACAAGTTAGACCAAAAAAACCCAGAGAAAAAAAATGGTAAAAATGACAACAAACTCTGGGATGTAAGCACATTCTCTGACTGTGCAGACACGTTCTTTGTATAAACCTCAGATTTAGAAAGGTAAAATATAAAAAAAAAAAACCCAACCTTCATTTCTCAACTGTTAAAGTAACAGTAGCTATAAGCAGTCATCAGCTTTGAAACTTAAGACGACCTTTCTGCAAGCTGTCTGAAATATAACAACGGCTCAAGCTTAAGTACCTATTCTGAAAGTTTTGGCCAGCAAAAATAACCCCTACATGAATGGTGTTCTGTTCGCCTTTAGCAATACCCCAAATCTCACACAGACTCACTATGTAAGCCTCACACAGGCTAATTACATAAACTCAGTAGTAAAGCAAAGTGGTAACATTAAAAATTATTTTTTTTCTCATGTTCTTACAAAATTTGTCACTGAGCTGGTTTACAGACTAGGTCTTTAGATTTGTTGGTTGGTTGTACTGATATTCAAATGCACCTTCAAATTCTACAGTATAAACTTCACCACCAAACAGCCACTCTGTTATGTTAATTGTAGCTCTGTAGCAAATAAAACACTTAGTTCACCAGTAACTGAGATATACTCAAGGGAAGATTATAATGGCATACGTTCTAAATACAAATTCTCATTTATTCATGCTTAAAATTCAGACAGTTTAAGAGCGTAAAGTGACCATTTTTAAGCTCTTCCAATACAGCTGTTTCAAAGATTTATAGACAAAGCAAGGAAAACCAACTAATTGAAAGATGTATTGTGTAATCCAAAGAAAATACAAATAGTAATGAATTAATACTTAAACTCACTCTTGTCTAATTATTTAACTAGTAAATTTTAATTTAGGATAGTAATTCCCCAGACACCCAATTTGTGACAGGTGGCCTGAAGGCAGTCCATGAAGCCACAGTACCCCTGAATTTTACTCTCTGCAGAGCCTGACAACAGGTTTGTGGTGTGCAAAATTTCTTTTAGAAGTTAACAGTTGTATACTATCAGAGTTTGGGAAGCACTTGCCCAAAATACTGGAAGTCAAACATACTTTCACTATAATGATTTTGAAATAAAAGCCATCTGACCAGTATATTCAGAGATTCAGAGCTTAAAACATCTAGAGAACAAAATTATAAAAGTACATAAATCAAACTTACAGTTTAGCTGTGATGAGAAGGATCAGTGCAACAAACATACCCTTTGTCAGTTTTTTTGTTTGTCCCACCATAGTTAGTCCAAGGTAAAATAGTGCAGAGCCAGAAAATGAACTGCCCAGTCCATCAAGGAAGTTTTCAAGGTATTCGGGAATTTTCTGGCCAAGAATAAAGTTTGAGGCAATTCCTATGAAGACCATGAATACAATTGGGTTCTGCAAAACTCGGAGGAGTGCTAGGCCCACTATTTTGATTTTGCTGTGTGACACAGTGCGATTATCCCTCCACTTCTGGATTTCACAGAAGATAAACCCAAGAGGGTTTAGCATCATAAGAGATATTGGAGCCACTAGGTAAATGTACTGGAGATATTCTGGGTAAGTGGTTTGATACAAAGCTTCAACTAGAAGACAGGAAATGAAAAGTGATGAGTGATAACATTTCAGTACAAAAATACTTTAATATTGAAATTAAGTTTTATTGTCTGAAAACTAGAGAAATATTATTTCATTATCCTTCAGTGGTTAACTACATTTACAATCAATATAAGGTGATGTAGCAAGAGACGTACACTCAGTCACCATTAGACGATAGTCATCTAATGAACACATTAAAGATCAAAGATTAACTGTCCAACAATATTTCATGATTTATGAATACTGAACATTTACAGGAAAAAAAGAAAATAATGTAACAATCCCACACGCTCTTTGAGTCATTCTAAATGCTGAAAACAGTTGGGTTTTGGCTGAATTGCTTTTCCTCCCCAGAAACATGAGAGTCGTAAAGAGTTACATGCACCTTTGCAGGACACAAGTTACTTCTCACTTTAGAGGAGTCTCACGTCTGGAATTTAACCAGTTTTCAGTGGGTAAATTGGGTGTAATCTTTCTACGCTGATTCCATACAACACAGCAAAGCAACAACCAAATAAAAAATACATTAGCACATAATTATTAGTCCATTTTCTGCGACTACTCAGGACAAGAGTTATCACTGCAGTTCTGGTCCTTCAAGGAACTTTAAATCATGAGCATTTGTTTTCATTGCTACTACATACTTGTGAGTCAAGGTAGAATTGCTTCTTACTTCAAGTTTGTGCTAACAGCACTTCAAAAATCAGGAAAAGACTCTGGAAAGATATACAAATGTCTATCCTAGGGTGAATTAAAAAAAACAACCCACAATATTTTTAAAGTAGGATTTTGTTTTCTTTTAATCATAATACCCTATAGTAAGAGCAGCAAAGTCACTTGTAAAGCTGCACCCTTGAATCCCGCAGAATGCAGATGGTTTTGGTGTCCCTATCATAATTTTATTAATTCATACTGAAAAATGGAAAAGGAAAATGAGAAATTATGCATATGAAGCACTTTCTCACATAAGCAGTAAAATAGCATTTAAATTGCCATCATCGCTTCATGTTCACAATTGTTTTATGAACAAAGAGTTCCAGTGAAATAACTTTATTTTAAAACTTCTGGGTCTATATTGTTGTTTTTTCTATATATGTATTAAATGATTTATTAAATCTATCAAAATTGCTGTTTATCTGGTTAACAATACAGAATTTATCTGTGTAAGAATGGCATGTTAATTTTCCAAACTTCTTTGAAAAGATAACATTTACCTTTTACCTGCCTTATTATTATCCCCAGTAATTTTCAGAAATATGCAAATGATACTTTCCATTACAGTTTTTCCTACCCAAGTTAGAGAGAAATGCATTCTTCCCCAGGCAGAAGTATCTTACTATGCAGATGCAATTCTATTTGTACTACAAAGAATATAAAAAAAAGAAAGTACTATTGCATAAAAGCACATACTAGACCTTCCTATGGGACAGCTTAGCACTGTTAAAAGTAGTAAATAAAGTTTAATATCACTAAGCTGACAACTGTTGCAGGTATTTCCATTTCTCTGTATACTAAACCTGCTCTTTTTCTTAAAAAGTTTTCCCTCATGACTATGTTTTTCAAAAGCCAAAAGATTTTTACTTTCATATTAGTTAAGCATCTGGAATGACAGGATCTACTAAGTGCTAAATCAGCATTTAGTACAAACAGCCTCCTCTTTAGATTGAATAAACTAACATTCGCAATTAGTTGATTTCCAGTATATAAGAAAAAGCACTAAAGGGGCTTTTCCTCTTACAAGCCATGAGTAAAGCCTGTATGAAAGAGCTACCTGTCCTAAAGTCCTGAATAAACTGCTGAACAGAACTGCTAACTTTGTGGTTAGTTACTGCATTTAACAAGCCAGTTTTAAACACTAAATATATTCTGATAAATAAACCCACTTTAAATATGCTGGGCACCTTTTATGCAAGTCAAAATTTTCTAAAACATCAAACCTTAGAGCGATGTTTTAATGCTGCTTTATACAGAATGCCCATTTCAATCAAATGCAATTCAACACAAGTCACATCTAAATAACATCCGAGTGAAACATGTAATAAATCATTATTTTTTGGCAAAGTGAAACTGTATATTTAATATGATATATTAAGCTCCGTAAGTAATTTAATTGATGTATGAAGCCACAATGCATTTTCCTGGGTAGCATAAAGTGGAACGAATGTAGATTGCTGAGTTAGTGGGGAAAAAAATTTGAAATCATTCTTAAGGAATCATTAAGACAGTGAAAATAATCCACAACGTCTATCTCCAATGAAAAATGTTCTTTTTATTTAAATCAATGTGCCTGCTTGCTGATCATAACAAAAAACGGAAATTAAAGATATTTTAATAATTAAAAAAAATCAATTTTCCACATCCCAGCTGCTCAAGATTACACATAAATCGCACACTAGTTGTTCATGCTTAATGCAATTAGCACCATTAAAGTCATGGTAACTGAGCCATCATCTACACAACACTTCTGCTGCACCTATGCTTCAACAATACAGCACTGTAGATCAGGTGAAGCTGTTCGGTCAGAGTTGTATCATCTCACCTAGTAATAAAAACCAAACTGACAAAGTTTTCTATCATAGTAATTCTATCTGTATCGGGCAGTCTGCTAGCAAATCTCTGTACCAGTTGTTTTTCAGCCCAAACCAGCATCAGTTTGTAGTGTAGAACTGTCATGACAGTGATTAGAGAAAAACAGAGCGGCTATCTTTGAAAATTTAATCTGTATTTTAATTTTTCTATGCGCAAATCTTTGCTCAATAGGAAAAAATAGCATAGTGGTTATTAAAGAAAACAGCTACATGGGATAAAAACTCAGGGGGTTATTTATCTATTTAAGAGTTCAAACTGCCTTTTAAAGTAGTGTTATAATACACAGATTGGTCAATACCGTTTTTTTTTTTTTCCCCTCTACAAATTTCAAGTGAAGCAGCCTTTAAAAATATATTTCCATTAAGAGACCAGGTTTTGCTCAAAACACTGCATATCATCACACATAAAAAGAAATAAACAAGGCATTCTTTGTTGCCTAGTCCTGCAAACGCTTCAGAGAAGCCACTACCAGTAAAAAGCTGGCACACCTGACAGCATGAACCAAACACTGGTGAGAGTCTGGGGATGGGAGAAGGGAAAGAACAGGAAAGAAAATGAACATCTCTGAGAAATTAACAGCCCTGAAGTGCCTACAGTGTTACTGTTGCATTAAGTATTCCACTAAAGCTTGTAATGAAATAAATGTTGTGTATTTGGCTAGATTGTACATAGGAGAAATATGAATCGTATTTTATAAATCATTAAATACTTGAAGAAAAATGCAATCTCACAAGGAAGTCATTCAGAGTAGAAAGGATGTTTTAACTAGGACACAATGGAAATATGTTCAGACAACCTCAAAATTAAAAAAAAAAAAAAAAACAAAAAAAACCCAAACAAACAAAACCCTAACATTTTAATCCAGTACCAAGAAACAAAGACATAATCCTCACACCTTATTGTGATACACTTCTGATTTTTCTCAAGAGGAATAAACCCCAGGAGATGCAACTGCGGGAAACAAGGTATCTTCATCTAGGGAAGAAAAAGTCTGCACTTGC
The DNA here is from genome assembly GCF_964289735.1 of Phaethon aethereus. Taxonomy (NCBI): domain Eukaryota; kingdom Metazoa; phylum Chordata; class Aves; order Phaethontiformes; family Phaethontidae; genus Phaethon; species Phaethon aethereus. Next base: position 24,544,506 of record NC_138580.1, read on the forward strand.
ATTTGTCTATATTTTCTACATATCCAGCAAATTAGAAGAAGTAAGAAAGCTTCAAGATTCTTCTGAGCATGCTGCCCTGAAATAGGGAGAATAAAACTGCCAACTCATCAAGTACTCTAAAATATGGAGGTACTTGTTGTTATGTATAATCTGGAATCGTATGTTTAAACGTCTCTTTTGTAACTTTATTTTCAATTTGGTAATCATATATCTTGCTTTTTGCTTTGCTAGCACAAACTTGCGTTCTTTTTTATTCTTAGCCTCGTCTGGATGACAGGAGTGATCTCAAGAGAATTTGAAAGGCACAGAGTACTTTCTCTTCAGGGAGAAGCAAACAAATAAAACATGGTCCAGGCATCCTCTACAAATGCCTTCCAGTCGAGGTGTATTTTGAAGATCCCGATACCTGCAGCGTGCATTCCCACACCAGCCACACAGGTCAGCCTCGGGAGAGGCAGCACTGAAAGCTAAACGGGCACAAAAGAGCCTCCCAAGGCAGGTAAAAAGAACTGCAATTAGACAGCTGCAGGTTGGAGAAGGCTGCTACAACTCCAGATCACTTCCTAAGCATCATAGTATGTATGGCTAAAAGCATATTAATATACAATGAAGAAAACCTATAAAAAGGAAAAAGAAAAAAAAAATCTTCCTTAACAAAAGGAAAGAAAACAAGTCTTGCAGGTTGGGATAAAATTAAATTTAGTAACTGATATTGCTTGGAATTTAGAAAATAGGCTTTCAAGAACATGAGTACACAGCTATACAAGTTATACTCTGAATGTGTCTCTGCTTTTTGTTTTTTAGCTCCCCTGGACTAGTGGTTAGTTACACATCCCAAGAATGGCAGCTCAGCCACATAAAATTCCGATTTGAGATACACAAATGCAAGTTACCACAAATCATGGAGCAATCTCGCTTTTAAAAGACAGACTTCTTCCAAGACTATATCCTAAAGCATTACTACTGGCCACAATAGAATAAAGATTAAGGGATAAAACATGATTGGCTACATAAATTATGTTAAGTAGCACAAAAATTAGAAGTTTCTTCTGAACAGATTTAAAGTTTGTTACACACACTCCACAAGCAGTAAGCACCAACATTACAGATACACTTTCTTTGAGCTAAACCAAGAGGTAATGCCAAATTAGGGAAAAAACCCCACTACAGCTATTTCAGAGGCCACAGGTACAGGCTCATACTTTGCAAAGAAAGAAATTTTGAACTTGAGGGAAACTCTGGCAATTTCCCATAAGGGCATTCTTAACCTGCAGTAAGTGTAAGGTAATTTATACCAATTTTAAAATAACATTTTTAAATCATTTTTAAAATCTGATTTACTTCAACATGACAAGATCACACAGACAACAGCAGTTGGATTGTTTTAAGTTATTTCTCATCCATACTAGCTGACAGTTTTCTTCCCTTACATGACCTGAGGTCAAGAAATGTGGCTTGAGAAACGGCTTAGCTTATAAATTCAGTTCAGAAGTCAATTTCAAATTATGGAAAAATAAAAGCAAAGATATCTAGGACAGTGGAAAAAAATAGTTTTAAAGAAAAAAGCATAAGGAACTACTTTACTTACCTATTGGATATCCCAGTGCAAAGTCATTGCTTTGTGTAGCAAAAATAGGGAACAAACCTGCTTTGCTAAATCTATTCTCAGGACTGGCTACCAACAATGTTAAAATGCAGACTAAGAAAAACACAGCAGCTTTGGCAACTAAAATACTGTACAGGAAGGACCAATTCACATTAGAAAAGTTAAGTACCACCATGTTTTTGAACAGTAGAGCTGGGAGTGCAAAACGGGACACAAAATTTCCAAGTCCTTTGGCCTGAGTTGTTGTGATAATGTTGGCTCTTCCAGCTATGTAGCCACAAAGAATTATTCCAAAGCATTCTAACAGTGCTGGGAAAAGTCTGCTTATTGACATAGAAGGAGTACCACTTGTGGTATTGAGTTCAACTTGTCCAGGCAAAGAAATAGACATATTAGCTGCAGATGAGAGGTTCTTTATATTGAAGTTGGAATAGTTATCCATTTCCTTTGACCACCTCTTTCAAAAAAAGAGCCTGAAATGATCTCATCTGTAAAAGAAAAAAAAGTATTTATCTATTAACTTCCAAAACTGTCTTTGTGAATATTTATGGTATCAGACTTGCTGACGGAAGAGTTTACACTTACAAGCCATTACAAATAAATAATGAGACAAATAATAAGTAGCCACAGAGAAACAACTCTGAGAAAGAAGAATGCTCAAAAATCATTCCATACACACATCATCTTCACACTGCTTCTTCTCACAAGTCCATACAATCCAACAAGACAACTGATAGAGGCTAAAAATTCACGAAGAAATTTGAGAGTAACATTGAAACATTAAAACTAAATGTAGATTGGGCATTCAAAAAGCCAAAAATTCGCTGGAAGGAGATATAACAAGCATTTTTTGGTTATTATTCTAGGATCTAAACATAATTTAGAATAAATTACAGTCCTCCAGCACTTTCCAATCATTGTTTCAGAAAACAGTAATTGCTAAATTCTCAGTTCATCGATGATGTTCATCACTTTCCTGGACTACCATTACAAGTCTTAGTTAACTCTCTAACAGGAAGGCATGAGACTCTTTATGTACTCATTAGCAGCTTGTAACCTTTCTTACCTCCTCAGCTCACTGTCAATTCCAAGCTACAATTCTGACATACTCTTTGCTTTCAACTATCAAATAGTTAGTTTTCTTTTCTAACTCCTTTTGTTTGCCCCAGGACTTCTTATCTCAGGTCCTCCCTAAACCATGCCCTACTTGGTTCTTTTTCCTTCACAATAAAAATCCACCTTAAACTCCCAATATTAAAATCTCATCCTTAACCTCCCTTTAACTATTGCTGTTCACCTTTGCTTCCACACGCTCAGCTTTATGCATGGTTGGGAGTCCTCCTTCACTTCCATCTTTAGGTCCTATTTAATCCAGGTTCTGCCCCTGAAACAGCTATTACCAAAACCCTGAGAGGTCAAAAAGTTCTTAAACTTTCAGAATTGGTGTTCCATTTTCATCCTTTATGACCATCATACACCTTTATTGTAATGATAATCTTCTTGCAATGTTGCCCTTCCCATATCTTTTGTAATTACAGCTCCTCCTAATTTTCCTCCCATCTCTACTTGTTCCTCTACTTGTAACATCTACATGGGAGGATCCCTCTAAATTTCTGTGGGTGCTTATAGGGCTCCTTCCTTGTTCCTCTTTTGTCTTCCTACATCCTCTGCCTGTGTATTTTCATAAGCACTTACTCAATTATAAACAGATGAGTTACAGATATCTCTTCCTAATCCAGACCTATCTTCCTCTGTTAAAACCATAATTTCAGCCTCTGAGACCTCTTTTCTGAATATCGTGCTGTCAATTCAAGTCCAATGAGCCTGAAACTGTCCTCTTATTCTCACAAAAAGATGTTCCCTCAATTACTCTGTGCCATGTATCTATTTTCCTAGAGGTGGGTGACAAAGGTTACAAAATCCTCTAATTTGAGGGAAAAGCAAGCTTACTGAACTCATACTCATCTGCAAGTCTGTTGCAAGGAAAAATCTTCATAGTCTATCAGTATCAATTCTTCTACAGATTCATTCTCCACACCCCAAAAAAACCTTGCTTTATTATTCTTTTACAGTCTAAACTTATGACCTCTTAATCTATCGCAGAATAACAAGAGGAATACCCCTTACAAGAACATGAGCGCCAGGCAAGGAAGATAAATATTTGACCAAGAATTGTAGCTTCTCCACCCTGGCACAAAAACATTTGGCAAGGCCCTCCCTACATTCGAGAAAGATTGAGAGATCAAATTATCATATCACCCTTCAAGCTTGTACCTTGCTTTGTGCAACTTCAACCTCTCCCAAAGTTTCAGTATCATGTGCTTATGATACACTTTAGAGTTAGCAACGGATCCAGATATGACACAGTGGCCAATGATCTAATTCATCACGCTATTGCTTACCCATATTCCTACATACAATTCTTTAGGCCAGTTACAGTGACATTTAAGTGTGTATTAAATTATTCATGTACAGTAGATCTACGTCTTGTGATTCCTGATCCTCACTTGTTACCAGCGATCCCCTTAGAAAGGGCTGACTATAACACAGCAGGTTCTATATGCAAGTAGACATGTAAAGTCTGCAAATCAGATGAAGAGAGAGGACATCAAACACCAACATTCAGTGGTCAATAGCAAGGTCTTGCCAGAAACAGATACGGCTTTGGTGATACAGCTCTGAAACATGTGCAGTCCATCAGCTAACTCTACATATAACATTTTGACACGACTAAGTCCTAAAGCATTCCGGAAAAAGAAGTAAAGACAATTTACCCCATTTTGTAGCGATAGAAACTAAGGCAAAGGAAGACTGATTTGCTCTAAGCCATTTAACATATCAGTGGCAAAGCTGAGATTCCCAATTCCCAAACCAGTGCTTTGTACAGCACAATGGCTAGATCTGTGCAAATTAACGACTGGTTTAAGAGTCTTCCCAGCCTTTTTCTATCCTGTCCTCAGGGAACAGAGAACTCATAACAGCCAGGTAAATAAGCATGCAAATCAAGTCAGAGCAAGGGTGAGATCCTGTATGCTCTATTTCACACCCTGGTATCCAGTATACATATATTCACATGTAGCATAAACTCTTCGACTCATTACTTTTATTTATGCCCGAGGCTTTTAGTAATCAATCCTACAGCGCTGTTGTAATTTATCTGGACTGAGCAGCTGCATCATCCATATCTGTCCAGTAGTCTTGGCTACCTCTTCTCCCAAGGCAAGTGAATGTCACTCCAAGTAGGGCTTATTTAAAAGGTTGTATTTTTCTTAAATTATAGATGATACATCCACCTAGATGTATTCGGACCAGGAGCCCAAAACATTAACTACCACAGAACGATGAAAAAACTTGCAATAAGTAAAGCAGACAACAAACCATTTCTTCTATTAGCAAAACTTAAGGAAGTTGTTGGGATTTGCAAAATGTCCAAAAGAGGATCAGTGACAGATTTCCAGCACTGAATTCTTGAAAGAAGCCAGCCACATTCTATACTAGCTGCAAGGTGAAAAGCATGTTGTTGGTGCAGCCCCACCTCAAATCCTTCAAGGTTGCAGCACCACATAGAGGTAAAGTTCCTGGCAATGCAACATGTTCAACCTACTCCCTGCTCTGTTGAGGTATTTTTTTCAACAATAAGATAAACATGAAGCTTTCTTAAACAAATGCAACATTTGATCTGTAGTGGAAGTGTACTTTGGCTGTATCTATCCTTAAATTCTGCCATTTCCCCCTGCCTTCCTATCTTTTACCACTATGTCAATACTAATGACAAATTTCATTTTCTGATATTCTTACTCACAAAAGCCACCGCCTACATACAGTTATATAGACTTTAACCGCTATAAGATCTCCTTCCTTTCTTTCTCTCCTGGAAAGTGGTTTGAGCTATCCAGGCTTTTTGCTTGCACAGACTACAACTATCTTTTGTAAAGTGCCACAAATATTCCTACAGCCTTCCTTCAGGCTATCTTCACCTTGAACTTCTTTATAAGGGGCCTTGTAAAAAGTCAGTCAGGCCCAATTTTTGGTGAACCACATGAGTTTCAAAGAGAGAAACTGCATCACAGTAAAGCTGCTACTGACACTCCTTAAAGGGCTTTGAGATGCACACATCCCAAAACATTCACAATTAACACAGATTATCTATTGCAGAGCTGTGGGTATTTTCCAGAAATGCAAGCTCTTGCACAGCCTGCTGCTTAACACAGTGAATACACCTCTCGGCCCCTTTTGGTCTATAGGATACATGCATTTACGTAACTGCTGTGAGATCATGTAATGACTAATCACAGATTTAACATACAGCCTTATCACACCTGGGGCTTCACTCAAACTAGCATCTCCCACGAGCGAAAATGTCTTCAATTCACAGTTCTTAATGAAATCAAAGGTATTGATTTGACACAAAATCAAAACCTTATATATTTTACACAGAAACTCTTCTGTTCTTACAGTAGTTGTAACAAATTAACTAGTCAAATGACACTAAAATAAAGAAGTATAACACAGTCCCAAAGGAAAGCACTTAGCTTTGATTCCATAGGACATATGATTTGTGGTTATCCCTTCAGGGACTGAGGATTGAGATCTGAATCCTTGAAAACTCACACACAGCTGCATTGCTGGGAACTGCAGGCCAACGAAGACAAAGCTTTTAGGAATAACGCTGCCTTATCTGCTGTCAACTGTCAAGCATCGCTGCTTGCAGCCAGACCATGAGCTTGCATTCTTAAGGAAGGACAGTGCAGCCAGCATGAGAGGAAGCCTGGTATGAAGACCAAGAAGAGACAGAGAGCAAGGAACAAGCACAGTGTACAATTCCCTTGAAACAAACTGGAGCACTGATATTTGCCCACCTCTCTTGTAGGTCGTCAATATTTGTGAAGTGTTAAAATTCACCAGACCAGAAACTCAGTTCTCCAGCAGCTGCCAGTTAAACAACATCACGTTCCTCTTCGAGTACCAAAACAGAGACCTTGTCTCCTTTTCCAGCAGGAAAATCCCTTTCATTTTCTTTTTTAATTAAAGTCAAAGACAGTGTGAGAGAACAGAAGAGATACCTCAACATGCATCTTCTCTCTGTTCTCTCACTCTCAAGCTTTCAGCTGATAATCACTCTCCGAATAATTCTGGTGACACTGGCAAGGCTGTGCACATTGTTCATAAATTATATCCCACAACATGACCTCATTTCCTTCTTTCATGCAATGTAGAAACATCCTAAGGATGACACATTATTTTATTCAGGAGGCTGAAAGTGGAATCGGGGCAGGAAGAGCTACCATTTATGGGAGCTCCAGCACATCATCCTCAGCTCAGATAAGAACCTACCATATAAATGTTTCTGCAAAAGTTTGTACAGTAAGTCAAAGAGGAGGCAACTTTAGAGAGTTACAATGATAAAAGTAGGAAGAAGTGATTACTGCAGTTCCTATTCCTGCAAGTTAACCACAATTTTTACTTTTCTCTCTACAGGCTAAGAATGCAGATACAGGGTAATATTGTAACACCAATTAACCCCAGAAGTGGGACACCAGACCTTAAATGTCTCTGAGCAGTTCTTCAAGATCACATTTCCTTTTTCTTTTTTTTTTTTTCCTGTGCTGTCATTACAAGAAAGCACCTGGGCAGCAGAGAAGCAGGGGAAGCCACATGCAGAGGAAGTCCAGCAAAGTGGAGGCCTGCCCTGAGCACACGACTGACAGAGCTCACAACGGCAACACTTAAAGCTACAACAAAGTTTGTCAGTGCAGGTGTTCAGACATGACCAAATGAAGGAACAGTTGCCAACAGCACAAAATACCATGCCAGAAAAATGAATGGAAAACGCCCCTTCCCTTAAATTTCAATTAGGCTCATCTTAGGGCTAATACACATAGACACATACTTTTGAAGATAGACACATACTTTTGAAGCAAATGGCAAAACACTTTTCAAAATACAGATTATATTATATTGTTGGCACCCCTTAAGAAGTGCCTCATTTACACCGCTTGCCAAACAGGGATGAAACATCCTTTGACTTAGGGTGAGAAAGCCACACCAAAACAAATGCCTCTCACCCGCCCCTTCCTTGCCCATCACCGCTCTCCTTTCCACGGTCACCCCAGCTACAAGCACAGAGCACTTTCACTCAGAAAGACCCGAGAGATAAAAAACAGCACGGTCCTGTGTGGCAACTGTCTCATCAGAAAATAAAGCTGGAAGTCGGGGGAAGGAGCGGGCAGCTTACCTACTTCGCTTTCGGTAGGCGCCTCCGCACGAGAGTACGTATAGAGGATTTGTACTCTGCCAAGGTGAGAACCTCTGCAAAGCCGAGGCCGCTGGTACCGAGGCCCAGGAGGAGAGGGGAGGGCTGGGCTGACCCGGCCCGGCCCGCCCCGCCAGCCCGCCACTCGCGGCCGGCTCAGCAGCCGGCGGGGCCGGCCCCGGGGCCTCCGCCCCGGGGTGGGGGGAGCACTGCTGCCGCACACCGCCCCCCGCCCGGTGCGCCGGAGGCCAGGCCCGGGCCGGCGGCCAGCCCCGCCGTGCAGGGCCCGCGGGCGGGCAGAAGGCGCAGGGCTGCGCGGCGAACGCCGGCGGGTGGGAGGGATCAGCCGCAAGATGGCGGCGGCGCGCAGCCGGGTCCCTCAGCTGCCGGGCGAAGCTCTCCGCGGCGGCGGCGGGCGGCCCCTGCGCCGCCGTGTCCTTTACCCTGAGGGCTTCTCCCGCTCACGGGAGCCGCCTTCCCTGGCGGCAGCGGAACAAGCCCCCGTCGCCTCCGGCTTCTACCCAGGGCAGACCGAGCTGCCACCTGCCCTCAGCCGGGCCCAGGCGAGGCACTGCCTCCCCGCGGGGGTAAGGAGCCTGGGGCAGAGCCTCCTCACAGATATGAGGCAAAACACAGCCCCGGACTTGAGCAGTGGCTTGTGCGGGGCTCACCGGCATTTATCTGCCCGAGCCAGGGCTGCCACCGTCAGCTCGGCCTGGGCCGATAGCGGGGCGGGCTCCCAGCCTTCCTGCCCCTGCGAGGGCAGCCCTCTTCCCTGAACTTGCTACGCTAATTTCAGGGGTTTTAGAAGTTACAGTGCTTAAACAAAACCAGAAAGAAAATGCCGTATTTTCCACTAGGCATCAGCTCCTCTAGGCTGGACAGACAGCACGTTATTTCCCCAGTAAAAACTAAAAGCTGGCAGTGGCCAAAGATGTTCTTGCAAACACAGCAGGTGTGAAATTGTGTCTACTGTATACTTTCTTCTGTAGTTTATTTGACCCAAACCAGCTTGTCTCATTTAAGTGTAGCAGCCATATAGCAATAGATGTCCCAATGGACATAAGTGAGCTTTCCTGGCAGCTGTGATGCCATCCAGAGTCTGCGCGCTCAAGGGTTTCCCCCTCCAAAGTGGAACTTCAAGCAAAAAAAAGAACCATTCTTTTTCCTTTTTCATATAACATCCAGAGGAGACCAAAACAAAGGGAAGGAAGAACACTCTCAACCAAAAAAGATGTGTGTGTTTGAAGATTTAGGAAGTGCAGTCTCAGGTATGAGCTAATAAATTCACCTATAGTCAGTTCAGTTTACAAGGTCTACTGTCAAAACACTTCCAGGAACCTTACCAGAAACAAACCAAATACTATATGTTAAAAGCAGCAGTATTGGTAGTAACAAAAATAACACTTAAGGGAACTAAATGAGAGGCCAGGAAAGGATTAAGAAAATCCCATAAAAAATGCAGACAAGGATAGGAACATGGCATAAAAATGACTGTTGGAAACTTTCAGAAGGTACTATATTGTTGATATTGTATGCCTACTTTCATTTTAATTTAAATGTACTGATGCTTAATGAGTTAAGTTTTGTGTTCCTGCACTAAAAACAAAGACCCTTAATACAGAGCACAGTTGACATTTAGCAGCAATGCTGACACAGAAGTGAGCACCTGCCTCCTCTCTGCTCATTGATTGCTATTGAAATCCACCAACCAACAGCATGATTTGCCTGGGGGTCAGCAGTTATGGGAGAGGGCTGTATTTTCATCTGAGCTCTAGCATGTACACACTCCAAAGATCAGCAAAGCGCCCTTGACCTGGGTCTTGTGTTTTCTTTTGGGGGACACCAAGGAATGGAAATACTCAAAAGTGTGAAATTGTAGTACCAAAGGCACATGATGAGCTAAAAAATTAAAAAAAAATTCTACTTAGATTAATAATTTAAAGAAAGTTGCATGAATTATAGCTGCTACGAAAAAAATAAGGGAAAATGATAGGCAAGGAAATAAATTATTAGGACTTAATATAGCAAATTTCCTCATGAAGATTTTAATGTTTAAAAACTTACTATAAGCAGCCTAGCAACTGTCACTGACATGCAGTTATTTCTGAGATGAACAGAGAAGAGCACCAGGGTTTGTCCCCATACCCTGTTAAGAAATGTGAAACCTTTATTAACCAAACTGCACCACCAGAACAGCACTATGAGTAACTAAAACACTGGATGGCAGGACCAGTTCTCCACTTGGTTGGGAACTGTTAAGAACACAGTTTGTTAGAGTCTTTTGACCTGGATAATTAGCAACAATAACTTAATGCTGGAGTCAAGAATTCTCTCTAACACAGAGGATACTCCTGCATATTCCCAAAGACTGTACAAAGTCCTGCTTCCCAGAACAGCAAAGGAGAATTTTTTCCTCACTGTTTGACACCGCCTCCCCACTCTCCCAATACTTAATCAAATCTCTGTAGATCTTTTTCTTTGAGCCACATGTTCTTCTCTGCTCTTTGTTTTGTGTGGAGCTTCTTTGTGTTCCAGCACCCTGGGTTTATAACATGGAGTTCACTTTCTTTTTTTCTTTTAAGATGTTTGTAAACTGAGGGTGACAGTCATGGACACCAGTTCTCATGGAGTTTCACCCAACCCACAGAAATACCAAAAAGCCCCTCTGCATTAATAAAACACCCCAACATTTGTACTAGCAATGACCATGGCTATAATAGTGTGACTAATGTATAGGAGAGGCAAGTTTTTTTGTCTACAGACTGCTGAGATGACAGATTTATACAGTCCATCAGCTCTTGGTCACAGCTATCCGCCACCACAGGCAACTCAACTTTGGCAGTTTAACGTCAGATCACAGGAAACACCGTTTTCAAAGCCAAGCTTTCTAATAGCTACCTACTAAATAGACATAAAACTGAAAATTGTTCCCAAGATCTTAATTTGATCCTCTTTAGCATTCCCATACCACCCATTACATAATCATGAACTGCTTTCCCCGTTGAATTTTGTTCTGTTTTCATGCAAATTGGAAGTTTCCATCCATTTATGTGCCACCAAAGTAGTCAACCAAGTGTATGTGAGAGACAGTTCCTGCTTTTTGATCTGGGCAACAGCTCAATCAGTGAAAAGCAGCTGGAGCAACCATTACATGAGTCGTCCTGCTGACCTGTGGCTTTCATCATACTCATTTACCTACGACAATTGCACGTACACAGGCTGGCCCCACACAGGAGCTGCAAGAGGCTTAACTCTCTCAATGAGAGCAGGCTTCAGACAATTTAGCATTTAAGATGTAGCAGTGACCACATGCAAACATATTTGTCAAAGGCATACAACTGAGCCAATTTGGACACATTTCAGAGGATCATAAATGTATCTTTGTACTTGATGTGAAGGCTACTTTACTGGTAAACTGCAAGTGCTTGTTGCAAAAGCCTGAAATGCTGGAGTATTCTGAAGAAAAGCCCTCAAGAATTTACTGTAAGCAAGTACATTTCTCCAGTTTGTTTCTGAAAATACCAAAAGTAATGGTGTTCTGTCTAGAAAGAGTCAGAGAGCTAGCACGGAAGTTCTAGCCAAATTGTTAGGGTATGGTGATCACTGAAAGACAACACTGCCTTGCAATAGGAAGTGTCAGGTGGGCTTCAAAGCAGCACTATTGATCACAGTAGCACGAACATCTCTCTAAACAACCTCTCGATAGGATATTACAAAAAAGTGATTTTTCCAAGAATAGACAGAAATAAGAATACAGAGGATGAGCAGACAGCAAGAATATTGGCAAATGCATCAGGATGAAATCTGTCCGGAAATCTAAAGGTATAATCTCAGTGCAATTTCCAGACAGCTATGCACCTAGTTTTCAACAGCATGGAAAAATCTAAATATCTTACTAACACAATAATTACAACAATGGGTGGAGAGACTAGCACTTCTTAGGTAATCTCCTTATATTCAATTACAGGAAAAATACTTACTCAATGCTCCTTGGTTATTGACAATGAGCCAAATTTTATACAAAAATTGGAATTATGCCTACAGACAACATGGCCTTGTAACTCTAGTACTGGAAGAAGTACTGTTCTCATACTGACCATTGCTTACCAGGTAAGTGGACGATACAATGCACAAGGCAGGGACCTGTGCTCAACCACTGTTAAAGTTTCTTAGCTGACTCCGCCTGAAAATGCATGTCTAACTTCGGTTATCTAAAAATGTAGTTGGGAATTCTGAAAGTTTGTTGTTTTCTAATGTCTGTTCTCTTGCAGTTGTGCGTAGGATGTTCAGGAAGAATATGAAGTGCTTATCTGTATCGAGATGTGTCTGATCACTTACACTGACTCACATGGTTACTGGAAAATAAACTATAGCTTACAGTATACCTATGTTTGATGAGGCGATTAAGCAACAAGGGAAGCCTGAGGAAAAGACAGGCAATAGGCCCCTGGATTTCTTCTCTGGAGGAGAGTGTCAAAGGGAAAGTGCTTAACAGTTCCATGAAAGAATTTCCCAAACTTTTGAGGTTTAAACACCATGAAAAATCCAGCATCTGTGTCCCTGAGAGCAATCTAACCCACAGGCCAGAAGAATGCCTACCCAGATGGTATTACCCATAAGCTTGAAGCTTGTTAACACAGAAATGATGAGGGATGCACTGGATGTTTACCTGCACTTTGATTACCTTGGAACACTTTTGTAAAACACCTTCCTTCTCAAGAAAGCTATTTATCTGCTCATCTACAGTTTCGCAGTAGTACCCCTCATTATCTACGCTGGTTACGAGAACTTAATTGGTATTTTTGGTATAGTATCTTTTGTAAGACAATGTGTACATTCAGGCTGGTTTTGCGAAGTCCATGTTTACTGTACCGTACTCACTTCCACTTTGTTCTGTGGCTGAGACAAGGGCATCTGCTACTGGTATGTCATAGAGCAGTAGGTGCAATTATAGTCTTCAAAATATTGTATCTGCCAAAAGAAAATACACTAAGCTAATACAGTCAGCTTGCAGAAAGCCAAACTAAAACTTCAGCAATAATTAGGAATGTTCAGGTCTGTTGAGATGGACTGCTCTTGTAAGCAAGAGCCGTAAACATCACGCATGGTGAAACTCACCTCTCTAAAGCAAAAAGGAAAGAAAAAAGTTCAAATTAGATTGCACTGAATTCAGTAAAGTTCAGAATAACCTCATATGATTTCAATACTATGAGATTTTTTTTCTGAACTTGCTTTCAGGGGGGACAAAAAAATGTTGCAGAGACCTCCTAAATGTACAAATTCCATCATTGGTGCTAGGGTATCAACCTGTTACTTGGCTCAGCAAGAAGGTAAGTTTGCTGACGTCAAACACAAGTACTAAAAGATGAGTTAACAAGTTAACCAGCCTGACTGGGGGGCAGGAGGGAAGTATGCAAAAGTCATGCAACGAAATCACTATTTCAACATAGCAGTTTTGAATGTTTTAGTTGGAAAATGATTATCAAGTTGTGTCCATTTGCCTCATATTATTGTTAGAGCTGTATCTACTGTATGTAGACACTTGAAGTATTTTTTTTTTACATTTTCAAATACCCACATGACTAACAGCATGTGGTGAAATTATTAAGAACAGAACATAAAAGTTACAGCTCTTTCTTGACCTGAGAAAACTCATTCATTCATTTTGACATAGGCAGTTTGTTACTTAAATGTTCTCAGTATTCTTAACTCCTCAGTCACTACAAGACTACTCAAATTCAGCCCAATTCCTCCAAAATGGAAAGAGAAAGAAAGAAAGAAAGAAAGAAAAAAAAAAAGGAAAAGTTCTCAGCACTGCACACAAGTTAGTAAATGCTTCTTTGCTCAGGAAAACTATGTTAAAGCAAGCTGCACTGATTAAATAAACTGTTTCTGATGTGTGATCTGCTGCACCTGTGGCTTATTCAGCAAGCAATTGATGAGTAAAGAAACAAACAACAATGCCCCCCAAACAAACTAACAAGCTGCAAAACCACTTTTGACATCACAAATTAAAAGCTTTGGAAATATTTTCAGAATATGACCCAAAGCTCTGTAACGTCTCTCCACCTACTACATTTCTGTTTGTGATCACACCATATCCCACCATTTTTCAAGCCACTATTTATTACTTACAGGAACACAGCGTAAACATTATCCAACAAACGTACCGATTGCAGTGTATTGTCTCCTCTGGCAGAAATGCAGTCGTTTTTTGTTCATTTATTTCGCCTTCATTTCACCACTGCGATAGCATTCAGTCCTTCCTGCTACTTTGTCACAGGAGAGCATTAATATACTCTTCTTCCTGAATTATTATGCATAAAGCTACTGTACCTATACTTTTTGCATACTTCTCCCTCTGTAACTTACCTAGAGGTTCTTCCCTGACATTGTTTCTTCCTCATACCTTTTCCTGATTATGTTCAGCAATTTGGCATTTCATTTAAATTCACGGCCAACGTTGTAATCTCATATGGATTGCCAGACTGATGGTGTTTTCTATTTCTTTGACTCACGATACAAAGGAATTTCTTTCTTCTGTTAGGTACTTTGAGTAAATACTGGTTTTAAGACTGCAGTATTGTCAGAGTGTCTTCCTCACAACTACCTGTTGCTTCCACTTGACATTTTCAATAAAAAAGGTATTTGTATTTTAATTCTTACCTTCTTCCCCATCTGCAGTAAAACTCTATTTGTTAAAGACTATTTGCTTAGGTCTAATAGCACGCTGCTGTGGGTTGAACTGAAACAGAGTAGAGTCAGAACGTGTTACTCTGTTGCATCATTTTTAGACCAATACTAGCATTTTCCTTGCCTAAGAGTTGTGCATGGAGGATCAGGCCGTAGCCGGCTGGTGCGCACACGCGGCTGTACCAACCAACAGTCAAACGGCGCGTAGCGTTCCTGAAGTGGTGACCTATGCATCGCCGTACGCTCATAACCAAAAACTAACCGTCCAAATCGGCGACAGTTAAATACCAGGGCCCCAGCTGGCGAACTGCGAGCCATGAAATCGCAGCGCGACGTTTCTCGCTGACCTCACCCCCGCGTTTTGACACTGACGTCAGAGCCGCTCCCCGCGCTGGGAAGCGCAGGATGAGGCTCCGCGGCCCGAAGCGCCCCCTAGCGCCGTCCCGGCGTGGTGGCGGGCGGGAGCCGGCCGGCGGAGCGGGGAGAGGCCGGCGGGCCCCGCAGCAGCTCGGCCCCGCGCCGCCGGCCGCCGGCCTGCGGAGCCGGGGGGGTTTGAAACGAGCTGCTGCAGCCGAGGCGGCGCCCGCGGCCCCCGCCCGCAGCCGGCTGCGGTCGGGCAGCGCTGCCCCCGCCGCCTGGGAAGCGCTCGTTTCACCCCGCTGCTCCGGCAAGCTGTGCCGCGGGGACCCGTGGTCGTCACCGGCTGTGGACACGAGAGCTGCGCATAAAAAGAAATAAAAGCTAGTTTAAAAAAAACCCCAAACAACTAAAACAAGAGAGCTCTAGAAATAAGCGTGTAAAATAAAATTCCCTGCTGATGAGTGGAGGGAATGTTCCTGCTGTTAGTTGGCTGTCTTAACGCGCTCTTCCATAACGTGCTGAGCTTCTGGTTGCTTCGAGTGCAAGGGTTAGATAACCCGCAGGACACGAAGCAGCTCTTGCATCAGAGGCGGAGTATTTCACAGCACAAAGAGAAATTCCTAGGCTGGAGGTGCATCACACCTATCCCCAGCTGCTTAGTTAAGAACAAACACAAGCATACAAGGCTTCTCGTTTTATGATGCGTGCGTGTACTTGGACTTCTATTAGAAATGTTTGCAGCTAAAAATGGATTTACAATTTCCCTCTCTGCTACGCGAGTGGCCCGGATGTGTATGAGAGGGAGGAATGAAGGTCCTGGCATAGAGGGCACGCGGTAATTCTCTTAAAGCACACAGCAGGATTTCTGTTTTTAAATCAGCGATGAGCGCCCCGCAGCTGGTAGGCGTTTGGATGAAGGGGCGGCAGCAGTCCTGCAGGCGCAGTTGAGCGGAGTAAACAGTATATTTAGAGGAAATGAACAGGATATCTGTATGTTTTCAAACAAAGGTTCCTGGGTTTTGTAAGTAACCCAGGCTACCGGCCAAATAGCAGAAGTGAAAGTTTCTGTTTTAAATAGGGAGGGAAAAAAACTCAGCAGCAGGCTTTCAGCAGCCCGCGGCACGGGCTGGCGTTCAGGCGGCACAGAAAGTACCGGCGGGCTCGGCAGCCCCTGACGAACAGCGCAAGGGACGTTACTCACGAGGCACGTTAGTGCCACCGCCAACTTACATGTGACAGAGGCTGGGTTTTAAGCCTCGACTTGCACCCGTAGCCTTTACCTTGCTCTCTTCACAAGCGCTCTGGGAGCTTCAGCTGCCTTTTGCTCTCACAGCCTGGGAGCGCTCGGCCTTCGGCCACGTGGGATCCCGGCGTCCTCTGCTGCTCAACGGGCATGCGAGGGCTCACCCGTCGTAACTCTGCGCTTACTGGAATTTCTGCTAGAACGGAGGACAGGAGAGACTCATTTCCACATGCTTACTTCAAGTCGGGTAGGCTGTAAGGTAAAGAACAACCTAAACGCCCATCCTTGCGTGAACACAAAAACATTTTCGGAAGGGAATTGATTATATGCCTTACCGGGTGTGGTGTTCGCACAAGCTTGGGAAGGGAATAGTTTTGAAAAGGGAGTTGCACAGTGAGAAAGCCCTGCCTGGGCTGCAGGGAGGGATGAGCGGTTCCTGTTTTGATGAAAGGAAGGATGAACTGCAACAAACAGCCCCTCCGTCCTCAGCCCCTCTGCCTTTACCTTAGAGGTGCTTAGGTAGAGATTTCTGATCTATTCTAGCAAAAAATTAAACAACAGTGCCATATTCAAAATGAGAAAGGTATTTATGTAGGCTAGACTCCAGCATTCTTGAATAAATAACTTTTTTATCTGAAGAAGAAAAAAAGAATGGTACGAACAGAGAGGAAAAATTGTGAAAATTAGGAAGTGCCCTATTGTAGTGGGGCAGAAAGCTTGGCAATATCATACAAAAAGCATTCACACTAGATTTCTATTGTACAATTTGAATGCAGCTGCTGCAGAAGCCATATATCTTAAGCCATAAACACACGTTTTAAGACTGAAGAAGAGATTATCTGAAGTTTTTGTTCAATAAACAGATTGATGTTGGACACAGGTAGTGTTAGCAGCAGCCACCCAATTTAATATCTGTGTTTTAATCAAAGTATTTTTGTGTCAGTCATCCTTTCCTCAGGATTATTTATGCACCTGGACTGCTGCTGAAATGTTTAGATAGGTCAAGAGCCTGATTGCCAATGCAGGAAATAACAAAAGTGTGCTGGATCATTACTGTTTCAAATTACTGTGTCCTAATTCTGTTGAAATAAAGATCCATAGGCATCAAAATTTTAATATTTAAATATCTGTTTCCATCAGCTGTGAAAGAACAGAATAAACCAGTAGCTTTTTTTTCCATTTAATTTCACAATTGAAAAATCCAGAAGGATTTTTCCATCCATTAAGGAAGGAATCCATTACACAGTCTTTCCCAGAGAGTCTTGACCATTGAAACTGAAAGTTTAACACAGCTGAGACATTTTCTTTTCCACTAAGCTGCCACCTTGCAGCCTTTAGGAGCTGTGAGCTGAACAACAAGCAGTTTTGCCTCATTTTGGGAAGCGATAGCAGAGCTGCTTGCCGTGGGGCTGAAACACCAGAGGGGTGCACTTACATTGCTGGGATGCAAACGTCTGGACTAATGAAGCTTGTGTGAGGAGATCTCCTAGGCACAAGAAAGGCAAGGGACGGGGGGGGCGTCACATGAGCATCTTCTGAGACTTAATGGCAGCGTTAATAAATTTTTAGAGCAATGCTTTCAGGAGTTATAGAAACACAAGTTATTATCGATGAAGTCAAGTACATCATCCTACAGCGTGAAACAGTCATTCTGCTCAGAATGTAAGGCCCGTCCGTTAGACAGTGGATGTAACCTGTGTTCAGAGGCTTTTACTAGCTCACATTACTAGCAGTAATGATTCATATTCCAGCGCTGCTGCAGTATCTGCAGTGTGGAGACAAGGCGCCAGCCTGTTTACTTTTCTGCTTCACCAAGGCTTTTGATTAGCAGCCTGTATTTGTGGAAACACACGTAGACCAAGCAGCACAGATACCCCAAAGGCGTAACAGCCAGCAGGGCACAGGAAAGCTTTCCGAGGCCTTCATGTGCTCTGCAAAGATTTTATTGTGGTATATTTGAAAGGGGGAGTGGAGCCCAGGCACAGCTCTGTTTGAAGGTAGGAGTTCATGTTTTGGGGAGAAACACTTTTGCTTATGAAAAAAAAACTTACTCGATTTTTAAGTTGGCATGCCGCTGTACGCACCAGACCCTCACAACTTGGAAGAGTGTGAACTTTTAGGAGGATTACAGAGAGTCCTATTCAACAACCAAAAAGGACGAGCTCTTTTAAAAGTGTAAACCACGCGGTTTCATTATGTATAAAATAAAATGTTTAGGACCTCTAAGAGCGTAACAGAAAATGAAACTCGGAATCAAGCTTACGTCATGTTACATATTGGGGCAATTTTCAGAGAACCGTAAGAGAGCAGGAACACCCCGTTAAGGACTGCTCGTTACACTTGCTGTTAGCCAGCGAAAACCAAATCCTGACGGCTGTCGATCTGTTTCATTAGTTAACCTAAATAATACATTAATTGTACAAGGATGTACGGGCCAATATTTGCCCCCCAGATCGACAGCTGGCTCGCACCACTTTACCATTTTCAATGCGAAACGGCGTCGGACTGGGCGAGAGGGCAGAGGGGAGCGGCCTGCGCGTACGAGGCAGGAAGGTCCTTGGAAATTTTTGAACTGTGATCAAAGGAGTTGGATATTTTAGTGTGTGCTGCGTGCAAGGCATGAGCCTTCCTGCAACTGCAGGGAGCAGTCAGAGCTGTTTTACAGTGTAGTCTGTGGGTTTATTTTAAAGCAGCAGCATTTTTGTAGTTAAATGGAGGAAGGACTACGTTGTGGTTCTGACCAGGTCACGGCATGCTCAGTTCAGTTCCCTCTTCCTGAAGCCGAGCAAGTCACTGAATTTCTTGAAAACTAGAAAGAACCCTGTTTCCTTTGGTAAAACGTGAGATAGACAGTCGTACTAGCTAATAATTAGATTCATACCTCCAAGTCCTCGTGCAAGGCTACTGCCACTAAGATCTGCAAACAAAGGTCCCTCAGCCTGCTGAGCCAGCTCCTTTACAGCTCGCAAACTCCCGGCTTCCACGCTCCGTCATGGCTCTTCCACTTACATAGCCCAGGCACCAGGACCGGTGGGCTCCCAGGCTACACCTCAGCCGTGGGTGTCTGTGGCCTTTTAAGAAAAGTCGAGGTCTGTGTGCCAGTCGGTCTGTGAAATGAAAGCATCAACAAGCTGTCCCCTTAACTGTCAAAGCATCCACCGTCTGTGAAGAGTAAACCTGCTGTTTAAGTCTTTGCAAGCTAGACGAGTTGCAGCATAGAGCTTTTTAGCTCGGGGCTTTCTAACTTCTGAGGAGAAGCTGCAAGTGCAGCCTGAATTTCAGCCTCCTTTGGATTTTTATCACAGGGCCTTTCTGTGAGGCCCTTTCGAAAAGGTTAGCATCCAAGATCAGGAACAGGGCTCCAAAGTCAAAAGGAGGGTTTCACTTGTTTGCTCTTCTCTGCCAGCCTTCAGCCTACTGAGTGGAGATAAGAGGAACAAAAACCTGCGCTTAACTAGAGCGATTTCCCGTGTCCCCCGCCCATGGCAAGCGCCTCGCTTGCCTCGCCGAGAGCCGATGCCCATAGCTCACACGAGAGCCGTCTACAAGCACAGCATCGCTGACCACAGGTTTTCAAATAGTCATCATTTCTCCTTGTCTGCAGGCGTCTCCCCAAAGCCCCCCGGGCGTTACCGCTGTGCTGCTGCCCAAGGGCAGGCCGGAGGGGGGGAGACCCTAACCCAGCCCCTGCCAGGCTCACCGTCATGCTCCTGCTAAAGCCGACGCGTCTTTCTGTCACGGAAGCAATCGCGGTTGTTCGCAATGCAACAGTCTGC
Organism: Phaethon aethereus; assembly: GCF_964289735.1. Taxonomy (NCBI): domain Eukaryota; kingdom Metazoa; phylum Chordata; class Aves; order Phaethontiformes; family Phaethontidae; genus Phaethon; species Phaethon aethereus. The sequence continues at coordinate 24,564,440 of NC_138580.1, forward strand.
ACCACCAATTAAATAAAAGTAAAATTTATTTGGCATAGGACAGAAAACTAAGGAGAACAAAATCACATACAAAATAAATGTGAAGCAGAAAAATATTCACAGAACTAGACTAATATTTTATAAAAAGCTCAAACTTTAAGCATCTGATAAAAACATGTTACTTTCCGCTCAGCCTATGTTTTAAGTTAGGTTTCTCTCTCTTTCATAGTCTCGTGTAGCTTTGGAAGTCCAAATTTAGAGGCTTTCCTTTGCATGCATTAGTTTACAAAAAAGAACACTTATCACAGACAAACTGTACTTCAAAACGGCAACATACTGAAGGGTTACTCCCTTTTTTAAGACATGCAGTTTCCATTTTAGCCTGCCTACCTACCTGCCGCATACTCACTGACTGAGAACACGTACGCGTGCTCTGCTCCTGCTGAGTAACTCCAACACTCCCTTTTTGCCCGTGCTCCAGGTTTGCCTTTTAACTGAATGGTCCAGACGCTTCCACCTTACAGGCTAGGAGACACCCGTCTTCTCCCAATGTACATGAAGAACCGCTCCATGAATTAGCTACACTTAACGTGTTACCAGATATCTCAGGCAAGAGATTCTCCTTATTTTGTGGTGAACAGTTTGAAAGATTAAAGTTCACACAACGTATGTTATACAGAGTCCATGTACCGCCATAACAGGTTGTTCGCACCTGACTGTGAGACAACGGTGTTCACACTATTGCGATCTGGTATTGCGTACACGCACATTTTATATTGTGATTTGTACTCTAGTATGGACAGCAACACTCAGCCACTTGTTCCGCATTTCCTTGAGCAATCTTGTCCTTTCTAGTGTCTTGTGGCTGAGGGGCCCTCTCTTGACATTTGACATTCTGCTCAAAATTATCCCAGTTTGATCATTCAACTCCAGTCTTAGCTTCCAAGGCAAAAAGTACCCTTTCTATTTGCATACTTTTGCACAGAAAATTGTTGAGTTACAATATATGTGAAGCACGACAGCAGTTTAGGTCCCTCTGCTCCAGAGACCTACTTCTGCAAGTGACATGTAAACAGTTGCTGCTGCAAAGAGAAACTACCGTCCAGTTTTTTAAGTGACAATTTAAGGAACGCCTTTAATAGTTCAGGCTTGCAGAAAAAAAGAAATCATTCTTACGATTCACTCAAGTGTTGGGAAGTGCTGGCTTCTAAACAAGAACTTTGCCACCTTATTTGAGAAGTAATTAATTTACAGAAATACATGCTTCCTGAATCACAAGCTGCATTTCCTTTAACAATTCTGACCATTAACCACTGTGACCTCTTCTCCCACTGGCTGGTGCAGAAAGTCATAACAGACCTAACGTGTTTTTTTTCCAAAACTATTGAGCAGAAATTATTGCCACATGGTACAAAAGTTATTCCCATTTTATTTGCTGACTTGAATTAAACAAAAATGAACATCCGTGGCCGTTGTCACACAACGCGAGTCTTAGTGATGACATAAAAAGACAGTTTGAGGTGTGAAGGTTTAGAATACAATGCCATTGAAACAAACTCACTACATCTTAAATGCAAGCAGTGAATGAGATTTAGGCCTCTAATAACCTACGTAACCACGCTGAGCTGTACGGACAGCAGCGTGAGACACTGGTTTTGGGAAAGGGTTACATTGCCAGAGCAATACCAACAATTGATTGTGAGGTTAACCAATGCCCGCCTACGTCTCACCTAAAGACCCATCCGGTAGTCCCTCCATACACTGGGCTCAATCTGAAGTCAGCAGACTGAGCACTTCACAACAGCAGGACTTGGCTCAAACGCTGTATAATGCTACTGTCGGCACTATTTACATTCGGACTTGGAAGAGCAACGCCTATTAATTTTTCTAGTGAGACACAGAAAAATCAACTAAAAAAGTCATAAGGCACCACCGATTCAATATATTCTGCATTATTCTTTTTTAACACTTCATAGTGAAATAAATACTTTAATACTGATCATACTGTAATTAGCTACTGATATATGAAGCAATATATTGAATGATAAAATGCTGCATTGTTCTGGAATGTATCTAGGCACTTTTATAGCAAAAGATATAAATAGTAAAGTTGCTGTTAGGTGAAAAAATACCTCTTTCTGCGTTGTTAAGCTATTTTCCATGTATGCCAAACATCCATTCTGAAGAGGTTTCTATAGTACAAAGATGTGCTAAAACCCAAGCGGCTCAGGTTTCTTGGCGTGTTGACTGAGGGCCTTTCACACAGCACATTTTAAAGTGAGATTGAAGCTGGTTTGCCAAGTCTTTGGTAGTGGTCCAGAATTTCTGGTCAGAAAACCTTGCTCAAAAGATCAAATATAGTATATTTTGAGTGATGCAAAGAGTTGGCAGAACAACGATGTGCAGCATTTTCATTGACTTACTCGAAGTAAAACAGTCATGCTGGAAGCAGGTAAGTTACAAAAAAGATATAGTTTCTGGAAGGTGGTTTTTTTTTTTTGGCTGCATAGCTATTTGGATATTAATAAGGATTTGGCAGGTCAAGGTACTGAAAATATTGTATTCTTAAATTCAAAATGTTGTTCCTTAGAAAGTTATAAGTGCTTCAGTTTAATAACATGAATACAATAATTTATCCTTTAAGTTATCGTCCTAAAAATCTTATTTGGACTTCTATTCACATAATAATATCCCAAAGAGACAGGCACTTTGTATAGTGCATATGTTTAAGTGACATCCATAAAATACATATACAAATTCAGTATTGCGCTAGGTTTGATCCCAAGGTGCACCTGTCACACGGAGGTCCCACTAATATCTGTTTAAGAAACTCTTACAGCCACGATCCTGCAATTAGATGCAGATACATCCCTGCGCCTGCGCATTTGATTGCAGGTTCAAGACCATAAATAGTAACTTAAAATAGGTCATTAGATATAAAAATGTAAAAACCAGGTACATAATCAAACGCTATCACAGCTAACAAGATTTTGTAAACAAACACTGAAAAGGCTAAATTAAATTTGATCTGGCCAAATCCAACTCTGTCTCATCCCCTTCACAGTGACTGTCCAGGCTGTCAGGCAGAAAGGGGATCCGCCCCTCCACACCCACTGACCGAGCCAAAAGCCCTACGCACAACCACTTCAGTGGGGTCCAGACTCTCTTTAGCTAAATTCCCTAGATCTTCAAGGACCTGACCTCATTCTAGCCGCTGACCGTACTTAGGATCATGTCTCCCATGCTAGAGAAACATTTTCTTAACCTACACGACTCTTTTTTCTATTATTTTCTTTTTTGAGCAACACCCTGTGCAGCATGGCTGCTGATACAGGCTTGGTAGGGATACCAAGGAGTACCCTGAAGAGAAACTGTTGAGGAGACAGAGGAGAACTTTTTCAGAGCTAACCTTTAGAAGTCCAATTAACAAAGAGCTATCATTCAGCAATATTTCAAATTCAAAATTATAATCTTCCTCTAATTTCCAAAGGCATTTTATATGCATTTAGATCCATTTGTAAAATGCACTCATACCATGAACTCCCTTCTCATATTCAAAATTCAAAAGCCATTAAACATATTAACCAATTGTCACAACGTTAGAGTACTTTACTCTCTCTTCTGCTAATATAAGCCTTGCAGCTCTCTGCGGAGGCTCCTTTCAGCAAAGGTTGAAAGGACAGGCTTCATGGTAAACTCAGAAGGCCAAATCTTCCCATTTCTCTCGAACCAGTGCAGACAGCAAATTTCGGAGCTGATGCTCCCACCTGAACGCCCAAATGCCAGACCTCCTCACTACATCAAAGGGCTTCCACTTATGCACATTTTTGACCTCAGCTGCTCTACTGTAACACAAGTCAAATACGATCCGAGACTTGTGACCTAAGCCCCAGGAACCTTTTTAAGTTAAAACACACCATTTACTTGTACCAAAGAAACAACTGGAAAGCAGTCCGTGGAGCACTGGTGTTGGCGATGCTTTACAGGAGCATGCAACTACAATAATTGCTGCATTTGCACCAAGATTACTTTCTGAGGACTCTTCGCAGGTAGTCTCAGGTAGAGGGCATTACAATAACCCAGGACACAGGTGACTGTGGGTTGTCCCCATCAGAGTAGGAAAGAACTGAGTGACTAAAAGCATAACACTATTAAAGACAGGGAAAGAGGGATTTAAAAAAAAGGTATTTTTATGCTGCTGAATTCTTCACTTGTGCTTTTCTTTGGAAGATTCTCCGCAGATAAAAACAAGGCCAGACACACTCCATCCTCGAGACAGGATGTGCTATCATTTAAAATAAGATTTGCTTGGCTAAGCTGAAGTGAAAAGGTTTAGGATGATCTCTTGGTCACCAAGGTCTATGGCTTGCAGAAGCAGACGGGCCAAGTTAGGCATGCAAAGAAGGATCCAGGGGACTCTTGGCTACACGGTTTTCCCCAGCAACTGTTTTTTAAACAGCAAATAGATCGTACTTTATAATTCAAATAATACAGCCACTGTACCCAAAGTGAAACAGCTTTGTTCCAGCTCTCATTAAATGCAAAGCCAGACCTCCCGTGGATCTCTCAAGGGGACAGGGCTGGACATGGTAAGCACGATGCACGTATGTTGTGTATATTCCACAAAATGCCTTTCATGACAGCCTGCAGTATAAGCAAATAAAATTTATAGCTTTGAGCAACTATAGTTCATAAGCTGCATCTATTACTTCTGTAATAGAGACTGAAGTTTGTTCCAGCTGACAAGCCAAAAGTGGAAATAAAGCAAAACAGACAACTTTCCAATGATGTGCAGAGGAGAGCTGACTCGAAGGAAACTGGAAAACAGACGTTGCCCAAAGATGGGCCAGAACCCATTTCACCTTGGTATAGGCGGAAGCGGGGGGGCACCTCTTTCTTTTCGGCCAGAGCCACCTAAAAGAGAAAGAAAGTTTTTTGTGTTACTCCTCCTGGTTTCTTTTAAAGTGGTATTTTACATCCAAGCCATTAATTCAGTAACTGATGAAGATCTACTCATTTTTCTACTCATTCACTCATTAGTAAAATCGCCATTTCACTAAAAAATCGTTGTAGAGTTTCTGGTTAGTTTATTAATCAACATCAGAACTTCAAACAGTGTAAAAGAAAGATTTTAACTAATGCTATGCCCAAATGTCTGGAAAGCATATGTATTTTAGTCATTTGTCCCCTTCCCCAAAAAGACTGACAGCTCGTTTGCCTTACTATTTGATGTGAACACATGCCTTCTCAGTGCTGCTTGCAACACCTGCAAATTTCAATGAAAGTGGCAAGCTCCAAATACAGTAACATTTCAAAGCTCCTCATGTTTTTCCCTATATGAAGATTCGCATTGCAAACTCATGAAAGGAAACATAAAAAAATGCATGTATTCCTTTGCCTCTCTTTGTGGACTAATATGAATGGGATGAAAGCTAACAGGGCAAAGTGAAGGGTCAGAGACTAACAGGAATTTCTGCTCCAAACCAAAACCTCATCATTTGGAAACAGGAGAGAGAGAGAGAGAGAGAAACATCTGAGTGTACTGATGATTATAGGATAACTATGAGCCACCGATGACCAGTGACACTGGTTGTGAAAGAAGTAAATTGATCCTTGGGTGTATCAGGCAAAATACCACTAATGAAGATAGGAAACTTTTATGCTGCTGTACAAGACGTGGTTGAGACCTGAACTGAAACAGCATGTAACATTGATTGGAAAGGACAAAATCAAACTGAAATGTATACAGAAGCAACCCTGATGATCAGGGAACACAGCTTGGAAGCAGAGTGTGGTACATCCTGATTTAATCAGCTCTGCAAAATACAAGCTCAGAGGAGGATACAACTGTTGTCTTAAAAAATATTAGGGCTTTAACACGCCAAGGAGGGAGGATAACTAACCTCAAGGATGATGTTGGCACAAGAACAAATGAGTTGAGCATGAATTTAGATGTGAAATGAAGAGGAAGTGCTAGGGGATTCCGTGGTTCTGACTGCCTGTAGCAGAAGGGGGCTGACTATAGTGGCAGAGGTGGTCTCTTAGAATACATGTTCCAACTTAAAAACCAAACAATTCCCCCCTCAAATACAAGTTTAAGAGGGCTTGCCCCTGTGAACCTACATTTAGCTCCTTCTGTGTGATGGGGAAGGGTTACCAGGCTGTTAGACTGAGAAGTTTTGAAACCTCAGCATCCAGTCTCTTCCCCATCCACATTGTTTTTAGGATGATATGCTGAAATTCCAAGAGCAGAGGTAGAGCAAACTTACCTCTACTTTCATTTCTTGCTAGTTTACTGGGATAACTTCTGTTCACGGGTACGTATGGCTCTGGAGGTGGCAAATCAGATATAGGATGAAAAGAAAATCTGCTTTCCCATTCATCTAGAAAAAATCCCATGCAGTTTACTCATTAGTTTTGTGACACAGCTTCAGGAAAGTCAATTGACATTAACATCATGTTTAATACATTTTATAGTGCAAAATGCTTACATAGCTCAGTATTGAGCCAACATCCTGTTGGGAAGCCAGGGAAGAAGATGCTTTAGGTTAGTGTGAGAATAAAAATTCTTATTAACTTTAACTGATCACTTAACCAATTTAACACAAAATCACAGATCAGGGAAATGGCCATAATTCCACTGAAATAAGTGCTACATTCCCTTCCATAAATAGATCTGCTTTTTTATACACGCATACACGTATACATGTTACCGGAAATGCATAGTGTCTCCTACTTCCCAACAGTATTTTGTTCCCAGGTATAGGACTTTCTGATATTCATACTTCATTGATATACAGAGCTCAAAAGCATCATTAAAAGCATCATTGACTTATAAGCGGTGTTTTTTCTTTCTTGATTTTTATAGGGGCCATTATGATAAAACTTATGATGACAGAGAAACTTGTATGTAACTAGTGTCAACAACGGGAAAATACATCAGTTGAAACTCTGTCTCTTGAGACTACGGGGTCCTATTGACATACTTACTGAGTGTATACGATTCAAAAGAACAAAGCAAGCTGATCAGTTTCTTGATTGAAAAACTAGGAAATGTTTATGGAACTCTGTTTTGCGCTTGAATTTGGAGGCCCAAGGAAGCAAGTGTGGGCTATCTTAAACTTTTTCATTTCTTCACTTGGTTGCTTCAGGACTTTGCAATCATAACTTTCTTGCAATCTTGTTGTATTTCATTGCATAATGTAATGAACAGCTGAGTAGCTTTTGCCCAGCAATTGTACATGTGGTTATTTGCTGGGATCCAGTTTTTCTATGTTTACTCCCAGTGGTTGCAATTAGGAAGCAGTGTGTAAAGGAGCTGCAGGTTCTGAACGCTGCAAATGACTTGTGTAGGAAAAAAGGTGTCTGTGACCCACCTGCCTTATCTGATGTGTGAAGATGCTTCAAAAGCACGAGTTACGGCTTTATTTTCTGCTTGCTTTTTCTAACCTTATAAATGTCAAAAATACCAATTTTGGCCTCCCATAATTAGCTGAAAGATTTATCTGTCCTTTGCAAATAGAAAATAACTAAAAAGAAAAGCACAATGAATCTTTAAAACACAGCAGTCTTGGACCTCACCTTTCAATAAACACTATCAAAACGAGAGATAGTTGACATTTTCAGCAACATTCTGACAACCTCTTCCCTCATCAGTTTTTCAGCTTTCAGCTTTTGAATCACCATCTAACTTCTTCTGACTTCCAAAGAGTCTTAGCGTAGCTATGGTTTGAATTCATACTAGAGTCAGAAGACTACCCCTGGGCCTTATTTCTGTATTGTAGCACAGCAAAACATGGTGAATATGTTTTTTTTCCAGGCTATTTTTCAAAGGGTTATTTTGGAGACTGTATTGACAATTTTGCAGTTCTGCTCTATGTACGGCATATTTACTCTGTTCTGACTTGGAAGGGTTAATCGAGACCCAAATGACATCTCTGTTGGCCAGAAATCAAAGATTTGCATGAGAAACAAAGCTTCTGTCCCAAATCTTTTTTGACATATTAAGGCCAAAAGCTGCCACACGGTCTCTATCGAAGGCAAGCGACTGGGAGCATGGCTTACCATCACCTGGATCCTGGAAGCCGTTTCTGACAGCTGATGAAAGCGGTGGTGGTGGCGGCGGCGCAGCTGAGCTCGGCCGGTCTGGGGGAAGCGGTGGTCGTGGTCCACCTCTCTGGCTGTCCAGCCCTGCCCGGGAAGGCAGCTGGGGAGTAGCGGGCAAAGCCCTTGAAGTGCTTCCATTCCTGCTTATGGGAGGAGGTGGTGGGACGGGGCCTGGAGCAAGACAAGAGGCAAACACACAAATGCCGTTTGCACCAGGGGTTATTCTGCTGGTGGTAAGCCACTGCCCACGTCCCACAGTCTCCCACTAAGAAAGCGGAGAGACTGGGCTGGCTTGGGACCCTCAGCCCTGAGGAAGAATCACCCTCAGCACCCACTTCCCTGCTCTCCAGGGCTCTCTAGGGAGTTGGTGCCAATTTGAAGAGTAGGGATCCGGGAAGCTCATATTCCCATGTCACTCAGCTACAGAAGCCTCTGTAGAGGTGCTGGTCCTTGAAGCCACTTTTGAACCACTCTAAATTATGTTGGCCACAATAAGCCGAAGTTTCAGATGGAATTCAGAGTACTGTGGAGGTCCAAACCCTATTGCATTTCCTTTCCACGTACCTTTGCAAGGCAAGAGGACGTGTAGAGAAGAGCTCTGCTACCCTCAGAGGCTCTTTGTCTACAGGGGTAGTCCCCTCTGGGTGTCACAGCCAGGGTCTGTGGTGGCACACAGGGGAATTCAGCCCAGGAGCGGCAGCATTAAGCAGCATGGCATCAGCTTGCTCCTTTATACACATGTGCTGCGTGCCAGGTTTTTCGGGAGCTGGAGCATATCCTCCTCCCGCTAAACTGGAAACAGACCTCACACATAGACTGGCATTTCCAGTGTCTGTAGTAACTGGCGTGGTGACACGACAGGTCAAATACGAAGGCACAGCCCATGTAACACTGGACTGGGGCTGTCCCAAGGGCAGGGGAAGGGCACTTCTCCCACCAGAGCCAGTAAATAAAGGCAAGGAAGCTGCTGCTGCCAAGCAGGGAGGTACCCATGGTTAGGACACAGGGAGATGAACCAGAGGGTGTGGAGGGCTATGTGTGTTCAAAGGTCTCACTACCTCCGTTTGGCACAGTTGGGCAACTGACAATTAATGTTAATTTTTATGAAATGCTTCCTTGTCCTGATGAAATCTAGCTACAGCTGTGCATTTTGAAGAGGAGAGCAGCAGATACTGTGTCTCCAGCAACAAGCATTGAAACATGCTTCAAGAAACATGCTGCACTTTGTGGCTTTTTTCTTTTTTTTTTCCTTCTTCTTTTACAAATTATTAAAGCTTGCCTTCAGGGAACGATTTCTAAGAATGAGAAGCATTTAGCAACCTTCAGGATAGTTTTGCTTGTTCTCTCTCTAAACCTACCTAACCCCATCATCTATATTGAACTGCTGCAGAATAGGAGTGTTTATAATTTATTGCTACAACTTCCTTTCCGCCACAGAAAGGTAGTGCAGATTTGCCAAAATCATCTGCCTCAGAAAAGAACCAACCAGGAAAGCACTGGTGGAAGCAGAGGCCACCACGGAAGAAGGTCTTGGAAGTGTCTGAATATTTGCAGATGCTCTCTGCAACTTTGATCCATGTTCCCAGTCAAATGTGACAAGATTTCTCCGATTTATTTCCTGCAGGCTGCGCTGGCATTGTGCCATCCTTTGGGCTAGCAACCAGCTCCACAAAGCATGGTTTCAGGGACTATTTTCTGTAGCCGTGCGGTGGCTGCAGGTGCTGTGCTACAGGGGATCCAGGCTGGTTCAAGGAGCCAGAAAGCAACCCGGATGGCTGTAGGCTGCGGGAGCTCCCATGACATGCATCTCTATTGTCCAGGACTGGGTGGCTTTGAGATGATTCCAGGTGATTATTCCAACAGACGAAATGAAAGGCAACCCTATCGATCTTCCCAGCGTTGCCTTCTGTGCAATGCTTCTCCCTTCCCAAAGTTACAGGGCCTGGCTGTTTTGTGCCTAAATTCTCTCATCTCCAAAGGGAGAGCCATCAGGTATTAGGAGAGCTAAATTAGGACGTGCAATTCCTAAAAGTTAGGAAAAATAGCTGTCACAGAGGACAACATACATTATAAAATAACTCAAAGGAGACAATTCTATTTTTAGTCTCATTAAAAATCTGCATACAGTAAGTAACAACAGTTAGTCATGCTGCAACAACTGCCATTATATTTAACGACTGCTGGCCAGCTCTTTTATTAAAACAATTTGTATTTGGCTGTAAGTGTTTGTGTCTCCCAACACGTAGAAGGTCGGGTTCTGCAAACCTCCATTCATTAACTCACGCCGGTTGACTCAAGAAAGCAAATGCTGTTGCCTCGCAGAAGCCAGATAAAACAGCTGCTTTGCATCAAAGAACATTAATGGGGAACCCCCCTGCTTGCAAGCCTTTTTAATTACAGTAATTGTAACAAAAGCTGCCGAGATCTGCAAAAGTACAAGTGAGCAGGCTGGTGACGCACAGTGACTCTCCTTAAGCCACCGCAATGCCCGTGAACCCTTGTTTCCCGCTGTGGAATCCCTTGTGCCCGAGAGCTCTGTGTGCAGCGCGCGGGCAGGGCAGCGGGCCAGCAGTGAAGGCCTCCCCACGCCCTGTCCTGCTCCTCCAGCGCTTCTGGGCATCACACGTGGTGAAAAGGGGATGCCCCAGCCGAAGCTGCGCGATGTTGCTCCTTCTGGGCCGCAGCGGGTGAAGCACCTGCAGGGCTCTGTCAGGGCAGTCTGGCTGAAGACTTTGGGTTACCCTCCAAGGGGCACGGCCAACGCCGCCCTGGGGCAAACCGAAAGTTTCCCTTGTCCATAAAGACTCGTCACTTCACCCCACCGTGCCCACCTGTGCCACCCCTGCAAAGCACAGCACCCGCAACCCCGGCGCCACCCGGGCTCCCTACCTGCTCGGCTCGGGGGGTCTCTGACGGGCGGTGGGGGCCTCTCGCTGGGCGGGGGGGGCAGGGGCCCGGAGCGGCCGCCGGCCACCGAGGAGGACCCCAGCGAGGTGTTCCTCTGGGGCAGCCGTGGCATCTCGTCGCTGCCGCCCGGGACGGGCGGGACGGGGGGCGGCCCCGGCCTACTAGGGGGTGGCGGGGGCGCCGGGGCGCCGAGGGTGGGCCGGGGGGCGGAGGGCACGGGCGGCTTGCTGTTCTGCGGCGGCGGCGGGGGCAGAGCCGCCTCCCGGGCGGCGGGCGGCCTGTGCCCGGCGGGGGGCGGCGGGGGCGGCGGCTTGTCCTCCGCCGGCCGGCCCGGGGTGGGCGGCAGCGGCGGCCGGCCGGAGAAGGGGGACGCCGAGCTGGGGCCGGGCTGCCGGAGGGGCCCGGCCGGCCCCGCGCCGCGGCTGCCCGGGAAGGGCGGGGGCGAGGGCCCCAGGCTGGGCTGCCGGCTCAGGGCCGGCACCGGCGGCGACGCCCTGTTGTGCAGACTGGAGGCGATGGGCCGGGGGGTGCTGGGCACCGGCGGCGGCACGGCCTCGGGCTTGGAGCCGGCGTCGGGCCTCGGCGGCGGCATGCGGCTCCTCTGCGGCTCGGAGGCGGAGGTCCGCGGCCCCGCGGGCGGCCCCGGGAAGCGCGGCGGGCCGCCGGGCGTAGAGAAGGGCTTGGCGGCGGTGGAGCGGCCTCCGGGCGGCAGGGCGGGCGGGCGGCCTCCCCCGGCATCTGCGGACACAGGAGAGGGCATCAGCATCCATCGGACAGGGCCTTCGCCGGCCATTTCCTAACGGGCCGCGTCCCGAGGCCCTGCAGACAGTAAGGGGGTCAGCCCCGGCATGGGGCATGCACGCTGCAGGGCTTGGCACCTCAGAACAGTTAGCAGCACCGGGACCGCTCCAGAGCGGCGGGCGGCATCGCCATGATGCTTGTGAGGGGCAACTAGTGAGAGACCACAGTGGCTGCAAAGTCACAACACAAGTGATGATGCAGCCCTCACACAGCAAGCAGTGGTGTGGGGAGAGGAGAGGAGAAAGGAAGAACAAGTATTTGAGACCATCAACCTGAAAGCAAAGAAATCAGCTCTTAAATGACACTTAGGAACAACAGTCCCGTAAAAGGCTCTTCTCGGCCCTTTCTAGTAGCTGTTATCTAAGGATGTGCGGTGCACATCAGGAAGAATGCAGCCAGCCTTGCAGTTCAAGAAGCACTGTTCTGTGATGCCAGGAACTTTTGTATTAATACAAGTTCCCAAAATAGACTGTGACACAATAGAAAATACCAGCTCTGAGACACTGTTTTGTACACATGTAAGCTAGTTTGTAAGATACGTAAGATTCGTAACACCCTAGAACCCCTGTTGCCCAGTCCTTCAGCAAGTGTAAAATCCTACATCCTTAACCTTACAAAACTCGGTGGCCCCAGATCTCCTTTGTTTCAAAGGGCACGAGGCTTTGGGCAGCTGTTTTGCCAGGCAGAATAATTCAACGCATGCCCCAGACAAGCCTCCAGCTGCAGCGTGCGCGACAGCCAGCTGGGATGCCTCGTGCACTCCCCAAGTGGTAATCATGCTGTCGCGGAGCTCACGCAGAAGTACTTTCCATTTGGAAAGTAGATCCTTTTTCCTGGTGCACAAGGGAGAATTAACCTGGAGTCCTCTTGTCCTGCACACCCAGAACTAAGGCAGGACCTAGTCTGCCTGACTGTACTTCACAGGTAGCAATTCAAAACTGCTGAGACGTTTAGTTTTCATTAATAGCTAGGAGGATGAGTGCAAAGACAAGTCTCGCTTCTCCCTCATAAAACCTAGTGTTAAGAATAAAACAAGATTCAAGCTGAAAATTACATTTCCTAAGAACCTAAGATATCAAAGACTTTTTCAATCCCAGCAGGTAATTTATGGTCGTGCTATGAAGGTTTGAAGCAACATAATTTACTTTTTCACACTGAAAGTGCAAGGTCTTACCTGCATCTCTACTTGCAGCAGATCTCAGCTTTGGCATTCCTGCTTGAAAAAGGCCTCCAAGGCCAGGTGGTCCACCACCACCAAAGCTTCCACCACCACCACCGAAACCCCCGCCGCTGCTACCGCCACCTCCTCCAAAGCCACCGCCGCCGCCTCCACCAGGTCCTTTGGGTTCTGTTGGGAAAAAAAATCCCCCACATTAGGCAGAGAAGCGAGACTGATTCTGCAAAGTCATCTCTCTCATTAGAGCAACACTTGTAACTGGGGAAAAATGGACAAGCTTTCAAAACACACAAGTCCTTGTTCAGGTTGGATCATCAGAGCTACCATCAGCACCACTATTGCACCATGGAAGAGGTGGTGCAATAAACCTAGCCACTGTGTTTTATTAAGCCATCACTTTCCTTTAGTCTGCTCTGGACTGGAAAAGCAGAGAAACAGTCACTATGGAGAATCTGGAATTGAGCATGGATGGGACCTCTGAGAACATCATGTTGTCTTTGTTAGTTAGCATCTTTGTAGCTGCTTCCCATTTCTTCATACCTTTGTTCTCTTATCCTTCCCCTCCACTTCTCCATAAGCAAACAGAGAGATAGGGCAATCTCATGGGAAATGAGGAAGGAAGGCGGCAGAGGTGTCCTTCCTTTTGGAGGTGTCTCTGGTGGTCGCTTCTGGGAATGCACAGACCTCTGTCACTATTGAAGTTGTTGCAACACATCTACTTATTTAAACAAAGCCTAGTGGGCAAAGAGATTTCATTTCTGATTACTTTCCTGTAGGTCCAGAAATGCAGTGACAGCCTCATTAGCTGCTAATTTTTCCCACAGGCAGGAATTATTTTATCAGCTTCCCCTTCCTCTCCCATGTCTCTCTAATGTCAGTATTTCTGCTGTGACAACACTGAGAGCCTAAAAGTAAAATGAAAGTGCTTCCACAACTACAAATGCAGGGAAGAGCCCTATTTAGAGCATCACTGCAAAATGAGCAGGCCCACACGCTGGGATATCTGTGGAGATCAGCTCTCAGATGACAGGCTACATGGCTGAGGATGAATTGCTTCATTTCTTGGCATCTCGATTTCCACAACTTTGGGTGGGTAAAAATTTCACTGACTTTAAAGTAATTAAAACCTGTGGATGAAAAGCACTTCTAATAATCCCATCCAGAAAAAAGGAGGAAGCATGTGTTCATGGAGGAATGTTTCACATCACCCTTCGCTGTTCTTCAGCACGTTAGCTCAGTTCAGCTCTGACTCATATAGGCTGTGAACCTCTGGAGAAATGCTGCTACTGTGGTTTAGTCTTTCATCATGATTTGTTAATTCATGTAAACAAAGTAATAGGCCGCATCATTTTAATCTTACTGTTTACCTCTCCTTTAATCCCCTTACTATTTTTCTCTAACTCATTACAAATAGGTAGAACGTGTAACTTTGCTTTCAGAGATAATAATCAAGTGTTTAAAAACTAAGTACCTGGCTAACTGCAGGACTGTATCTGGGTCTTTTTATTATTCTTATTTGGTCACACTCCTTTGGGCATTTCCTTCTTTTCTCCTCATCGTCTTCCTACCAGAGTCCAGCCTTTAACTGCATGGCCAGACCTGAACTGAGTGGGACATTTGCTAATCAGTCTGTAGAAGTGTCTTCTCTCCCTAGGCAAAAAAAATGCTGTTCCTCCGATGTAGCAGGCCCATATTCCTTGCTTTTCTCCTGTTTCTGTTCTGTCTACCTTTGCTACACGGGCTTTTCCTGCCGAGATGTACAGTGAGACACGGCAACGGCGCAGCTGGATGGAGACCTTGTCTCCATTCAGGTAAGTGGAGCTGCTGCCTTGTGCCAGAACACCGCTGGGCAGGCTGAGCAGCACGGCTCAGCCAAAAAGATAACGCCCCTGAGTCACTCCAGGAGTGGCAAAAAAATGGCGTGCAGCAGAGTGACAGCCAGCTGGGGCTATGCTCCTGGCTCTGCGTTTGCTTTAAGTGGTACTGGGGCCATTAATGAGCTGATGGTGTCGTGCCAGGGGTGCCTTTAGTTTTGTGCTGTTTATGTAAAAGCAGAGTCTGAAATTCCACTTTATCCTCTGTGCTCTCCTCAGTCCCGGCGGGGGTTTTGTTTGCCTGATCTGTTGCAGCTCCTCAGCAGAGCTCCGAACAGGGTTTGCATAGTTTTCTGATCTAAGCAAACGGGAAAGTGAACTGCTTTATGGGAGTACACAAATCATCACTTGCATTTCATAAGCAGTACTTGCTTTCTCGGCTGACTTAATCCATGATGAAGAGAATTTATACATGCCAACTTTTGGCATTTTATTTTACCTACTTCTCTCATGGCAGTTCATCTGATGATACATAAAATAATTTTCTGCATTCAGATATGTAGAACCATTCACATGTACAGAAACTCCATCATACTTACTGTCTAGAATCGGAGCACTTCTGTCATTAGTAACAGTCTTCTTTAGCTTTTTTCCTTTGGTAATATCAGACAATAGAGCGTTCCGCCCTGCTTGTTCTGACCTGCTAAGGGATGGCTTTTCAGTATTTGCCTGCAAAATAAAATAAAAAATGAGGAGGCAAAATAAACGTCAACTTCTAGGTACAAAGTTCTGCTCAAATGCGGTAGTTACCTGAGACCTCAATTTCTGTTTTAACGGCACTACAGTGAGTAGCATGCCACGTCTGTTTTTGTGAATGATGTTATAGGTAGCTGCCCTTGTTACTGAGGCCCCAAACACTGCTGCTATTCTAACCCACACTATTCACTGGAAACAGGACACTTTTATGTGAATTCATATTTTTTGAGCTCAAGATTTAGAGTTTCTGATTTTTTTTACAGCCAGGGCACATCTGTGGCAAATTGCCATTTTGGAGACTGAACAAGAACAGATTACAGACATAATCTGATGACACAAAAAGGTGGGCATTCTTGAAAGTTGTAGTGAAGACTCCTAATATACAAATTCTGGATAAATCGGAAGAAAGATGGAGTTTTATTTACTATTTTAGTTTTGGATGGAAATACTTTAAAATGGCAATCACCACTTCATCAATATAGACCTCTTCAAATAGACCCAATAAAACCTTTACATGCATGAGGTTTGTCTCAATGGTCCTCTCTTTTCAGCTATGTTTTGGTGACACAGTTTTTCAAGAAAGAACCAAAAAAACCCCAAACATACACTTAGGTGCGCACATACACGTATACGTAGTTACTTCTTCTAGGAAATGGTAGTTCCTGAAAAGCTTTCTACCTTATCAGATCAGTGTTATGGAAATCTCCTGAAAGGTGGTGAGAGTTGCCATGGAGAGACCACGCACAGCTTCCCTATCTTGCTTGTGGTGGAAAATGAGGGAGAGACTCTTCAGCAGCACAGCCCAACCTATCTGTGTAACCAGCTAGGGTTTTGCGATGGAAATATCCGAGTACTTTACAACAGCATTTCAAGAAGCCTTTTCTTTCTTGTCAGTCAGGTGACTGACTATCGGACGGCAAACACAGCACAAGCTCTCTTTTGGCTTAGGCTGACTTAAGTCAGGTCCGATGTATTCTCACCCACCATGCTGTGCCAGCACTGGATCCTGTACTTCGATACCACAGGCTGGTTGAGGGAGCTACGCTGGCTAAGAACTATCCTTACCAAATTCAAAAAATAGGATCGATTTTTTCCAGCTTGGGTCATGTAAGCTACCTAGCGTAGGACAAGGGAGAAGGTGGGAGTATGTGGCTGGAGAAAGGCCAGCGGAGAGCAAAACTTCAATTCCCCTGACTTAGAAAAGCTGTTGAGGAGCTGTGCTTCTCTGCCCAGGATCCCTACACTAGATCAAACCACCAGTGTGGGAGGAAGAGGAGGATGGAGAGTCAATGTGGCTAGTGACATCTATATGGGCACTGGAAGGGAGTGGAAGTAACGGTCCCTCTTGTAGGATCAATCATCAACCATAAAGAAAATGTCAGAGAGCTTTCCCCAAATATCACGCATACCCTCGTCCGCACCTCAGTGCCTCTGGACGTCCCTTTCAATATGACAAGCAGCAACAGAGGACAGTGTATACCGTACATTTACCTCCTGTAAAACTTACCAAGGCCAGCGTCGGGGGCGGAGGGGGAGCAGGAGGAGGAGGCACAGGCATGGTGGAAGGCTGAGCTCCGTCTGGTCTTGCTAAGAAACCTGCGCAGCAAAACACAGAAACACATAAGACCCAGAGATTAATAAATCTGTCACCTTTGGGAGTACTTTCTACTCAGCTAAAAACTATCCCAGCAGCTTACAGGTTTATCTGCTACGGTTTCTAGCTCTAAACAGTAAGTAAAAAGCACTTCATGTTTCATTGCATGGAAATGCATCCTTCAATGGGGGGATTGCTGCAAAATTGCTGCATCTTTCAATGGGGGCTCCCTACATGATCCCCACTGCCATGCAAACTCACAGACATGCATATCGAATTTTGCACACATATAAAACCCATCCATTGCTATAGCAATGCACAAAAATGCAATATAGTCACATGCAAGAATAAGTAACAAAATTGAACCCTGTTTAATGCAACAATCTGTGGAAGTACTTCAGGATAATCCCATAGCTATACCATCAACCCTTACTTCAGGAAGGCATCATCTCTGAAAGATCATACGGAAAAAGAGATGCTGATCTTTTAAAGCCCTTAAGTTGCTGGAAGATACCCTGCCATGCACGCTATTACAGGTAGGGTGGAACAGCAGAGCTCTATCTAGGAAAGACTCATGCTTCTTCCTTTCTCCTTGGTAGCTCTGAAGACGCCAAGCTCCATCATCACCTCTGAATGCACCTTCCTCCTCCTCAGGAGCAGCACACACAGTCATGCCCAGAGGAGGAAGAGCAAGCAGGCAGCCCGGCCTCTCAGCCGCAGGCTGCTCAGAGGGAGAAGCCTGGCTGCCAAAGCTCAGCCCTCCCAGACTTCCCTGCTGGAGGCCACGCTCCCGCTTTTCTCCACCCCAAGCAGATTTTCCGATCTAGGGCAGTCCTGGGAGGGTCACACCTGAGATGTAGACCTTCACTGCAACAAAAATACTAAACAAAAGAAAAAAAGAAAGGAAAAGCACAGTGGAATTTTTTTCAAGTCACGAGGGTTTTTTGTGGCATTTCGGCACACTGGTCGCTGGAACCGTGCCTATCGGAGGCTCCAGGTTTTTTCTAACTGTGCTACGGCGTTTCAGCATGTGCTTTGCTCTTGCCCATTTACCTGAGCTTTGGGAACAGCAATTTGCCACTGCTTATAGCATGTTTGCACAAGACAGGTAAACGCAGTGGGAACAGGAACATGGGTTACTCTCCAGACAACCCTCACCGCTGAGGTCCGCAGGGGCAGTTACTTACAAGAATACACAGCTCTTACTTTCTGAAGTCACTTAATTGTTTTTGATAAAACCAAGGAGAACTCCAGCAGAGCAAATCAAGTTCACGCTAGTCGAAATGAGCATTAGGAAAATGTTCTGAATGGAACAAAATGGCATTTGCAGTGGGGGTTTGAGGTGAGTCACCACCTACAAAGGCTGTAATGGCTCCGAGATGATCCATGATATGTGTGTGAGAAAAAAATGGTGAGAAGTGCAGATTTGTCTTATCAGATGCTTAAGCTTCAAAAGAATTAGAATACAGCTATAAACCCGTAAGAAAATAAAATTGCTGAGCTATCTTCCTCAGAAGAAAGCTTTTCTGAAATAAGACTTTAAAGGATTTTGCCTGAAATCTTTAAGGAGAAAAGGGCTTGGAAAAGAGTTGGACACATCACCCCTAGCTCTGGCTGACTATCTAGAAAAAAACATGGAGCTCAACGTGGCATGAGGCACTACCACTGTCTCTTAGCATTTGCAGGTTTTCTTCTCCTGTACTGCAGAAACTGTTTCCGGTAACTGCAAAAGAGCAAGCGGAGCAGAGGGGAAGCTGGCGGGCGGACAGACAGACTGACTGACAAAGAGGAAACTGTGCGAAGCCAAGCCTACGCATTCGCAAAGTCCTGCAAACGGACCAGCGTGCCGTCATCCGTCCTCTGCTGCGTTACCGCACACCTTACGGTGTCTCCGCAGAAGCGCCAGCTCCACATTCAGAGCATCCGCCTGACTTCGGCTGTATTCCTGTCCTCCGTATTTCTAGCTCTCAGCCTTTACATAAAACTCCGCACAAAGCCCTATCCTTGCCCGATCTGCTTATCCTAAATGCAATATTTGAAATCTGAAGCCTATTAAAAGCACCAAGACTAATGTTGCTTTGTTCTTCAGCTTCCTGTTTAAAAAAATCGTCAACAGGAAAATTATTTCTTACAGCAGACCACAACCATCCTGTTTCTTAACACAGTCTTTTCACAGCTGCAGTTGTCTCTAGTGTTAACTGTGCCATTAGGCTATTTCACCAAGCTTTTAACTCCTTCAGCTGATTAAACAGAGAAAGAGAAATTCTGCTGTCTGCACTGCTTTGATAAGAGGCCAAAGCAGTCTGGATAATGTGTCGCGAGCCTCCTCGGCACTCCATGTGCCATGGGAAAGTTTCTGGAGCAGGCAGAATAAAGTTTGCTTCAATATCAGACTTTTAAATGAATCCCATAAGGCAGCTCAGACCCGAATGCAGCAAGTGAGCCAGCTGGTCTATGAAGCGCTTTCTCTAAAAAGTGGTATTTTTGCAAATGCCACAGCTTGTCTACCTCCCTGTCAGTTAAGTGGTTGCTTTCTGCATGCTTGTGCTGGTCTGTTCCACTTTTTTTGCTTTTAACTGGGTTGTTTTATATCAGCTTCTTACGGCATTGGCGGGGAGAGAAGGGAGGCAAGGTTAACGCTCGAAGGCTGAGTTCTGTAAGGGGAAGCCACTACCCACGGACACATCCAGCCTCTCCAGAACCCTCCCTGCACACGTTATTTGCAAGGAGGTAAGGGGGAGAAAGGCACTGGGTGCCCCTCTTTGCCTACCCCATCTTCCAGAGGGATGGCATCCTCTGATGTACCTGTAGTCACCAGCTGCACACTAGCTAGTACTGAGGGGCTTTCTCAACAGGACAGGAGTGGAAATGAGGTACACAGCTGCACACTGGTGAGCTTAGCGTTTAGCTACTGCTGAACAAGTCCTATAGCCCCCAGGGCAGTTACCGGGGGGGTGGTGTGTCTGGAAAATGGCATTTTGGAAGCGCAGGACAAGCTCCTGTAATAGGCCGAACTCAGGCAGAACTGGCTTGAAGTTTAGTGCAAGCATGCTGCAGAGCTGTTTGCTCGTGATGTTCTAGAGCACACACTTCCCTTAGGAGCCATCAGAAAAGAGATCATATGGCATGACTCAGAAACCTTCGTGCCCACACACAAAAGTATATAATACAGAGCCAGTAAAACATCCCAGTTTGTCAAAGTTTAGCTTAAAACACAAGCTATGACACTCTTATTTTCGTCACTCCGTGAGTGCTGAGAAAGGGAATTTCAGAAACCAGAGCTGAAACTTTGCAGCAAGAAATGGCACCTCTGTCTTGGAAGCTCTAACTCACCCTTGCTGTTCAGTTGTTAAATTTTGTACAGTCTATTTATTTGCCTGACTTTCTGTAGGCAAAAAAAATGGCGCGCTCTGGATTTTGAAATTTGATCACGATAAGCCTGTAGGAAGAATAATAACATACTGAAGAGATGCAGCGACCTGGGGGCACAGCGCAGTGCTGGGGCTGGCCCTTGGGCTGAGCAGCCCCTCTCGGGCTGCAGCAGTGAAGCAGCTGAGTCAGCACAACGCTGAACTTGAATTCTGCAGCTACTTTGTTCGTCGCTGGTTCGCAGGATCGCTGTTTTGCGCAAAGCATAGAGATGTCCTAAGACGTGAAGCGTTAACTCTACGATTAGAGGAAAGCTTTGGTTAACTGTCCTACGCTTCAGCAATGGACTCAGTTCATTATTTGCTCTTGGTCAGTAAGAAAGAGCTGGATTTAAGAAGCGGGCCTTCTGTTCAATTGCTAACAGCTGACACTATAAAATACCTGAAATAGTAGCCCATCCACCCAGCAATAAATTTTACATACCAAATCTGTTAACAACCAAGTTGCTTATAACATTCGGTGCTGCAGGGTGTTGAAAAGAAACCCGTTCCAAAAGACCAAGGCTGACGGCATATCGGGTACTCTGAAACCCAAGACACGTCCTTGCCTATTTTCTAGGCAGTAGTGTAAATTTTTAGGAATTTAAAAGAATTTTTAAGCTTTTAAGAAGCTGTATGGAAGTGTTGTATCTAGACGGGCATTGGTGGTGCAGCCGAAAGGGTTATGGTAACTAACCCGCACAGGTACACCACCGCGTCGGCCGCCGGGCCCCGAACACAACGGTCTGCACTGTCGGCAAGAGCGAAGGACTGCCACAGCTGGCGGCGGCAGCTGCTCCCCTGCCGCGAGGTGGGCGCCGGCAGCGCCGTGCGCACCCCCATTCCCCCGCGGGGCTGGCCCCGATCGGGGCCGCCGGCGCTGTGAGCCGGTGCCCCAGCGCAGCCCTCGCCCTGCGCCGCCCCAGCTACAAGCCCGCTGCCAGGGCGGCCTCCCTGCAGACCACGGGCGACCTTCTCCAGAAGGTTCTCGCTCCTTCCGTGCGGGCAGCCTGCGTCTGCTGCCTTTTAAGAAAGCCACCCCAGCCCTTAGCGAACGAGATGCCCACCTAATCCCAGGTAAATCATACAATCACGGAAGGAGGCTCTGATTTTTGCAAGCTACCAGGCACACCTGCCATTCGCTATCAGAAATGGTATTAAAATATTATGATACGCAACACTCTGATAAAAACTAATTTCATTTAAAAACCGAAGTACAGCAGACAGAATATGATGCATGCTGCAAAGAGCCCCTTGCTCCACGGAGTAATCCATAAAGATCAACAAGCAAAAGCGGTACTAAGTTGAAACGCAAATTCTGCGCATTTCAGGCTTGATTTGCTACTTCAGGAATCATTTCAGGAGCCTTACAAATGCTGAAAAGAAACGTGACCTTCAAGGCGGGACGGACAGTGCAAATGACTGGACTGCAAGTGCACTGTTTGCATCCCGTCAGCCATTTTGAGCTGCTTTGAGGTGCCCCCTCCTAAACATATTGAGTCAGAGGCAGACAGACAGCTCACTGTGGTTAATCATTTCCGGCATGATTAATTTCCAAGCAAAAAAAGAGGAAGGAACAAACAACTGTAGAAATAAAATAGAAGTGATAGAACTCAAGGCGGGGAAAAAACCTCCAAAGTCACCAATTAAAATGCTGATTGGCCCTCTATGCAAAAGGACCCAACTTCCAAACCAGTACGGATTTATTTTTTTCAAAGTGCATTACGTCCTGCCAGTGGAAGAAAGGAAAATTTTAAAAATCTGAATTTGAGGAAATTGGGCTAGGTTACCAAGGACTTTAGTAAGGTAGTTCTCAAAACAAAAAGGACAACTAACTACAAACACATTACAAAGTAGTTGGAAAATCGATTAAAATCATTTTCATACAGACCACAATATCTTTCCATGAACCCTTTTTTTAAATGGAGCACAGAAATATTAAACCATTTTGATAAAAAAACGTTACCGTGTTTTCTTACGAAGTTTGTTCGAGTTCCCCCGCTCCCACTCTCCTTGGTGGACCCAAGTCGTCAGTGGTTCTGCGCGTCCCGTGTCACACCACCACACCCCCCTCCAAAGGCCGGGGGGCTGTTTGCATTAAGAGGGTCGGGGGCAGGAGTGCGGCAAGGTGCGAGTGAGAGCTTTAGAGGATGCTGACGACACTCCTCCCATGCAACACCATGCCAGCAAATTCCATCTGAAAAACATCAAGACACTTTTCTTCTTATCTTTTTATTAAAGTTTCTAAAAATACAGAAAACTATAAATAAAGATAGGTGGTGTTAAACCCCTAAAGAATTCAACAGGGACACCGAACGAAACCCAGTGCAGCACGAGGCTACCCGAATATACCGAAGCGGAATTCCTCTACGAGGAGAAGAAAGAATATTTAGGAGACTCTCTGGCCTCAGTCACTCACACAGAGCAGGGCAAAGCCTCTGACAGGCGCTGAAATAACCCAGTATAAGATCTACCAGAGACACCACAGAACTGCTGTCCAACCACCCCATCCTCAGCACTCCTCCTAACTGGGATAAACCTTCCGAAGCCCCGGAGCTTGGGAGGAGGAAAGGGACATTTAAAATGCCACCCTCGATATTTTTGGGTCCTTTAACATTAGTGACTAGTTTTCTATGGATGGCTTCTGGCTGAAGCGAAGCTCCTTTCGGTGCAGGGATTACAAGACTGTGTGGCCTGAGAAAGGACATTAGAAGGGTGTGAGAATGCAAATCGTCCTAACCTGTCCGGAGGAAGCTGTGGTAGCGAAAGGAGGCACTAACGTTTCCCCCATAAAACCACTTGCAGAGAACCAGACAGCCAAAAGAGATACCAACAGAGGAGAAGTTACTTTGGATGCATGAGACCCAGGGAAATTCTGGGGAGCTGCCGCTGCCAGAGAGAGGAAGCCGACTTTCTTTGGGACTTTTTGCATTTCAAAGAAACTCTCCACAGTACCTGAAATGAGTGGTATGGCTTTCCACCCAGGCTGAAAGATGCCACCCCCTACAGAAAATGCCAGGGCAGAGAAAGTGGCCGCTACCAGCGATGCCGGAGAGCTCTTGCCCAGATCCCAAGGCAGAGCTTCCTTTCTCCTTCCACGAACGGCCATCGGAGGGGTGACGGATGGCTGAATGACACACAGGAGCTGGCAATAACAGGAAGATCTGCCACAGGGAACTGCATCTGTACAAACTCCGCAGAGACTGACTTGGGGGACGCAACGCCATCCTGCTGCGGTCAGGGGCCAAAAAGGAGAGAAGAGGAAAGCAAGAGCCTGGAGGTCTCTGGCGGGAGGGCACCGGGCAGTTCTTGGGGAAGAAACACATGTCCAGCCAGTATCACACTGAACGTTTTTTCAGCCCTACACAGGCTGCAGAGAGATGATACATTTTTTGTTGTGTTTTGTTTCAGACACCTCCTTTTCAACAAATCGCAGAGTTTTAATGTTTTACCTCTTAACAACAGCGTAACTGAGCCATGCAAAAGGTGCAGGTGCTGGGGGGCTAGTGAGGAGCAGTAAGATAAATAACCACAGCAGCAAACAAAGCATGAGACTAGTTCTAAAAAACCCCTAAGAGGATGCTGTGAGGTGCCTTCACGTCTCCGCACGTTACGCCGGGCACCCTGCGCCCTGCCAACCCTGTGGCATCTCCATCCTCCTCCACCCCTCGCTCATCCCTCGCACCCAGCCATGCCCAGTGACCCTGCAGGCAGCACTGACCGCAGCTCATACTGGGCAATTCTGCAGAGTTTTAAAACACCCTAAACACTTTTGATCTACTTCTTAACATCGCAGGAAAACAGTAACAAAGCAGGTTCCTGTGGGGTGTCAGTGACAAGTGAACTATCAGACCCCTGAGCCAGTGCATGGCCGTGGAGTGCCAAGAGCAGTAACAGCCAGATGCGCTCATGGTCCACCGCAAGTTGCATCCAGCAAACCTCATCTGTCAAGGGCAATCAGGAGTTATATGGCAAAAATCCAGCGGTGCTGCATCTATGGAAAATTACAGCTAAAGAAATAGGCCACTATGGTGTCAGAATGTCGTTTTAATCCAAGTATTTTAAAAAGTTTTTTCCTTTTCAGTGACATATTTTTCAAGATATGCAGAGGATCATAGGCAATGTCTAGCTTTGGAGGACTGCCCCCAGTCACCAATAGAGTCACTGCTTGGGAGAAGCAGCAAAGCTTTTGGTCAGGTCAGTTGAAGTGTTTGGATGTTGACTTGAAGAAAGCTGATAATGTAAGCGCAAATAGACCATAGCAGAAAGTATCTCTCTGACTCACTGAAAACAGAAATTGCTTCCATCCAGTTTCCATGCTCCTGTAATTTCTTTCAGCCAGTGCTTTCAGAGGAGATGTACAGAAACATTCCTGTCTGCACAGACTCTGAGAGCTGGCTCGTGCCCCCCGTCGCAGCGACCTTGCCTTGGGGAGCGGGACCTCAGCCCTGCAAATGGCACCTGGAGCAAAGCCCCTGCACCAGGCACCGCCGGAGGGAGTCTCATCGGTGTTTTAGAATAAGCACATGTGTGTCATTCCTCAGCAGGAGGTCAGGGCCAAAGGCAGCAGTGAAATCTACAGTTACTGGGCTGTATCCCAGTCCTCTGGACAGGAGGCCACAACTTGAGACGCTGCAGCCTCCTACAGCTCCCTCCCCATCCCTGCCTCCCTGCCAATATATGAAAAGCCCTTCCCTCGACCCCTCCAGAAAGAAAAGCCCTACAGCAAACAGCATCACCCTCTCTCCCAGGCAGAAGTGATGGTTAAGGACTGAGCTGTTCGTGCCCAAGCTCTTACTTCAGCTGTCTAGGGCACAGCTGCCTGCAGTATTCAATCACCTACCACCCAAGGCAGCCTTTAGTCAACTCAAGCATCTGAAATGGCGCATAGAGCTGTCACCTGAGGCACGCTGCCTGCCGCGGCCAGCGCGGCGTTCACCCAGGCTGGAGGCCACCTCAGCGCGCAGCCCTAAGGAACGGGACCCTTGTTACGGTGCTCTGGAGAGGCTGTAGGGACAACCTCTCCACGCAGGGACAACATACCTGGGGAACAAGGACCTGATGCCTCTCCCTCGCCTGTTCCTCCTTGCGAACATTTTGTGTTCACAAAATACTGTTCCTAATGCATAGCCCAAGAGCTTTTCTCTGATGGGGCTGCTTTTTCCAGTGTCTCATTACTGCAGAGGTGATCACTCAGCATCACGTGGCCGTTCAGCAGCATGTGCTTTGCGGCACAGCTTTCTCCCCAAAGCTTTAGCCGTCTTAACCTCTAGGAGCAGTTGGTAGGGTGAACAGGCTAGTTCAGAAATTAAGAATTTCTGAGAATTGCCTACAGCTTACTTGGTCCTGAATCAGGCGGGGGGGGGGGGGAAAAAAAAAAAAAAAAGCATTGCATTAAGTTGGAAAAAGTCCTGAAGAGCAGGACTCTTTCCACCAGCTTATCCTCACGACGTGGCACGGCTCAGCTCTCCGACCGGACAGGGTCACCCGTGGCCTGACGGTGGCAGGCAGCCTGCAGAGAGAGGCAGGCGGAGGGCAGGAAGGGATGTTTCCCACACCTGGTGACCCAGAGGCGGAAAGGCACAGGCTGGCCCTTGGAGCTCCCAGCTCGTTACCGTGGGAAAATAACTTTTGTTCACATCAGCATGCCCCTGCCTTTTGCCTTTCCACCTATTGCTCCATGGTTTGGGTTTTTTTGTTTGTTTTTTTTTTTTTTTTAGGATGCTACAGGTCTGACCACTTGTTTCCTTTCTGTAGCATGAAAGCAATTCTGCCATTTGAATCAAAGTCTGGAAGATCCCCGCCCACCTCTTTCCACTGTTGTATGGCATAACGGGCCAAAAAGTATCAGAAATTAATTTGAACGGTTCTTTTGGATACTTAAGCTGTTGCAACTTTCGGCCAATGCGGAAAGAAGTCGTAGGACCAAAACTTGGTGAGCAAGCCCTGGGATTTTGCTGGACTTCTGTTGACCATGGTTGCCTACCAGTGTGCTGTGGGTCCCCTTCACAGCAGAGGTTATGAGGAGAGGGGCTTCCCTCCTCTACAAATCCTAAGGCTGGTGAAAAGAGCCTGTTTGGAACCGCAGGTTACATCATGGGAGCTCTAGGACACCCCAGACTGCATGCTCTCCATGCCTAGGGCACCAAATTAATAACTTTGTGACCTGCGTAATGCCGTTGCTGAAGCTGTCTTCGTTCACCTTTCTCTTCTGAGCAACAGACGACATGAAGCTGCAGTCAGAAGTATTTTACTGTAATGAAGGCACAGAGAAAAGGATCAAGGATCTCACACGCTGTCAGATTATTTTACTTCTCAGTAGGCGTAGGTTTAGAATTCAGTTGGCTTCAGCATTGAAATAGGCTTTTTTTAACATAAAGTGTTTTCTTCATCACAATCAACTAAGTCTTACTAAACCCGCAGTGAACTGACTGGTCTACTAAAGCCAGCACCTATAAAATAATATTAAAATAGCGACTACCTCTGAGGCACATAAGGGCCAGACATGTGGAATGAATTTAAAATACCACTTTCCAATCCCTCTCTCTTGTAAATATTGCAATATTCATATAAGAATGTTGAAAAACTACAGTGCACAGAGATTAGTTCAGATTTCACATCAAAAGCCCGAACAAAAAGTTAAGTGTCCTGGGCAGTCAGCAGGGAAAGAGCAACTACACAAGCAAGACTGCATTAGAGTTTTTACAGCCCAGGTGTTGACGCGAATTAGAAAGTAACTTGAATACCTGTCATTAGAGGAGCAATCAAAGACTGATCTGCCCCGAGTGTGGGAAAAACAAAACAAAACCCAGCCCCAGATCTGCATAATGTATGGCAGCCTGCTCTGCCAAAGACAGTTCAGAAAAACAAATACCACCTCGGAGCCAGGTTACTGTCAATAAAAGCCTCGGTTCAGTGCTGCAAGCTCCATAAATCATCTTTGTGAGAAGCAGGCAAGCAGGTCTTGTAGAGTTTTTAATTTAAAAAAAAAAAACAAACTTATTTTCCATTCCAAAAGTTAATTTTGGATGATTTCAGGCTGCAAAGTGCTGAGACTCCAAACCTCCACTAAAATGGGTGGAGACGGAGAGTCTGATTTTACTGTCATTAGAGTTTATGGAGATGATCCGGCCAGTTTTCAGAGGGGGCTGGATGAAACCCATTGTACCTTATAACTTTGCTGAAAGTGTTTGAATTATTTAGCATGATCAAACTTAAATACTAAGAAGAGTACATCCCGTGAAGTCTCTTGATGTTCTCTGCTGTGCAGGGATTTGCACTGTAGCTCAGGGTTAGTCATTAAACCAGATCATTTGTGAGGCAGTGAATCATATTTTGCACATAAGTAATGAATTTGAGGAATGTCACAGTCAGCAATCAAGGCTGGCGTTGGCTCCCACAACACTGTCTTCTGGATGCAGAAGGCTGGTGGAGCAAGGACCACAGCCACAGCCAGCACAGAGATACCATCACTTGTGTTCAGCACTGCTGGCATCTTGCTCCATGAACTTGGGGAGAGCAACCAGCTAGATACGCTGTCATCTGTCTCAAAGGTCCATGATCTATTGAAAAACTCCCTATAACTCTCCCTCTGTGCCCTGCTCACAGACCACAAACTGAAGAGAAACTCACATCAGACCTTACAAGCTGACTAGATACTAAATGAGGACTCCTCCTGCATGTGACTTGTATCCACCCTGTTCGCAAACTCCTCTGACCTCTGACGCACAAAGCTATAAAATAGCATTTGATCTGCCGTTTAAATGCTTATTTCAAGAACATGGCCGGGGAAAGTTAAGTTTGTAGACTCTGCTGGGCTGTTACAAAACGATTAAGTTGTTTTTTATAATTCACATGCTCAAAGGAATTAATGCAAGTTTGCAAATAAAGCAATGGAAAATTTTCAGCTTACTGAGGTATAAATGAATATACACAAAGTATACCATTACTCTGCATACTTAAGAGCTTTTAGTATTTACTATGCAATCTTCCTCCGAAAACAGCCACAGAACTCCCTCTTACATAATTTATGTAATAACTAGCTTGCAGTAATCGAGAATGAAAATCACTTCCAAAGCCTGAAAACCCTGAACTGTGTCAAGCTGGGCAGCATACGCTGGGCATCTGCACATGCGGGGAGTTGGGCGACGGAGTGTCCATTTGCACAGGCCATCAAAGCCCCTCGCAGCATCCGTTCTCGCTCGCTTGGAAGAAGGCCTCTGCCCTCTGAGGTTTGGCCCGCCGTGTCGTTCATACTGCATCCCAGAAAGCTTTCAGATGGGCTGCTATGGTTTCAGTAATTATTTTTAAAGGTTCTCGGCAATATAAAAACAAATCTGTGGAAGAGATTTTAGAATCGGGCTGGAAATAATAAAGCGGAGGGAAAAGAGGAGGCAAAAAATAATCTGAAACAAACAGAGGGTCTGCTTCAGCAAAAACCCCCTCTCCTCCCCAAATTCCAGGACTTCTATCGCCCCTTCATCATGTTGGAGCCAACCTTAGCTCACCCCAGACTACTCAGATACTGTGGCCAAAAGGTGATCATCTTTTCAAAAGGGTCTACAAAACTTTAAAAACTGCGTCCAAAGCAATAAAAAAACCCACAAAAAACAAAACCAAAGCCAAGGTGAATTAAGGATAAGAGATTAATTTTAACCTTAAATATACTACCGTACATCTTTTGGGTTGAAACGGGTTCATTTAAAAGCAACAGTGTTACTGAAAACACATTATTTCACATGCAAATTTACATGATCACCTAATATCCTGGCAGTACTGGCAAATGATGTCTTGTTCTAATCCACATAAAAAACAAGTCCAAAATGTTATGTTCCTGGTTGGAATCCAGCAAGAAACTTCTGCAACTTACTTCAGAGAAATAGATAGAGGAAGCAATACATTATTGCTATTAAAAAATGTCCAATAAGACAACTCAAAACCTATATTTAGATGGCTGGTACAAAACTAACAGATCAGATAACCACTAAAGTAGACTGAAGGTTGCCATTATGTCTATATTGTTCAGTTCTTTGTATCATATTAAAAAAAAAATCTACTAAATCACACTATCTTTTCTCTGTTTTAAAGAACACAGATTTTCTAACATACCCGTATTAACTGCATTAATTCACTGCCTTTATTACTACAGCAAGAACAACTTAATTTGAAAAGTCTAATTTTTTAATACAAGTAAGAAATGTACCAGCTGTCCTTAGCTGATAGGAACTGCCATAGTTTCACTCCAGACATACAAAGTCTTCTACCACAGGAAGATATGGTCTCAGCGTAGTATAATGCGAATCTGTATGATAAATGATGAGGGCTGCCAATTGAAGCTCTAGGGCTAAAGCAGACTGCCAGCAGGGAAGAACGAAGAATTGTCTTTTCCTCCTGTGGTACTGAACCACTGAATCCATCCCATGCCTTACTCCAAGCTGGCGAGCGCTTCCCCGCCTCCAAGACCAGTTACCGGATGAAACGAACTGCTACCAAATGGAAATACGAATAGAAACCCTGCAGAGGTTCTCCTGCTCTAGACTTGCTTCTTGAGAAGAGCAGCTCCAGGGCAAATTAGTAGTTTGGTGACCGCCCTGCAGAAAGTCACCTCCAAGCCAGAGGCCAACTGGAGGGATGGGTGGAGAAGCAAAGGCAGGAGGGTGCTTGGAGACACCCTCACTCTTTGGCCAGCACGTTGATGAGCTCTAGATCAGCACTGTGAATTGAAACCACGTGAGGGAAGTGGAACCGGTGGGCTGGCGTTCAGAGAGATCCCCAGGCAAGGAGCCCGATCTCCTAGTGGCTGCTCTCCCAGGGCTGGAGTGGTGGAAGGACAGTCCTGAAATTATGCTTCCTCTGGATTTAGTTCGGTTCTTTGTGAAGCAGTAAAAATCTAATCCACAGGTCACTGAATACCCTCCATGCGTAACAGGATAGACCTTAGCCTTCAGCATCTGAGTTTGTATGTATGCAAGTCACCCGCGGTGCTTATGCACTGTTCCCATCACCGACAATTTCCATTTGGTCCTATCTGGAAAACATCCTGAGTAATACAAGGATGAATTTTTCTGTTAAGTATTTCCAATGCTGCCTTTTGTCAAGAAAAAATGTCAAAAGTCACTTGGAAAAGAAAGGTACGGCTAAGAGATGTTTCAGTTATTTAATAAAAAAGCTGCCAAAATGCAAAGAGTAAAATCCAGGCATTACTAATATTCTTCATATTTATAACATTATAAGCTAAGCAGAGATGAGAGTATTGACCACCACAATTATATTTTATTTAATTTACTAGACTAGAGCTACAACAAAAAAACAACTCAAAATAGCTTTGTAAAGCCATTTGTACATAGATCTTGGAATTTTGTCTACTTTTGCAGCAGGACTTGATATTTATGAAACATGGGTGAGATAACATTGAAACAAGTGTTCAGATTTTACATCTTGCACTTTAACTAAAGACCCGGCCTTGATATTGGGATTATGAAGTTTGGACATATGCATCTGAGTACACAATGCACATCTGCAGCAGAGGATGCCAATTTAAACACCCACAGTAAGAGCACACAGTTAAGCTGTCCATACTTAATCTAATGTTTTCATCGTCCAGTTGAAAGCCCTGTAATTAAAGATATTTTCTGAAGATTTAATTTATGAAATATCCTTCTCAACTTATCTCGGTAATTATCTAAGATATGGCAAGGTACAAGTTCTGTTTTGCATCAGTCTGTGGTTCTTTTAGACTCAAAGCAATTCTAACGTTGTACTAAAGACTAACTCAGTCTAGGAATTTAGACTCCCTATTCTACTTGGAGAGGCACTAAAATTTGTGTATGTTGGTATACTACAGGATTTAATAATGTGGGTTTGGGATTTAAAAAAAAAAAAAAAAAGAGAGAGACATGGGAAACTAATTTTACGTCCTGTCAAAGTTTGAGACATGAAAAGATTTCTATTTCAATCAAGATTTAAAAAAACCCCAAAACATTTCAATTTAGCAAAAATTTAAACTTTTTTTTTTGTTGTTCTTAGGAAGGCCAATTTCAGCAGAGCCTACATTTGCTTTAGGTATTTTAAATTTCTTTTAAAAGATAAATTTAAAACTTTCTAATTTCTGAAATCTCAATTTTGTACCAAATTCACCTTCAATTTCAGGGAAAAAAAAAAAAGGTTGTGATAAACTGTTGGTTTTAACTAGAAAAGCTTTTCAATAAAATTGTCCTGAAAAACTCTGATTGTGATCATTAACCCCGATATCCAAATGGAATTTTTCCAACTTAGTCATCGAAATCCTATCGATAGAGGCTTAGGTCTTCCTAGCATCGCTACTGACTTGCCATGGCGCTGCTGACCCAGCACAGGGCTCCTTTATTGGCTCCTGACGGCCTTGATCGTCACCCAGTACCAGGCGGGACACGGGACCAGTCACTGCCACTGGAGCCGACACTGGGAGGACACAGATGGGGGGCCCAAAGTCCTCTGAAGGGGACGAGTTTAAAGCAAATCAAACCAAAAGCAACCAAGGACAACAAAGTGAAAACACCCTTCTGCTTTCCTCCACGTCTCCGATTACAGGCGTCTTCGCTCCAATTTATTTCTCTTTGGAAACAACTTTTTACAGCTGCACATGGCAAGTACTTAGCTAGCGAGTGAAGAAGAGAAGCTGGAAAGAATGATTATTAATGGATTCTGCCAAAAAAATAGGCAGGGCAAAGTCTTTTCATGGCTTAGCACAGGAACTAGTCGATCTTCCCCCGTGCAAAGAGGAGGCATGTCCTGTGTCGCCTTCCTGAGAAGAAACGCAGCGGAGCCGCATTGCCTTCTGCAGCAACCTGGGCTGGACCCTGTGGGAACTTGCAGCACCCGCCACTTTCTACTTGTGAACATGGTTGAGTCCACAGACATTGAAAGAGAGCGTTTGCCCCAGTCATTGTTAATTAAAAGAAAGAGATTCCATTCAGCTATCTGCATTTTATTTTAAATATTTATATCTCCAACCATTTTCCATGACCTTCGACTTCGAAACCAAGTGTTTCCATGCGGCAAGCGTAGTCAAAGGCAACGTGCCATGTTGGTGCCTGCTCTGGAGGGCACAGGTTTACTCAGGAGCTCAAGGGACTATAGTGACATCACACATGAGGTCATATCTAGCTGACTGCGCAGGTCAGACCGGGGCTAGGCGGGTCAATGCACTAGAGGGACAAATCCATATCTTGCCTGAACACAGTGGGAGCTGCAAGCCATTACTCAAGGAGAGACAAGCTGCTCTGGGGCCGGCAGCGGCTTGGTTCCAGGTTCTTGGAAGCGGTGCGCAGCCAGCATCGCGCCCCGTTTTAGCTGGCAGCGCTGAGACAGCAGGCTCCACAGGCCATGTGGGAGCTCACTGGGAGCCCAGGGAGCAGCTGGTTTTGGAGGTTATTTGCCTCCATGCAAGACAGCAGCCCTAGCTGAGCTCCTGCTGGTATTCCGAATGCAGCTTTTTCCATAAAAAGTAGTAGTTTGGTGCTGTTTAATCTTAAAAATCCCAAAAGTATGTATGGCATACCACTGCCATGAAAAAAGATACCCACAAAACCAAAAGCAGCCGCATACCATCCTTCAACACTTACATTTCCTCTTTAGAACACTCATCGTCAAGTCCTCTTACGCCACAGGACTGCTCAAATTTGCTCTTGCTAATGCCAATCTACGAGAAAACAAATCGGTCTGGAGTGCTCAGTGCAGGTGCCCTGAAACAGCAGGTATTGGAGGGCGGCAGCCAATTTCCCCTTTAATTTCTTTGTAATAAGAGTGTTTGTCACAGTTGTTAAACCCTAGCTAAAGTTAGCATCACATCTGCTGAATCCTGTAAATACGGCTGAAACCTTGATCAAACTGGCTGAACGGTTTGGCCAGCTTGCATGGGCAAAACCAAACTGGGTTTGTTTAAAGTAAGTTTGAAAACTAAGTTTAGCATATGGCAGACTGAAATACGACTCTGAACACCTCTGCTTTCAGAACCAGAATTGGTAATTAAACAGAGAGTTAAGAATTGGTAACTAAACAGAGAGTTAAGAACCACTTCAAATCTGAGGCCACAAATTTCCAGAGAAAAAGAAAACTCTTTCCCAACTCAGAAAGCAGTTGTGTCTGGATCAAACCCTCAGCTGAAAGGCAGCTTTGTGTTGGTTTTATCGGGTCATAAGACATTATTACTCTCACAAAGTCTACTTTCTCTCTTAAACTGCAGTCCTGATGACTGGCAGTCCTCAAACAAGTGCTACAAGTGCTGTTGCAAGAAACACCATTTTTCTTCTGCATCTGCCAAGGCCCTCATAAGCAGGCTGGCTCACAGAGGGCTGGGGTACGGGTGGTGCTGCTCCAGGCACCACCGTGCAGAGAAAAAGCCCCGCTTCTGCACAGAACAGGTACGGCAGCACCAGGGCTGTTGTGTGAACGAAGCCCGAACTCTGCAGCCAAACGCCGCTTCAGGCGAGTCCTGATCCATCAAACCTGGCCATCAGGAAACGCTCTTCAGTGTGGACCAAACTGGTTTTGCACAGCTGGCATGAATTAGAAGTTTGCCATCAGTATCAGCGTTTTGAGATCCACGACAAAAATGAGCAGTTTTCTGCCTTCCTACCACTGTTCACCTGGGAAAGCAGCACAGCCTGCCTTTTCAGGTTCCCCTCTTAAGCCAGGTTCAGACCTGGTAGTTATCTTGCCAAGCTGCTAGTGAGAACAACTCAATACCTTCCCACAGTGCACTGTATCATGCACTTATTTTATCTGTTCACTCCCAAATTAGAAGAGCAAATCTCCTCAGGAAACTCAGGAGCAGCATGTCACCCTCCCTCCCTGAAAAATGGAGTATGGGATATACTATACCATACATATGGAAGTGTTTATTGCCTTTAAAATAACTATTCAGCTTTCATCAATAACTGGAAAAAATTAAAGTCACTGTCAATAAGGAGACTGAAATACAGAGTAACAGACAGCAGGGCTGGAAGAGGACATCTACCCTTCCCCTGTGTCACTATTCACTATGTCATTCCTGGCAGGTATTTATCTGTTCTCTCCCTAAAAATCTCCAGTGATGGAAATTCTGCAATATCCCTCAGTCATCTACTTCATCAGCCTTTCAGCTAATGAAGCTTTCCCCAGTACCTAATCTAACCGTTCTTTGCTGTGATTTCATTTGCTATTTCTCATCCTATTTGCAACTGATGTGCAGAATAATTTCTTCCCTCTTCATGGCTATCTGAAAACTGTTTACATGCTTCTTTGATCTTCTCTTCTTTAGGCTAAGCAATCATATTTCCTCCAGCCTTTCCTCACGGGCTGTATTTGATCTGTCTCTCATCATTACTGCTGTTCCTAGGATGCTCCATAATCCCGCATCATACTGGAAAAGCGTGAGGGTGACACAATTCACCATCTTTACCTCAGTATTGCATTGTATATTCTTTTGTGGTATCCAATTTACTAATTTGAAATAAAATAGACATTGCAATTTAAAAATACTCATATTTTCCCTATATGCACATCTCCCTCCTGCAAACAGGCCATTCTTTCTAACCTGCAGTGTCCAAACAGGTGCGTTTGGCTACTGATCACACAGTAGTACCATCTTTTTTGGTCCTCTAATGTGGAATAACCCTCCAAATATGAGGCTTTGCACCACTTCTCATCCTGGCAGCAGTTCGTCACGCTCGGTATGAGTTCTGGAGCCACGAACGAAGTGAGACCTTTGTCTGCTTCTAGGGCTAACTCTTCCCTCTCACATCTCCCAAGCCTGGCACTCAGCTTTCTCCAGGCCTTGGTTTCCAAAGCAAGCGCACTGCTGGAACTACACCACAGCATAAACCCACAGGGACCAACAACAGACCCTATCCAGAAGCAGCCCAGAACGGTTTTGTTCTCGTTGTCTGCAGAGAAACAAAATCCCAAGTGCCTCTGGGACCCTCACAGCATCAGTTTCTACCTGGCCCACTTAATCACAAAGAAGCCCCAGTCAGGGCTTACAACACAGTGCATTTGAGATAGAAAATAATATTTGAGCTGCTGGACTGTACCGGCTCTAGGTCAGCACGTTGCAGTCTATCTACAGCACACGCTTTCTGCTTGAGCCTCTGCCGCAATGAAAAAAAAAATTTAAAATGTGAACTCGCTGTTATTTCTTTCTTTCTGATTCACTATGTGTCTCAGTGGACCTTTTCATACTATTTCTGTTCATTAGCACCAAACTCTGAACATTGCAGCCTTCACTGGGCAGTTTTTAGTCTAACATCATTTGCTTTAAGTCAGGACAACTATGAATTCACAGTGCTTGGTCAAACCATATCTTAGGTCTCCTGACCTACTTGCGAAGTCTCACAGCCCTCCACTGTTAGCCCTGTGCTACTGGAATGGAAAAAAAACCCCCAAAACGCTGCACGTGTTAAAAGCTTGTGGATTTGGCAGAAAATTTGACATAACCTAAGGCAGCTAAATCTGACGCTGGGCAAGGTGTGCCACATCAGAGCATGGCAAGAAACTGGCACGGCCGTTAATCCTGCCCTGGAGATGAATGACTCCTATATTGTCGCACTGCAGACCAAGGCATGAGATGGCTCTACGCCTTCTGACTGCTACAGGCTGGGGATGACGCACGCCGGAGACATCTGTCCCTGTGCTGCCGCTCACACGGTGACTCCTCCCCGCTCCCATCCCTCTCCTGGTGCAAACCCCGCGGGCTCGGTACCTCGTCACCAGCGGGAGAGATGCTGGCACAGAACGGGAGGCCTGGCAAATTCCGTCCAGAATACACTTGCTGAAGTTAATTAGATGGCAATAACATTTTCCAGGTTGCACATTCCTGCAAGGCAGAAGAAAAGAAAAAAAAAAAAGAGGACTATTAATTGTGAAACCGAAACGTTGGGGACCACAGAGCCTGGGCACATATCTATTATGCATTTCCTTCTGTAAGCAGAAATTCTGCACGAGAGACTGGCGGCGTGTAAAGAGGAGCCCGCCTCTATCTAAAGAGGAATCAGAACAGGAAAATACACCGACTGTGGTCCCTGAGGCCAAAGCGTCCAATTTGTTCTCAAACAAATTTAAGATAATTCCCCTGACTTCAGCATAGCATGGTAAAACCCAATACAAATGGTGGAATGAAAGCAGAAAAGCCTAAAAACACCTGTGGATGGGTGTGGTGGTAAGGCTGAATGGAGTTATCCACTGCCACAGATGCTCCTCTTAAAAGAAGCATGGTTCACCCACCAGCTTTGTAATAAGGAGGTTTCTATAGTTTAGGCTAGAGAAAAACGCATGCAAAAGCTGAAACAAATCAACTAAACAAAAGTAAGACCGACTTCCTTCAACCTCTAGGTTCTTTTAACAGCTAATTACAGAAATGATTTGCAGAACTTGCATTCAAGGGTGGGGGGAGGAAGGGGGAGGGAACGGCCAGCAAGGTGTGACAGAGACGTGCTGCAAATAACGTCCCAGCAAAAGGCACCCTCGTCCATTTGATGTATTTAATATTAAAACAACAAAATGCCTTTAACGATCCAGTCAATTTAAAATAAATATAAGTAACCATTCAGCATTTTACGGATTTATTTCTATTTAGAGATCAAAGTCTCGAGACTCCAGTCTGTCCCTGGTATGAAACCTTTGCATACTCTACGTGGTGCAATGAAACCCGCAAGGGGATCCTGCTATAAACTCTCTGAATCTTGGAACCTGAATAGTTCAGGTTTGCATCAGGAGGTGTTGCACATCTTAGCTCCTATTTTTTCCCTTGCAAGAGAGTAGGACCGCTGTGCGCCACGGATCCAAGTGCACCGCGGACACAAAGTCAATGGAGCAATGCAGCTGAGTGGCTTTTGGGGAACAAAACTGGCCAGTGATTAAAGTGGCATTGAGTGGTTTGTTCTGTTTGTTTGCAGAATTAAGGATACTTTAAAGTTGCTTTTGTCTAACTTTGAAGCGCTCTCAAACTTACAAACTTTTCTACTAATTCTGTCCAAGGGAAAGAAACCCAAAGAAATAATTTTTAAAAAATCATACAGAAATATGAATTTTTCTTCCATAGATGCTATGAATACGTGCAGACACATACACACAGTTTCCCTTCCTTCTGAAGTTCAGTAAGAGAGGAGTTTTTTTTTCCAGAGCACAGAATTTGTCCCCATCTGGTTCCATTTTCTACTATTTTCTTTTTTGGTTTCCTTCTCTCTCATTCCAATCTGTATTTATTTCCTTTTGTTTAGTCTGTACTCTTTATTCCCTTTCCTCCTTTTGCAGATTTCCTTTTTAATTTGTTAGAGAAAGAAACATTCTTTTCCTGGTTT
Source organism: Phaethon aethereus (assembly GCF_964289735.1). NCBI lineage: Eukaryota > Metazoa > Chordata > Aves > Phaethontiformes > Phaethontidae > Phaethon > Phaethon aethereus. The sequence continues at coordinate 24,602,296 of NC_138580.1, forward strand.
TCATAATGCAAGCTGGTGGAATCAGCCCATTCAGAAATTCCCCCTCTCCCGCTCTTTTCCTCCTATTTCAGTCCTGGTTGCCTGTGCTCACTCCTGGTAGCAGAGTAAAAGTGTTAAGCTTTATTTATTTAGGAAATTGTATCAGTGTATTTTTTAATTCAATTTCAAATACCTGGCACAAACCAGTGTGTGGAGGCTCAAATATATTATTTACGAGCCATTATATTTAGCTTAAAACAACTCCTAATCTATTTGAGATGAGCCGCTGTAAGGCAGGATTAGGCTGAAATGAAAATGTCTGCAGCGGGATTTTACTAAATTGCTTTTAAATCACATTCTTAGTTAGAGAGAGTTGAGTTTCATAGCGCTCTGGTGAAGGCTATAAAACCTAATAAAGCAGAAAGGCTGATTTTGAGCAGAACTTTGGCTCTTTCTGTGAAACTTGCTGGTGTTACAGAAGCAGAGGAGCTCAGCTAAGGCCAGAGCCTTCCGCATGTAAAACTCCAAAGCTCAAAACGTGAGAGCAAGCTCTGCAAGGCTGCAGAGAGCGAGAGCCACAGAGCCGCTAACTGCCCAGAAACAGGGCCCTGCTATTCCCAAATCGCTGAGCCCCTCGGTGCCCTGCAGCAGAGCCAGACCCAGCATCCGCCTCCCCGGGCAGGAGCAGCTGAGGACTTCCCCGCTCGCGCAGCCAGGTCCTTCCCGAGCCGCTGCGTTCATTTTATCTAGGCGTTTTTACGCTAAGCTCAGGACGAATGCAGTAGGTGGTATGAGGAGGGTGAAAGAGCAGCGCAACTTCGCCTGCTTTTCTACAGAATCAGGGAAATATTTTTAAAAAGATTTGGGAAGGCGCATGGACAGTTTTAGGAATACTTGCCTGACGCTCAAATCTCTGATTTTAATGTCTGGCATCCCCTTGGCGCAGCATCTGTCGTCCCCAACAGCTGCATTTTGTGCTAGACCACGGCCACTACCACTGCCCCAGCCCCTCCGCCCAGCAAGCCGTGACCTTGCCAAGTGAGCCGGGGAGCCTGCGCAGTGCCAGCACCTTTGCCATCGACTGCCGCTGCCGGCACAGGCTGCGCAGCTGCCACCTCCTCTTCCCCCCACGCTCTCCCAGCACCACGTGCCGGGATTTAGTTTTAGTTCAGATTCTGTAAAGCACTACTACAACATTCTAAGTTTTCTCATTCTGAAGTTTATTTTCTTTTTAACGTTCACGCTGACTTTGCATTCAAAAATTTTAATTAGTGACAATCATCTAGCAATATTTAAAAGTAATGAATGTATATTTGCTTATAATACAAAACATACATCCCATTAAACGGCATTCCCCTGAGAGCTCACAAGTTCTCCGGCACCAAACTGGTGCCGTTTCATTCCTGATATGGCACATTCCCAAGCCAAAACCCCTCCAGCATAGAAGAGCTGGGAGAGAATTCCTCAACAGAAATCACCAGGAATGAGAGAAAGCCTTCAAAAGAGACTATACCAATAAAATAAAACAGAGCAGCTATATCCTTGGTGCAGCCAAAACAAACAAAACCAAGTTCTCACTACAGTCAATAGCTTTAACCTGTGTTTGGAAAAGCACTTTCTGGTATTTATTAACACTGAACACTCCTATTAAAAATCCAGACCTTTTGCTCATTATACAGAAATCTTAACAAAATGGAGAAGATTTCATTCACACTTCTAACGTGACTCAGGTTGTACAGTGTACAACCACACCGCGGTTGTACAGCAAGGCAGGCTTCAAGCTTCTCACAAACCGGGCTAACTTGCAGATGAGCCACCTGGTTCTGCCCCATAAGGTCCTGCTCCGCAAGCCCACATCGCTCGCTACCTGCTAACACAACTGCCATACGGACCACTTCTTAAGCACCCCCACCAAAACCACGCGAAAGCACGTATGCAGAACCGCTGCAGGATGGTTAAAATGACATTTTAAGAGAACTGACCTGTGCTATTTGAATCCGTCGGAGGTCACCCGGGTCTGAACTTCACCAGCGGTTTCAATCTCGTTTCCTGCAGAGCGGCATGTGACACCACGCTTCCTCGCCGCACCTTGCTAGACTTGCTTTGCTTACTTTCTAAAAGCGGATGCAGAAACTAACTGTCCCTTACGGCATGTTTAAGAGCTTGCTGCTCTCGTGTTGAACCACTGACATTTCTGCGTAGCCGAAGAGCCCTCCTCTATTGCCATCTGAGTCACTCCATGATTCAATGGACCTTTTTGTACTATTTCTTTGTATTAATACCAAACGCAGAATGTGATTTGGTTACAGTATGCTCAGTGCCGCCCCCCCCCCCCCTTCTTTTAAAGAGGAAACAAATGTGATAGTGGAGAATGTAATTTTGCTGCAGGCGTGGGAAATTTCAGTTCAAGGATACTTGTTTATCAAATTTCAGACTGGTAATGAATTGATGTATTCAAAGAGATCAATAATTGCCAAAATTATTGGCAATTTTCAGAAATATTTTTCATCTGAACACAGCAAACAGCTTTCACAGAAGTTTGAGTCCTATGAAAAACAGTTTATGACTTCAGAAGAGCGGAGGTTCTCAGTTGTAGCAGTGTGTACACATATATTGTCATCTAGTGATGGGATAAGCAGGCCTGAATATGTCACAAAAAGGAAGAACAGTCAAGTCCCGGATTAGAAGAGTATGTTTACAGGATTAGTCAATAGGTGGTGCTTTAGCAGAATTAAAAAAAAAAAAAAATCTAATCCTCAGTGGCACCAACGCCAGAAACGCTGACACAGCCTGGAAACAAAGTTTGACTACCATGTCAGAGAAGAGGCAGAATGGCCTTACCAGGATCCACAAGGAGATACTGCTCTGCTGGAAGATGGTCCTTGGGGAGCATGTTAAACACCCTTTGATTATGCTGAGGGCAGGGGCAGGGATCAATTAAATGTCCCTTTATTTAGTGAGAGCTGAAACAACAGCCCATGCCTGGGGCACTGGTCAACCTGGAGTGGTTACCAGGCAGAGGGGTTCCCTGGGAGGCTGACTGCAAACACATGTGCTGGGGCACTGACTGGATTTAGCTGCACCTAAGCGTGGGTGCGAAGAACCTGAAGGCAGGCAGAGCATGAACAAATAGCCTGCGATGCTGCACGGTTGGGATGCAAAGTTTTCAGCAGCAACGCGTGCTTGTGGCTGCCTCCCACCGTGCCCCGCGGCGCTCTCGGGTGTGTTGGCACGGCCGTTCCGTAGCTCGTGCCACGGACCGTATTGAGGAACGGCGTTCGAAAGTTGAATAATTTTTTTTTTTTCTTTTTCTCACTCAGGGGCAGCAGGGGACAACTGCTCTGCCGCTACCCAGGCTGTAACACAAAACCACAGCTTGCAGCAAGGGGCCCAGAAGCAAGCCAATGGGAGCTGCTGCTTTGCCCGTTGCTTGATGCATTCGATGTAATTTCTACGCGAATTAAGAGGTTTCCACGAAAAATGTCATCTTTTAAATTCGACTGTGCCAGATGAAGACATCAGTGTTGCGAGCAGCCTGCCGGCAACCCCCAGCCAGGTATTACCTCCCCGGCTGCTGCCTCGGGGCTTCCTACCACTGCTCCCTCATTTACTACTATCAAACGAGCCCAATTAGCTCACATAATTTTTATCGGCAGGCTAATCTGACAGATCCCGCTGGGAAGCGAGTGGCAACGGTTTTGAGGATCCCTCCCGCCCACCGAGACGCGGGAGCGGTGACCGCTGGCAAACAACAAGGTTTCGCCGAGCAGCACGTGCCCGCTGCCGGGTTCTGGGCTTGTGCAAGTGTGACTGTGCAAGGATAGTCCTACACTCCCCGAAGCTGGCAGACACAGAATAAAAAGCTGCCGGATAAAGGGAGAAGCTCAGGAAAAGGAGGGGATCCATTCAGGCCGACAAGGCGAGACCAGCACAAACCTTTCCAATCCAAGGAAGTACAGCAGCTGCCTATTGAACAAATCGCACCCGTCTAATAAGGGATTTAAGTATTTTAAGTGTAAACGTACAGAGGATGCCCTCACAAAAGGAAATACACGCATGACTAGGAGGGAAAAAAAAAAGACTAGTCCGTGAAATGGGTGGTTTTGCCTCAGCCCCTTTGGGCGCGCACACCGCTGCGCCCCTGCGGCTGCGGCAGGAGCGCGTGTGCAAACACGTGTCCGCAGAGGCACCTGCTCTGCCCCCACTTAAAGTTTTGGGCCAAATGGCCAAGGTATTATTTACTCTGGAAGACACTTGAGAGCACCGAGAGGCACACGCAGCTGAAGGACTTTCCCCCGGGTAGGCGTGCAGGGACACGCCACGCCGGACCCCGAGCTTCTGAGGCACCAAGGGGAAGTCGCAGGGTTCAGGAAGCGGCCATGTTTGCTCTCAGCACACTGCCTCTTTGTCCTCCCCGCACTGCTCGCCCAGGGGCTTTCAGGCAGCCCTCGGTCCTCAGAAGAGATGGGTTATTTCTCTGCATTTCAAGAAGGGGCTACGTTTACAGAGTCACTTTTAATGTGTCAACTGCCATGTGAGGATCTAGCCGTGTATACTGGACTGTGCCAGAGCTGCGCTTGGAGCCGCTGGTGGGGCAAATGGAGTTTTAGATCCCCTCAGCCGCTCCACGCTGTTCAAGACGGGAGGAATTTGTTCACCCAGAAGGGAACTCGCAGCAGTCTCCCCGCCGCTTTTAAGCTATGCCCAAGTAAAACGGCTTCCCAGCGCGTTGCTCCAGCCGGGTCCGGAGCGCGGCAGCATGGCGGCGTGCCCTGCACTGGGGCCGGGGACACAGCCGAGGCAGCTGTGTGACACCGGCCGTGTCCGCAGAGCCCGTGCACAGCAGGGTTTGCTCAGCCGCCAGCAGAGCTGTCAGCTCTGACCACAGATCATTAAGACATGAAGGGAAACAGCTGAAGCCTGATAAATTCTGTCCTCTGTAAACAAACCGCTGATTTCTCCATCCTTGTGACAGATGAGGAATCTGTTGGCTGGCACCTTCAGGAGGACAGAACCCTTAACGGGATTTTCAGCAGCAATCTGCTGTTAGCTAATGCTGTACCTTGCCTTGTATATCCACAAGACAACTTCCCTCCTTTATCTTCTGAGTGGAAAGCATACCCAAGGCTCTTCCCTCTGTACACCTGGGTACCTAATGGAGACATGTGCTAGTAACCCTGCAGGTGGCATAAGTTCTTTTTAAGATCGTACACTGATTCCCCTCACTTGCCCCCAGATCAAACTGCATTTGATTTCTGGATAAAGGGCCACCCTGGTAGCAGTAACAAGTTGCCCAGTGGCCTGACAGACGAGCTACACAGGGATGTTAACAGACACCACTGTAAAGCCATTTACACGAATAGTTTGCTGTCGTGTGCTATGGGGACTAAAAGGCAATCGCAGGCTCTGGGGTTTTTGGTTTAGATCGGAAATGTGCACTGCCCTGCATCCACACATCTGCGTGAGCGCAAGAGTAAGCCATCGTGTGGAGCTGCTAATACGCAACTACAAAAAAAACCCGCTCCAAATCTGTTTGCCAAGTCACCGGAGCCAAGCACTAATACAGAGGTGTTCAAACTTCAAAGCAGCAGCACAGTCGGCAAGAGTTTGTTGAAAGAATTACAACCAGGCATGGAAACTGGGACTTCTCAGTAGCATATAATCCCTGCTGTTCCCATTTCCTCTTGCTCATTATCGGCACAGACGGGGGCTGAAGATTAGCAAGCAGTGGGTGTTTGGGGTGAATTAGAGCATGTGTGATGTAGAGCTAGGTATCCCGGTGGCATCCGTGTGACTTCGTCGAGAGATGTAAATATTTAATTTTGCCCACTAGGTTTCTTCAGAACGATGAAATATGAACACGTTCCTTGGGGGTGTGAGAATCATACCAGCTACACCAGAGAATCTATCTTGTCCTTGATCCAGGACATGAACAAAATCTGATGGTCAAAAATTTTCTGGCAAATTTCCCTTCTGTAGTTACATGTATGTGGAAGATGAAGAGTTTTCACACTGATCGAGTCCTGTCTGAAACCAGGGAAGAAAAAAACCCCAAACCCAATGAACTCTGGGACAAACCCCGTTACGCAGCTACGTGCATATGAGACGTTACATTTTCAGCTACCAGCCTTGGTTTTAGCCACCGGTTACCCTTTCAGAAGAGAGACACGTAAGTAAAAGCCATTACTAAGAAAATGTAATATACCTAGAAACGCCTATGAATTTCTTGACTTGAGTGAAAACTGCTGAACTGACAAACCTTGCTTTCAGAAAGTTACTTGTCCTCTCTGCCCCAATGATACAGACATCAACAGACTCCTGAAGAAAAGTCCCGCACTGCACAACATATTATGATATATATCATAAGATATATTTCTAAAAGAACTCTATCTTTGTGGAAGTCTCTTCATATCATTATAGATATTTCTAATAACCCTAAAATGTTCTCAGGAACCAAAAAGGAAGTTTTATTAAAATGAACGTCACTGGTCGTTGCTTACAATACTTAATTTCACATAAAACCTAATTTTTTAGCTTGTAGCTTTTTTCTAAAATAAACTTGAGACATACTTTCTTTTTGACCTGACCAAAGAATTGGGATTATTCAACAGGCCCACCAACATAAGAAACAACATATGCTATCTTTCCAAAGAGTATTTTCAACACTTTTTGCCCAGCAAAAGCTGCCTAGCTGTTTTTCTAGACCAGTGTTTGTTACACTTTGCCAATGGCATGCCTAGTATTCAAGTACCTTTTTCAATACAAGAACGATATTATTGAGCAATTTGTCTTTAGCTATTAGCATGAGTCTTAAATTAAGTTTACAAAGTTTCAGGTATGAGCAATTGGAAGACTTTTTATATACTTGGTTATTTCAGTAGAAAACATCAACTGTTTTTAAAAGATCACACTTAAATCTGAATTAATACTTTATATTCAAACTTCCCACCAGCATTTTTGTACATATACACATACATATATGTATGTGCCAACAAAGCTAGACAAATCTCCACCTTAGAAATCATGACCTACCACAACATCCACACATTTTAAAGCCACAAAAACAGTATTAATTGACAAGAGTAATTTTTCATCTGACACAGGCCATACAGTTTCAGGCTGGTACTTCTGCTTAGTTTATTCTCCTTTATATTGTGAATCTTCATACTGGAAGGACTGAAAACTTGTGATTAGGTAGAAAATAGAAAGGGAGGTAGCTACAAGCAGGATAATACAGGAGTATATATTGGCATGATTTCAGTGGAGACAGAGAGCGCTGTGTATCATTTTATATTAGGGGCATCCTATCCAAAGCTCATGCCCTTTTATTTTCCCTTTAAAAAGTAAGTCCCAGTCAGTGGGAACTTTAGTCCATTTCTTGCATTCTTCCCATGGGTGGTATATTCCACATTAGGAATATCTGGATGCCAAATACAGCCAGAGATCAGAGTCTGTGCATACTTGCTGGGCGATTATAAAATAGAAGTAGCTTCCCTGCTGTATAATGGATGAAATCTTTCATTCCTTGCTTAGGTACGAGTGCCAGCAATGCCATACCGATTGGAACTACGATCGAGTAAGGTGAGCAAGATCAGATCATGCAATATTCTCCCAAGAATAAAGAGGGGAAATAGAGGCTCAGCATATGACTATGTATATACACTGCATGCCACATCCTCATTTAATTATCTATGCAATTACCAGGAATTAGGAAAGCAGTAGTTAGAAAAGTAACAGGGAATTACAGGGTCCATAAAAAGCATCCAGATAACAGCCTTGGAGACTAAAGGTCTCGGTTTCCTTAGTAAAAAATTCAGCCCTGTTGAGACATCCTACATCTCACTCGCACGTAAGGGGGTAACTACATGGGACACATCCAAGAGAGACTGCTCTATGCACCACTATGCCCAGTGTTGGCCCTGGTCTGAAAGAATCACTCATTAGCCATCAGGGAACAATTTCAGTCCTCATTCACAGTCTGACTACTTCATGATGGCTTTCAGCATGGAACTCATTCAACACCATTTTAAGCAGAAACTTTTTGTCTTGCAGACCTGGTATTACTGACTCATTGCACTTAAACTACGCTAAACCTGACAGAAAGCAATGTTAGTCACAGCTCACCTGGCTTAGAGATAAACTGCTGATCTAGAAATAAAATGCCCTGTATTGCCAATCATCAAAGCCTGGTTTCATCAACTGCTGAAGCCAAACAGCTATCAGGGGACAGCACTCACAGGACAAAGCAACACCTCTACCTCAAAAGGGTATGGGGACACCCTGTTGTCCCCACAGCTAGACAAATAAAAGGAGCTGGGCTTCTGATGCCTTGGCTATGCAAGTTCCCATAACGCGCTTCAGAACTGGCAATTGGAATAAGCCCCCAAAATGTGCAGGTTGAGATTGAGGGTGGATGCAGAAGTCTGATATTCTGCCTCGAAACAGCTTGGCACCAGGTCTCCCTCATTAGCTGAAGTTCCACACAAGAATGTAACCGAACTTGTAATCACCTGTCTGTATCCTGCTCTGCATGCATTTTGTTTCTTCTTTCCTCCCCCTATAGCAAAAGGCCAGGTACTCAGTAGAGAATAGAATAATTACGTTTATAGCAAAGTATATAGCTTGTGGCTGAGGGTATTACCTATGCACAACCGAAACCCCCAGCTCTGTGTATTTTGAAGCATGGCTGTCTGAAACGTGGATGCTAACAGGGCAGAAATGCCTTACAGTCCAATTTCTAGACTATTCAGCAAAGCTGGATGGCTCCCCTGCGAGGCTGCGCTGCAGCAGTGACCTAAGAAAACAGCACAATGAAAAGCATCAGGGGCCTCCTGAAACCCTCCTGCCCGGCCTGAAAAATTACGGCTGCCCCAGAGTAAGGAGGAGATTACAGCATGGGCCCCTCGGGGGAGTTGAGAAGATTAGTCACAGGCATTTCAGTAGGGCCCAACGCTTCCAGATTGGTCTGTGGGCCACGTCCCAGCAGAGCCAGCATGTCCTGGCACAGTCCCTCATGGAGGATGAATTGCGAGCCGATACTCTCCGCACTCATCGGCAATGCCTCGAAGCATCCCCACACGCTGCGGGAGTCTAAAGGTGTTTCTTCACCCGCTTCCCTGTCACTATGCACTGCCAGTGGGGGCTCAGCTACACCAGCTGTGATACAGGCTGTTTATACCTACTTGAGGTTTCATGATGTTAACAGTTTGAATTTAAGTGAACTTTGTGACATATTTTACTTTGAGCTTTTTGCTGCTAAATGGGACAGGGACTGTTCTCTCAACTTCTAATGCCCAAGCCAGCACCTTGCATTGCTCTTGGGAATTAAAATTTTTAAGATCTTTGATTGTCCATGAGACTATTTCCATACTTATATCATTAAGAACTATTTTAAAAAATCCCTTATTTCATACTTGCGCTTATACCAGACAGGATTCCTTAGTGACAGGGTCCAAGATCCTGCACTGATGCGCGTTACAGAAAATGACAGTGATGCCAGGCGTCACGTGCTCCATTGAGAAATGAAGAAACCAGGACCTGAACATACCAGAGTTAAATACAGAGAAGTGAGTCTGCAGTTTGTGACAATTTCACTGGACAGAACTGAGGTATAGTGCATCAAACATGCCTGCAGATACTCTGGGTTCTTTCCTCCCTGGTACAGTCACATCACAGCAACCCTCCAAAACTTTAGAAAAAAAATGTCAAGGGCATTGGAGCTTTAGAGCAGAAGAGTGATCCTACCTTCAGGATAGCAACTGCCAAAAAGAACCAGCAGTGTCCCCCAGAGAACAGAGAGCGCACCTCCAGAAGTCTAATGGAAAACAGCCCAGAGGAAAGCCCCGGGAAATGCTGTGCTGACCTTGCCTGGAGCAGTCCTGCTCCACTGGTCTCTTCTCAGCACTGATCCCCACAGCAACCTTACATCAAGGGCAGGACTGGACCCAGGGCTGCACCTACCAGTCCTTTTGCTAGTCCGGCAATTTTTTTTTTTTTGGCATGTCTGTTCTCACTTCCTAGGACATAAAGTCATGCCTAGCTAAGAAATGGCAGCAGGCCACTTCCTTATCTCTATATGAAGAGAAAAAGGTAAAAATACACTTTTTTTTCTTCTCTTTTTCCCCAACTTTCCCTTCTTGCAGGCTTCTTCCATTCTATTTCCTTTTGCTTCTGTCCATACCTCACAACAGATGGCCTAGAGCAAAGGCCTCAGAAGCTGAAAACGCTGTGGTATTATATACCATGTGGTGTTATTGCCACAGTTTCTTTAATGCCTCAGTCTCACCGATTAGTGAATGGATGGCAAGCAAACGTATTTCTGAGAAGAATAAAAGCTTTCAGTCTAAGCAAAAAAGAGCAGTCATATACGACTCTTACTGTAAACAACTATAAACTCCATTATTCCTCCTAAGAGGAAACTTTCTTGGGGAACTTTTAAAGTAACACAAACAAGAAGACAACAATGACAGTTCTTTCCCTTGGAAGCACAAAATCCCTCAGCGTTCTCATTTAAGTACTGCACACGATGACATCCAACTGGGTTTTACCCTGCAGTTCACTCGCATTATTAGGAATGTTCTGCAAAACAACTGGCACGTTTTAGATGAAGAGAGAACTTGTCCAGTCATCTCAAGCTGTTTGTCAGTTATGAGACACTCCATTTTCTAGTTCCCTATAGCAGCTCAAGTTAATTGTCTTCCCCTTGACTCCAGTCAGCATGCACACTTTTTTTTTTAAGGACACACAAATGAAAAAAGAAAGAGCTATAATAAAACTTAGAGACGCTGATCCTGCAGAGAGCTGCTAGGAAGAGGATAACCAACAAATGAGGAAATAAATATTGCTCTGGTTCCACTTAAGAGGACAAGTAGAAGTATGCAGCAACTCTTCAGAGTAAGACACTTCACTTTGAAAAGCATCATCTTACTTGACATTAAAACTAAAGTAGACAAGAACACGAGATGTTCATTTATACCCAAGGGACACTAGTCAATTCAATTAGGAATAATCTATTTAAAGTAAGTTGTGCCATGAAACAAGTTTTCTGTCCCTCCCTAAGCCACCTATTAAAATCAAGTGCAGACCTTGTATTTGAAAATACAGTAGGAAGGTCCAAGGAAGAATTACTTCCTTGTGGCTTGTTGCTGCCTCATATTAAAACAAAGTTTTGGGGCTGTCTGCTGCCATTTGAGAGTTTCAGGTTCCAAGATGTCACTGGAACTATTGATTTGAAAAAGTTACATGTTTAAGGAATACGTTTCTCTGTTTCAAAGTCATATTACTCCAGGGTGGTTTGAAAATGCAAACTGCAGACAGGAATGATGATATACTGGTAGGTGTTGCCTCTGTGGCCTCAGAAGAATAGCATTCTTTCCAAAACTGGAATAGTCATACTCGCACACCTTCTTTACCACCGCATTGCTGTAATTTGACTTTTCATTTCATCCCATTGGAATATTAAATGTATTCTGCTGGGCACTAGTCAAATGCATTCCCTAGCTCAGAGGTCTTAATCAAAGACAAGATATATGGCCATATGAAAAACAAGAAGGAGCATCTGACCAAGCAGAGATACACATAAAGAGATCAATACATTGAGTCATGCAAGCTCACTTATGTGCATGAGCATGTGGTTTATTTACTTACAACATAGGTAAGAGCACCCTATGTTTTACATTTAATACTCCCTTTGGAATAAAAAAACCCCTGTTTTCAGAAGCTTCAAGCGTGAAAGTAAGAGTGAAAATTCTGTTTTGCATTTCCACACCAGAAAAACCACAAACTTTTGGAAATACATTAGGCAAAGTGGGTCAATCAGTGTTGGGTAAATCAGGACATGAGGAGAGCAGTGACTGACATGATGGCCATGGGATGGCCAACAGATGAGTTGGGGTAAATTGAAGAGAGGACTGTAGAGCTTAGTAGTGCATGGCTGATGCTATCCATGTTTGCCAAACTGCAATCCACATTGATCCAAAAGAGTGTCAAAGTAGTATCCTTGAATTACCAGCTGAGGAATATTTCCTCATGAGGAAGGAGGAGGAGAGTAAGTAATCCTTCCCCGCGCACCCCCCCCCCCAATATTTTTCATCATCCATGTCTTTCTACTAAAAAATAGCTTTTAACTAGCTGATGCTAGTTACCATCCTGTTTAGGCTACTCATAAAAGGAAGGTTCTCAATTCATGCCACCCTCTTCCAGCTTTGGCATGCTACCTCAGCAGCTGGAGTTTGCAATCTGCCTCCAAGCACCTACATCTTTCCTCAAGGACCAGGGTACTTTGAAGGCAGCTATAAGGTCCCACCATTTTCAGAGCCTGACGGTGAGGTGAGCTAATGAGGCACTGTCCGTTGTTCCCAGCAGAAATAGCAGAGACACCTTTGATGTAGGGCAGCAGCTCTCAAACTTAACTGTTCACTGCTTTAAAAAAAAAAGGAAAGAAAAAAAGAGTTGGGGAAAAAAAATGGACATTTGGGCAAACTCCTCTTTCACTTCTTGAAAAAGGAGGCAGGGCACAGCTCTGAGCCACTGGGTGCATAGACTGGTCGGGAGGGACACTATCTGCTGGAACTCATTTTACCTTCTTAATTCCCATGAACAAGTACTTTAAGGATCATATTTGACACATTTGATGACACTGCACTCACCCTTTCACAGTCTCTCTTGCCTATGGAGGTCTTTAAACCATCAAAAGAGAAGACAAGAAAAAAAATAATCTGAAAACAAAACCAGTCTGGATCAGAAAATTCATTACATAGTCTATCACTTAATAATCAGAACTACAAGAGATGAAGTTTTATATACCCTCAAGGTTCAGTGGGAAGAAACTCATGCTGCTAACCAAATCCTGTGGTGTGCTGAGCCAGTGTTATAAACCTGGGGGCAGAGTCTGGGACCTACCAGCCTTGGGCTGGCTGCGCCAGCACGCTCTCATGTGTGCTGCAGGTATTTCCCTTGCCAAAAAACCCCAAGTTCTCAGCCCTACACATGTCCCGTTGTAAAGATGCCTTTTCTAACGTCTAAAAGAGTTTGTTGTATTCAGCCATATCACTGAGCATGGCTAATTTTGAATACAGTCACAAGCACTCACATTTGTCTTGCTTCCACCACGGCCAGGCATAGCACCCATACCTATCTTCCAAGCAAAGCTGCCCAGACAATTCAGCTTTATGTAGCTGGCAGGCTCAGCTGTTACAGGGCATTACTCTGTCACACAGCTCTTCACAGAACAGCAATGCACACGTATAATTTGACAACAGGTTGTGGCGACAATAAAATAACACATTATCCTCTCCAATGTCTATGACTTAAAGGATTTCCCAACTTTCCATGCCTGCTGATGCCCTCTTAGTATTTAGATACCCATGTCAAGTGAGTTACAAAACTGAACTGTTATTGTGGTGGACATATCCGCTGAATGATGCAAGGCTCTACTGACTTTTAGTTATGCTTACACAACTCTATAGTTTCACAGCTGCTAATAATTAGCAGATGACCTGCATAAATGCTAGACAAAAAAAGATGGGAAAGGAGAATCCTGCCTCATCACTTCAAAAACAAACTATCAAAACAAGAATAAGGATTTTTTAAATCTGCCATGATTTTCTTTTTTTCCTCTCAACAGAATTCAAGCAAACACAGCATAACAAATTCAGCATAACTTATAACTGAAGAGCTGAATGGTGCCTTGTTCATAGCATTTGGATTTGAAACACAGATGCAGTTAACTCACAGCTTAACTCCTTCCACAGTACTCTTTAAAATGCTGATCCGTGTTCTTCTCAGCTTCCAGATTTTAAAAAGTTTCCTTCAAGTGATTTTTATTTTTTTTTTAAACAAAGCAAGATTTAAACTTGGATTCAGTGCACAACTTCCTCTGCTCTTTAGCTCTCTTAAAAATAAGAGATTAATTGTTATACAGCAAACTGGGAATAACATCACTTTCTAAAAATTTCCTTTGCAGCTCTTGTCTTTATTTCACCAAATTCTTTTCCAGATCTGATGTTCTCATTGTTTCCTGAAAAAGTCAATGCAATAAACTGTTCTTTAGTACTAAAGCCCCCTATGAATATGACAGATAAAGCAAAAAAAAAAGTGATCTTTCAGAGGGTAAAAGTAGTCTCTGTTGCCAAATGATCTGAAAGTGGTTGAGTAGGGAAAGGGGATGGTTTTATGCTTAAAGACAACATCTTTTAGCCACTGAGGCACTAGTCTGCCAGTCAGGAGATTTACGATCCTCTCCCAGCACTATTACTGACCCGCTGCTACGACTTCAGGCAAAGTCACTTCCCCATACTATGTTGCTCTATGCACTCCAATTTTTGAAGTCTGGATAAAGACTTCTCAAGGACATTTTTGGATGTTTTGAGGCACTTATTCCCAGATGTTCTGGGGACAGACAAAAGCAGCCATGCTTATCCAGTAGTGCAGAAACTTAGCATACAGCCAGGTGGAAGGAGCTGCTGGATCTCATCTAGTTCATGACAGGGTTAACCTGGCTTAAAGCAGATTGCTTGAGCCTTGTGCAGTCCACTTTTTAGACCACCTCCAAGGACAGAGACTCCACAATCTCCCGGGACAACCAGTTTCAGTGGTTAGCCACCCTCACCACTGAGGACCTTACTGGCAATTTTTGTAGGTAGCAGTACAACAAGCTGAGGAATGCAATTTCTTCTTAGGGTTCACTTCTGGTCCTGTTAAGTCAGGGTCTAGAAAAATTCAGAGAGAAGCCTGCTCCATGCTGCCCGCTCTTCATGGCAGGAGGATTTCAGCACTCAAGCACAGCATTCACCAAGGTATTAGAGAGGGAGGAAGAGGGAATCACCCCAGTTCTTAAGTTATCACCACAGAAACATGCACAAGCTATTTTGGGCTCACTGAAACTGCTAAGAACATTTACTTTAACCTCTGTATTACTTCCCATTAAAGAATATCCTGTAGTTGCTTCAGCAGGAGATATGTACTCAAGTTTAGCTCAAATGAGAAAGAGAGTCCTCTCATGAAAACATGCCCTGGAGGACAGGAGGGGCCTTCACATGGACTTAGTCCCAAGGAAGTAAATGTCTGGAGCTACACACATACGCACACTGAAGAGATTAAAGACGAGGGGTGCCACATAAACAGCATAAATCTTAGGAACTTTTGCTTCTGCAACATTAGTAGTTTAAGGGGTTATAAAATTATACATTTTAACTCCAAAGTGTACTTATGTGTAACTGGAACCAAACATACACCAAAAGAACACCAATGAGGTTGCAGCAGAGTTAAGCGTTATGAAACAGACTCTCCAACTACTCCTTGCACTTCCCGTTTATCTCCTTCCAGGAATAAGGAAAAACTTTCTATTCTGAACTCCTTTGATCTCTCGGATTTAGATGAAACTGCTCCCTCACCATTTGCATCTCCAGCCTTAGAGACGCTCTTCACTGATCTTTGTGAGCCGAGTTGGATGAGGCCCAAGGACAGCTGCTCTTTCAGACCTGTGTGCCTGCAAGGCTGAAGAGCAGCTGCAGTGTCTTTTGGGGCCCGGATATTCAGGGTTATTTCCACTAAAAAAAAAAAAAATCTTTTCATGATGGAGATTGCACTTACAACTCAGCAGCGGTGGCATAGTGCTTGCAGAGGATCACAGAGTACTAATGTAGTAAACAGTTCATTGATTTCCCTTCCCTTGCTCCTCTTGCATACATGTAGCTGGTGCTACATGAGAGCACTACACAGCTATCATACTGGACACCACAAGCATCCAAAATATTTTAAACGAAGCCTTCTACTAAGGCATGATTCTAGACATCTTTATTAAATTTAGTTTTCAATAATCCCTTTTCTGGGCTATTATTCAACAACAGACAGATTTTCATGTACATCTTTGAAGTGAGGAGCTAAACAGCAAGTAGGTGTTAACTGCACACCTAACAGCACACAGAAGAGACAGTTGCCTTGAATATTTTTCGGTCACTTCCGATATCCTTATCTTTCGTACTACCAAGGTCTGTTCTACCAACCCAAAATGTAACTATCTCCTCATAGAAAGAATTTCTCCCCATTCCTACTCAAATACAGCTAGCACCATGGATTTTGAACCAAGATACTCAACAGTCCTTTTATAACAGACCAAGTGTTAGAGTGTACCACATGAAGAAAAGGAGGTGGTGTCTTCATTAAAGCCAAGAATAAGAGAAGTCAGTAGAAAGAACACAAAAGCATTTAATTAGATTGGAATTTTGATAACACTTCATTGTGTGAAGAAGCCACAATTAAGATATGTTTACCTTGGCAGAAGCATAAACTTTAAAGAAACGCTCCCCTCTCCATTGCATCACTATGTCTCACGGTTTCTATATGCAAGTCCATTATCCAGATGGAGATTCAATGTAGCTAAAAAGCACAGAACATTTCTAAAGGCTGCTGCATAAAGACATTTTACTCAGTTATGTGTGTATATATATACACACACACCAAGAACCATGTATGTGCCTCCAAAGGAAACCTATGAATTCCTGTCTTTGTGTCACATTTGTCAGAGAACACCAACATACACTCTTTTGACCCTCCAGAAAAGCTTGGTGTTTATACAAGCAAGGCAGAAAATTAATAGCTGTTAGAACTTAATGCACAGTAGGTAATGGAGAGCAATACTGCAGCATGTTCCCTTCACAAAGGGATTAGCATTGCTCATGCTCCCCAGTGGCCTCTCCACTGAAGAGGGTCGAGGTCATCAGATGTAGAGGTCATACCTGTTGTCACAGGTGCGACATTGCTCCTTCTATAGCTAATACCTTTTTCTAGACGCACAATTTCAATTCTGACTCTACTGCATGAGTAGAAGCACTGTAGCCCTGATGCAATTTTGTGGTAACTCTGGGTTTCTCAAAAAAAAAGAGAAAGGTCTAATACTCTTGTGATGATGCAGCTCCCAAAGACAGCACCTTGCTACCTGATGCCGTTCAGGGAGTAATGTAATGCTGCAGGAAGTTAAAAGTGTAATTTCAGTAGAAATACTAAGGCAGCAGCAGAAGTTCAGACACAGCTAGAGAACTTCAACTGGTTTAATTCCCATTTGCTGGGGCAAGTGATCTCAAAGCAGGAGGCCAGGGAGAAGCAGCACAGGGCTGATAGGGGACTTTTGTATAGAGAGAGTAGCTGCTGCTCCTCCTTCTCCTCTCTCCTTTTCCAGATATTTTTAAACCAGATTGCTGAACCTTCCAGCAAATCAGTTTACAGCACAACCCCACAGATAACTGGGAGAGGCTGAATGAGCTGCAGCACAGGGGGAGGAACAGGTGAGCAGCAGTAAGAGATGAGAGGGGTGGGAGGGACAGGAGCAGTGGCAGAAAACCCTAAGTTGCCAAGTGCAATGCGTAGAGTAACCGTGGCCTCCAGGGCACAACCCCTGCCCCGAAGGGCTCACACTCCAGTCAAGGCCCACCCCAGGAACTGTTGTGCCTCTTGCTTCACATTCCTCAGAAACTTGCCTTAACCAACTGTGGAAATACTCATTTCATGTACAACATGGAGAACTACGCATTTGACAGGCAGACACTAAGGGCAACATCCTGCTCAGCTTGAGGTCAGAGGATGCTGAAAAGCCTGTAAGAGTGAGGCAGAAAGACACACATAACACTTGAGGAAAAAAAAAGCAGCGCTTTCTGACGGAACAGTCACAAGGACTCAAGAGATACAATCTTGTATTTTCAGGATGTTTGCTCTTGCCCTAGCTAAACAGATCTTTAAACATTTGTACACATATGAAAAGCTTTTCTTCTCCATTTGTAGCTTTCCTCTGTCTTTCTCTCTCGTACTCTCTTCCTGAATCTCCCTTTCTGTGTCTGTCCTCTCCCTCACGTGCTCCCGCTGCAGGAAGGGCAGAAGTGCTCTGGAGCAGCTGTATTTCCTCCTCGCGTGCTCCTTCCCCTCGCCCACTCTGGCGGAGGGGAAAGTACACGCCAGCTCAGCCTGCCTCGTGCTTCGCGGCACTCGGAAAGGTGCGCTGCCAGAGCAGGCCCCTCCACGGCAGTGCTGCCATCCCTCCTGCCTCCACTGAAGGCAAGGCTCTCAAGCGGGGCGCGGGCACTGAGAGGACCTCTTCTTTTTCACACGGCCTCTCAGGCCTCTGCGCTGTGCTCCCAAATGGGGCTTGGAGGAGCTAATGGACAGCAGAAACAGAGGGGAAAAGTAGAAAGAGTGAAAAAGGGTGCGAACGAGGAGCAAAACACACTGCCCATCCTCTGGGGGTCAAGACAACTGAGAACAGCCCTCTCTTTGAGGAAGGTCTTCAAGAATAAAAGAGCACTTTGAAAGTACCTCAGGGTGGGTCCCTGAACTAGCACACACCTTAGTGCCAGAGACAAGTGCTGTATTGCTTTTGCTTTAAATAAGAGGCCTGAGCAGGACGCATGGTAGCAGCTGAAGAACACCTACTGTCAGGGAAGGGATATAGTCCTGCGCTGCAGAAGGTGTTTATGAAGAGACGAGGCACAGCCATTACAGTAGCAGAGGCAAAGGGGAAAACAAGCTAAAGCTTTAAGACTTGTTTACTTGAGGGTCCCAAATTTGACTCCTCCAGAGACCCCCCAAGATCCAGCTGGGAGGGCAGAGACCTGCCATGGTGGCCTCCACCGTAAAGCCTAACTAACAAGGTTCACCTCACCATCTGCTGCAGATGGAAGCACTTGAGGGAGGAAGGCTGCAATGCAAACACCTGCGTGAGTGAGCAACCGTAATGGCGCCCTGCTTGGGTGCCACACGGGTGGGCAGCGGCGCGTGCCGCGGCCCCAGCGCGGCTCTCCCCACCCTGCCGGGCCAGCCGGGACGGCACAGCCTTGGCTGTGCCGCAGCAGCAGGGATGGACACGGATGCCACCCGCCACCTCCTCGAGGGTCCGGGCAGAGGCACGGTCTGAGCTGCCAGGAGGGGCCGGGGGCTGCGTCCGGAGGCCAACGCCATCCTCCATCCCGGGCACGCGCCCAACCCCGGGGAAAGCGGGAAAGCGAGGGGGAAGCAGGGAGGGGTCCCAGCGCCGCGAGCGCGGCTTCGGAAGGCAGGAGGAGCGCGTCCCAGCCCGGGACAGAGCGGTCTGGAAGAGAAGAGAGAGAGAGAGAGAGAGAGAGAGAGAGAGAGGGAAAGAGAAAACAGGCACGAAGCGAGCTCCAGCTCCCGGGCAGGGGCAGCCCCGCCGGCGGCCCCGACCCGTCTCCCCCGCTGGGCCGGGGGGGGGTGTCGAGCCGCCGCCGGGGCCCTGTCCACCCCGCCCAGGCCCCCCCCGCCGCCCCGCCAGGAGCGGGAAGCGAAGCCCCCTCCGCCTCCCCCGCGCCCTCTTACCGCGCTCCGGGCGGGCTAGGCGGCGGGCGGGGACGGCA
The DNA here is from genome assembly GCF_964289735.1 of Phaethon aethereus. NCBI lineage: Eukaryota > Metazoa > Chordata > Aves > Phaethontiformes > Phaethontidae > Phaethon > Phaethon aethereus. Next base: position 24,621,633 of record NC_138580.1, read on the forward strand.
GCTGCCGCCGGCGCTCCAACCGCTGCGGCGGCCGGGCCATGTTGGGCCGGGCGGCTATTTATAGCGGCAGGAAGCGGCGCGGCGCGGCTCTGGGGCGCCGCTCCCCCGCCGCCCGCGCCGCCGCACTTGCCCCGGCCCCGCTGAGGCGCTGCCAGGCGGCCGGGCGGCGGGTGGGCGCCCGCCCCGCCTCCCCCGCCTCCCCCCGCCCCCCGCGGTGGTCGCGCCCGGCCGGCAGGCCCGGCGGAGCGAGGCTTTCCCGTGGGATGGTCCTTCCCCAGGCGGCGTGGGGGTGCTGGGGAAGGACCCCACCGTGCCCCCCGCCCCTACCTGCCGTCCTTCTGTCCCAGGTGTTCAGCGGGCGTTAAAAGTAGCCAGGGTTAAGGAGATAACCGCATCGCAGGGAAAGGTCTTCAGGTCCCCGAGTGCTAGCGACCTGGACTGTGAATATTGGTCGCTTTTCCAGGGATTCACCCCGCCCGAACCCGCATCGGTTCCCTGGCTACACCCGTGACCCGCACCGGCGGGGCGGCTCTCTGCAGCCTCTTGGCCTCCTCGGTTGCACCCCGGCGGGGAGTGCCGGAGCGGAGCGCTGCGCCGTGCCGCTCAGCTCAGCTCTTACCCGGCCCCTGGGAAAGCCGCAAGCCCCGAAGGCCGTTCGGCAGGGTCTCCTCGCACCCCAGCTGCCGGCGCGCTCGTTGTCCGCAGAGCGCCCAACACGCTCCATTTTCCCTGCCGGCCCCCGGTGGCCTCGACAGCGGCCAGCCGGGGAGGGCAGCGGGCAGAGGCACCCGCAGCGGAGTAGGAACGTAATTAAACAGTGGGAAGGAGGTACTTGCTCCTTCTCTTTCAAGGTTTGCAGTATGCAGAGGTGCGGGAAGGTCAATTACCCTTCGCTACATGATGCCCCAAAAGGCATTTGTGCTTCTTACCTCAATTAACTCACGCAGAGATTGCTTTGCCAGACAAGCGATAGATTCTGCTTCCCTTTCCCTCTCAGCTTGACTAAATTTCTAGAAACAAAACTTCTGTTAATGTTTTAGTCCAGCACTGAGGACTTCAATGGAAAAATGCCCAAATTATATGTAATGGAGTAGCCTGGGCAGATAGCAGCAAGGTTTGAAGGGCGAGAGCTGTGTCCTGAGTGCCTATGTGAGCCAACACATTGATCCCGCATGCTTTTGCCTCTGTAGGATTTCACATTTTGGAGGTATTTGGATGTTTTCTGTTTACGCTGTGCATGAACATGGTCCCCCGAGCAGCTGCATAACACTTGTTGTCTAAAATATATGAAAGTTAGGGACAGATGTCCTGAAGAACGTACTTGACTCTCTTGTAGCAGCACGTCCTGGCAAGGTCAAAGACTGAGGAACCTGTGTGCTGAGCTAGCCTGCTACAATTTACTTTCATGTTTTGACCAGGAGGTGACCCGTTGCCCAAAGACAGCATTATGGTGAGACACTCTGTCCTAAGAGCAATGGCATTACTGATTTGCCTTCAGTGTAAGGTTTCAAACCTTGGCAGGCTTTTATGTAGGTCATTTCTCTGTTTCTGTGTCATTGCATACTTGGAGCATTACAAGATGGACACAAAAACATGTATAACTTTTTCTCTCTACCCTCTTCTGACCCGTGCACACAACCTAGATTAGCTTGCAAGAAAAAATTATGGAGCTCACAAATGGAAAAACTGCAGGTACTGTGTGTTTACTGCCTTTCCAGACCTAAAGCTCCCTGAAGAGGGTCACAAATCCACATGAGGCTCCTAGGCATGGCATACTGCATTTGGGTCATTGGTTAGCTGAAAAGTCGTGTAGAGGCAAACAGCTTCCTCTTGTGCTGGGGGAATACCATGTGATGTGTTTATTCCAGGCTCCCTATGGGATAAATAGCAAACACTTATACAGTTCTGCTCGGCTGTTAGAGGTTGGGAAGACATGCTGTGATGGGAGATCTGTGCTGGGATGACAGGAAACAGTGAAAACCCTTGCTAGGAAAGAGTTCTGCCTTCATGGGGAAGCCACTGGGTGACCCATCATGACAGTGCTGCAGTAGCCTACAAACTCCTTTGGGCTCTTGCCTGCTGAGGTCAGTCTGGCCTGTCACATGGTAACAAGAGAAATTGTCCTGTCCTTGTTGTAGGTAACTCACCTGCAACCAGCAGAAGCCAGCAAGGCTCTCGCAGTGAGCAGGGAAACAGTTGACTCTTTTCCTGAGCTCTGCCAGTCTTTTATACTTTATCGGGGACTGAAGTATGATTGTTTCAGAGAATCTTTTGCAAAGCAGTGCGTGATTGCCCCATCTGTTCTTGGGATTTGATTTCAAGAACGGGAGAAAGTACTCCAGAGCTTTGTTAGAAGTCAGTGTCTGCGCAACATTCATCTGAAAGAACCTTGGGAGACTTCATATGAATTTCACAATTTTTCAGGAAGAAAAAGGGAGCGTTGTGGAGGGAATGTACACCCAGGAGCATGCCTAGGGGCTTGGGAGGCTGTGCTAGATTTTGTCTAGCACCAGTAAACACATGAAAATGTGAAGTCTTGCGACTGGACCCAAGTACAGCAACCTTCTAACAGTGTCCAAAGTCAAAAGCATTTCTGATGTGCTAAACTATTGGTGACTTTAAAGGTGACATCTGGCTGCTGCCATACTAGAAAGCAAACTTTCAGGGAGGTAATGTGCCTCCTTTCTCCAATAGCAGCGCAGTGTTTATGCACTTTGCAGGTCCTGTGTTACACATACTCTTTTGCCCTGCTGTCCCTACCCACTGTGGTTTTCTTCAGCTGTGGAAACAGGAACTGCTGAGTCAGCATGCTGATGAAACTCACGCTGCTTTCACACATCTCTGGGTAGACAGCCACAGCAAGGAGGTTGGCAGCAACTTACATTCTGGAGAAAAAATGAGTACTTAAGTTGTCTTAGAGTTGCCTGAAACAATAATCTGTTTTCTTAAAAACTCTCAAACTGAAGGAGGCTTCAGGACCCGAGCATTAGTTGCGAGTAATGATCACACCTAGCATATGCAAGCTCATGGTCAAGCGTTTAGAGCTCAGTGAATGTCATTTTTTGCTCTATTGATCAGCTCAACTATGTTTTACAAAGCCGAGATCCAACTGGCTGAATAGACAGAATAAGGCCATCAAGTTTAACTCACCTGCCTGGTGACGGTGGAGAGCAGCAGCCTGTTCTGATTACAGACTCAGGCAGAGGCGAAATTGCTCCCTTGGAGCTGGTACAAGGTAATAGACTTTAAAAATTCAAATAGCCCCCTCAGAAGGGTCAGGTCTCCTGAACAGCGTAAGTGCCAAAGGGGAAAGAGATGTGGGGGTGACTGCATCTCTGAGAGCAAAATATCTATGGCATGGTAAAAGCTAGCTGAAGGTCAGCTATTAAGGGATGGGAAGGGGAAAGTTAATTGCCAAATTGGTTAAAAATTGGAAAGAGAATCAGACTGAAGAAGATGGAGACGTTCCAGAGAGCTATTCTATTAAGGACATAAATAGGGTGTTATCAACAAGCTCAAAGGGAACAAAAGCAGCTTTAATAGCAAGAAGATGGCAGTTAAAAGATAACTGCTCAGGGCACTATCACTATAAAAGTGACACCTTCTCACCCAGAGGCCCCTGGTCTGCCTTCATTTAAATGAGGTCTGCTTACTTCAGCACCACAATGTTTGCATTTCATTATTTTTCACGCCTCTTAGAGAAATTTAACAATGAGTGTGTGACGCCTGTTTCTTGTTTTGCTTGTCATGAGCATTGTTAGCTGAAGCTCAGAGCCGAAATTTGCCTGTTGAAGGCACCGAGGCAGTAGAGATGCACGTGCGGGTCACACGAGTATTATCCAGGGCCACCTCCCTGGGGCTGCTGGTGCTACCCACGTAGCAGAGAGGAGAGTTTAGTGTTAAGATTGCAGGGAGAGACTACAGTGCTGTAAATGAGAAATCGTTAGACAGTATGTACTCACGCGTTGACAGCAAATTATCTTTGACAGTGACAGTGATTGAGATCGCACGTTTACAACCTCTAAAGCTACTATTTTAGCAGGTGTACAGATGTGCTGACATGTTAAAAGGACAGCAGCAAATGAGAAGAAATAGTCTGAATGTAAGTAAGGGTACTCTCTTTCAGCAGGTAGGTACTGGTAATAGGGGATGTTAGTGGCATGCAATAAAAATGTATCACAAAGGTGAGCTGGGAACAGAGAATAAAGACGACTGGGACAGTTTCAGCATTCAAAACAATGCAAAAAAAAATGCAGATGAACTGTCTCTTGAAGTGTGCTTATTGATGTTTGGAGTACCATCTGTTTGGAGAGTCAGAGGACGATGCCCAGATTCTACAACCTAAGAAGGGAAGTTGTTAGCATTTATTTTTGCCTGGTGTCACGTCTTTTAAGATGCGAGTAGTTCATCAAGACTCAGAGTGATAGGACGGTGGAAGATTTGCTGTGCCCCTAAGACAGATCAAACTATCGCAAACTATTTTCAAAAGTTTTTCTGAGGAAGTGGAAGGAAAACACTGCAACGTGGTAGCTAGCTGGATATGAAGAGAGCAGGCAGGCACACATGTGTGCACGCACACACCCTGGCACACAAATAGGTGGAATTTGGAGGCCGAGACCCAGATGTGCCTTGAGGAAGCTGGGGAAGCTGAACAAAGATACTGTGGATGCTAACCATGAATCTTGTTACTTGATGTTTATTTTTAATGCTAAGATGCAAACACATGCTCCTCTAAGAGGATTGTTCTGTCAATTTTAGTGCCAATGACAGTCCCCCAAATTAAGTCCCAGGCACCACTATGCTGCAGCTTAGCTCATCGTGAGCCCGGGAGCTGCGTGACTCGCTCCGAGGGCTGAGAACTCCCACTGAAGATAAACAGGGCTGTAGCAAGCACTCCATCTGTCAGCAGAGGCTTCGCCCAGTATACAACTTCAGCATTCGTTTACATGGTTAATGATCATCCAGGGAGGCAAAGATTACCATCACCCAAACCATAAGAGCCGAGCAGAGTGTTACAAGTGATCGATTGCCCCAGACAAACTGTTTGCTTTGCTTAGGACTGCAGCTCGCCAAAACATTCTCCAGCAAACGTGTTGCGCAAGTGCCTGATTTTCCCTACAGAGCATTTCAAATGCCTGTCCTCTGCAGACATGACACATTCCTGTAGAGCATTAACATAATAAAAAATATTTTATTAAACTCACAGCAAATTATTTACAGCTGTTAGCAAAGGAGTCCTATTGGCTTGGACAACCAGCTGGGAAAGATGAGTAACTTGTATCACTTGCCCCACCTCTCCTTACTTATTTTTGCGAAAAAATAGGCAGCAGTGCTAGTGTTTCCACGCCGTATTACTGAAACACACACAGGCTCGTTGCTTTTGAACGTTTACTAAAACTCAAAGATCTTTGGCCAAAAGCAGCACTACTTCTCTTTAGCCACTAGAGAGAGCTGCTGCTCAACATTTGAATAAAGTTTGGGTAATTACTCGCGTTGCTCAGGAGAGGAGGTGTCCTGTCATTTTGTCTTACCTAAGTAAAACTGAGATCCACACTTTCCCTAGGAATGATCTTGGTGAAGCTGTGTCTGCTTTTAATGTTCGTGATCTATTTCAGCAGGGCAGGGGACACTTCTCAGGGAACAGAGAGAATTGTGTTCAAGATGTCATACTGAGCAGCCCCAAATCTGAAGCTGCCCCCACATTTAGTCATTACTCAAAATGGAGAATGGAAACCAACCTTTCTGGAGCCGCGTGCAAAGATTATCCTATGGATACCATCCTTCCCCTTCTAGCCTAAACTTTTCCCTTAGGATGCAATTGCAGAACGTCTTTGTTGACAACTGAAAATCCTAAGCATTAACATAAAATGAATGTGGGGCTTCTTATAATGAGTATTATCAGGTAAAAAATAAGAGGGCAGCAACTGCAACGTAGTCACTGGGATGCCTGATGATCACAGAGCAGGGCTCAGTGACAAAACAGGACAAAATATCCTCCTCCGCAAGTCCTTCACCATGGGACTTGATAGTAAAAAATACCCGCGGGACCCAACTGGCTGAGGCTGGATCCTTCCCACAGTAAGGAAGAGTCCCTCCTCTTTGCTGCATCAAGAGTTTCTACAGGTAGAGACATGCATGACAGTTAGTCATTTCAGAGTTGTGCGTGAAAAACCAAGTGCGTAAGCATGGAGTTTGAGATATTTCTGCTGGTTACATCTAGTGTTACAAGAGGAGTCATTTGTGACTCTGCCAATACGAAAACCACAGAGCAGATATTGAAACCAGCTTGAACACTAAAGTTGGATACGGATTTACAGCTCAGCTAAAGCTTGTTTCACTGCTATTGATTTCACTGGAATTGTATCTGTGGGTTACAAAGTCAGACAGTCTTATTAATACATTAACATTTTTAATAAATGGTAAAATGGATCAAAACCTGGCTGACAGCCATTCTGCCTACCAGTAACGCAAGTGTTTCTTTTTGGCAATGAAATGCCACTGAGCAGCAGCTCAGAAGTGCTAAGCATGGAGCCTTACATTTTATTATCCCTGCTCTTTCCCAGCAGGGACCGATTCCCGCCTGCGAAACTTCCAGAGGCTGGCCAGGCTTTGATGGTTAGGATGCTTTCAGACACTGACCGGGGTAGCAAATAGTTTCCAGCTGATGTTCATCCTTGCTGGTTTAGTTCAATAAGACGACCAGCAAATACAGCTAATGTTCCTATAATACAAACTAGCATAAATATACCAAGGAGAAGATGATCAACCACCATCGCAACAAACTTCCATTCTTCTGCAGCCTGGGAAAGAAACAAAGGAGATGATGGTAAAATCTCTGCGGAGCCATGTTTGTTATGGGCATTCTTGTAATTTACTGCCTTGAACAATGGAAAGGCTCTTCCTTAAGTTCCACTGTTATTATCCAAAAAAATACTCATTTTCTTCTCAAAAGCAGGTCAGTGGCTCAGGAAGCCTAAGCAACCCAGAAATGCAAGTTTCAAGACTAAATTGTTTAGAAACCCTGGAAATTTGGTGAATAATTTCATTAAAAAGAAATGTTGAAAATCTTAATTTTTAGGTAAATGGTTAATTTTGAAAGGGAGTTTAAAATGTTGAAAGCAAAATGCTTAGTTTGTCCCAAATGGCTTTTGTTTTTCTATTGCTTTTTCATTCTCCTGGGATACCTAAACAATTTCCATTAATTTAGCTCTAGTCCGTGCTTTCCATGCCTAGTATATACTCTAAGGTCTGAGAAAACGCTTGGACTTGATGATCTTATAGGTCTTTTCCAACCTTAACAATTCTATGACATTCTGTGAAAAACTACTTCTCGGTAGCTCCCTTAGTCTTTTTTCCAGTTGTGGGACACTGTGAACCACCTGGCCTGTGACTGCCTTTTCGCTGGATGCTTTTGGTGGGACCCAGCGCCGTAAGAGCGATCAGAGTGCGAGGTGCTAAGTGCAGCAGGGTTTGGGATTTCCACCCTGTAACTCTGCCTTACGGAGTGACACGTCCTGGCCTGAGGCACCCTCTGCTTTTGTCTTAGCTGCTCCACAAGTAGAAGAGACTGTCGTAATTTATCTAGAGGACACTGCTGATCAGTACTGTTTTGAGGCAGTTCGTAAGTGAATCCAATGAAGTGGCAGCCTTCAGAAGCCACAACCTTCAGTTTATTTTGGGAACTTGACTTTTGAAACCCCCTGAAAGTGATATCAACAGCGCCCAGATGACACAAGCAGCTGGGCTCCACTTCCGAAGGGAGTGCTTGCCAGTAACCCGAAGACCCTCCTTGTAAGTCTAGGAGGAAGCGAAGCCCAGAGATGCTGAAGGCACGCCAGCCCTGCTGAGGGCAATGCTTTATCCGCGTAAGAGGCGTAGGAGTGGTGGGGAACATGAGACTGCAAGACGGAGCCATTCCACACGCTCCAGGAATTTGGTCGCAGGAACAAACACCGTGGTGTAAATTCTGCCCGCGGGAAGGAGCTGCCTCCTTTTCAAGAGCGCGGGCCAAATTATTGTCCCGGAGAACTCTCTCCCCGTCTTCAGGCTATGATCATTTCAGGTCTATGATCATTTAGACAGGTGAAGTACCGGTCCTGAATTATGGGTGCAAAAGCTGCGTCAGCTGTGATAACTGAAATAAAAGAGGGGGTTAACTATGGCGAATGTGCTAGAAGGAGGCAGAGCTAGGTTCTCCTGGGGAGCACTGCCATATGTGACTCTACACGCATTTATCCTGCCTTTGGCTTGCAACGTGGAAAAAGTCAGTAATCAGAGTAGCTCATGACGTGCTTCACTTGCAGGGGCTACTTGTAGCATTCAGGAATAAAACAAAACCTTACTGAAATTGGAACTATCATTTGTAAGTTACATTTAACGCTTCTCAGATAAAACTACTAGCCTTTTGGGGACTGGCTTGCTTGCTGGCTTTTCAAAAGCGACAGGAGATTGCTCACCACAGGGGGAAGATGCCCATGTGGGAGACAGGAGGAATGTGTTTTGGAACTTGCTTACAGCTCTTGAAACTGCTTTGCTACTCACAGACACTCCATGTCTATGGCTTCACATACCATATTTAGAAAATCATAGCACTGCCACTTTTTTTTTCTTTTTTTTTTTTTTTTGACCAAGATTCAATTGCCGTCTGTGACTATTATCTGTCGCTCCGTGTTGACTGCATCGAGGGGAGAAGACTGTCCCCTGCTAAAGCCAAAATAGGGTTTGGAGTGTTTTTGTGAGGCATGGATATTTTGCCAAGGGAAAATAAAATAGTAGCGATTTGAAAGCAAGAAATGAATCATGCACAAAAAATGCCTTACATTACTGGCTTCTTGGTCCGATTTCATTGTTTCCGCAATGTATTTGATTCCCTCTATAGCATTTTTCACATCTGGATTTTTGGTAAGCGGGGAGTAGAAGTTGACAGGCACAGAACCTGGCTTCCCAGAAATTTCAGAAATATCAATGTCTTCTGCAAAAATGTTTTTGTCTTGTTTATCCTTGGACGGTCGTTTCATTGTAGAGAAAAACATGACGTTTGGGATTGTGTCGATAAAGATCTGAAAACAAAGAGGGAGAAGACGACAGTTGCTGGTCGGCGGGGCTGTGTTGCGGATGCAGCTGTGTACTGAACGAAGGCAAAACTCGCCGGTCCCAAATCACTTCCCGTGCGGGATCGGCTGCAGATTCCCTCTTGGCGTATGCCACAGCCTGCGCCTTAGTGACACTGGGGCTTTTGTCAGCCTTGTGTCCTGGGGCAGACAGAATCAGCCGCAGGCCTGTCGCACATTTTTTGGAAACCATTTCCCCCTGCCATAGAGCCAACATCTACACATGAAGGGGCGTGCTACATCCCGGAGCAGACCCCCATCTAATTTGGAACATTTTGCTTATGAATCTGGCTTGAAGAATGGGCTACAAAGGATCTCTTTTGGCTACTTATGTTTGACTTTGCTATTACAAACATTTGTTACACATGCATATAAAGTTTACAATAATTTCCTTTGGAATAACAGAGGCTTGCTGCCAGAGCAATTTTAAGGGCATGCAGTGTTTGCCTGTTGAAATCTCTCTTCTGCAGGGATTGTTCATGCTACAGAGTGAATCTATGTAAGCTGTAGCCTTAAAAGTATAATTAGAAATACACCGAACAATCTCCTATTCGTATCATGGTTTAATACGAACGCAGGCAGGCTTAAAAATAACCGAACGGATCCCTTGTGTGTACCGCGTCCCTGGCAAAGAACTTGTAATGACAGACATCCAATTTTTTCTACACCTCGTGGTTACCATTTAGACTAGCATGCAAGGATCTCCTTGCCTCCCAAGGACTGCGGAGTAACTGTATTTCTTGGAAAAGTACAGAGAAGGTCATGGCTTTTGCTAAACTCTCTTTTCCAAAATGGGGTGCTGAACACAGGTGCCCCCAATGCACTCTGCGCTCCGCACTGGCACGGGTTGGTGGCCTTGGCCATGGGCAGGCAGCAGTGTTGTGCAGTCAGATGGAGGGTTAGACCAGGAAATGTAACCCGAGTCCAGCTGGCCCGTTTTCTGTTCCCTCTGCCTTCAGCCGCCTGCGTTTTCCTCGTCTCTTCCCTGCAAGACTCTACCCCAGCGGACGACTTTGTTACTTAAGGGAGCACCTTAGCAGTCTTGCTGACTTTATGCACAGCTGAGTAGTAAACACTGGTTCTTGTGCCTAGAGAGGTTAAGCGTGATGCATTTACTTCCCCAATTCTGCTTGGCTTTTATTAGAAAACCTGCCAATAAAATATGGAGTGCTCAGTGGAAACCAGGAAACGTGCAAGGCCGTATAGCTCACCTTCCTGACCCAGTGCGGCATGGTGTGAGTGCTTGGGGAGCGGTGGTGGGTGTTGATGACAATGACCGTGATGATGATTGAAGCGATGACAAACACCATTGTAAACAACATGTATTTGCCTATCAGAGGCACCGCACTGGAGGTGGAGGGAATCAGCTCCACGATGACCAGAAGGAACACAGTCAAAGACAGCAGGACAGAGATGCTGAGAGTCATTTTCTCACCTGCCATGCAAAACAAAATGAAACGAAACGAAACAAAACAAAAAGAAAAGGTAATACCATTGCTGTTCCTACCACATTTGGCAAAGAGAGTATTTATTTGAGAGGGTAGGATGTGGATGATGGCTATTCACACATGCACATGTATGTGCATCTGGAGTGCTATCATCTCTCCCAACATCCAAAGCAGTAGCCAAGCTGGCCAAACCTGAGAGCCTAACAGCATCAGCTCCAGCATTAAGATGGGAATCACCAGGTATGACTGGGCTGAGGTATGGGTGATGGATATGGAGAGCTTACGTGCCAGGAGCACCTCATGGGCTGTGCATTTTGAATGATGGAGTGTATGCATCTGATTAATGCTTGCTCCACAGCCTCCTGGGCTGCTTGCCTTACTCCCTGGCAGGCTCATGCTGGGCTGAGTAGGCAGACAAAAAAAATCACCTCTGACACCAGAGGTCAGTTGCTATTTGAGGTCCTCCAGTATGTAGGATGTCACCACCAAACCACAAAACATGATTCACACATCTTTTTTCTATCCAGTTTAACTTTATAGAAAATTTCCCACTGAAAAAAAGTCCATCAAGTATTTCATAGAAGGGGCTTAATGAAATTAAGCAGTATGAAAAGCTGACACGAGGTAAAATGAATGAAGTAGAGGAAATGGTTGCAGGGAGCAAGAGCGGCTCAGCAAGGACAAAGGAGGCCAGAAGAGTCCAGGGTTACTCTCTGTGCCACACAAAGTAATTTCTGTGAGCAGCGAACAAGCTCTTTGCTCTAACACCGCGCCAAAGGGCCTCACTCACCGCTTGTGCGCTCACCTACTGGGTGATATACTAACACTACCTACCTATGGCAAAACATAAAAATCAACTAGCTAAAGCTTTGTTTTGCCGAAGCTAACCGGACAGTTAAGCAGTGACTTCTGTGAGAAATCAGCACAATTTATCATATAGCAATAGTTTCAGCTTTCGGCGCTTACCCTTTATTTGCGGAATGTTTAGAGCCATCATTTTGAGCAGAAGCGCCCAGTTTTTGTAAGTGCTGCCCTTCAAGTTGGCTGGTGATTTCAAATACTCATAATTTCTCAGAAACTTGTTGGCAATTTCTATGGCAGTAGAATGAATAAATTCACATACCTGAATCTGTGGGTAGGTAAAAAACTAACCCGGTTAAAAAGGAGAAGAGCAGGCAGGGGATGATGACGTTCACGATGAAGTAGAGAGGCAGGCGCTGCATGAGGAAGTGGTAGGTGATATCCAGGTATGGGGTGTCAGGGCAGCAAGCGTAGTAAACCCAGTGCTTCCAGCCGCGGTAGTCCTTCATCACCCACTCCCCACTCTCCATGAAGTTACTCAGATCTGGGCGATCACTCTCCTGACAGCAAAAAACCCCAAATTCTTAATATTAGGTGTTCCGAGCAGAATCAAAACCTGGCAGTCACTCAGGAACAGAATTCCCAATGACCCAGGCACTTCATGCATTTTTGGGAGCAAACCGCCCTTTTCTATGTTATTTTGCCTTAGAGTATCATCCTCTACACAGCGTTCAACTAAATACTTTACAGAAACAGTCAGGGATAGTCGACTGAAGAGAACGGCTGATTAAATATTTACAGGTAGGAGACATACCTGAGGGGACAGGGAAGGGGTCCTTGGAAATGGAAAGTCATGAGCTGGGAAAAAGCAGTACTCCTCCCCCCCAAAATAAGAAAACAAACAAAAGCAGAACACCCATAAGGAGGGCTGCGAAGCTGTCAGAGGATAGACAGGTAGGAGGCTGTTAGGGCACAGGAATTATGCGTATGCAGAATTTTAGAAGCCAGACCAGGAAGATTTTGTGTTAGATCTACAAAAAGGGCTCCTACATTTTACAGGTAGGGCCTGCTTGTTTTTCAGTCAAAACAAGGTCATATTCCATTCTAAATCTGAGATTTCCCTGAAGACATATCCAGGTCTTTAGTGCTTTTCCCAAGCACAAACTCCTTGCTTACCGGGTTAATAACAACCACTGTACCATCGTACGTCCACGTTCCCAGCTTCATACTGCAGTTCTGCTGGTCAAATGGGAAGTGCGTGACTATAATTTCACAGTAACTTTTAAAAATAGCTGGTGGTGTCCAGGTGATCAGGCCCGTGTGCTCCAGGAGGACTTTGGTGTATTTAACGATGGCAAAATCACCGTCAGCGCTGCGAAAGAAACACGGACATTAACAGCAACAGGGGCAGCGTGATTAGCGTAGCCCCCAAAGGGTTTGCCTGGCTGTGGATGAACTGGTCCCCCCGGTGCTGCCGTGCCTGCTGCTGGAGAAGGCTGCTCTGAGGGGTGCTACCCCCACCGGGCAGAGCTACCCCTCCCGCCCCTTACTTGTTGTAAAGAACAAGGTCTGGCCGCCAGATATCGTCTGAGGGGATGCGGATTTTTTTCACGCCGCCGTAGTCGTCTGGATTCCACTTGAGGTTGACGTCCGTCCATTGCTAAAGGGGGAGGAGTTCAGCCACTGAGAGCCTCTTCCAGCACTTTGGGGGGTAGTTTCAGTACTTCCGAGAAACATGCACCTCCCTCGCTTTGGGACATGCAGGTAAAGACAAACATATGCTAGTGGGAGCCCCAGCTAATTTTTTACATTAACTTAGATTTTGGTTTAAGAACCTTATAAAAAAGAAAATAATACAAAAGGTAAAGATATGAGACGTCTACTGCTTGAAATACAGAGCAAAATGCTTTTCTTAAGGCTCTTAATGTCTGGTGCACTTTGTTCTTGAGAGCCCAGAAAGAAGAAACGCTCTGCTAGCTGACCCACCTGTCCAAGTTGCCATTGAAAGTATAACACAGTAGTTAATTCCTGGTTGTGTCCAGTGAGTTTATTTGAATTGGATTAAGCGGCTAGCAATATTTGGAGTTACCTGTTTCAGGCGTACGTTGGTTGTTACAATCTGATTTACTTCATCCTTAAAAAAAAAAAAAAAGAAAGAAAAAAAGAAAAGGAGGCAGTAGCAGCAACCATCAGGATTAAAGGAGAAAAAATTGTTTCCTCAGAAAACACGACACCGTTTGGCACTGTCAGGTAAGCCAGCGGCTCAACACGTACCACGCGTTCATATCGTACGTACCACATTAATAAGCTGAATGAGCTGCAGCCCGACGGTGACGACGACGGCGTCCCGATGGTCCTCCACCGGGCGCACCACCTTGTTGTAGTCCCTGAACAAGTCCTCGACGAGGCGAGTCTCGTGTTCGTAGCACAGGGCCAGCCCGGCTGCAGAAGAGCAGGGGTGGGTGGCATCAGTGAGGTGGGACAGGGGACACGCTAAGACGCCGTCAGTCTGAGGTGGGCATGAAGCTGCTGGCTGTGGGCGAGCACCGGGTCCTCCGGGTGACTGCTCATTTCGGGTGTGTGTTATGTGCATCGCAAATACCATCAGCGGGGGTAGCTGCCTATCTGATCCAGAGATCAGCTGAGGAGTAAGGCAACAACAGCCTCCAACCAGGAGACGAACAACTAGCCCTGAGCCTGGACATCAGACTGAGCATTGGGAACCTCCTCCAGGCACTCCCACCCCCGTTTTTTCCTGCAATACCTGTGGACCATTAAGCGCAGAGAATACCCGTAATCAGGGATTTCTGATGTCGCCTTCCCCACCTTCAATGCCACGGAGTTGCCTGTGGCAGCAACGTTAAAGGGCAGGGCCAAGCACAACAGCCATGAGGTGAAAGCACCACCCGGACCCCTTGCACCTGAAGTCTAAGCAGAGCAGGAGCTCCGGTCCACGACAGGAGCTGCTCAGGTCGTGTTCATGGCGAGAGAGAAGGAAACCATTCACAGCGCGGTCTCGTGTTTCCCTCTCCTCAGGGAAGGCCTCAGCCTGCCCGTGGGGAGCTCTGCCCGCAGACTGCTCAGCGCGACTCGGCCGCGCTACGTGAAGGAGCCCTCGCAAGAAGAGCGTCAGGAGTGACAATGGCGGGCGGAGGCAGTGGCTGTAGCAGTGCACCTGCATGGCACTGCACTCCCGAGGGCCGGGGGCTCAGATTCCTGCCTCGCAGAAGGACAGAGGGACCCCGTCTCCAGATCGCCTGTTGCAAAACGAGCGGCCACACCGCGTACCCAGGCTGTAGCTGCTTCGCTCTTATGGGGGAGTAAAGCAAATGGAAGGGGGGCTCGGGGGTGTTTTTGTATGCTCCCTGTTTCAAAGGTGGTGAGAGGGAACAGAACAGCTGAGCCTCGCCGCAAGCGTTTTTGGCAGATCCCATCCTTGCCTTCCCCTCTCTCGGTTTGAACCCTGGGCCACTGAAGTCAGCAAGAATTTTGCTGCTGACTCCAACCTCAGCCCGGACTTCGCCTCGTTTCCTGACTGACTTTCCATCAGCTCCTCTCGCACAGTTGAGCTGAGATGCCAAGGATTCTGTCTCGGCCTTGTGCTGCCATGAGATAGCATTAAAACACTTGTATGCCGTCGAGAAATGCTGCCTGCCGCAGACAAGCACCACTTGCTTCCCCTGCCAGGGGCTGGGGCGGGCAGGACTCGTCTTTCCATTTTTAAATTATGATCACAGCATCATATCTAAGTCAATTAATCCGATTAAAATCCTTCATATTGCTACCTTCTTGGCCGGCTTGATAGGAACTTAGTATACTGCTTGAATTTGGTGAAAAGATTTTAGGATCACAAAATACTTGTTCTTTTAAGGGACGGTTTAAAAAGAATTATCCTGGTACAACTCGTGCAGCTGCAAATCAATTCTGCTTCCTTGTCAGTAGTCCCACGACTTCGTGAAATTCCTTGTAATGAATTTTTACATTTCAAGCCATGTTTACGAGATCCTTTCACACATTTTGAAACAACTGTGTACTAGAGTAAATGGGCGCATGGCAAAAAGACGACAGAGATTAAAAACGATCAGACCCAAAAACTTCTTGCTTCAAAATATCCGGTGTCTGAAATTAGAAACACCTGAGCTGTTACCAGTGCACTTCAAAGCTCTCATTTAAACGACAGGCTGCTCTCCAAACATGCATTCGCTCGTACCGATGCGTACGCAAAGCCCTGGTCCCGCACGCTCAGCAAGGAGCCAACCCCCGTTCAAGGTAACGGCGGGAACACCTTTACCTGTGGAGATGAGGAGGAGTATGCGATGGACCTTCATCATCCCGGCTCCCTCTTGCTGCGGTCATCCAGACGGAGGCATGCGCAACGCGCCTTTAAGGTCTCTCCGGAGGAGGGCTGCGCTGGCTCCGGCCAGGGTGCTGGTGAAATAAAACCGCCGACGTATTGACTTACAGCACCTGTTTTTGGGAAAGACAGCTGAGGGCCACGGCGCCGCCGGGCTGGACATGGGAGCACCGTGTGTTTCACCCGTCAAGTATCTTCTGCAGTTTACAGAAGGTCATTTTTTTCTAAGTAAGTGGCAACATGAGCTGTGACTTAATAAATATATAAATAAAGATAAGAAAAGGATTATCTGTAGAGAAACTGAACATTTCGGTGAGATCTCGGAAACTTCCTGAGCCGGAGACCCAAAGCTGTGCATCATCCTTTTTGACCAGAGCAGCTTGCCAGATTTGGGATTTTGTTCCTCCGAGGGAAACCAGCTCGCAGCCAGTTATTCCTGGTGCACCTCACCAGCGTACAGGCTGCGCGCTGGGGTGAGGCTGCTCCCTTCGCTTCACAGTGGGTTGAGAGATCCTTGAAGAAGTGAACAAATATGTTCAAGAGAGATCCATCTCCTTGAATCTGCTGGGATTTTCAGAAGGTATGCGGTAGAGCCCCCCCCTTGAAAGCTGTTAACTAACCTAAGTAACCTGAAATAAGAGAGCAAACGCTCCCATAGAGAGCTGTATGCTAACTGAACTGTGAAAGGCAAATGGTAAGAATATATGTTTGGTTTCTATAGCAGGGCAGGTCCAGTGGATTCCTAAAGGGCATGCTAAGGCTTGCTCATTATTGTCATAAATCACCTGTAAAAGGGGTGAAAAGTGACGTGTTTGGTAATAACACTCGGTTATTCAGGCTAGCAAAGAAAACGACCAACTGTGAAGAAAAAAAAAAAAAAAAAAGATGAGTTCCTCTGAGCTCACCGATACCACTCAGGAACAAAATCTGGAGACAGATAGTTCTGTGAAATGCTCAGCAGCATGGGAAAAGCAACTCCATCAGTTCCTAGGACAAGAGATGAAGCAAACAGGAAAGGTGCCGCTATAAATCCATGGTATCCTGAGTGCTCTTTGCAGTTCTGGTCCTCTGGTTTCAAAAGGAGGCTTGGAAAAGTCCCAGGAGAAAGTAGCAATGACATCCACGGTACAGACCGGACTCCGTACCTGGAACGGATAGATCGCGTGAACTTTCAGTCTGGAAGGGAAGCCAGAGAGAAAGGGCTTTGGTAGGGTCTGTAAAATCACATGTGGTCTGGAGAAGGTGGAATTGGATTCACTCACTGTTCCAGCACAAAAAAAAAGTAGAGGTCATCAACAGAAACTTGAGTTGGCAGGCTTAAACAAGGCACTCCTTCACACCGTACGGCTGCGGTGGAACTCAGTGCCACAGGAGTTTCTGGTTGCCAGAAGTTTGTATGTATTCAGAAAAATCAGTTTGGTAAATTCATTTCATGCTATTAAATAAAAAAAACCCCAACCCAAGAAGTCTGTCACAGAAACCCCGGAGTCACAAAGTCACAGGAGGCTGGGGCAGTTTCCTGGGGAAATACTCTAAATACTTGTCCTGTTCTTGCACTTTTCCCTAGGCACCCGTTGTTTGGAGGCATTGGACTAGGTGACCTGCCACAACCATTCTTACACACTGCTCCAAATTTCCTTCTCCAGAAAACATTCCCCACAAAAACCTTTCTTAACCTTGCCTCTGGGTGACACCCGATGTTCTTTTTATTTCTTACGGATATCCCTTGTGCAGTCTGCCAGCTGGTTTTGTGTTTCATGCTGGATGCCTTTATTATTGTTATCATCATCATTATTACAGTATTTTAATTTTTTCTTTTAATCACCTCTCCCTCCCCCCAACTCAGCATTCAGCCTCTGCATTTACATTTACCCTCCAGTAAAACCTCTCCCTGTGCCTTGGCCAGCAGCTCCCATCGCCGCAGCTATCTTATTTCAAACAAGCGCTGGCTGCTTCCAACCTTCACCCCGGGCCGGGCAGCTGCTGTGCCCAGCGTCGGTACAACTGCACGGAGGCGTTGCGGGAACGCTGACGATGCCCCTCTGGATCCTCTCAGGCTCCCTCAAAGCATTCCTGCCCACCCAAGGCAGGGCTGGCAGGTTCGCTCCAAAACAGATGGAGGAGAGTATTGCCATGCTCTTTGGCAAATTATAGCTCTTGAGTAAGATAAATTTCTGCCTCCTCCTCGCCCCCCCGCCAAAAAAAAAAAAAAAATATGTCTAGCTGCTTGGAGTCGGGGGGTGCCGAACCGGCAGGAACCCCGGGTCTGCAGCCTCAGTGATGGGCTGTTTCCCTTGCAGCTGAGCTGGGCAGGGCCCCCAGCCCAGCAGCCAGCTCCCCCTCGCTGCCTGGGGGCAGAAGCAGGGATTTGGAGAAGGCTTTTGGGGAGCGACAGCCTGGCTGCAAGGAGTGTTGGCTGGCGCAGACACAAGACTATCTCCCTCCCCCAAAAATCAAAGCAACCCGAGCTCCCGCGGTTAGCTACGGACAGAAGAGGGAATGCTGCTTGTTGTTCATGGGGAACGTGACCCCGCATGACGGAGGTGAAAAAGCAAGGGGAGGGGATGAGCTACACCGCGTGCCTGAATTTGACCCATTGCTATGAAGGTTGGGTTTGGTTTTTTTTTAACCTTCAGAGCATCGAGAGGTTTTTTGACAACTGTTTCATTCCCACACAGCAAAACCCTTTTCACACCTATCTCAACTGCAAGCTTTCCGGCTTGGTTCGTGCAGCCGCCTCGACCTCAGAGAAGCCCACCTCCCACCATGCTAACGGCAGGCCAGGCCTCATTCATGCCCGTTGGGAAGCAGGAGAACTCACCGCTAGCCGAATTTAGGGCATCGCCCCTTTCATTCCTGTACCAGGAGCAAGTGCTGCGAGGGCGGCGAGGGCTTCCGCCCGCTCCAGCCAGAAGAGAGCCGGCCACGACCAGTAGTGCTGGTGGTACGTCTCGCCGGCAGAGTGATGTCAGACAGCCGCGTTGCAAGCGAGCGGAATACCTAAGGCTTTTGACGCAGTGAGGAATACAAGACTTTCGCCAAAATCTTCGTCACGGAACTGCATGCGTAAATGCAGTGCCCAACGAGAAGGGCAGATGCAGGGGGCAAAGCCTGCGTGGGGGAAGCAGAAGTGAAATTAATAAAAAAGAACAAATAAAAAGTAGATCTTACATCAAGGAAATTAAGGGCACAAAAGGTGAAAAATAATAGCAGTGCTCATTTGGGGGTTTTTAGCTTCCAAATACAGCATATGCATTTTTCAATGCATTTTGGTATCAGAAAACGGCATTGCTGATGACGGTAGATTACGGCAGCGCTGGATAAGAGAAGGCAGATGGCGAGACAAGCAATTTGTGAGTTTGCCATGTGCTTGCTACCAGATTGCCCCTAGTTACAGGCAGCACGGCACACACTTCCCGCTGGAAGCCACCTCACACCGCTCTGGCGACTCAACGCTGTTGCCACCAGATGGCAACCGATGGCTAGAAAAGAGGCATCTGGGCACACGCTGGGCATTTGCG
The DNA here is from genome assembly GCF_964289735.1 of Phaethon aethereus. Classification (NCBI taxonomy): domain Eukaryota; kingdom Metazoa; phylum Chordata; class Aves; order Phaethontiformes; family Phaethontidae; genus Phaethon; species Phaethon aethereus. The sequence continues at coordinate 24,640,867 of NC_138580.1, forward strand.
AGAGAACGACCGCAAACGGCCCCTTGCAAGAGCAAAGCAGAGGCAGTAAATATTTTCAAGAAGAAATGCAGCCAAGGGATTAACGACAGTCTCGAGACGCTAATGAATTGGACTTCCCCTGCTTGGTCCAGTGCCTGTAAGAACATGCTAAGCATTAATATACACATAAATACGTATTGACAGGTAGGATTTAAATCCACAAATCGCGAAATTCAAAGTTGCGGTTTTCCATACAAAGACACACCTCAGCCATGCTGCAACTATCTTTTATCCCTATGGATGTTTGTAGCAAATTTGTTTTCGGCGTATCTTTTCTTCGTTTTCTATTACACAGACCGAAGGAATTAAAAATACCAAAAACCTCACTCAGAAGTGGGGGTCTTAACCTCTGCCGTTTCAGAGCTGACTGTATAATGGTCTGCCGTTATAGCTTATGCTACAGCATAGCTGTAGCATAGACATGGTGCACATTTATCAAATCAGAAGGATGCTTCTGAAAAAAGGACTCTGGTCTGGAAGGAAAGAGAAGAGCGAGGAAAAGGTCCACAGTCAAATAGAGAAACCACGATCACAAAAAGCATAGATAGGTCAGTCGCACAAGCGTTAACCTACTGCAGGCGAGGAGAAACACTGCTCCCCTTCAAAGGGGCATCAATCCCCGCGGCCAAGCTGCTCCCATAAAAATGACACTGGCAACGGACTCTCACTTACCAGCTTGAGCAAGGCAGGTGCAGCAGCGAGAATGGAGACCGGCAATAACTGCAGATACAATCAACTGAGATGACAGGCACAAGCTGGCCAGCCCAAAGTGCCAGAGGAATCAGTAAGAAGGGCTGCAGCTTCACATTGCCTCTCCGTCATGGAAACACAAGGAAACCAGCCCTGGGGTTGAATAAAGTTGCTGAATAAAGTAGTGGTAAATTCATCTCCAGCTATCATCTTTGTCAAGGTTGCTTCTAGGGCTCCTATCTGAGTAGCAGGGCTCATCTCTGGGACCTAGGTGAGTCACGCTGGAGGGCCAACCACGGCAGTGAAAGAGGACAAGTCCATCAGATGTGATGCTTGCTCTGCCCTGCTCCTCCAGGCAGCTCAGCACAGCAGCTCGCGTGAGCCACGCTGGAGCCGCAAGGACAGCAATCACAGAATCACAGAATGGTAGGGGTTGGAAGGGACCTCTGAAGATCATCTGGTCCAACCGCCCTGCCAAGGCAGGATCACCAAGGGCAGGTTGCACAGGAACGCATCCAGTCAGGTTTTGAAAGTCTCCAGAGGAGACTCCACAACCTCTCTGGGCAGCCTGTGCCAGTGCTCCGTCACCCTTGGGACAGCTTTGCTGGTCCATCCCCTCATGAAGACTTTCCTGCACAGTAGAACTCCTCAGATACTCTGCTTCTGTGGCCAGGAAAATCTCACTCATACTTGGATGCAGTTAGATGACACGCGTACTGAAGTTATTAAAAAAACTCTGCCCTTTCCCAGCAGCACAAATCACCAGCTGGACAATGCACTCAGCCTGCTACAGACCACTGCTACTACTTGTTGCTACAGAAAAAATCCCACGTCAGAGACTTGTCCTAGAGATATTAATAGAGGGGAAAAGAGCAATTTGATCTGAACTGTTATTCTATAATTGAAGCAGGAGCCCCATCATCCCTGTGCCCAGAAGCACTATTCCACCAACGTCCAGTATAAGCAGCGAATGACTGCACAGACTTGGTTAAGTGAGGTAGAAAACACATCCAGGCTTCACTAGATTTAAACATATTTGGATGACTGCAACAAACTGCTACCAAGCCAAGCATAGGTTCAGCACCTGCAAAGCCATTCGTGTAGCTTGCTCTGAACTTCGCCTGCAGCCACCCGGCAGAGATTCTCTCTCTGCGGACACAGAAAAACTCTGTGAGGCACAAGCCTGAGACCTGACAGTAAACCTGTCTGGGGCAGCGCCCTGGGTGTCAAAGTGGGGACCCGGGTGGGCATGGCCAGCTCTGCCACGTACTGACAGTGGAGTCATCCAAGGCAATGGGCTCCCAAGCGCTCTCCTGGAAGTGTCTGCCTCTGGAGATGGCATCGTATCCTCATCTCGTATTTTGGGTACGTAATCTGATGCTGATTTGCTTTTGTAAGTACATAGTTGAGTTACAACAAGCGCAGAAAGAGACTGTCATTGCCTGACTTCTGGAAATGCGTGTGTATCACCTCATACCCCTAACCCATTCCATACACTGGCTTTCGTGAGTGGGTCAACAGACAGCACGTAGCCTGAAGTTTATCTCTGGATGCTCACATTTACGTATTTGAAAACACATGTCTGTTTTTAAATACAGCTGATTCTCCACTGGAGTCATTGCAGTGCAGACTCTTCAATTTTAGCTTTACATAAAAGCAAGCTGCTTGTTCAGCTCCTATGAGGTTTGACACCTTTTGGCCAGTATTCTGTAATTCAAACCTTTCCTGAAGTCATTTTGGGGGGGAACTCCACTACGCAGCCAGTGGAAAGAGGAACTGGCAATGTGGGGAGTATGTTTTAACGCTTAAACGCTGCTGCACTGGTTAGCTGCTTCTCTTATCAAGTTCACAGGGGGTAAAAGAAAAAAAAGCAAAAGATAAAAATCACATTTTAGGTCTTAATTGACACAGGTCCTTCTCTGATGGCTGGCCCAATAATTGATTGACTACAACCCTTTTGCAATGTCATGACTCCCAAATATAAAAGCAATTAACTCCTGGAACACGGAGCACCCCACAGCACATTCCCCACATAGCCCCGGCTATGGGACGAGAGCACAAACAACCACCTGGAGCTCATCCGCTTCCCGTGGAGCGGCCAGGCCATGGCAAGAGGCAAGCATGCTAGACCACCCCACGCCACACCTGCGGTCAGTGCAACTGGGGTAAACTTCTGTGACGCCGAGAACATCTCCGTGACCCCGCGAGGGCCCCGGGATATCTAGCTTTGTGGTGCAGTTTCTCTCATTGCTAGTATTAGCTGGATAAACTAACAGAAACAAGTATATTTTATTTTTAATTCTGCAGCTGAGCCGACTGGACGAGCGCTCTCTCCCTTCGCGGGTAGCGCTTCCCCTCCCTAAGCCCTCGCTGAGCCTGGACAACCCTTTTCAGGGATCTCTGCCACGCATCCCTCTCACCTAGAGCGGCGGCGGTTGGCCTCCAAAGAGCCCACGTTTTCCTCACGGTGCTATCTGAGCCATCGTGGCGTTTCAAAGCAGGAAACACCATCCTCCACCCGCGCTGCCCATTTGCTCCCGGGGATGGATTTCTACTCCTGCACGTGACACACGTGGATTTGGTGATGCATGCTTCACCCAGGACTGACCTCACGCCCAAACACACGCTTTTATTGCTTGCGCTGGGATCTTTGCCGGCACACACACGGCATTTCGCTGGTGATTAATGGACAGTACTAATTCCTGTGGTTCCCGGCGTGTAGCTCTCACTTGTCATACGAAGCTTCTTTCGCCTCCTTGGCAGGCTGCAAGATCTCCGCCACGTTCGTCTGCCACGCTGGGCAACAGGGAACTTAGGAGCTTGTGTTCACAGCTGATAAAAGATACAAAAAGGACACAGCCTCGACTCAAGAAACACCTTCGAAGTGATGACTGAAGTATTAAAAAAGCCACTTTTGGAGTACATTTTGCAGCACGTGGTGGCTCGGGGCTCCCGCAGGAGGGGCGGGGGCTTGCAGGGGCGAGGCAGGTTTGGCTGGGACCGACGGCCCGCAGCGGCCGCGAGGCGATTTCCGCTCGTCTGACAGCCCGCGCTAACGCTGTACTCGGGATTGCACGTGAAGCCAAAAATTCCAGATTCCCCTGCTCACCACTGCTTGGGGTCTGGCAGGAGTTCAAATCGCCGCGCTCAAGACAGCCGGGGGAGCGTCCTGGCGAGCACACAGAGCGGCGAGGGGCGCAGGGCAAGCGTAATGCGCGCCGTGCGGGAGCGAAAGCAGGGCGAGCAACAGCCCCCTCAGAGAACCCGCCGCTGAGGCCAGGAGCTCCAGCTTAACGACCCCTAACAAAAAGTCTGCTTTTCAGACCAGCCGAAGGGTGAAATGCATCCTCCCGGCAGACGAAGGCCACATCCACAGCGGCTGCTCACGCGGCCCTTGAGTTGGCGTCTCGTTTTCGGGCAAGCAGTCCGCGTTCCCACCTGAAAGCTCACAGCAGACCGAAGCGTGGCGTGGCACGCGGCTTTGCGGTGCTGGCAGCCTTCTGCATCGTTCCGTGCAGCGTCCCGCCAACCCGTGCTGCCTGCACTCAGAAACGAGAGTAAACTCCACGTAACCACTTCCCTTGGCCAGTTTTCCTGGCTATTTTAGGCAATTAATTATGAAAAGTTCATGCTATCTTCCTTCCTGTGCCCCCCTGCACTTGCAGGTCACTGGTGACGTACTGGGATGGGTACTGGGAGGGGTGTGACGCTGACAGCTGGCTCTCCAGGAAGGTTTTGAAAGCAACGAGAGCCTCATTTCTCTGACTGCTTCCAGTGTGCTCACGTGCCGGTGTGATCAGGAGGAAAAAAAAAAACCAAAACCAAAAAACCCACAACACACCCACCAAAACCCACGTCACGTGTTTGGTACACAGACTGCCGGTGCCATCCAGCAGAGACCAGCTGAGAGGAGATGACATTCGCGCTCCTAGGCTCTTCTTAGTGTCTCTGCGTAAATATAAGCGGACTAAAAAGAACCAAAGAAATTAAGAGGGAGGTTTGGGCCGTTTACATCTTTTCATGATGCAGAGGACACAATTTCCACCTACCTTGCAAGCATTCACCAGCAGACGGGTTAGTTAGCGTCCGTCCCTCCCCAAAATGAACGTCAGTGGGGCGGGGGGCCTCTCTCGGACCCCCGCAGGAGGCGGCAGTGGCGGGCGCCGGAGTGCCCACGCTGCCTCTGGTCCCCGCACCCTTAGGTGAAGCAAAGCATCCGGTTTGTTACCCTCACCTTCCAAAACTGTGCTTGCCTCTCAACGTGTGCTGCTGAAAGGGGGGCTCTGACCGGAGCCAGAGGAAGCTTTAAGAGAGGGGCTTTAGCTGGGTCAAAGCTCGCTGTTGAAGCTACTCGGAACAGGATGGGACTGGGGTGTAGGTGCGCTGCCAGATTAGTTTTCCCTTTTTCGTTACCACTACTAGCAAGCTGACAGGATGGCTTAGGAGTGAGGCTAAACTGGCTACCAGAGGTCAGGTGGAAAAGGGAACATCAGCGGGGGTTTTCCGCCCACCGGTGCGAGAGAGGGAGGATAGCAGATCCCTCCTAATGCTGGGTGAGATTTCCAACCCAAGGACGGGCACAGACCACGGAACAAGCCAGCCTGTACTTTCCACTGCACTATCTCCAGCTCCTCCTTTAGCCTTCTCCGCTGCTAATATCCTCACCAGGCAACGCCAAGTCACTTCTTCTCTGCTCCAGGTGAACTTCAGGCCGACCCTTCCCGTTACGTCAGGAAGAGGGAACTTCCAAGTAAGCCCTGGGCAGACCACAACTCTTCTTCCAGCAGAGGGACATGAAGGAACCGCGGGGACTCGGCATCGCACCATGTTTGAAGAGAAATGATTAAGGGGGGAAGCATTTACATTACTGCACATTGAGTGTTTTTATTAGATCGAAAACCAATGTATCCACCCTATTGTAACGCATGTGGAAATGATGTCTTTTCTCTGAAAGGCAAGATTATGTGTGGGTTGGGGTACTACTTGCAGGAGAAGTTGACAGTTTTCTGTGAGGTTTGCAAGTGTTGCTGTAACTCACCTAGGGAAGAGCTTGTGATAGATGCTGCGACTCCTCCGTGCATGCTTGGTCATTGGCCTGTGCCCACTTTTAATAAAGGTGTTCAGACGGGCTTTGAACCTCTTTCTTGTGAGGTGTCTTGTGCTGCACCGCGGTGGTGGTGTCTAACCCACCTTGCAGCAATCTCCCTGTGTTACAATACGGCACCTGAATTCGGGTCACTTACTAGGTACCCTGTAAGAGTCATTGCATGGTCCAGCATCACGATGGGTACACCACCGTATGAATACTAATCTACAAAATTAGTATTTTAATAGTTTGGACAATCCTATTTACATTACTGACACAGTTAGTAATAAGGCATGGAAAAAAAGAGGCAAAGAGAAAAAGCCTAGCATCCAAACTCCGGGTTTGAGAGCAGGAAACAGAAATTACAGGCAACATAGTGCTCAAAAACAAATCCTGGTTGGCTGCCAAGTGTATTTTTCGAAACAATGCCTAATTGCCTCAGGAAATACATTAACCAAAGGGTCCCAGAGGCCTAAGATCCATTTGCTCCCATCCGCCGAGGCAGAGTAGCGATAAAGACCTGAGTAATATGCACATCCTTGAGACAAAATACTCGCAGGAGAAATAGGAAAGGATACTTAACGAAAGCCTCTTGAACAAATTCCTTGAGCAGCTTATTGACACCACTCGTGGGAGAGATCAAAGCAGAAAAAATGGTACTCTGCCCATGAAACGAGCAATGGGCATTAGAGAAGGTCATGAATTGATATACAGAAGGTGGCATCAAGAAGAGTTTCTCTGCGGTGTGGCCCAGGTCATGTAGAGAGTGAATCAGGCCGGCATGGAGACACAGTAAGTCTATGCAGGGGCTCTGGAGAACAGTATGACCCAAAATGCCCGCAACCAGAGGCAGGGGAAGAGCGTGCCGAAGAACCGAAGAAGAGCTGGATCGCTTGATGCGTACGCAAGGCTTCCTCCTCTCGGCACATCAGCCCCCGGCGTCCCCGGGAGGCAGAGCCGGCCCAGCGCTCGCCAGCCCGCTGCTGCCGTGGGACACCCTGGGGAGGGTCGCTGGAGGTGCGACAAGAAGCCCGGCGCCCGGCTCCTCCTCACAGCCCGCTCTCCGGCACGCGGCCTCCGCCGGCGGCCTCCGCCCCTGCCCGCGCACGCGGGGGCCGGATGCGCCCTCCTGCCCTACGTGCTCCGCGCAGCCAAGGCCGCCGTCCACCGCGCGCCGCCCGGGCCTGCCCCGGCGTTACACAACGAGCTTTCTGGGGCTGGTGAGCGCTCGCTAGGCCGTCATTTTACCCGCCTAGGAAAGAAATCCCCGATTGCTGCATTCACTAAACGTCCGTGCAAGTTCCTTGACAGCTACCGACTCGTGCTTCTTGCCAGTGCCCCTCATTTCTTCCTTACAAGTTCGAGGAAGAGGTTTTTTGTGGTTTAATCCCTTCTTTTCCATCTTTTTGGCTGTGGCCAACTGCCTTTTGAGAAGATGTTGATCGGGCTCCATGGAGCGTCTGCCCAGCCCCACGTCGTGCTCCAGGCACGTACCCTGCGGCACTGGAGACAATACCGTCAACCCCTGAACGAGAGATAACCTCCATTTGTCAGGGAAATCGATTCCTTCGGAGAACAAATCAACTTAGTGATAACCTTTACTTCTTACAGACCCAGTTTTTTTTATTGTATTGTCATTTAACTAATACAAATACTAAAAATAGCAATTAAATGCAGAAACCTAAAAATTGGAATAAATGACACTTAGATAATGCGATTGCTTATATGCCCATGCGAAGTATCTTCCTGGTTGGTGAAAAGAAGTATCAAATTCACTGCAAAGACAACATTTGTTTCTGTACTACCTGCTCTACTGGCTACCGCTCAGGGAAGATCGGAGTTTCATTAGGATGGTAACAAAACCAAGATTAAAACAGAGGCTTTGCCTACACGCCTAATGTAAAACCACAGCTGAATTGACGGGATTAAAAAAAACCAAAACAAAACCCAAAAACCAGCCACTGGGTACAGATTCCGAGGGTTCAAAGTCAAGCAAGTGCTTCCCTGACTGCTGTGGTCCTGTCCCCAACGCAGCACACGACCTGTGCGCTTGAACCCGCGAGACGCGGGCTCTGGGGGGGCAGCTTTGGCCCGTACCGGGTGAGCAGGGTGGTTAGCGGACGCTGCCAGCCTTAATTATTTGAATATTGAGATTAGTTGGCACTAAACATACTCTGAAGTTTTATCGTCACTTGGCATGCGGTTTCCTTCGTATCTCATCAGAATTTGAGATTCGGGGAAAACAAAGCGTGCTTATTACAGCAGCCTGACCGCCAAGCTCCCGTGCCTCCCGAGCTTTCCGGGGAGGGGGTGCACAGGCGTTATGGAAAAGTTACGTTTCTCAAGCTGGGGTTTTTTGGGAGTCTGTTTGGGGGTGGTTGTTTGGGTGGTTTGGTTTTGGTAGTGTTTCGGGTTTTTTTTTTTGAGTCGGTGAGCAAACGGACTGCTCTTCTCTCGGCAGTGGGTCGCCATTTCTCCTTTCCTGCAGGAACTTCCATGATCACAAGTCACTTGTTAAACTTTGCCGGAAAAAAAGATTATCTCCAGCAGGAGACCAGCGCTTGGCAGCGGCTAACAAACCTTGCGTGCCCCACATGCGTTGGGGAGCTCGCTCATCCCCAGAGCGACTCGCGGCTCGTTATTTTGGGTGCCTTTTCTCTGCCTCCGATCCAGCTTTGCACCTCAGTGGCCACCGTTGCTTCTAAAGGCAGTCAACAGCGTCTGCAGAGTTGGGGGAGCAGACCTTGCGGCCAGCAGCACCCAACCGCTGCTGCACCGGGCCAGAGAAACCGGGCGCTTCACACAGGAAGGAAACGTCATTTTCCCAATTACTCCTCTTTGCTACACGCTTCCAGCTATACGTTTTAGAAGCGGGACATCAGCTACCTGCCTGAGGCGCGCCTGCTCAGCCGGAGCTGCCGAGGAACAGCCGTGCCCTCCGCCGGCCGTGCCCCGCGTCAGCTGCCGAGCGCTGCCGCCGGGCGCTTTGAGGGAAGGGCGCTTCCGCCACGGCCGGCCGCGGGCGTCCGGGACGAGCACGCAGTGAGTAACGCCACTGCTGCGGCGGGACGGGTGGGTCGAACGCGCCCGCGCGAAGCCTCGCCAGCCTTAATTTAGGAAGAAATCCCGTCTCCTGGTGGCGGAGCTGGCGACGCGGGCCAGCCAGAGCCGCCGAGCCCCTGCGAGGTGCCTTGGAAGGGAAGGCAGAAGCGATGGCTGGTCCGCAGTCTGGGATGCCCCGGGCCTTTAGGCACCCCAGGAGCGAGGAAGCGGATCGCATGCTGCCGGGGCAGCGGGGGGAGCGCAGCGTGGAACGTTCCGGAGAAACGAGGTACCGCTGAAATGCGCGGCGGCTGGAGAGCACGAGGCAGCCGCGGCTGCTGGGGAGCTGTGGTCTCGGGGGGGGGCAAGGCTGAGGTCCGAGATATACAGTTTTCCAGCTCTATCAGTCCACGGGGATACATGAATTGATAAGGTACGCTCATTATTACATGAGTTACGGCAGCAGGCAGCTTTTAGTACTACAGAGATTGAAAAATAAATAAAATCATACTTTAGATTCCGCCCTCTCCAGCGTCCCCAGGTGCTTACCAGCACGCACCCCCAACTTCACCTTTTCCTTCCTGGAGTCCTTCACTCCCCACTTCCAGAGGGCCTGAAGGAACGCGGCCCACTCGTCCCTCTCCTCTCCTGGCTGGGGACGCACGGGGAGGGCTGGGATAGAGGGAGGCACCTCACAGCTCACAGGAAGGGAGCACAGCTGGCTGCAATTGCAATTCCTCCTCCTCCGGATGGTGTTGGCTGCCCGAGGGGAGGGAACGGGTGACACCTCCAAGCTGCCCAAGCAGCCTCACCTGGCTGCTCCCCTTCGGGGCTGCCCTTCGGGGAGGTGCCCCACCACAGCATCTCCCTAATCCCAGCACCTGGTTGTCTGTCTTCCCTGCCGGTCCCAGACTCACTCGCTCCTTCCTCCCTTCTTTCATTGCCAGCCCTTCAAACTGGGCCTTTGGCCAGCCCTTGCCTCCCCAAGGGCAGCCACGCCACTTTTCCAGGACCTGCTGTTTCATTCTCCCATCTCTTTTCTACCCCGGTTTGCCCCAGTTCTTCCACTCTGTCTCGTGCCACACGGTTCTGCTTTCCTTGGTAGTATTTCCACTGTTCACCAAAAAAACTAGGCTCCAAAACATTTCTTGTAAGTTTTGAATTGAATCAGTGTGCCATTTGCCATTGATCTTCTCCCATGTTAGTATTTTCCCATGCACAAGGCAGCGAAGAAGAGGAGCCAGGTGGGTGACACGGAGACACTCGTCGGTCACAGGCAATGCCGCTGCCTTGTCTGCCACTCCTGGCTGCAGCAGCGCCGCCAGAAACCCCAGCTGGAGAGTCCTTTTAGAGTTAGGAGGATTACAGCACAGAAAATTCTAATAATGCCACACCCAACTGGCTGGCAAAACTATTTTTTGGGGGGCCAGAAATCGTAGAAATGGAGAAATTAACACTTGTAAGGACCGCGTACCACCCCAGCGTGAAAGTCCACGTGCCTCGGCCCAGGAATAGCTACCCACCGGGGCAGACGTTTTGGCCACGCTGGGCCGCGCTCCTGGGGACGGACCGTCCACGGATGGAGCGTCTCCCGGAGCGTCTCGACGGAGGGGCGGCTGCAAGGCCGATGACAAGTGACGTGTTTATGCATTGCTTGATCAGAGGGAACAGCGAAATCATTTACAAGTTTGGGTCATTTTCCTTTCACGTGGAAGCGACATGTTGGCAGGGCAGGCCAAAGCGCTTGCAATCGGCGCTGGACAATTTTAGCACCAAGCAAACGTTCTGTGACCTACCTTGCGTTCGAATTTCAGTGGTGCATCCGTCTACTCCAGGCAGCTCCAACTGTCGAACGGTAAACTGCAACTCCAGTTCATACGTAGCTAATTACAACTATATATATACACGAAATACGTGTAGTAGATGGCTGGGCAATACTGTTTTGGTTTAAGAGTTCTGAAGCATTCTTGAGAAGCATCTTGGACAATGAAGAAAGAAATTTTCAAACTGAAGAGGAATTTGTGGGAACCTCAGCGAAGTGTCGGGCTCCAAAGTATTTGGATCCGAATGGTCTTGTCAAAACCGGTGAAACTCTGACTCGCTGCTTTTAAATCAGAGGTCGTTCAGGGTTAAAGTGCCAACATATAAAAATGAAACTAACAGTATTTTTGAAATACGTGCGTTAAGTAAAAATAAATAGCTTAATGCTGAGTTCTAAAAGCAAAATTTAATAAATTAATATATGCATGCCAGATAAAAATACAAAATTACAATTGAAATAGCAATAATAATAAAGGAACACTGCTCAGCATTGCAGATTTCACTGCAACCACCATAAACATCATGGAGAATTACTTAAAGTAACATTTAAAGTACACATTTTGTTTCTGTTAAAAACAAATTCCTATATGATGAAAAAACTGAAAGAAACCCAAGAAGAAATCAGCCCCAAAAGTGGCAGAGAATGACATGAAATGTCAATAAACTGCCAGAGGCTCCATTTCACCTATGTTGGCCTTCTTTTTAGTATCAGAAACCAATTACATAGAACATAAAAGCAAATTCACAACAGGTTTACACGGAGAAACATGCTGAATTACAATCACAAACTATCCAGAACAAAGATGCTGCACCAGTTCAGTTGTTTTCTTCATGGAATGAGTCTCACCAGAGCAGGGAGAACAGGGAGCAAATCATGCAATAGCTTTAGGCTTTTTGTTTTTTTATTTTAACATGATAAACACCCAGGATTACTAGTACTGGAAAGTATGTGTTAACCTTTTTCAACATCAGCTGAATGGCACTACAGAAATGACAAAGAGTTCCTTCATTTTTATCCTGAACACATCGAAAGCTCTAGCAAATACGGAATTCAGCGACAAGAGCCATTAAATTACTTTAAAATATTCCTTCATCCATAGAACACTGTTGCTTCCTTTTTTATTACAAAACCCCCAAAATATTCAAAATAAAATGTCTTCATTTTTTATAAGCATCTCCACCACAAGTCTCTGATAACGGATGTCATTCAATGCAGCCATCGCATCCAGTTCCGGCGCTCTCATAAGAGTTGGTCCAAAAACTATGCCCAGATTCTCCGCACTCATCAGATTCTCCTTTTCATGGAGCGTTACTCTGCAAAAGAAGGACAGTGTTTTTCACATTCCTGCGGCGCCAAACCATGCCCGCGTACGCTTGAAAACCAGGGAAACTGGACAGCGATGTCTGCCTCTTGCGCGTTCAAAAACAGATCTCGTTCAGGCGCAGGAGGGGTTGATGCTCTGCGGGGAGGGAGGGGGCCGAGGGGCGAGTTCAGAGGAACCGGGAGCAGTTTTGCTTTCGGTCTTTATGGCGGCACCGCTTGGAGGCCGCTCCTCTGGGAGCGGGCTGCGCCTGCTGCTACGTTAGCAGTTTTACGGTCACGACAGATGTGCCCGCTGGGATTCTGCCCGGGCCCCTCCGGTGCCGCGGCTCCACGCGGCCACACCGCTCCCCTCTCACGCGCACGTCGGGTGCGAGTTCCCGGCCCTTAGGCACTGCAGGCTAACCGCGCCAAGCTGGATGCCTGGCTCCTCTTCGGGACAAATTACGCCCTGCGGCGAGCACTAAAAAAACCCCCAATTGTCGCTGTGGGGCAGCCAGGGTCTCGCCGTAACTTCACGCGCACGGCGGTCAGCGCCGGCCGTGGAACCTGTGCCCGCTTCCACCCTTCCCTCTCCTGGGGTACCTGCAGCAGCTGCCGAACCGCCGAGCCCCCCGCCCGGGGAAGCCCCCCGCCAGCGAGCTCCCGCCTGCAGGAGAGGCTACGGTGAGACGTTCTGCTCACCCAAAGGAGTCCGACCCGTGCCGAGCCGCGGGCGGAGGCCGGGCTGCGGGGCAGGTTTGCAGCTCGCCTCCAGAAACGCCATTTGCCCCAGAACTACACCCACAGGGGCGGCCATCCTTGGCCGGGGCTACTGCAGAAACACGTCGGCTCAGCAAACGCCAGAAGTGCCACCGCTGCCCAGCCACGATGGTCTCCAGGGTCACGGGATGGCATTTCTTGGCGTGGGCTCAGAGGCAGCCTGTGCTCTGCTCAGCTGCCTCAGCAGGGAGAACGTAGGGTCCTGCCCGGGGCGGGAGGAGGACAGCCTGCCCGGGGCATCCTGACACCAAGCGCGCCCGGCGCTGCCGCACGCCGCAGCGAACGCAATAGCCACGAGCGTGTCTCGAAGCCTGCGCTCTGCCTTGACTCATCCTGGTGAATTGCCTCGCTCAAGGAAACAAGTCTAGATTACGCAAATGTTTTAGTACGCATCATGGTTTAAAGAATCCAGAAGGACTCTCAGAAACAACTAAGAATCCAAGGACAGCAACTGAAAAGAGTCTGGCTAAATTATTTCTCTTTTCACCACTGTGGTATCTTGCATTACATGAACAAATCCTTTGGTATACAAAAAAAATAATTTCAAGGGTTTTCTTTCTTTTTTTCCCTTCTGCCTTAATTTTTATTTTAAAACAGGTGAGACTGATGTTTCCAAGCTGCTGTACTTTCAGTCTCTATTCCAGATGAAGGAGCTGTGTCTGGCTACCTGAATTCAGCAGCAAGACGACAGCCTGTCGAGCACCACAGCTCTTTTCAAAAAATGCATTAAAAGGAACTTTAAAAACAAGTGAATTTTGTCACCCTTCTACCTTATCATTCACTATACCAGAAATACGATGTGCAAAAGCAACTTGCTAACTAGAGCAGCAACAGCTACTCTTGAACAGCGTAAGGAAAAATTAACTTCACACTTCAAAAGCAGCAAAGTGGTGTTTTTTTTTTGTTCCTGAGTCTCTTCATCTCTGTGTCTGTTCTAAAACATCCATTAGAAATGTCACGGAAATAAATGGACAAATCAGGCAGAAACCCTGTAGCTGAATTTTGCCTGTGGCACTCAGCAGAGTCAACATATTCCTACTTGTAGAAAAACTACAAAAGGAAAAAAATCAAGAGAGAGCTTAAAAGAAAGTGGAAAGGGAATGGTTCTTATATATTGACAGTAAGTTCATGTTACTTGAGAAACTAAAACGGATATCCTAACATGCCACATTGATTTTTTTTCCCCTGCTTTCCTGAAAGAAATAGAACCTGTGCTGTTGTACTGGATAGTCATCCATCAGTCTCTCTCCAACGATTTTTCAGCCTACTGACCAATTTCAATCACATCCCAGGGAGAAGGAGAAACCTCGGACAGAATTTATGCTCCTACGGTTTTGAGAAGGTGGCAGGTGGAACGAGGGGCTCCACGCTGGGGAGGAACGGCTGGCGGACCTCACCAGATGTGTGGCTGGGGGCCAATTAACACTGTGCCTGACGGGCGTCAGCTCAAGCCTAGTGTGTGCTGTTCTTTTTTAGGGCATCAGGGATGACCAGGGTCGACAAGACGTAGCAGAACAAGACACCAGTCTATGGCCATTAAGCTGTATTAGTTCCTTGCCCAGGGAGTGACTTATTACTCCCGGAGGTACTAAGGGCTTTTTTTTTTTTTTTTACCGTAAATGTTCACTGTAACCTTAGATATAGAGAAAATTTGCTAGGCAGGTGACTTCTGTGCTTCAGAACTGTGGGTTTTTTTTACTTACTTCCTTTAAGTACTTTGCAAGTGCTTTAAGTGTAATAAAAACAGTGTTTGGGTATTCACTGCTGTGCAGGCTACCGTTCCCCACTGCAGTCCGTCTCCAGGATTTGGTGGGCCTTGCTCAGATTTTTCTGGAGGTCCTAACATGGATTTTCCTAAACATGAATGTGGCTTAGAGTTCTTCCCAGCTAGTCCACCTACCTCTTCAGATGTGCCATGAGATACCGTAATGTTTCACAGTGTGCAGGCGGCAGCAGTTTCAGCGCCTCATGGAGAATTTCCAGCTGTTCATCCGGATCGGTGGTTTCTGAAACACAGATGTTCAACTGTCACCACATGTACAGTCAGAATTCACACGCAGAAAGACAACAACGGTGGCCTGCAGAGGAGACGGGGACTCACAGTTCTGCTGGATGTACTTATTTCCAGAACCGATCCAAACCTCATAGTGGAGGATCTGCCTGTCCAGAGGTGCTCAGAGCACAGCCAGAATGTGAATGGTTTTGGACAACGACGCAAACTGTACTCCAGCAAAAGATTCCCTGCAGCCTACTAAAAAAAAAACCCCTCCCCTGGCAATCCTTGCTGATCGGACTAGTCTTGCACAAATAATCTACAGGTGCAGGCCTGGGACAGCAGAAGGCACTGGGAACGTTGCCATCAGCGTCTTCAGCTGCGTCCATGCTACTGGGAAAGAGCCTTCTCCAGAGGAGGGGCAAGGCCAGCATCCGGCCTCCGTCTTCTACCCACGGCTCCCTCGCGTTTCCAGGTGTGGCTGGCGTGACCGCTACCTTGCAGAGATGCTTCAGGCAGCCAGGATGCTTGGCAGAGAGACGTTCTGGCTGGGTCTACTGTCGTGCTTGCAGACTCACTGTCTGCAAGGCCAGCCTTGAAGGTAGCCTTAGAATGAGTGCTTGTCAGCTTGTAAAAACACTCAAAATGGACAGCTCTAGAAACAAATGACTTCTTATCTTATTTCTAAACATTTTCATAAATCACCTTCTTTCTGGCAACACAAAACCGACCGCCTTTAAATGTCACTGTCAAGTACCGGGGATTCACGCAAAACGTACGAAGCGATGTAATCCATAATGTGTGACGAAAAGGAAGCATTCCTGGTGACAAAGGCCAAGAAAAATGTAACCATGACCGCGTAGCACCACGCG
Organism: Phaethon aethereus; assembly: GCF_964289735.1. Taxonomy (NCBI): domain Eukaryota; kingdom Metazoa; phylum Chordata; class Aves; order Phaethontiformes; family Phaethontidae; genus Phaethon; species Phaethon aethereus. The sequence goes on from NC_138580.1 coordinate 24,656,493, forward strand.
GTCACATTGTAATGCGCGCTGCATGTTCACTCCTGCAGTCTTTACTAAATAGGGCATGCAGGGTAAGGGCTGACGGGAGAGCTATTAGATGAATAGGCAAGTACTGCACAGAAAGGAGAAGAAAAGGCTGAGAATGGAAACCAGGAGGAAAATGCGTTCTACTTACTTGCAGACTCTATAAACTTTGGGTAGGCATCGTACGTGATGAGTGGAATTGGCAAATCCCTGAAGTACAGTTTAAGTGCACCAGTGATAATATTGATATCTTCATACATATTCACAGAAATATCAGCTTTTTCCCCATCTGTGTGGAGAAGGCACTGACATTAAAGCCTCAGAAATGTAAACAGATGCATAACAGCATTCAAAAGAAAAATACTTATTTGCTTAAGCAAACAATATTGAAAGGGACACAACTACAGATTTTGGCTTTTATAAGCAAAACAGAGTTACAGGGCTGTGAAGTTCATTGTTTCAGGATGAAAACCTCAAGCCTTTTTACAGAGAAACCTATGCTTTTTTCATTTCAAAGGATTACCAAAAATGCAGGTTTTTTTTTTAAATTTTAAAAACCTGTTTGCCTGATCTCGCAGTATCTACGTTGTAGAAACGTGTGGAAGTTTAGCTATTTCTGAACACACTGCATTGCCAAACACCACATTTGTCAGCACTGAATGAGAAATTAGGGGAGTCTGGGAAAAAAAGAAAGGAAACCAAGTTAGTCCGCAGCGTCCACATTTTATAGGAAAAACATGTGTTCACCATTCAGCTACAGCGTACCAGCTACTCCCGACCGCAGCGGACACAGCTCCAGACCTTGGCTTCCCCAGTGCATCCCCGCCCTGCTAACACCGCAGAGGCAGATGTTGTCTGAGCAGGTCCAGTCCTCCGGAGGAACCGGAGAGAGCGTTTCCAGCATGGATTTTGGCCTTGGCTTCTACTGGGACAGGGGGACTGCCTTTAGTTTTCCCACTGCCTCTTCTCAGAGAGAAGAGTTTGTTCTCGTTGACCTTCTTTTAGACTGTAATGATTCAAACTTTCTTTGCACTACTGTACTCATCTTATTATTTTGGAGCTTTCATCCAGAAAGATGGATTTAAGTTGCACAGTCCTCTTAAGGCACTTTACCACTGGCCCTCTATCCCTCCCCCACCCCCCTGAGCACAGTTTTACTTGCAAACTAGGGCAGTAGTTCAGAAAGCTCCGTCCTTTCCTATGCGCATCGTTACCGAAGCACAGATGCTGATGGAGGGAGAAAAGTGGATTTTGGCAATAAAGGCCAAAGTGAAGCTGATAATGCTTTTCTGACGGGGAGACTCCCCTTCTGCTAGCACAGCCGCCGGACTCCTCCCGCCCACTGACGCAGTGGAGCGTGAGACAGACGGGGCCGCACAGAAAAATCGTGTCTATTTAATACGTCGGCACAAAGTTCCAGCATGCAGGGAAGACTGTACCTCTGTCAAATGCCATTTTGACGTCTTCGATAAGATCACTAAATCCTGAGACTCTGTACAGTCCTTCAGAATTGAGACCTGCAATGAGCATTTTAACAAGATTAAAATTAGTCTTAATTTTACAGCTTCCTGCCACCCAGGTCTTCCTTTGCCAGGTTCTTCATTTAAGGGAGAAAAAAGCAGACACGTTTTAGAAGTCTTTTCTGTCAGAATGAAATCTTATCCTGGGTTTTTAACCCTGAGCCTTGCATTGGCTGCCCTATCAGCGCTAAATTATGTTTATGCAACGATTTCAGAGATGAAGAAACATATTAAAACAATTACAACCCATTTAAAAATAGCTGATATTAGCATGCTTGATGTTCAGTCATTATTTCAGAATGAAAACAAATACTCTAATTCTAGAAAAGGATCCTCACCGTGGGCTAGGGGATCTAGTAAAAGGAAACTCACCAGTAGTAACTGCCTTTGTTTTAGCACAGTCACTTAATTTTTAAAATAAAAACATTATTGGAAAGATAGGTGCCAATATGTAACTATAAAGCAGTAATTGTCCATTAAGCAATTTCTAGCAGAATCCATAAAAATTATAAATGAAGTAGAAAGCATGAAATAATGCAAAGTGTAATACTGGCTGTGCAGGGTAATTGGCAGTCATAAATGTCTTGTGCAAATCGGTTTTGAGCAGTCATACATTCAGGAGAAACCCAGATGACCCAGATCAATCCAAGCGGATTATCAGTAAAGCAACAAAAGCCCATTAACTATGCCTTACCTCTAGATTCAATTTCCCTAATGCACATATCTACTACCATTGGTCTCTTAGTGAAGTGTGCTTTTACTAGCGTTGTAAGGTCACAGCTGTACACTTTTTTGACGTGCTTCAGGTCTGGCTTGCAGTCATTTGGGACCATCTTGGAACACTGCTTGTGCACATTTAAACCACAATCTGAGAGAAAAATGAAGACAATTAGGCTGGTGTTTGGTGAAAACAAGTCCTGAGGTCAGCACTGCGGAGGACGTACGGCTCCTGCAGGATCTGACCTGATCTCGCAACTACTACTTCTGCTGAGACCTCTTTACCAACAAATGCATGAGGTAGGGACAGACCTGAGCTACACAGATTTTCGACCCAAGACATTTCTTCTACCCCTAGAAGACCTAACACAAAGCGACGATCTCTCCGTATGATTTTGTTGAATCGGGATCTAAGGGCCAGTTATGTTCCCCACCGCTATTACTTACGTTGCTGTCGTGATCTAAACTTTCTTCCCAAGTTGCTGCAGGTTTCCTAACACTCACAGTTTTAATGTCGTGCTGGACTGTGGCAGTTCGACACCTCCTCGAGCAGCCTGGGCGAGACGAAGGTAAGGCTGAGTCTCGGAAGGCTACAACCCCTCTGCAGCGCGCGCTGGCAAGGCAGCGCCAAGATCCGAACCGCTTCAGGGACCCCTGTGCTCTTGCCGGGCGCGGCACCCCACGCATCGCGTTGCTAAGACAGGGCCCGCTCCCCAGCTCGGGGGGGAGCCGAAACGCAGACGCAGGGCTCACCACGCGGGTCGCGGTGCCTTGCTACCCAGCAGTTTGCAAAGGACTTTGCTAAGTCACGGCGGCTGCAATTCTGATGCCCTTTCACAAGGTGGTTCTGAAACAAAGTGTCGGCAGGCACCGAAACGGTTCTGTTTACTTTAAAAAATGACTTAGGGAAGATTCATTGTGTTTTTTAAAAAAACATAAACAAACAACTCCACAGTTTTATTGTAAACACACTGAGAATGAGATTTAGTTTGAGTGAAACTTAATTGAAATCAGGTTACAGAAAAATGTTTGTTCTGCCCAAAACCACTCAAAAATATAACACCCAGGGTTTGGGGAAAAAAAACCCAACTTGGAACAGACCACCAGTTATGCAGCGAAGATGGGAAGAGCAATACAGTCCCCTTTAAGCTACGCACGGACTGCAATCAACGCCGTCAGGCAGCCTCCCATGCCGGCTGGGGCGCGGGACAGCCCCCCGCGACTCCATTTTCAGCGCCGCCCCTCCTGGTTTGCAACGGAGACTCACAGGCGTTTGCAAGGAAACGGCGACCAGCGAGGCCGGCGGCGCTTTGCAGTCAGGGCGTTTGCCACGCTCCGACGCGCACTTGGTATACGCCGAGACTCCCGGTCTGCGAGTTTTTCCTCTACCTCGCGGCATCGCCGTAAGGAGTCCCTGGATTTCTGCAGAATTAAGGGAGGCAGGAGCTTGAGGGATCAACACCTTGATGGAAACCTGTACTTTCCTCTCCCACTGCAGCACTGAGAATCTGTCTGTATAGATTCCCTTTGCATTACATGCCTGCTGATTTTGTCGATACTTGTATTTTCATTAATGATCCATAGATTATTTGACTTTTCTCTTTCCAGAGCAGTAAACCCCAGAATTCATCGCTAAGTTAAATTTCCACCAAGTCAGCTGCAGCCTGCTGCTAAAAGCACTCTGTTTACTTAACAGGCTTGTAAAGCACCCTGCTTTGTCACTTAGGGATCCTCTGTAAAACGTCCAAACTCCGGTTGCAATTAAAGTTCAGCATGTCACCTTCAATCGGTCAAGACTCACACAGATCCCAATCCAGATGAAATGGCTGATTAAAATTCTCTTGAGCTATTTCTACGCAGGAGCGACTTCCCTCCCTCGTGAGGAGCGGTTAACGCGCAAGACAGGGAGGTGCGAACGCCGAACTTCCCACCTGGTCGTGATTTTGCATTGCAAACTTTAAATATCTATCACCAGTGCTACATTTTGGCTGAACTTTGAGAAATCAGGTCCCTCTGTGCTTTAAATAAGGAACCCAAATTCATTGGGAACAGGTGACCTGAATCCCTTCGTGTCGCAGTGCTTCAGCTGTAACATGGGAAGGAGAAGCTGTTCTTGCCTCCTCTGGGGCTTGTAGAAACAAATTTATTAAACGGTTGTGGAAATACAGAGGAGAAATTACTCATCTTTGGCATAAGGTTTGAGTACTGTACCATTAATAAGACTGATGGCTACACTTCTAACAAGACGACGACAAAATACTGAATAGGTGCCGTTAAGCAAGTGCCATCCCGTTCTGCTTTCAGAATAAGGATGAAGTTGTGGAGTAAAAACAATAAGTAGCCAAATAATTAGAGGCAACATCTTAATGCACACACAGAAGGGAAGCGAATTAAGACCACATAGGAAATCTTAATTCTTGAGTTCCTTTATTTCAAAAACCTAACTTTGCAATAATAGTATTTACAAATGCAAATATAATTATTATACGTAGAATTCCTACAACTGCTGCAAGAAGCACCTATTCCAACGTGTGTGAAATGGTCTAGTACGTCTGTCAAAAATGACATCTACAAGACTGGAATGGCAGCATCTCGCTCACGAGGACTCACGTGCGATTTTGAGAGTGAGAATTAGCTTCTTCACACAGACAGCAATATAGCTTAGAGCTATGTTTCCGGGAAAGAAAAACATGCTTCCAAGTATCTTGTACTTGACTTAAAACAATTATCGCATTCACTGAGATCATCCTAATTATATTTATATACAAGAAAATTTCATTTCATCAAAATATCTAACTTACAAAGATCTTTTCAATGTGAAAACCTTGCTTCTGAAAATAATTGCGTTATTGCTAATCCCACAGATTCAAATGGGCTTTGGATCTGACCTCATTAATACCAGAATAATAATTACAAACGCAAAAGCCAATTTTCCTCCTCTCTCATTTGTTCTTCCTTTGCATTTGATCAAGAATTTATGCACCAGCTTGCTGCTTAAGGGCTTACAAACGCCCCTGAGAAACATCTGAAACCTAGAAATATTTCAGATACTTACTGCTTAGAAAACGCATGAGCACTAGGCTGAGTATTATTGGGCTGCGTGGTGTCCTCCTAACAGTCAAGGCACCTTTACCCAGGTGGGCCCCTCTCCCCAGCTGACAACACTTCGTGAAAGGCAGCACAGCCGTGTCTCAGTCGCTAGTCTCTGGTTCAGTTGATAACCAGAGCCCCACATGGATGAAGGATGACTTGCTAGTCAAGATGATCTGTCTTGCTAACTCCAACAAGGTAAAAGGCACATGGGCAGGAGGTCAGCTCTCCTCTCCACTGAGCACTGGGGACGTGCCAACCTTCTACTCCGTACTCAGCTTACTTGTTAGTACTAAAGGACAGGAATTACACTGCAAATTGCATATTATTAAATAAAAATGCCCTCTGGTCTCATTGCAGATGCTTCATGAAAGCTTTGAAACCCATTATCTTAGAATCAACTAGGAAGGAACAAGACAGTAGAGTCCTGAATCTCTCCGCGTGCTGCCACATGATGAAGCTTTAGGCCTGCTTGCCTTGTTCACACATGAGCTTCATGATTTGGCTGGGTTCATTAAGACCAAGAGGATTTCGTATTCAGGGTCTATTTACTTTTGGTTATATCAAAACAAATCCAGAATACCTAAGTTGGCGCTAGCCAACTTTACTCCAGATCTAAAGTAACCAGGAGCTTTATCCATTTCTTACAGTTCATCAGAGTTTATCTGCTGGCTGGCTATACAAATTTGTGAGGAGCTCAGGAAAAATCCCCCTAAAGCATCTTATCTGTTGATAAATCCTGTAATAATACAGGACAGATTTAAAAGACGCAGTCATGAACCCTTGCAGGTCAATAGGAAAACTTCTGCTGACTTCAGTTAATGAGAATTTCACCTTATAGAGAAAAGATTTCTCAGGACTAGAACTGTGAATCACGCACACTATTCCTTTTTACAGTGTTATCAAACTGTGGCCACCTTTCAAATATACCAAATGCGACCAAACAAAAATGCAGTCATAAATTCAAGAGTTTATAGGGAGTTTGGAAATTTAGGAAAAAGAACCAAAAAAGAGTAATTTTAGATGACAGGTTTAAAAGTCTGCGATAAGCTGCCCTGACCTCAGTAGCATACTGATCTAGGAGTTCAGGTGGGCTGTGACATTACTTCTGTGAGAGGTATTAAATTTAAAACCAACCTGACAACACTCTCCTATGATGCCTAGAAAAAGGTTTAGGTAATGTTTTAGAAACAGCTAACGTTAGTCCACTGGCCTGAAAGAACAAATACCATGTTCATATTAATGCGTGAGCAGAGCCGAAGGATACATGGACCTTAATACCACCCCATGAGCACACATTATAAATATTTGCAGAGACTAAAATATACTTAGCTGTCACTTTCTGTTTTACTGCTGATTTGACTTTAGTCAGTTTTAGATCTCCATCAGTTTATGATTTGCTGGCTAATGTGGCTGCTGGTCACGCCGCACTGGAATGACACTGTATGCTACGCACATCACGGTAATTGTATTTTTTAATTATCCCAAAGAAAACTTAGGCATTTTGTCACTCCGAGGAGCAGCTTTAAGAGATGAAAGGTAGATTTACGTCATCTGCAAAAAGTTCTCCTCAGAGGTTCACGGTGAGCGTGGGAGGCGCAGAGCTGGGGCGCTGGCACCGCGCATTGCCTCGGGCAGGTCCACTGCGGCGCTCGCCACGCAGGGCAGCACCAGCGCCTTCGGTAAGCCGACGCGCGAGGATGACGGGTTCTACGCAAGCACAAAGCGCTGGCATCGTTGCTTCTGCAAGGGTGGAAAGGCTATAAAGGCATCTGCTCCCATAAATCAGTCATGAGCTGGTAGCTGTCCTTTCATAATTTAGCGCTCTTTCCTGTAGCCGAGGAAGCAATGTTTTGTCCCCTCGCTGCAGTGTGTGCGAAGGAGCACGGGAACGCAGCAAGCCCGCTGGCCCCGCACGCTGTGCTTCCAGGCACAGGGCAGGGGGGTGCTATGAAGGTCTGTGCTCTTCCTCCTCCTCGGCAGAGCCGTTCCAGCCTGGCTGGCAACACCGGAGCTGCTACGCTGCCTTACATACGTGCCATGTGTTAATGTGCAATGCACATCTGGAAGCAACCGTGGTCCCGCCACAGTCTTAAGCCACTTCATTAAGCAGTGCCGGGGCAAAAATTGCTTCCAAACATATGTGTATGTTCCCCCAAACCCTCTACCATCCATACTGCTGTATCATGCACTATCGAGTACATTGTTCTTTAGGAACAGAGGGCAGCTAGTTACTTGGCAACAAAATTACCTAATACTGCAGAAAAACCAGGGCTTATGAAATAAAAAGAAAAAAAGCCCAAACAAGCCAACCTCCCCTTAGCCCAAATCCGAATACATACGTCTGTGCCTCCAAAAGGCAGACACGTTTGGTGATGATGGTTTGATTTTTATGAAGTCTTGAAAGATCAGTCAGTTCGTTCAAAAACTTCCCTGGCTTCCTGCCGTGACACCTGCCCACCTCCTCGGCAGCTCCCCTGGTGGGCCGCTGGCTTGCTCAAGGCTTCCAGGTCTGTGTGGGCTTGGAGATAAAGCCGCTTTCAGGACTCACAGTTTCAAGAATATGTAGCTCCAGAATAGCTTCCCCATGGGAACGGCTCTGAAGCAAGGCTCTGCTGCCTGATTAGCATTTCAAAATGTGGGAGCTCATTCCTTGCAGGACCACCACCAGATCCCGAGCTGGTGGAACAGCCTGTTGGGCAGCACGCATCTCCTCCAACACCATCACCGCTGCCTGAGGTGGCAGCCCTGACCTCTGTGGCTTTGCTCTGCTCTTGTTCCCTTTTTGGGCTGACTGTCCGTGCCCTACTCGGTCAGGGAAACTGGCAGCATCCGGGTGCGCATCTCAGAAGCAGCTTGGACGTGTTTTTAAGGTACAAGTACGAGCCGAGTGAGAGCTTATCACGACCAAGGCATGCAAAATACCTTAAAAGTGGGCAACACAGTGAGCACACCTCAGGCTGAGCACACACGGCTGAGTTACCGTCACGAGAGCATCAGCCGTCCTCCCAGGCACGAGCAGTGTGAGCTCTGTGTCTACACAACTGAAGCCGGAGGATGGGCAGGCTCCTTTGTGGTCTCCTTCACCCTCTCACGCCAGCGGAGCAACACAGGGCTGTCCAACACAAGGGATTTCATAGCAAGGCAAAGCAAAATGGCAAAGGAAATGGGGCAGCTGTATGTTTTTCAGTTGCTGGAGAAGGAAATGGATTAAATGGGGAAATTAAACGCTTCAGCAGTAATTCACAAAACAATCCTGCTTCGAGACTGTGCTTCAACTTTTCTGAAAATGGACTCCTGGGGCTTGCTGCGGTCAGGGCTGGCAGCAATATTGCTTGGGCTCGGCCAGTGGCAGCTGGTTGCCCCCACACTGATAGTTTGGCTGCAAGTTTATTTCTATCAGTTCTTCAGAGAAAAGTTACGTACTCCAAGGAAAGGAAAAGATAGGCAACTACTACACGGGTGGCAGGCTGAGAAAATCTATCCAGGCAGCAGAAATGACGCTTCACGTACAGCCTCAGAGGGTGGTGCTGCCTGGTGTTAAAAGGAGCAGCCCAAAGCACTATCAAAAGCATCCAAATACAGTTAAAAAAAAAAAAAAAAAATCTTTATTGTAAGATAAGCTAATTAATGCTCTTAAACCAGCCCGTTCCAAAAAATATTCTGATTAAATCACTTGTTCATTAAGAACAACAAGCAAAATGATACAGAAGAAGGAGCAGATTATACAGTAATTTAAACAGTTCTGATGGGCTGGGAAAGAGGACAGGACACACGTGCAGCAGCTTGACAAGTCTACTAGTCTGCTTGGGTAGTACACCAACACCTTCATTAATGCCATGAACTAATCTCTGAGAGCACACACAATTCTCTGTTAATGCCACTGGGTGTTACGTGTTTGTATCATTCATAAAATGAACGCCCTGGTGCACATCTACAAATTTTCTTTGGATATTGTTATAGTTTCTCTCCCGACCACATTCTGGGCAATGAGACAAACCCTGTGAGCACAGGGGAGCCTTACATAGGAGGAATGTAATTAAGAACACTTTTTTTTCTTTTTTTTTTAAGTTCATGTACTGGATTTTGAGCTGGGGTAAACTCTTACGTCCTCATTAGCTTCTGCTGAGCTTCAATGTTTACACAAGCTGGTGGCATTATAATTTCAAACACTTCTTCAGTCATTTCTACTTAAGGCAAAAGCCTGCATGAAAGCACTGTGGAGATGGAGCATGCCATCAGAAAAGGCAGATTCCTTGCATACAGATGAGTCTTCATCTCACAAAAATTCTAAGGGCCTGTGGCTACGATGCAAAAATTGGAAGCACGACCCGCTGAAGCAGTAGGGCAGATGCCTACCATAAGAATTCACTCTAAGGAAGCAAATGTGTCTTTGAAGAAGTTGATGAAATAGAGATCAAATCTGAGAGAATAACATTTAAGGAAAAAGAAATTATTTCTGTTCGGCTGGATATACCTCCATCAGAAATCAGACTGAGTCCACCAATTCATTTCCTACAGGATCCAAATCCTGGCCATCATCCTGAGTCTTAATTTTGGAAGACGACAGTCTTTCCATGTTTGGTGCCTTGCATTAATCCCAAAACCTTTGTAGTCAAGATGACACCCAACATCTTACTTCAACCAATAACCACCCACGGTGCCTACATTTACCTCTTGTCTTTATGGAAGGAAGAGATGTAGTCCTCCTCCTTTGTCTGCCATAAAACCCGAACAAGGAGAAGCTAGGGAGAACCCATCTTCCAGGGGTTAATCATACAAGACTGTATCTGACAAGATACTGAATGCACTCAAGGCTGTACTTTGGTGGACAGGGACACATTCAGCCACGCCGGACTGCAACAAAGCATGAGTTAATGCAGTTCAAGTTGCTAAGGCATCCTTGCTGGTTGCTATGGCACGTGTACCATTATGAATGTTTGGTTCTGGTTTATTATTTTTCGAAGTATTGGCTTCGTTTGTGTAACAAACTAATCTATCAACCATTAGAAATAAGCTCCCCTTTTTCCTCTGGCTCCTTCCTCCTCTCTTCTGAAATGGGTGACATTTATCTTCGTTACCCAGCCTTGGGCTGTCCCACACTCCTCTTCTTGCATGTTTTTGTGCTTCTGCAGAGAAGAGGATTTAAAATGGCTGACAGTAGCCCAGGCAGTAACCCATTTGTATTTGTTAAACTTATCACTTCTGTACAGCAAATAGAGTCCTCCTGAGATGTGCAACTGGTTGCTACAAAAAGTATAAAATTACACATGATCAGTGCAGTTTTGCTCCCAGGTGTTTTCAATGAAGTGATTATGCAGACCACCAGGCAGATTTGGTGCATTTCCCTGGAGTGGCATTGAACCCCATTTGAATGCAAGTGGGCTGCCTCCTGCTAAAAGCTGTATTTTTTCTGAAGTATGAACCCACTCTGAAAAGCAACGGCCTCATGTGGCTCGTTGTGTGCTGTGCCTCATTGTTTCCATATTAAAATAGGCCAGAAGCAAAATGATTACTTTAAAAAAAACCAAAAACCAACCACAACCAACCCTAAGACCCATCTAAACTCAGCCAAACTCAAGCCTGAGCTCTTCCACACTCGTATGTTAACACTGGTTACACAGGTCCTCGCGATATACGTGCGCACCTCCAACTCTTCTCCGAAACACCCAGCCCTGTACAGCTCCCGGCTCCGATGGCTTGTACAGCCTCACACTGCTGAGGGTGAGGCACGGACAAGGCGGACCAGGGAACTGCTGAACCTGTCCTGTTGTCTCCACCTCGGTGGGGCTCTGCCTGGAGTCCCTTCTCCTCCTCCCAGATGCCGATTATCTATGAAATTGGTGAGAATAAAGTCATCTGGGAAGCCCCTAGTTTTCTGTCAGCCGTTGCTGAGGTCGGCCGGTGGCTAAAAGCTAGCCTCGCGGCACGGGGAGGACGAGCTTCGCCACCACGCAGCTCCTCGCCTGCTCCTCCGTCCAGCCCCGCTGACGACGTGGCACGTCCGCAGCTCGCCTGGTTGTGCCCAATGACCTTGAGCACGGCCCAAAAAACCTCAGCCTCCCCTTGCCCCAGTGCCTCGCTGACGCTTCAGCAAGCGAGCGTGGTCGTCCAATATGGGATTTTAAAATATAAATAAGATCACAGAAATTGCTGGAAGCTACCAACAGCAATATGAAACCTTACACAAGACAGAAAGCCCTAATTATAGTTTCTGAACCTATGAAGTCATCTAATACACATATGTTCCTCTACACTGCAAGGAGGAAAAAGGAGACATGCAGTACTTATTACCATCCTCATAAGGAGGAAAGAAAACCAGACTTTGGAAGCTTTTGGAAATTTATAATTTAGAAAAATCTGCATAAAACCAGAAAATCAGCTCTACTTTAGTTTTTTTAAAAAAAAAAAGTTTAGGTTTAATTATAAAAGCAGTATTATTTGCTCATTCCACAGTGCCATGCAGCATTGCAAGCCTTCATACTGTTAGTTTTTATTGATCTTCTGGATCAAAGTCACTTAACATAAATCTGAAAAAAACTTGGTATTTCACCTCAATGCTAAAACTGACGGATTTACTTCAGGCGAGGAAGGAAGATGGCACGCTCACTGGCTCATGTATCATCAAAAAATGACTACTTTAATCAGACTACGATTCAAGAACAAAATTAGGCTTCCCCTTCTAGCACTGTACACCCTGTGCAAAATCAACAGCAGTAAAAAGTACCATCAATCTTCATTCATAACTGAAGGATGTGGCTGCAACCCTAAATACATAGTAGGGGGGAAACTACTGAGAAAGGAAATGCCATTTTTACATAATCATTTCTTAAAACAGAGCTGCATTCTCTAATACACCCTGGAGAGTGCAGTCTATCGATAACAACAGAATATTGCATTCAATAATTGTGAGGGAAGGATTTTAAAATATTTCAATCCTATCTGGCTATGCATTTTTAAAAATTTTACAGTATTTTGCAGTTCTGTGATAAAAAGCCCTCTTATTTGCTCGAGACAAGACTTCAGAAAGCTTTAGACAGAGCAGATTTTCTTAAATTATCTTGAAAATTCAGTTTCCAGGGCAACATATGCAGGTCTTCGTACATCAACATTTCTTTGCATCTTTTTTATAAATGTGGTTGCTTGCTAGAATGTCCTAAAGTACTTCTTAAATACAGTAAACTATTTTGATCACTTTGATCCTTTTTTTTTTCCTTTGAAAAAAGCTGACTGTCCTTGCTTTTCAGAAGAATCACATCAATAAAACCGTCAAATTGTTTTACTTCAGAGAGGCTTTATCCCAGAAACGCCTGCAGTGACTCCCATGCGCGTAATACGTTTCTACCAGCACCTCAGTACGCATCCCTTATTCACCACGCCTTTCCTTACCTTCTTTTCAGTTTGCAAGCAGGAGACACGACGTAGGATCTACGCTGGGCGTCTGCTGGCTTACACACCGAATTAACCCGAACGCCCGTTTCGCAGCAGCAGCGTGGAATTTGCTGATGCCCACCTTGCACGTCGAGATGCTCAGCGAGTCTCATACAAGCGGTATAACAGAAATAAAGCTAACAACACATCTACCTATTTCTTCCTCCCTTCTGAAGGGGTGGGGGGATAAATCCCTTAGTGACGATTATCATTTCCCCTCCATGTGTGCTTGAGACACGCTCCGCATCACTGCCGCGACGCTACCGAAACAGATACCCGAAACCAGCCACAGCAGGATGGGTACGTTTCCTTCTTTGATTTTAACAGGGGTCAGATCAGGCCCGTGCCACACGGCGCGACGGTGGAGCGGGCAGCACGTTGAACAGCTACAACATTAGGACTGTCGTAGGAAAAGAAGAGTGAATGACTGTTACCTGCACATTTTACTCCCTGAGCAATGAGGCCCCACATAAAGTTGGCGCAGTATTCACACCAGTGCGGACCCCTGAACGTGTGCACCTGGAAGACAGCAGCAGAAAGGAAAATTACAGAATGTGACCCAAGTATTTCACAGACATCAATATCAATGTGTCTAAGCAAGGCAGAATTCCTCTTCTTCAAGGGCACCGCGTGCAGTCGCTGGAAGCTTCCCTTTACCACCGCAGGAAAGGAAGAAAGAAACGTAACAAAGATTTAACTGCCAAGGCTCTCGCAGAGCTATGGGAAACAGGGGCTCTCCATCCCGAGCCACCCGCAGCAGCAGCACCGGCTCTGCGGGGGTCCGCTCCCAGGCCATGTGGGGTGGAGGAGCAACGGCGGGTCGCAGCCCTTCTCCCACCGCCCGGCATCCCTCCAGCTGGATTTTAGCCACGGGGCAAGGCTTTTGCAGCAACCATGCAAGAGTTCAGCACTCAATTCCAGCCGTCTTCTGCTCTGCCCTCCCCTTATCGTGTGAAGTGCGCAGGGGGCTGCAAGGTTTCGCCTGGGGCAGAGGGAGTCCGGCCAGGCAAAAATACCAGTGCTACACAGAAATACTGCAAACACACTTCGGGACTTTCCAGTTTAAAATAACTCTAAAAGGAAATTAATTCTCTTCAGACCAATGCTACATATTGAAAACCCAAATGCAATCTAGTAAATGGAAAAAAAGAACCCACTGAACCAGGAAAAAATTCAAAGCTAAAGAAGAAAAAAAAAAACAATGCTGCTTTCAATCCCGGCTCACATGCGTGTTACCAGTCCTGCAGCCACTGTTAGCTGCTTCCGATTTTATTCCGATAAAGTTCCTGCTGTAGGAAACCACAGGATTCTTTACAGAGAAAATCGTTACTTCCTTCACCAGAGTAGGCGGCTTCTAGCCTCTATTCGGAATAGACAGGCTGACCAAAAAAGAAATAAATTCGTAACCGATGATCATAAAGAAATGAAATTTGAAGTGAAATGTAGTGAAAATGCTTTAGGCTTAAGTCACTTGGTTCTCCGGAGTTACTGAGCAAGCATCGGAGCAGGCGGTCACCTCAGGCACTGCGCTGCCCGGTGGGAGCCGCGTGGAGCAGGGGAGAGGAGAAGCTGGTGGAAACGCGCGTGCCTGACGTCCGCGCCGAGCGCTGGCTGCAAACAGCAAAAGGCCAAGCGGCCCGGCCGCGGTGGCGAGCATCCCCCGTGCCACCGACTTAAGCAGCGGCTGGGTCCCGGGTGACACGAACCTCTGGGCAAGCGACAGCCCAAAGCAGCGCCCAGCAATTCAGACCAGGTTTCAGTTTTGGCTACAGGAAGGCCTGCAGCCTGCCGGGCGCTCGCTGCCCGCAAAGCGGCGGCGAGGCAGAGCGCTGCGTTCGTCTGGAGAGCGACTCCTGCCTTCACCAAGGGATTCACGTGCGCGTCTGCGCCCGGGTAGGCTTGTCGTCGCCTCGAGCCCTACGCTGCTGAGCGCCTCCGGAGGAAGCGCCGCGGGGCGAAGCGTCGCGCTCTCCCGGCGCCGGCTGCCCGCCTCCCGCCGCCGCACCAGCTGCCCTCCGCGCCCACGCGCCTCTGGGAGGTGCGATGTGCTCCACGAGCCCCCTTCTCCCTCCAGCTCCAGCTGACGTCTACAAAGCAAGCGATGACGAGCCTGTCGGCAGCTGTAATCTCCATTTTCTTTTTAACTCCGACCACAAAGAGGTTTTTCACACCTTCCTCTCCATTACCCACCTGCACTACCCGCAGTCTCTTGGCTTCCTTCCTCAGCCTTGCGGCTTTTTTCCCAGGTCTTTGGCAGAGTTCCCTTCCCAGAACAAGCGCGTTCTAATATCCTCAAGCGAAACACCAAGCTTTAATGCCTGCAGGACTAACAGAACTCTTTTTTTCAGCGGGGGGGAAAGCTACCTTTCAGTCACCATCTTTTTTTTTGGGTCAAAGGAACATTCCCCCCCAAAACCACTTATTTAAAATATTTCTCAAAATTCCTGTTGAGGAAAATTAAAACGAAAATGACAGTTCAAAAGTTTAAGCAAAATTTTTTTTTTCAGAATCCTTTTCAGTTTTATAAAAGAATTTTTATTTTTTTTTTAGTATTTCTGATTGTAAAGGAAGGGGAATTTTGTCTTGTTCCTTGAAATGCCGACATTTTAACTTCTTTCTTTAGGCCAGAACAAGAACAAATTCTGACACATTAATATTTCTTGCTAAATACAAAGAATGATACTACCCTGTGTGCCCCTGCTTGCCGACTTCAATTCATCAAATTCACTGAACGTGCCATTTGCTGAAGCATTTCTAATGCTTTTCCTGGGTGCTGGGGTCCTATCCCGGCCTCTCCAGGGCCGTCTCCAGCGCCGATACCCGCCAAACCTCGGGTGCCCAGTCTCTAACTGGCTGTTGTTTTAGCAGTGAATACCCGTCCTTCTTGGCATCTTGCTCCCCACCGTGGTCTGCACGTTTCCACCTCCTGGTCCTTCCTAGGAATTCTTCTGCAGGGTTTACCACACCCCAAATCTGCCACTCCAAACTTTTTCCTCCCTTAATTTTTATCATTATGAGCTTTTTTATGAGCTCAGCTTCACTATGTGTCTAATAACTATTATCCACCTAGATACAAAAAAATTACCTTTCTACTAGAGCCAGTTCCCCTGACATTCTTCTGGCTCTCAGCTCACCCCTCAAGGAAGTTTACGTGACTCATCAACTTAAAAATGACTAGGACAAACACACGCTTCCCTACCGACACTGCATGCATCGGTCACCCTTCACAAGACCAAGAATTTGATTCTGATTTTTATATTTAATTCCCCATTCTAAAAATCTGCCAAGCAACTTGCTGGTTTTCAAAACTAAAACATGCTTTCCAGAATAATTTCTGAAAACACTATGACTTTGCCCTTCAAGATCACCATCTCAGCACCACTAGCATTGTTCTCTTGTCCCATGCATCCAGGCTTCATCCAAATACTGAAACGCCTTTCCGTATCATCAGTTAAGAGATCAGCTTCTCTGTTAGACGGTTTATCTAGAGCCTGCTCAGCTTTACACTGCCGCATCCCAATTACTCTTTCTTACCCATTATTCTGATTGCAAACTCAAAACAAGTCAAAAGGCGAGGGTAGGTTTTTCCATGTTCCATAATGCTCTACCTTGCTTCGTCCTTTATCTGACACGCAAGAGGGAGGTTCTCTGGCAGTATTAATTAGGGGGCCCAAAGGCCATAATGTCCTTCCGTCCCTGGTGTATACAACCCCACGGGATCAGCTCTGAAGCCTCTTTCAGAGTTTCTAAGCGGTGCTGTCCTTTTCCAGAGCTCAGTGGCGCCGGAGTGTTAACCTTCCCACTACCACAGAGCTGAACTGGACGTCTAACCCTGCACTGGTCTGAACACGCTCCCGTCTCTGGAAATGAAATCAGACACAGTAAGCGATGCCAGAAAAGAGCGAAAAATTGGTCTTCTGAGGTCAGAACAGGCTCTAATCTTGCTTCATCAGGCTCTAATCTTGCCTCACCCTGCGAAGTGGGACCTGGCAGCACGCTAAGAAGAAACACGTTTGCATCCCTTTGGTAGTTCAAGCGCCAGCACCTGCAAACAATACTGCATTTATTACATGACACTGTTTAATATAGCATTCTGATTTTTATATTTAATTCCCCATTCTAAAAATCTGCCAAGCAACTTGCTTGTTTTCAAAACTAAAACATGCTTTCCAGAAAAATTTCTGAAAACACACCCAGCAGAATCCCAGAGATCCTGACTTAAATTACAAGGGGTTTCTTTCCCCTTATAAAAAGAGCATCTGCCATATGCAGATTTTACCGCCTTATAAAACGTGAGAGCACAGGATTGCCAACTGTGGCTTTATATCTCCCAACCCTTCCATTCTCACTCCCACCCCAAAAAACTTTTTCTCTCTTTCCATGAGGCTTCAACTGCGAGTAATTTTTTTAGGAATGTGGAAAATGGGTGAGCAGGAGCAAAATAACCATTTTTAATCTTAATTTGTAAAATTCCAGGGGAAATATTAAATAAAAAAAACCCAGAATAATTTTAAAGGAAAATATACCTGCTTCAAAAACTAGATAAAATCCTATTACTAAACTGTTCTGCATGTCTGAGGTAAGAGTAGAGCCTCACACTGGGCTTACACCTAGGCATTTCTATTTTGAACTCTCCCGCAACATCAGCAAGGTATAATAAACATTTAACTACTGTGATCTTACGTAGGAGGACAAGTTTTTTCTCTTTAGGTTTGAAAGACATTTCTTGTACACAGGAATAAATAGCTTACTCCTGCAATTAGTAGCTATATGTGTTACAGAATTTCGTTTACTTTTGTTCTGTATTTAATTAAAAGGTTTCTTAGAAAAAGAGACAAACTTTTAGAAGAACCAAATAAAAAACGACCCAGTGCCTCTGAGAACAGACTATACCACAACTGCGAACTCCTCAAGCAGATCTCTCCCTGTTATTTCTCGGGCTCCGTAAAGGCCACTGTTGAAGGTAGCTACCCATGTATCTGATAACTCCACTTACTTTTTACGCGTTTGGTTTTCACGAGGCAGTTGTTCAGCTAGCCTTGGTTGCTAGCCGAAAACCGAGAATGAACCAGCAGATCATTAGCATTCGTAACTGGGAGACTTACATTCTATCACTCGTCAAGGCAGGGAGGAAGAGAATGAGGAAACACCAGCAAAGTGCTGTGCAAACGTCACGTGAAAGAACACAGTGGATCAGCAGAGCTTTAGCAAAGCCGCTGCTGGGAAGAAAACGGGGCTGGATCTGACAAGGTCTGGTTATGCAAAACCAGCACTGAACACAGAAACCAAAACCCTTTGTGACAGTATACAAAAAAGCCTTCCTTGTTGAGGGGCTGCTGCCATGGTCTCCCTGAACGCCTGCTCCATCAGGACCCCTGCTCCATCCAGAGCACCTCTTCCACGGCCCTCCATGCTGAACGGCTGGTGAGAATGACAGGTTTTGGAAAATCCAGGCATTACCATCTGTGTTGGGATGAAATGCAGCAACTGGAGAAAGGATGGGAAAAAAAATTGCTGATCTACCCTCTCGAGCTGCCAGAGTCCTGCACTCTGGGCAGAAGTCTTGTTGGTACTCGGAGAGGAGACCAAGCCCACCGGCGACTGAATAAACGGCACACATCCAGCATCGGTACTGCATGGTGCTCCAAAGGTACAGTTCTGCCGGCTACACTCTTTCAAACAAATTCCCAAGGATGATGAGACACTGCTGATGAAGGTTGGCAGCTCAGCGGTCCTAGCCGATTTGCAATTCCATCAACTGAATTCTGCCTGTTGGGACTCTACCAAGCTTTTAATTGGATATGGGAGACATCGTAAGTCTCAATTAAAACGATGAACTCAGCCTGTATTATGAACGTCTGTCTTCTCTGTCACAGTTGATTCTATCAGGCACTGCGCCTACCCATGCTGGCACCCAGCAGGCATGTCCTTTTCATCCACCCCTGGTCCAGGCAGAGATTGCCTGGATGTGAAGGGTACAGAAGAGGTATTGGTGAGAATGCCAATCGACTCGGCTATCAGTTTGGGCACCGCTTCAATGTAATCATTGCATACATTATGATGATTAGCTACTGCCTCTAAAACAAGGGTGTCAAGCACTCCTAATATCCCAGCACACGAGGAGGCAAATATTGCTGCTGCTGAGCAGTCTGAGAGATGGAACGACTGCCATGACAACCCACACAGCAGAGACTTATCTGTAAGGCAATCGCTTTCATGCGAAAGCATAACAGAAATTGAAGTAACCGAGACCATTGGAACATCCCTTCTCCAAAATGAGACCTGACTTTGCCCAGACCAGCTGGGGCGTTGACCGCGGGGAGCCAAGCCTGGGGCCGCCCCACCGACAGTGTCCAGCAGCTCTTGTTCCGAGTGGGGAGTATAAACAGCATCGCTATCGCCAGTGGATACACACGTCGAGCAGGCAAACCTTCCTCCAGGCCCTCACCCACTTGGAGCTAGGAACGCTGCCACGTCTCGTTCACTTTCTGGTTTGCACTGATCCTGTCAGCAGCGATGGGAATAACTGGAAATTGCGGTTAGGTTGTGCTCCACGAAAGCCAAAGCAAAAAAATGGAGAATAGCACGTTGTCGGCTTTTTCTGCTTGCAAATCCAATGAAAATGGCCACCTTTCTTTCAGGATGGAATAGCAGATTTTCTTCAAATTGATATCTAGTGACTGGAAGATAGTCCATTTTATTCCAGGCCCAAGTTACTTAATACTTGTGTCCATGCAAAAAATTTTTGAACTAGAGGTGAAAGTTAAATAAAATCCTCAGAATTAAAATTATATACATACCATATATGCTATATGTAATGATGTAAACATAATCTATGTAATTATATAAATAGACTATAAAACCCTAAGAGATTCCTAAAGGAACACTTTTGCAATGATGCTAAGGCTAATTTGGTGGAGAAGCTGTTGACGATGAGAGAGCACGCCATGTGCTACGTGCTCCTTGAGGCAAGCTCCCAGCCTCCCCCAGCAGAGCGCTTCCCAGCTTCACCACAGACATGAACTGGTCTGTTCTTGGGGCTGAGCACATGGAAGACCCACAGAAGCCATGTCTGGGGACTTATAAAACTACTGGTGTGGTGGGAAGGAATTACAGCTTAAATAAATTGAGGATTTGGAAAAAAGCTTTTTTTTTTTTTTTAATTATTTTATAAACAGATGCAAAGCTTGAATTCGGAAACTAGCATTATGAAACCAGAAAGGGTTAAATAACACTGTACTGTTTGGAATCTGCTTTGGAAAAGCCCTGGCTTTTCCAAAAAAGTAAAAACGTCAAAGTAACATTAAATAATACCTTAGCAGACTAAAATCCATCAATGCCTAAAAGCCTTTCTGGCTTGAACAGTCTTACAACACACTATGAGTTTTAGAAGCAAAAACATAGAGTTGATGAGATCTTCTCAGATGTTTTGTGGAAGTTCATCTCCAGGTTTGTTCTCCAGATATTTTCCCTGCCTTTGAACACTTTTTTCCCCTCAAGTACTAGGAGCCTAGAGGAAACATCAAATTTCCTGAGGTTTTTTTATCTGTAAGAACGCATGCAGAGACTCTGCCTGGGGACTGTGCTAAAGGCACCCAGCTCTCTTTCTGAATATTCATTTGAGTGCAGCGACTCACTTAAATATGTTTTGAAAATATGTTCAGTGCCCGATCTGTACCTAATTAAAGAAAAAAAAATCAGCATCCTCTTTTCAGCAGAGCTAGACCAATTTACCCCAAATCGGCACCTGCCCCAGTTTTCAGAAGATCAGAAATAGAACCGAGTTCACGTTAGAAGTCACAGAAAAATGGCTCTGCTTACTATATTAAGAGTTTGTTACAGTTTCTCATCTTTTTGAAGCATTTCTTCTGCGCTTTCCATCTCTGCGTTCCCAGCATTCAGGACGGCTTTGCTGAGCAACTCTTGATAGAATAGTAAGATTTGGCATGGAAGTGATTTGCTATGACTTCTTACACTAGCAAAGCACCTCACACAGATGTGATTACAGCAGTAAAATCTGGGCCAGGGCCAGGGTAGCTTATTTGCTTCAAAGTAGCAGTACAAATTTCACCATCAGAGTAACTCTTGTTAAAATCAGCAGTCTCTCCAATACAGTGGTGCTTGAGCCTGTCTATGCTGGCAGTGCCTTTTCAGTAGTGACTGGTCCTCACCTGAGCCTTCACTTTTTCTGCACATTTAAGGCTATATTCCAGCCCCAGTTATTTCTGGAAAGCGTGTTGTCTCTGCTGTGGTGCTCCCTGTTTGTCCTTTCAAATGGGTCATCCTCAAAGAGGAGGCAGATGAGGAATCTCAACAAGCAAGACTCAGCAGCAGCTCTGCTGACTTGGCTTAAGCAAGCGTGGAAAAACACCTCTCCTCTCTGGAGCAAGTGTTGGCTTGAAAGGGAATTATGTTCTGAATGTTCACCGGTTCACCAAGCAGCCTTGCAACTGTTATTTATTACAATTAATTGATTGTGCATTAGTAAGATAATGATTAAGAAACAGCATGACAGTACCAAATACTGCACAGAAAGATAGCAAAAAAAAAAAAAAAAAAGCCTTCTGGAGACATGTCTATTTTGTGAAGAGCAAGAGAGGAATGAGACAATATCCCAGGGAAAATGATGCATAGGAACACAGATTTCAGTCCAGCTCTGACAGGCACGGACACCTTCTTGCTTCAGTGAAGCATCACAGCACTAATCTAGGCAGAAGAGCGATTTTATGCCTTGGACTACTGGCAGTCACGAAACACCTGCAGAGTGCTCCACCGGCTCAAGCCATCAGGAGCCGGAGGCGTCTGAAGGAATACCTACAACCAGCCAAGGGAGCTAAAAATTCCCCAGGGCCCGTGAGTCACAAAAGCTGGAGCGGAGCGAAGACCTTTAAGGTGTTTTGTCCAGGCTTCTTTTAAATTGCCAAGTGATGGGGAGGTTACTGCATTGACTAACGAGTTTCACTACCCAGGAGATTTCTTGCTGTTAATCTCAACTCTTCCCTTTCCTCTTCCTTTGCAGCTGCCATGCCCTAACTCCCAGCTAATGCTCCTCTTCCATGATTGCCCTCCTTGCCATTAACATTTTTCAAGGACGGTTTTCCTGTTTTCTCCAACGCCATGCAAACAGCAGGCAAAGGAGCAAGGTCAGTGCCAAAGTCCAAAGCATGGCCCCAGGTGGAGAGGAGGTGCAGGTGTTCCTTGTCGGGTAGGCATGGACTCAGGCCAGAAGGTACGTCATTAGGTGTATATTTTTATTTAAGGGCAAAAAACTATGGGATGTAGAGGGGAGATGGAGAGATGAGGAGATGCAGAGAAGGAAAGTCCAGAGGATGGAGCAAGAGGAATCCTGTGCGTTCAGTACCCTAATAAAAAATGCCTCACTGGAGAGCGAAGATGGGGTAACCTTAAATCCGACTCAGATTCCCCTGCTGTGCAAGTCCTTTGGCCTAAAGCCCACCTCACACATCCCAACCCAGAGGTGCCCCTCGGTCCTTCTCTGAATAAACAACCTGGAACGTTTCAATCCACATGGCACCTTGTCACAGGCCCCTTTTCCCCTCAAATTTGAGGTTCCTGCTGTTGCCTGAAGCTCCTCCTTCACCTGCCTGCCCAGGAGGTGCTCAGCTGCTTCCTCCCCTTAAAATTATTGAATGGATCAGATATCAGCTAGGTAAGAAATTGTATTTTAATTTCCAAGCTATCACAGTTGCTGTGTTTGGGAACGAGATAAGCAAAGATGAGATTTATAAGGGACAGAAAAAAGCATTTTTATTGGTAGGGTCTGTAGAATAAATTGTAGAATATCAGCTGTAGAATAAACTTATGGGAATGATTAGGTATATATCTACTCTGTCCACTTCTATGAAATGTTAGAGAACTGTCCCCTATGATAAAGCTTCTTTTTGTAAGAAAGTAACAGCACTGACTTCAGCTATGCTCCTTGTCAGCTTCAAAGAGCCCACAGCGCGCTCAGAGCTTCCAAACAGAAGATGCTATTGTTCACCTACATTTGGTGGAAGAACAAACTTGATATCCATCACACACGTGTCCATATAGATGTAAGTGTACCAGAGAGCGTGGGGAGATTTCTTCCCCATAATGGGTAAGAAATTGAAAGAGAGAAAAAGCCTTTCTGTGAAAGAAGGTGGGGCTGAAATTTTGAGGATGCTGAGGCGACTGTCCCGATTTGCTTTGATGATTCATTTTACAAGAGATCTCATTCAGCATGATGGATTTCAGAAAAGCAGAGTATAAGGAGAGAAAGCAAAAGGAATCAAATATGCAAACAGAGAGACCCAATCAAGTCACACTCACAGTCCTAGCTCACCTTCAAATCCCATTATTCAATTAGAGCTAAATAAAATGCTGTGTCAAACAATGTAGATCTCTTTTAGCTGACATATTCAAATTAATAGAAAATGAATGTTCTATGCAAGATTTACAGAGAACACAGAAATATTAATTGAAAACTTTTTATAAATTAGAAAAAGCCCAAATACGCTTAAAAAAAGATTTTTAATACCTAGCTCTCATCCTGAGGAACAGGCATTAAAAACTCAGTCAGATCTGACATTTATAAATCATCACCCCTTTCTTTACTTACAGAGATTAATTTAAGAGAATTCAGCCACCCTGTATTTGCATTTGAGATGTGCTCACGAGGGACCAGTCAGGAAAATATTATGGAGCTGGAAATCATCACCGGCCAGCTCTGCCCGCAGAGCGCCCTGTCTCACTTCAGGCAGGAGACAACTCACATCCCAGCAGATTTAAATAAGATGAAAATCTTTCAAAAACCCAGCCATGTCAGCCCTCCTAGCAGAACCGTCTTTACATTCTTCTTTCAAACAACCCTCAGGGCAAAAAAAGGAGATGAACAGATTTATTCAGGAGACCTTCTCGATGATTCAAGAGTTAAAAGCAGCTTTTGTCTTCACCCCTTCCCTAGGCACCTGCACTCCTGTGAGGACCATCACTACGTTGCTTCCCTGCCACTGTGTTCCTCTACCTGAGCTTTGCAACAGAGTCTAAGGGTCCGAGCTCAGCCTGCGTCCCCACCTACCCACCCCACAGGGACAGGAGGTGCAGGGGCGACGGGAGAACGGAGGTCTCCTAACCTGAGGCCAAGCCTCTCGGGCGTTCGCTAACCCCAGCTCGCCTCCGAGCGGCTGCTGCTGTCGTCTTCCCTTCTCCAAGACAACAGCGCTAGTTGTTGTGCGGCAATGACTCCCCACTTCTCCTCCCTCTGCCGGGACGTCACAGCATTTCCAGTATAAAAGGATTTCTGAGACCCCTTCATTTCCGTGACTAGGGACGTGCCTGATCAAAGAAGCAGCGGGGAAAGGTTTAGGGGTCCCTGTCTGTTCCCTCCCACCCGTATAACGAAGGGAAAATTAGCCACAGAGGTACAGAGTACATCCTCCTTTTTGCTGGTGGAGCCTCTGGGGACAGCAGTCACTATCGGTTAGTTGAACTATATAAAATTATTTAAGTTCTGGGTTGTTTTTTCTTGTTTTGTTTCAAAAGTCTAGCTTCAAGACTCCGAGACTGACATTTCCTTCCTTCCCACATGGGCGGCACGTTTGCTGCTTGGCAGGCAACCTAGGAGACGTCTGTAGACATTTTAAATGATGATGTCTACACACGTGAGAAGACAAATTTGACAGATGCACGGAATGATAAAGGAGGGAAGCGCATGAGCTAATGATGGCCGTTCATTTCAGATCCATAACGCAGTAATTATGAAGGGCTTATGGTTATTTTTTAAAAATGGGAGAGCGGCCACATTTAGAGCTCGTGAACGCCAGCAAAATTCCTTCTGTGGGTAGGCTGGTGGCTGCACACCCCGTAAGGGGCAAGGGGTTTGTTCCCGTCTACTTTTTCATAGCAAAAATGATCTGTGTAAGGTGGCTCCATTTCACCGACTTAAGAGCTACTTCTCAAGGTACGTTTTTCTGGCAACTGTATGTATAAAGGAACTACAGTACAACTATTATAAAGAAAACAATCTGTGTGGAAAGCTTGTGCTGTAGCTATGACCTTGGATCAGACACACGGTTTGTTTTTTAAGAAACTGGAAAACTCACAGCTTCCAAACTTTGCAGAAATAGTTTCTGGAAGAAAAACAAATAAACAAGCCCAAATTAATGAAAATCAGGTTACCGGATTATTTTCAAAACAGATGTGTTTCAGGCTGTTAAAGGAAAGCAACTAAGGAATACAGATGTGCACAACATGAATTATCCCATGTGCGCTATAGCACATGGAAATTTGCTATCTGCTGGCATCTGCAAGAATTCTCTTCAAACTCTAAGGAACAAATGAAAAGTTGCAAGACATTTCAGATCTCTAGAACACTTCAGGAGCCTGTGAAAAAATGCTCTGCATTTAACTGACAACCAGCAGGACTATTTTATGCCAAGCATTCATATTAAACACTTTTTCATATAACGTTTTATACATGGTTTTCAAATTCACGCTTTATTGAAAAACTCAAGTCAAACAAAACATCCTGATCATATAAAGTTTCCCATTTTAGTGATTACCTGAAGTTGAAAGCCAGAAGGTGGTTGAAATAAAATCAGATGGATGATAGATACGTCTATGCATGCATGTGTACATTCACACATGCACATGCATGTGATGGAACTCAAAACTGAAAATAAAAGACCATTAACAGATGCTTATATCATCAAATGCCTTGATTATATTAATGATTTCCCCTTCTCCTAAAATAAATAAAAGCAAATGCTTTTCGCGGGGGCGAAAACCACACATTAAAGATAAAATCTGGGTTTCAGGTACTATATATGAAGTTTGTATCCTCACCTGCAGGAATGTAGTTTAACAGCAGTTCACTTAGTCTTACAAATAAAGACTGCCTCTTATGCAATTCATTTGACCACCGAAAGGTTAAATTACTAAATCCTTACTGGACACTTATTACAGATACAGACACAAAACATGCATATGTTGCATTGACACGTGTCTCTCTTACCAAAGAGCATCGTTTATTTAAAATCATTAAAACAATAATCAGAAGCTATATTGAAGACTAAGTAAATTTTATTAAAACACAAGGTAGTTGCTAATGCCAGCAGCTCCAGTAGCCCCATAGTATAAGCCATGCTGCTCTCCACACACTCAATTCATTAACACAGGAGAAAAGCCAGAAACTAAGGGAAATGCAGACCATCTGCTCAATCCAGATGCAGTAGAACATGCTTCTTACCTCCAAAGCCATTTACCAGCGACAAACTGAGGTAAGATCAGTTTAATCCTCTAATCACAGATCGAAAAGATTTTTTGGCATCATATCATCATAAGTAAAACTGAACTACATTCATTTGCACCCAAAGAAAACTTTGCCAGTTTTTCTCACCTTTAGCATCTCTCTCGGTATATAAAAAAATTCTTAATAACACAGATGATAACCTAGATACGGCAAATATTATTGAAACAAATACATGCACACAAGCAGTCAACAAGCAAGTCCTCATTCTTCTGCTGATACTCTCTAAAGATGTCTAATTGATTTAACCATCAATGAGATTTAATTGAAGCATTTAAGTTCTCAAGAAAGTCGCAGTCAGCATATATATTATTTCCTTTTAATACCGGACCCATTTTAAAACAAAAACTAGAGCTGCTGTGCCTTAAGAAGAAATAAGTGGCGTAATCTCTTACCTTGAAGTTATGAATCTTCTCGTATTTTGGAATATGTTCATTTTCTTTCAGCGTTGCTCTTCTGACAAGCGACGTCAACTGCGAATAAGCAAAGAGTTTAAGAGGTTGCCAGATTGTCACGGATGACTTCTGAGTACCCAGTTTCATCCCCAGGGCTGCTATCAGTAACTCCTGCTGACGGCTCTCCTGCTTCGAGCCGGGCACCGCGGACCTGCTCGCTCTGTGCCCTGACCAGGGCTCTCTGGACGGCATGGCGGAGCTGGCGGGAAGGAGGAACAGTCCCCCCGGCACCGGTCTGCGCCCTGTGTGTATCAGACCCGATTTGAAAAGCCGAAAAGGGCCATCTCGGGAACCTAAAGCCGCTCGGGAAGGCGGCGAGGCCACGGCAGGGCGCTTCTTCGCGGCGCGGCTAACGCAGCGAGGCGGGAGGGCTCCACGCCGCGCCGGGCGCGGGGGCTCGGGCCTGCCGGTGGGCGGCCGGCGGGCCGGGCAGGTGCGGCAGGGGCGGCCGGCGGCGGGGGGGCGCAGCCCGCAGCCGCTGCCTCCATCAGCGCCCGGCGGCGGGGCCGCTCGCCTCGGCCCCCTCCTCCCGCCCCGCTGCCCGTTCCGGGGGGCGACGCGGCACCGCGCCGGGCGGAGCGGCCCCGGCCCCGCCCCCGCGGCGGCCGCAGCCAATGGGGGCCCGGCCGGCTGCAGGAGAGGCAGCGGCGGGAAGGCTGTCAGCGAGGGATGAGTCACGCACCGCCGCAAAACGGCACCTCCTCGCCCTTCGGGGGTGCGGGGGGCGTCAGGGCCCCCTCATGATGCGCGAGCCGCAGCCCCGCGGGACATGACAGGAAGCGGCTCTCCCCGCCCCGGCCCCGTCGGACACGGGCTGACACCGGGAGGGAAGGCTGCGGGCCCCTAGCCGTGGTGCTCGCCACTCTTCCTTTGAACTTACATTTTTCAGTGCCTCGGCTCGTCAAACTCACGTCATCTAGCAGCCTCTTCTAGTAGTGATGTGAACACAAATGCCACCGAAAGCTCCTCACACCACCCCTTCCACCAAACACCTAGGCCCCGAACTGCTGCGGTGCCTCTCCTCGGGGCTTTCTGAACCTCAACGGAAGGTGAATGAGCGACACGCAGCCTCAGGTGGACCGAAACCTGCCGTTTGGGCTGACGCGACCGGCGATGAAACACGCGCAGGACAACCTGGTCCTCGCCGCCCCTCACATAAGCCAAAGGAAACAGTACTTCACACCAGCGTCATTAAAGCGTTGCCACGGGACGCAGCAGAGTCAAGCGTACGCGGCTCGCCCAGGACCCAGGCAAACACGCCGCATCCGCTCGCCGGGGCAGCCCAGCTTGGGGAGGCCCTCTTGGGCCGCACGCCGGCAGCCACGAGGCGACACCACCACGGCCACTTGATGGCCCTTTTTCTTCTAGTGCTCTCCAAGCGTTTGTGAACCGTCTTTGTCAGAGACTGCAAAACCAGACCTTTGGTCTGGCTTACTGTGGCAGCGATTTACACCATGGGGCTGACCCCCATCCCGGCATTCAGGGCCCAAGAGGGCCCTTCCCTGCACACAGCCTGCCAGTGCAGCTGGCCGGGGCGCAGCCCTCCCTCGCCCTGCCACCAGCTGCGGCACCACAACCGCTCTCCCTTCTGCAGCAAAGGTATTTTTATCTCTCATGACTCAGTAACAGCCAAAGGCAAGCACAGTTTGTCGCAGGCTCCTGGGCGGAACTGGTGTATGTTTTGCAGCAGGATCACAGTGTGACCGTTTAGCTCAATCCTGCCAATACAGCCGAGAGCCGTGCTCGCCGTGAACCCCTCCTCTCTTCCCTTGCATGGCCACCAGTACCTTCTCTACAGGTTTTTAAAAAATCTGCTGGGTTTCAGCATAGGGTCAGGTTGCAGAGACTAAGGATCGACATACGTGCTTCACCAACCACTAATCTGCAATGCGAGTTAGCAGCTAATAATCGAAACGCTGGCTATAGATTATACAGGATGAAGCGCTGTCGGGCATTAGTGGCTCATACAGGGGCAGTTTAGGAGTATCTGGCTCAGTTCCCAGTTTCAGTGCAAACAGGAGGCAGGTTGATCCATCCTGTTGAGAAATACTATTCCAAGGGCTACCTGAATCTGCCTGCCTTGCTTTTAACTGTTCATCTCTGCTGCAGGTGAACAAATGCCCCTCTGGCATTTTTCTGTGCATCCTTCTAAGTGTAACACTCCACGGCAACAGGAGATCAAGAAAAATGAGGTGAGGAATTAAGAGATGGCAAAAACTGACCACCTCATCTATGCGAAGTGTGAGAATAGTAGGGACTCAGGGGAAGAGGAAGCAGACAGGCTTCCGAGCTCATTCTCTCCCTTCTTCATAGCTAAAGCTACTTCACAGTTTCATTCCCAAGAACTACATCAGGTAAAAGTCCTCATGGGGCAAGGTGGACATAAAACCTGCCCCAGAGGAGTCACCTTCTCCAAACAGCTTTGAGTGATAACAGGCTCAGGAAGCACATTGTGGAGTTGTAGAAATGTAATTTTGGTACATGCTTCCTTGGAACCCAAAATTGCTCCTATTTTTTAAATGGAAAAAATAAATGATAAACTCTTTGAAAATGGAATTTGTTGGAAACAAGAATCCAGTGATTTTCAAGAGTACATTTACTATCAGAATCAACCCTTACCATTTTGTATAATTCCACTTAAGAAGCAAGATAAAGCACTCTGAATTTTCCTTTCAATCGTTGGTAGAGAATGTGTTTGTTTTTTGACATACTTATTCCTTAATTGTCAGCTTCCTTTTTCCTAATTCTGAAGAAATGATTTATTTTCAATTGCACTTTAGAGTCACATTAGTAGAAACCGATCTCTGGATCCTGGAAAATTAAATCTTAAGAATGCCAATAAAAAAGGTAAGCAAAACTACCCAACAGGGAAAGGTCCTATCTCGTGGCTGTAATTATGAAAACACATTATAATCTGGAAAGTAGTTATAAGATTATGAATTTTAATTCTAACATTACTTTGTCTTACAGTAATCTAACTCAGAATGCTTATTGGTTTTACGTAAATCAGCTTCCCGTTGCTAAGTGCAACGCATTTTCTGCTGTTTACAAATATAGGCATACTGGCCTCAATTATACTTAACAGCCCTTCACATGTGCTATATGCACTATTATTGTGCACACCAGAAACCTAGATCAAAATAAAGTTAAAGCCATAAAGCTAGCAACTGAAGAATTATGAAAAATATATATTTGTTATCCATTTCTTACATGTATCTCCTCAACATAAAGTAGTGTTGTAATTAAAATCCATACAACTGCTTTCAGATGACATAATTCTACAATGCATATGCTCATTCTTCTGCCATTGCCTAACTTTGGAAGTTTGGCTTTGGCTTCTTAACACAGCCCACTTCCCTTTCTTTTGAAAACCAAAACGAAAAATGAAATCCCCGTTGTACACACCTTCCTGACCACAGCTTGGGTCATTGGGAGGGTCCAGATCTTTAGCTTACCAGTACACATGATAATAAAGAGAGAGCAAGCCGCTGTCCTCAGGTAGCTCTTGTCATTGCAGAGATGAGTCACCATCCCTGACAGCAAACAAATGAAGTCATGGGCTTGGGGGTTCAACTCAAATCCTGCAGGAAGCAGTTTGCTCCCGATGCGCTCTCCGGCTCCAGGTGCTCTATGCCATCTCTATTCCCAGGCTGCAAGCAGGGAATAGAGGTCCTGCAGGTCCTGCTTGTCTTACACCCTTGGCTGGCTCTTGATTCAATGCCTGCTCTCCACCAGCGGCTCCTGCACTCCCACCTGCCAGCAAAGCCTCCTCTCTGTAGCCCTTCCATTTTCCAACAGTTATCTTTATAACTTGCTCTGTCTGAAGTCTACCTTAACGAGGACAATTATTAGATACTGTCTGCTACATACTGGATGAAAAGAAGGTAAAAATCTGAGGAGGAAAGTCTTCTCCCTTCCACTCTTCTAAGTAAAGTCTTAATTTTATTTTTTTACTAATTGTTTGTGACAGACATTTGCAAACATTGCATAGTTAGGGAGTTATGCTGTGCAGATTCCAGGAGGAAGGGAACTGCAGGGCTGTCTGTCTTAAATTTAATTTAAGGACATGATTTCACAGGATTGAGGTGAACTGAAAATGGAATGAGGGGAAGGAATAGCTGAGCAACATCTCAGCAGAGCTCACAACCAGAGCAGCCCCTCAGTGACTTAAATGAGCACTAAAAAAGCAAACCCAGCAACACGAAAACCTTTAAACCAGGACATCTGTTTAGAGGTTCTACATTGTACACATGGACTAAAAGGAAAAAAAAACCCAAAAGAAACCCCAAAAGAAAAGAAAAAAAAAGACTGTAACCTGCTATTTCAAATGTTCTCATTTGTTCTAAAACCGCAACCATAAGAGTGGTTCAGCCTAGGTCCTACCGGGACTCCGCTTTCCTTACTTCCCCCTGGAGTAGTCCTTCAGGCTGCGGGAGAAGCAGCTGTTTTCTTGAGCACTATTTGCTCTCGGTGTGGATGTGTATTTTCTGGTACTAAAGTCACAATCAGTCTTATTATGAAGACTCCATAGAATTGATTTTAAAGTCATCCATGGCTTGCAGTAAATTCCAATTAGTCACTCTCTGAAAGACACATTATGTAAGTCTAATCCAGTCACACAATTCAGTCAACACCAGACAAATTATCTTTCTAAAAAGGCAAATCGATGCATTTCCCATTTGTTGAGTAATAAATCAAGATCACTTCAGAAAAAAACCCCAACAAAACAGAAAATTCAAGAATCGGGCTAAGCTCACAAGTCCTAAGGTGCCCAGATTAGACTTGATCAGACCTCCCGAAGCCTACGTGCATTTCCAATACAATGTAGTGCTTAGTTTCATGACCACCTGGCTCCTCTCTCAAACACAGTATCGTGTGTTCATCAGTCTCGGGAATGCACTGCAGGCTTTTCATTCTCATATGGTATTTTCATATTGTTATGACTAAATACGCCTTTATGGTTTCAGACTTCATATATAATATGATCCCTTCCCTCTAAGGAATGTATTTTAATAATAATAACAACCAGCAGTTATACGGTATGCATTTTTTTTTAAATCAGAGATGATGCCCTATTGTACGTATCTCAAGAAACAAGACTGCTCTGCAGTTAGCCACTGCACATTTTGTCGTGTTCTGTCTCACTGTATAGCTAACTTAGCCAAACATATATGCTCAGAAAATCCTTCCTTGCCTGAACACTTTTATGAGCGTATTTTATGGGCTCAGTACATGATTTTCAAAAGCTAATCACTCAGATTGTGAAACTGAGCCCAATTTCCTCAATGCAGTTCTTGGTGGAAGCTTCTTCCATGCTAAATACAATTTTCCCAGTCATATCTTTCACAGAATTGTTCCAAGGGGGGAAGGGGAGCCCAAAATTTTACTTTTTATTTAAAATTGGCAATAAGCTGTTTTCATTGCATTTTCTTCACTTGTAGACATGCTAATGCCAGGCGTAGCCTCCGCCCCCAGACAGATGGTGTGAGCGGAGGGTAGGAATGCTATTCAAAGAAAAAGTTCAACCTGAGAGCTGACAATTCAGGAGCTGAATGGGAAGGACCATCATGCAGTCTCAGCCACCAGTGCAAGACTTCTCTTGCTGCCATTCCAGCACAGCCACATTACCTAGCGCATGGACTGCATCAGGCTCATACAACGCTTAAAGTAAACTGGGATCCTCAGGCAACACACAACCCCCTTTGAGTCCACCGTTACCCACAGGGCAGTTGGGGTTTGAGACATAGCTGAATGATGAAAACTGACTGCTGAGAAAAGTTCTATTTTTTCTAACGAAATTTTCCAAATGGACTAGCTTTTAATTAAATCAGACCTTCCCCCCACAGTGAAATACTTCTTGCAAAATCTAAAGAAATTGCTATTTATATTTTTTATTTTTTATTTCTGATAGAAGTGTATGTGATTTTCGCAGCAGGTAATGAATATTTTTATATCTAGAATTTTAAAAAAAAGTTTTAGAATTCAGCCAAAGTGTTGGCTTGATTTAAAGTATGATTGTTAAACTGAAAAAAAAAAAACAACCTAAACCAAAGTTTCAATTATGGAAAAAGTGTTGCCCGATATTGCTGCTAGAAATTACTGCGTAAAAAGTGAGTTCATTTGGTACTATATTGTACAATGCAATTAGAGTGTATTAGCATTATTTGGGAAGATTTTATGCTCGCACCGATGTGCTTACCAGAAATACCCTGAAGTGCCCTTGTTTTTGTAACAAGGGAGCATACTCATAAACAAGCAGAGAGATGGTAGGGGAAGCCAAACAGAAAAGTTGTTTTTCTGTGGCTTTAGTCCTACAACCTAACCAGTCACTGCCGCTGATTCGGATCTAGGTCAGTTGGCTTATTTTGCTCCTAGTGGCATGACGGGTTGTAGATTTGCTCCTGGCAGTTACCAATACGGGCCTTTGGGAAGTGACAAGTCGAAACGGCACGCTGGCAAAAAGGACCCACTGTGAGTATTTCTCCCTTTGAATAACTGACAAGGCAAAAACAATTAACGTTTGCTGTTCTGGATAGTGGCACAAAAGTACGGCACTTTTCAGTGGCAAACACCACATTTCTTTTCTTAGGGAGGGGGCTATTTTGGTATGTAACCATGGATCTAGCCATGGCAAAAATAATATAAAAATCTCAAAGTAACTCCAGTAACAAGTTCTCCTTTCGGTTTGGTTCTGGAGGGCTTTGCTAACATCAAGCGACTTCGCTGTTAGCAAGGTCAGCAGCTGGCCCCTGTGCTCGCTGAAGTACGGGGAGCGATTCTGGGGATTTCCTTTACACTCCGTAGGTATAAATATCACTACCGGGGTGTATGTGGGTACGTGAGAATGTGCCCAGGCAGGGACGTGGATGTTGCAGTCAATAATGGTGCTAAGCTGGGTTTTACAAGCAATAGCTATGACTTAATTTATGCTGTATAAATAATAACACACTTCCTCACAGGATTGTGTTCCGGGCAGTCCTGCACCCCTCCCGGAGCTCCTACCTTGTCCTGGTTTGGTCCTGAGCTGGCTGAAGCCACAGGGCTCTTCCCTGCAGACACAGATGCAGGACCTCCCCACAGCCCCCAGCTGCCTCTGTTAAAATACCCAACTGTTCCAGCCCTTCCCTTAAAGATAGAGACCACCAGCCTGCTCGCAAGGGGCAAGGTAAGACTGCATGACAAAAGCAGAGCTGTGTGACACGAGGCAGGACATGCCGATCCAGCACCATGATAAAAGCTACCCAGAAAGCTAAGAAACAAGCTCTTTTCACTCCTAACTCTTGACTGTGCTGAGGAAAACGGATCCCCACGACCATGAGTTCACGCTGAGGTACTGGCCTCAGCAATTCTCTCCTTGCTTTGCAGCAGCTCGTTACCACAACCCCTTTCTTCCCTCGGGAAAACAAGCTGCCTTAAAAGCTGGCCAACCCCAGCCAAACTTGGTTAAGTACGGAAGGGGACCAGGAGCTGGTAGAGCACGGAAGATATCACCTCCCTGCCTCAGGGGGATGACAGCATCACTCTTCCCAGGGAGAGCATGCAAGACAGTTCACAAGCAAGGACAGAAACATCACAAAACACCACAATTTGTCCCCAGTAAATCCTTCAGGCAGCCTGTCCTTTACACCTTTGTTTTCAGTCCTTTCCATCTACCCTTCCATCCTTAATAGCTTTGTTTTTTGTCCATCCTATCTTCCTCTCCTCCTGCCAGGAGTCTGGGCCATGGAGGTGTTAAGCTAAACAGCGAGTTAAGGCAGCCGTCTGTGCCAGGTACTCGTCTCCTGGGGAA
The DNA here is from genome assembly GCF_964289735.1 of Phaethon aethereus. Taxonomy (NCBI): domain Eukaryota; kingdom Metazoa; phylum Chordata; class Aves; order Phaethontiformes; family Phaethontidae; genus Phaethon; species Phaethon aethereus. Next base: position 24,690,801 of record NC_138580.1, read on the forward strand.
AGGCAGGAGCAGAGAGACTGGGAGGACTAGTCACATAGTTTAAGTTGACCGTTACACCGTTACGCATTGCTAAATCGGGGCTAGAGAGGTTTGTCTTGCAGCTACAAGTCCTACGGGAAGAGGAGTCAATGGAGGAAGGAGGTCTGCCTAAGGGAGCACCCCTCACACTGGCCAGCAACAGGCAGAGCCTGCTCTTCAGCACCTTCTCCATCTCGCTCCCATTTAGCCAGCATTTTCTATTTCCGCTAACAGCATCGTGTTTTCTTCCCCTCCCTGCTCTGTGGTGTGTCTCCTCGCTGGCCTGCAGGGAGCTGTGCCGCTGTGACCGAGGCACAACTGACGTCCGTCGCGGCGAGGGGTCACTCCAGCAAAAGCCTCTTGACTTGCGACGCGTCAAGGCAGACTGTATTCCAAAAAGAGCTTCAAAGTGATTTATAAATGCCACAAGACAATGTGCTCTGTAGGAGTGATAACAGTCAAAACGTAGTGCAAATTGGCAGCTGCGTGAATGCTACTCTTTTGGCAAATGCTCTTAGTTACTAATATACTACATTTAAGTATCATAAGAGTAAACAGGCTGTTAGACTAATCTGAATCCACAAGGGACTGGTGATAGTTTATTTCTCATCTGACCTACACCATTATAAGGATTTCCTCAAAAAAGCCGGGGGGGAGCGGGAAGAGAAGGCACATCATAAAGCTTATCTATACCCTCTGAATAGGAACCTTAGCTGTCCCCTAGCAAGGAAATGTTGATGGTGGCCAAACTTTATGAAATAAATAATTTACAACATTTCCTTTATGATAGCCATTTAAAAATAATATTGATAAAAGGAGTTTTTACAATAAACCTCTATATCCTTTGTAACTGAAAAGGTATATACTCAGGGATAATGACAACCATGTAATCCAACAGGTCTTTCTACTATGATATTTATTAGTTGTGGGGTTTTTTTTTTTCCCCTCCATTTATTCCTCATGGAGTAGGAGCTTTGGCTACTGGTATAGCAGTGGCAAGCAGTATGGAAATTTCTTTTTGTCTCATTAATATTTTTTTATCTGATGTATAATATTCATTTCATATTAGTCTTGTCTGGCAGCCTCTAATATTAGACTTTTTGTTCTACACAGCAATTCCATTTAGAATAATTCAATATATGTTATAATTGAAAACTGCAGCTCATTAATTTCTAACCACTCTTTGTATTTCAGACTACACCTGCTCCTTTGGCACATCCTCTGTTTTGAATCCATCCACTTCTTCCTCAATAAGCTATGTTGCTATGATACACGTGCTGTCACAGTTTCTTTCTTCAACATACTTTCAGTCTATAATCGTACTTATTTTGCATACATAAGACTAAGAGTGCAAAGTCTCCTAATCCTTTCTTAATTATCACTTGATTCAACCCCACGAATCAAGATAAAAAAAATTTTTACCCTGAATGAATACTAGAGTTGTGACATGGACACGCAACATTCTTGCAAAATTTATACCCATGAAAACCTGCTTATGGACCACGTCACTGCAGAAAAATTACAAAATGGGGTAACCCCCAGTGTCCATGAGCACTCCTTGCAGACCCCGATTACCAATTTTCTAGGGTGCATGTGTGTCCATGGGCATAGCTCCACCAGTACGGTGCGTCAAGGTCTACATTCATTTTACACACTGTAATTGGGCAGGTGCAGAAAACGAGGTAGGCTGATCATCCTTCAAATGAGTCTCTCATGTACGCTCCCACTACCCTTGCATAAATCTCTATTTAAAATCAGGACTGATATGAAACCTGCAATGAATGAAAACAGAGTGGAATTGGCAGTGGAATTATACTCCGCTCCCAAAGTCAAATTACCAGTTATTATCAAATTATCAGTTTATTGCCACCCATAAAATCTTCTAATCCCTGATCACATTCTCAGTAAAGACTCGCTTTACATTCTGTTGACCAGCGTTCCAATTTTCTCATTTATCCTTTTCCACATATGGTTCATCTTTCCTATTTATTCCCTCTTAGTTTCCCAATTAACATTTTAAAATGCCTCCGTCATGAAAATTTTCATGTAAGGGCAGGAAACATCCCATTTCCCTAGAGGAAGCTGTAACTGTTAAAAATTCTTAGAGGCACGCAAGAAACCATAGTCTCAAATGGTCAAATCCAGCATCTTTGAAACACATTTCAATAATGTCTTGATTTGAAAACGGAATCGTTTTGAATGATTCAAAATGGGGCTGGCAGTGCAACTACCCTTCACAAGTTTGGGCCATGCAGATTATTTACCTTTTGGGGGAGAAGCAGGCATTGGCATGTGGACAGGTTACACAACTTGTGTCACAGGAGGGACTTGGGGGGGAGGGTATTTTTGCAGTTTGTTTGTTTGTTTTGGGGGTTTTGTTTGTTTGCTTTTCCCCAGCAAGTCTGTGTTTTCTTGCAACATAATGTTTAGTTGATGTCTGTTTTCAGTTGAAAATAGATCCCAATCAGTAAATCAAAATCTGATGTTGGGGATTTCAGAGGCGCATGATCTTTGGACAGACGCTCTTATTTTGAGTACAGGGCACATCAAAGCTAAAAGATGAAGTTTAGGGTATAGTTCCATTTCTTAAATTCATTGTGAATGAACAGAATGTTTTTCCAGCACAACTGTTACTTAGTCTTAGTCTTAGTCATGTTCTTCATCTCATCTTACAGGGCAATTTTTCATTTATACTGCCACCGTCAACTAGCACTTTAAGTGACACCGTTCATAAGATTTCTAACACTGAGGTTGTTTGAATTTTCAACAATAAAAATAGCCCAAGAGAATTAACCCACGAGGCCCATAAACAAAATTATCCAGCAAGCTCTCAGCATTATCAACTTGCTGAGCAGTGAGTCTGCCTTACGAACGCCAGTGCGTGACAAAGGTGATTGGCAGCTTCCAAGCATCAGGCTGCAGCGCTGCGACAAATGCTAGCAAGGATTTGGAGGCTGGAGTGAATAAGAAGCTGTCACTTAAGAGACTGAGCACTTCAAATGCTGTGAAAGATAACTACATATGATACTTCTTGCAATTTTTGTGCATTTGTATTAAACACATCGTTACTCTAATCATGAGCCAATTCGCAGAAATGCCTGAATGCAAACGTAATTCACTATCGTATTAACTTCGGTAAATGCTTAAAGATTTTTCCAGCAATGTAAAATCATCAGAAATCTTCAACCAATGAACTCTTTGATACATGATATAAAGCACAGAGCTTTTAAAATATTTCACCATTACATGCAAAATGGTAAGTGGGAATACAGCCTTTCATATTTTCACATATTCCTCGACACTTCTCTCAGGAAGGGGAAAAGCTGCTTGCCTCTAAGTGCTACTAATCTAATTCACAAATTGGAAACCATAAAATAATTTACTAAATCACATACACATATGATTAAGGTTTAATAGAGGGCATTATACTTTGTGATATTAGCTCTAACGTTCCTTAGGCAAACTATTTCTGCTTTAGCTCTAACCAAATGCAATAATAATCCCTGCTAAAAAGCAATATAGTCTAAGGGCACTATAATATGAACTTCACTATTAGAAACACATAATCCTGTAGTCATCTTGGAAGTTGTACAGATGTGAGGAATGTCAATAGTAAAATGATGAGGATTAGAGCAACAACTGTTCATCAACCGAGAATCAGATTTTTCAGCGTGATGACTCTTACCTTGCTTAAACATTAGGACTGTAGGAACAGTGAATGCCAGAAGCAACACTGTTTATAACTGCTGATGCCATGCAGAAAAAAGGTTAAATACGGAAAAGTTTAATGTTCTAAAAGTTAATGATCAAAGGAAGACTTTGCAAAACTGTCAAGAGTTGCTGTCTTCGCTGATGACGAGTGTGACAGGTTTGAAGTAATAAGAGCAAGCAGTTTATTGAGCTTAGTAACAAAACTGCTCTCCTTACTTTGTTCAAATTCAGAAAAGAAAAACATTCATGTAGAGACTAAAACTAAGCATAAGAAGTTTTACCTGAAATTATCTTCTTTCTTGTGAAAGATTCAAAGGAAAGAAACAAGGGCTAGAACAGATCAGCTTCTGCAGCATTAACCACAGGATAAATGGTTGTTCTTTTCTTCTTCCACAGTCTAATACTTCATTTAGGCACCTCTAACTACTTCTCTTTCTGCTACCGCTTTTAAAATAAGCATTTTGCTCTTCATGGGTCTTAAGGGTTTGGTAACCCTTATGAATGGGCAATTACTAGTGGAGCAGATGTGCCTGCCTACCAGGGGATTCTCCAACTGAACAGGGACCGACACACCAGACCACCGCAGCTCCACGTCCTTCCCATCTTTGCACAGAAGCCGAAGGACGTGTATTTGTACTTGTGAGCAGGTAAACAGCGACCAACGTAAAATGCTTTCCCCCCTCCCATCTAAATAAAAACAACCCCCCCTTACTGCAAACAGTAAGGAGAGAAAGAAGCTTATCTGAATAAAGACAGAGGTAAGTGGAGAAAATCCCTGGCAGTCAGACTCTTGGCATAGATTTACGCAGGCTACACAGAGTTGCAGACGGTATAAAACACACAAGACATGTCAGATATTAGTTCACAGCCAAAGGTGCTACCAAACCCACCTCCTGCAGCCCCGGCTTTTCCCTGGGCCTCTCACGTTCAACTGGTGACCAGACCTGACCCTGCCTAGTTTATGAGATTAGACACAATCGTAGCCCAAGGTGATTATCACCAGCTATACAGTGTCACGTTATAAAGTCTAAGTGAGGTAAGAAACTTGTAAATAACAAAATTATCCTTTTATAGGGCTCTTAATTCAACAGTCCAGTCTGTTTCCTGTAGAAGTGATTAGTAATAGAAAATAATTAGGAGATGCCAGATGGGAGGAGGAGTTTAAAAAAAAAAAGACCCAAAACTCACACAGCAAAGGAGAGAGAACAACAAACGAGAGAGCTGCCAGCTAGCAACCCACCGCAGTCCCTCACCATCCGAGAGGCTCTTTGCATAGGCAATAAATGGCAACCACATGCCTGCTTTAGAGACTGCTCTGAAAGAGACCCACCTTCTCCTTTCTGTGGCCACTGCATGGATTATTCAGTTATGAGAAGGTGTAAAAAGTCAAGGGGAACCACAGTTTAAAAAAAAAAAAAAAAAGGGATAGTATGTTTTCCTTATACATGGCTATGAGGCTTCCCCACTATACATCTAGGCAGCCTTTTTGGAAACCTCAAGTATAAGCCCCATAGGGACAGTAAGCAGCAGACTCCTACAGCATGTTGGGACTGAACCCATATGACAGCTCTCCAGTGCTCATCAGGAGTTGAGCTGGACCTATGTATATTTCTGTGTCTCATCTACTAAGGTCCACCAGGATGGGAAAAATCTCTCTCCCCCTGAAGAATGCTATCCTCTTTGGCTCTTCAAGATCTAAGGGAGATTCCTTACCTATTCTATTCCCCTCTGCGATCCTCCTTGCGCTAGCCTATCCCAGTTAAAAGGGAAGGAAACTTCTGCCAGTACACATTAAGAGAAGCAAAGGCTATACAGTACTTTTTGAAGGACATTAAAAATGTAACCAGATGCAAACCACCAAGCATTAGAAACCCTGGACAGAACTGATGATGAGGGCTTCACACTGACTCACCTCACAACACTGAGAAACACAGGAGAAGAATAATAGCTTATTCATTGCTAATGGTTTCATTTTATCAGTAACAGCACAACCAATATTCTTCGAGTTTACAGCCTTTTTAACAGTTATGTACACTAGTCATTTTACAAAGGCTTGATCAGGCACAGGGCATGCACTGAGGTTAGTTACTCCCCATGCTTTTGCTGAGGGTCTAGTCTGTGAGTCTGAGAGATCAGACCCCCCCGATTTCACATGGCAGCTGCCTGTCGCAAGATAAGCAGACACTGGACTTTCTGAAGACTCTATCTTTGTGTACACATCTCACATGCCAGACCATAAGAGAGCCACACGTACGTGGAAAAGCAGAAAGTAATGTGAAAAGTCATCTCAGGGAGCAGTCAAATACTTGCACCCATGACAAAAGGCTGCAGCAGGATGCTGACCCTCAACTGTGGTTACCTACAAAATGGAGGAAACTTCTCTACAGGAGTAGCATCATGACAGGAGGCATGCTGTGCGTCTGAAATGCAACCTGACCTAAGCCACTCCTCGCTGTCTGAAGTTTGTGCAGCCTTATTTGTTTTTAACCTTGTAATACTAGAACAGCAACACGCCACCAGGCTACCAACACAAGCACGCAACTTTCACGTCACATTAATCCCACACATTATTGCGTGAGCGTTAAATTAATGTGCTCTGGAAGCACAGGCACACACACAGAGAGAGACAGGTGAGGTCCTGCGGGGCTCACTGCAATCAGCTGGGATGCCATTTGTAACCTGCGGGAACTAATAGAGCACAGCTGAGCACCGACCAGAGCGGGCAAGGAGGAGAGAAGAAAGAAAGAATTTGGCCTGGGAAAAACAGGAGAGTTATGGGACCACATTTAGCACTGGAGCTGAGCCACAAGTCCAGTGAGAAAGCCTAAAAAAAGAAGTCTGGCTCGCTAATTTATCCTTTATAAGCACGAGACACTGACAAGAGAAAAACTAGATACTCTGTGACCTGGGGATTAAATTAGCAAAGTTAATTTGGAAGCTCTGAATCTTGAAACGAGATCAGTTTATATAATCAAATTTTTAATGTATCAGTTTTACCACCACACTGAACGTAACTAAGGGCTCAGGTTGCTCTCAGGGATTACAAGTAGAAAAAGCACCCTGTGGTTTGGAGAAAAGAATTTTCTTTGTGCTGATGTCTGCACACTGGACAGCACGTGCAATAAGCTCTCCTTTCTCGGGTCTTAAAAAACATATAGTTAAGTTAAAAACATATATGCTTATAAAACGGCATCAAAACCATTTGCAGTCTTAGTTTGAACTGTATGTGCCATATATAATGACATATATGGCACTAGATCCCTGCTGCCATAAATGCTAATGCATAGAAAGGGAAGATGAAGACTGAGGCAGAGTACGATGTTGCTGATCCACTGGAGCAGCTGCCTAAAAAGTAGCTTGTCTTTCATCTTACTAGGAACTTTCTTGGCATTGACAAAATTGTCTGTGCTTTGAAGTCTCTGCTGAAAGATGGGCTAAACCCAGAAGAAATAAATAGAAGTTTTTGCCTTCTACAGAGTTATGTTTTATTTATAAATTACATTAAACTTACAGAGTGATTGTCATGGACACCCGCGCAGGGACTGGAAAGGAACATTTGTGAGAAAAGAGTTGACAATCTCCTCAAGTTAACCCATGGGATTCTTCAGTGCTCAGACTCCTGTGTCTTTAAATATACTTTAAAGTAAACATTTATTAGTTGTACTTTTAAAAACATTATTGCTTTGTAGCTACCCTTGTTATAGCTAAGGCTTGTCTAGAGTTCTATACACACACCTTTTCTAAAAAAATGAAGTTAATTTGAGTCAATGGAAACACACAACTTCCAGCATCATGATTTCTTCACTCTCAAAGCACACTTTCCTCCCTGATTATTAAGACCACGTCTTCTTTTTAGTTCCTATCGGTCCCAGCACTGACATTACTGGGCAACACACTGTATTGTTCAAAGCTGTCTTCCTCCATCACAGATCTTGCTAAGGGGGCTTATGCTTCTACGACAGACTACTGTAACTTCCTCACCTACACTTTCTGATGTCCTTTCACTAAAGATAAAACAAGCTTTGGTGAAGGAAGGTTTAAAGCAGATCTTACTAACAGATTTGACTGAGAGCAAAAGTAAAAAAGTAGTAGTGTCATTAATGAAAATATCAGTGTCAGTTCCAGGTCAGAAAGTGAGACTGGTTTCTGCAAACACCCGTTAAGTACAACCCTTGATTTTGTATGTGGAGGCTTTTATGAATCCATTAGAAGTGACCACAGAGATTGCAATTAACTTTGTGATCTGGATTATCTTTGCTGGCAGGCTTAAAAGCATGTTTGCTACTAGAATGACATAGATTTACATTTCCAGATCTCCTTGCACAGGGTTGCAGACAATCAGCCTTCATCACTATGGAGAAAAAATAATATCACCACTAAGACCATTAAAAATAGAACAAAAGAGTGCTTTTGTTGGGTGACTGCTGCCACAAACCTTCTCTCAATTCTTTCAGTCTGTAGGGATTGAACTGAATGTTCTACAGTCTAGAAATGGGTCTTTAATTGATTTGCAGCCACTGAAGTTCCTTCAAGAAATAGCACTTATCACCAAAGTAAACATGAATAAATGTGATTCAGATGCAATCCTAACATTAACCTCAGCATTTAATTGTGAAAGATGGGATAACTCATAACTGATTATTTAATTTTCTCATAACAAATATTAAATCTTGGGATAAATCACTCGTACAGCTTCTTACATTAATATCTCAAAAGCATGTCAAAATGAAAAAAAAAAAAATCATGTTTTGCAGGGCTGTCAAGAAGGACTGATATATGTATCTAGGTATTCATTAATTCCTGAGCGCTACCGTTTTTATAAGGTATTTAACTGATTCAAGTAATCTGCTCCAAGGCCATAATTACCTTTGAGAGTGGAGAATGTTCAGAGATCCATCAGTATTCAAGGCATGTGAGGAATAGTGAATCTTGTGATACTGGGTATTATTTCCACTTTCACAGTAGGCCATACAGACCGAATCCACATGGGAAGCCCTCTTTCAAATGAATCTTAGCCCTCCCTTAACACACAGACCACGATGGCTGCACAATTGAGTTCTGAACAATCTGCAGGCTGTTTAGGGAACCACCATTACCTTTTTAGCACCGCAGCTAAAATATCTATTCAGGGCACTCGAGCATGACAGCACTCTCCTATTTTCAGTCTCTCCTCCTCCCGTCATCTCTGACTATTTGTTAATTCTTTCACAGGTTATGAAAATCATAAATCATTAACCAGGAATTTTAGTTATAATTTTTAATATTTACTTGTATATGGTAAGCAGTAAAATTCCTTCTTATAACCAGTGAAGCACACGCTATGCAGTGGATTATGTTCTTATGCTTTTCCTAATAAAAACCGCATCTTAAATCACAACACAACATAGTATCTTGCAGGACTCGGGGGTATTGTGATTTGTGTCTTACAACCCTCATCTAACAATTGGTACTATAAATTAATTGCTGAAAAGAGTGGCGAGCAAATAAAGTATTATTAGTGCCTGCTGGAAGGCATTTAACACAAATCTGTGGCGTTCCCTGCTACTGCCCCACACCAAATTCAAGGCTACGTGAAGTGCTTTTTAATATTCCATTCTCAAATTTGGGATGTGTTCTCTGGCTGCCCAAGTTCCTCCACTTGATTTTATGGCAGAGAGCAAAACTACACTCCCACAGCTGTTCCCTAAGCAGAGCCTATGTATCCCTCCTTTCCTTCTTCTGAAGGGTTTCTCTTTCATACACCACCCACACAGGACTGGGCAACAGTCGGAGGCACGAAGTTCAGATTCAGATCTTAACAGCCTCAGAGTCTGTAAATCTGGGAACACATCTTGGCTCAGGATGATCACTGTTCAAGACCCAGACTTCTTCCTCTCTTTACAGAGGAGGAAGCATACACTGTAGGGAGAAGCTGTGTGGCTACAGTATAAAACTGATAAAGACACATTGCCAAATACTGTACCCTGCAGAAATTTTAATCCTCACCATGGGGCTAACGGGTTAAAGTTGTAGCACACAGATTTTGCTGTTTGGATCATAAGACATCATTTTTTTATGTTGGATTTTGGACTATTTTCTTTGTGTTCTTTGTTAGAATTGTCAGTATCGATTCAGTGATATTCTTTTTATGTTGGACAACAGGAATCACTCTGCCACCCTTCCCACCAAAGAGAAAGAAAAACTACTGGACCTATTTATAAATATGTCCTACAAGAAAGCTTCCTTATATCATGATTAAGGGATTCATAATAAGGTAAATGCTATTATTATTAACTAAAGTTTTCAAGTAAGTATCAATAAGAAACAGGAACCTGCACAAAAAGGAGCAATTTAGTAGAGGATATGTATATTTTTCTTATTTCATTATTATTATTTTACCAAGGAAAGCTTATAAACTAGCAGAAAGATTGAGTCCTCTGTTTAAGGGGAGATGTAATCTCTCTTGTGCTCCTTGCTGCTAGCACGTTAAATTTTTGTAGTAGGTAGGCTTTTAAAAAAGCCAGAGAAGTATTTCCTGTCATCCAATACTCATGCTTTAAATGCCAATTATTTGTCAAACAAGTGTCTCTCTCATGTTTTCAATTTTTTTTAATAAAATTAACCACCAGATGTGATTCAGTCACCTGCCTGTACAGTCCTCCAGCCGGTCAGTTACATTCAGCCCACTCAATCTGAAACAGTTCTCCCAGGCTGTCAAGGTGACAGCTTTAGTGGGCGCGCAAGTAGCCAAGTCCTCCAGACAGCGATGGGAGACACTTGGGAAAGCTCTCCGAGGTCTCCTCGCCCCACCACGCCTACACTGCACATAGCCACCACCCCCCATGAGACATTTGGCAAAGCCACCACCATGTCTCCTCCCCTTCCCATGCTCCCCACATCCTGTGACTTACAGAGGAGGGAGAAAGGATTGGGCAAGCCTTAGCTGGACGCTGGGGCTTGTTCCAAATGCTGAGGTTGCTACGGGGATTGGGTGTTGGTCATGGGGCTGAACGCCTTATTCCCCTTGGAGATTTGCTGTGTGAAGTGACACTCGGGACTCTCTGTGTCATCTTCCGGCAAAGGCCCCGAGAGGTGTAAAAGCAGCAAAGACATCACCTCTGTAAACAGGATCACACCGTGTCCTCCCCACGTAGTCACAGGTAGTAACTGCAGCTGGATAATGACTTGAAAAGTAAACTGAAACCTCCACATTTAGCTGTACTATGATGTCTGTGTGCCTCATTGTGTCCACAACAATATGGTTCCAAGACAAATAAAGAGAAAAGGCACAAAAGCCAGGCTTCAGGCCAGTAAACACCACTGCTGTTGAACTATCATAGAATAGTTTGGGTTGGAAGGGACCTTTAAAGGTCATCTAGTCCAACTCCCCCTGCAGTGAGGAGGAACATCTTCAACTAGATCAGGTTGCTCAGAGCCCCATTCCACCTGATCTAGAATGTTTCCAGGGATGGGGGATCTACCACCTCTCTGGGCAACCTGTGTCAGGGTTTCACCACCCTCATTGTGAAAAATTTCTTCCTTATACCTAGTCTAAATCTGTCCTCTTTTAGTTTAAAACCATTACCCCTTGTCCTATCGCTGCAGGCCCTGCTGAAGAGTTGCTAAACATACCTGCAACTATATTGCAGATGAAGCCACTTTAGTTGCTTACAACTTCCAGACAAACTGGGTGGGATGCTGCAATTACATGACTAACCTCTCTAAAGAAAATTTCGATCTGTGAGAAATGTGAAATAGTTCCTGAACTATTTAATGAAAAATGTTTCAAAACAATAGGCATACCTTCTTGATGAGCCTGACATAACACCATGTAATCGATGGAAAAAGCAGCATCCTTCAATAATAATAATTGAAATCCCTTTACTATGAAAACTTATTTTCATCAGCCTAAAAAATGTTGTGACAGAACAGAGTTCTGTTGTCACTTGAAAATTGCCAAATGCAGGAAGAGTTAATTTTACCAAAGAAACCCAAAGCAGTGACTTCCAAAATTCTTACAGAAGGTTGTTACCCAGGCTTTGCATTATAATGAACTGTCTATGATAACATGCAAAAAAATCCTTTTGAAACAGCACGCTGCAAGTCAGTGGCTGTCAGGAACTATAACTGATAACTCACCCCTCTACTACTGGTAGCTAACAGGCAAGAAATTGGATGTTTAACGTAGCCAGCTAGCATCAATATCCCCACCAGTATTTCTTTTGTCAAAAAGATCTGATAACAGTGAAGGTTCATACTTTAAGCTAAGTTGGGTGCTTCATCTCTGAGCAAATTCAGTGCAGGATGACAGACTGCTGGAGAAGGATTTGAAGGACCAAAGCTGTGAGCCTTCTCTCCCTGTGGCCTCTGTACGGAGCTTAGTTTCATTATAACAGTCATGTGTGCGTGTGCTGGAAATTGTCAGTGAGACCTTTCCTCCACCTCAAGAAAAACTAAAATCACAGACATATTTCTGACTGGAAAGACAAACAGATGATCCCAGCTAAGATTAGCATTTCTTCTAAGCACTGTAAGCATACTAGATATTCCTAATGCCATTCTGAAGTTTGTGAAGTAGGGGGGCATATCAGACTATTATACATACATTAACACCTACACATTAAAAAAGACTTTCATATGTCAGCTTTTCAATAAACAAAGTATTTAGTTTAACATGATGGAATTTACATTACGTTTTCCTTTTAAGTTTAGTCTCTGTCACACAAATGAAGTTTCAGGCAGCTGCTTTGTCTGCCTGATACATTCCCAACCTCCTTTAATATTTCTATTTTCACTGGTTCTAAGATTTCTTTTTTGTTCATTTTTCTTTTATAATCCAGGACACAGTTAGTTCTCAGCTGATATTGCAACTCTCTGAAGAGAGCAATCCTTCTTTGTAAGTCTGACTGAGGCCAAAAATAGCTCTGTCAGCTTCTGACAGGCTGAACTTAGCCAAGTGAAATGTTTTAACATTTTATCATCTTAATGAGCAGGCTTATTTATAATGTGGACAACTTTACTGTCATTGTATGCAGACTGCTGAATAGATTATGGAATGCATTTGTTTGGGGAATGCTGAATATATTCAGAAATATAATTTTTGAGCAAAGGGCAGTCGTCTTAGACACCATGAGCAATTTTGACATTAAATACTCTTAGTCCGTTTGAAATAAAGGAGTGGCTTAATGGTAACATCTATAATTGTGGAAATACCTGAAGAAAGGAACCTCACAATGATAAATAACTAACCTCCAAAACATAGACATTTGCAATATGCAAAAATTACCATTAAAAACCCCTATAACCAGTTTAAATATTACTATTAATGCAATACTAGAAATATATATGTAGACTAAATATCTACGGATACCTTTAGCTCTTTACAGTAGAGGGGCAGGGTTACAAGTACAAAATAAAAAGTCTAACAGAAAAAAAGTGTGGGTTAACAGTTGCTTACCCTCTTTTCTGCTACCTCATCCTCTCCTGTAGACTCTTTGCCATCATGTTCATCTCTCAGGGTTGGCATGTGTTTTTTGTGTGCTGGCTCTCTGTTTAAAGTTGTATATCCTATGTGTTCATAAATTGGATTTATTGTCATCTTGGCAATGTATTCAGCTGCTTTCGTTTCAATATAAAGAGTAATCAATCCATCTGTCACCAGGTCATGGATGGACTCAAAACGTTTCTCCCCAACAAAGTGCTTTCCATCGTAGTAGAGTCTGAAGTTTCTGGTTTGACTTCCAAATCTGCCTCAATGAAACGGGAAAGTTTTTTTTTTAAAGAACAGCAAGCAGAATAAAGAAGATTAAGCAAGCCTTTGCAAACCAAAAAACACTTTATCGCTTAAAGCTGTGTCTATGCTCTGTGTCTGGTCCAGGCGAGAATGAAGAACTCAACTACTACTTAGCACAGATAGGAAGGAGAGATCAACAACAACTGCAGATAGATAGCCAAAACAGTGACCGTCCCAGAAGGAGCTGTTTGTTCTCTTATTCTTTTAGCCTCTCCATTACCCCATGGAAAAACTGAAAATTACTTCACACTCTTTATGGCTTTTTTTAGTACTTTACTACTGCGTCGCCGTAGTCAATTTGCTTGGCTCCGATACGAAGAGTTCTCATAATAGAGTCCTCTATTACAGTTGATCAATACGGAGTTTTGATGCTGTCTCGGACCTCTGCGCCCCTGCTTGCTCGCAGGAAGAGGCCATTCAGGGTTCAGCTGAGCTTCAGTGCCAACAATTACACTGAAGCAGAACCGCTGCCAGAACTGGAGCAGCACAGGACAAAATGGCACAAGGGCAAGCATTCTTTATTCCTGGCTGAAGGCCAAGGACTAACTCTTCAAGCTTTGTACAAAAGTCCTTCTGTGTTATGCTTGTTAAGTCCTGAGCTTCAAGCAAATCTTTGTAATATACAGGATATATGATGTGTAAGCTATCTGACACAGGCAATTCTGCACTCGAGGTGGAACAGGATTCTGATACAGCCTCTTAGCAACCATAAGAATGCCAATTTTACCTGAATATTACCATGTTTTCAAAAACTGTACTTTGAATCTGCAACAATTTTCTGCCTGCAAGCAATTTAAACGTGTGAAAACACACCAGTGTTTGCACTTGGCAACAACCAGTGTGTTTCCTGTGGAGAAGATGGAGGCAAGAAGCTGCTTTCACAGCTTACTCGTGTTATTCCTTGGTCAGACAGCAGCAAGGGCGGCTGCTCAGGGTACCGGGCTCCCTTGTGAGGTCAGATCTGCCAAATAAATATTAAAAACTAAATTTGAAAGGATGGATTGCTTTCATTTTACAATCAAATGCTTCATAGGAGTTGTTAAGGAGCAAAGTAAACACCGGTGCTTTGCTGAAGTGGCTCCTTTTCAATGGGGCCTTGCCAAAGAGGGGAAAGCATAATTTTAGACCTTGCCTCAGGTGAAATATTGCACTCCTCCTGCAAATATGGGCAAAACCACTTGTTCTGATGTATTTTTTTTCCTTGTGTTCTGAATCAAAAGGCTAAACCTTCCCATCCCCCTGTCAATAATCTGACAGTGACTGTAAACTTCAGGGGCATCTATTTTTACAGAACACTCACACGTGAGAAGGCCCTCAGGAATCTCTGTCCTGCTCCGTAAGGAAAGAGGACATAATTTGTAGGAACCACGTGGGCATTTTACTGGAAATGAATTGGCACTTCTATGCACATTTTTATGCCACACAAACTAAAAGTTCACTGCATCAAACTGAAAAGCAAGAAATTACAAAGTGACAGCAGAAATACATTTTTACCCAAAGCTAATTTCATCACAAGATGCAATTCTGAGAGAATACAAGTAATTCAGAAAGATAATATCCTAAGTTACAGCAGAAGGGGTAGGAACATGTTCAGGCTCATTCTTCAAAGCATCTGTCTACCCAGCATAGAGCGCGGCAAACAAGCTTTGACGATGACGTGTACTCCTTGCAGACCCTCCACTGTCAGAGAAGTCAACACGAGCCAAGAGCGCTCAGCACTTTGCAGTGCCAAGGCGAGCAACCTTCACTGTCTTCTGCTTGGGTCACTGGGAATAATGCACATGGAGCACATACAAGCACCGTGACGTTAAAATTTGACAAGAGAACCCAGTAAGTTTGAAGGTGAAGAATAATGGGCCTTAAATGACAATATGCAATAGAATCACTTTTATTAAGAGATGGAGCAGGCGAACTGCTGCTCTAATCAGTAACATATGCCCTGACGGTACTTATAGCAGAGTTTTAAACCAGCTGAAGGTCACTTACTGCTCTTAGCTTTCTAGAAGAGAAAGTATTACACTAATCTTATCAAGAGAAGATAAGGCACAGAAAAGCTTGTCAGGGCCTATTACTAAAGTACACAGAGTGTCTTGATTTTAGTAACAACCTTCAGAGTCTAAAGCATTAATCCTCTTCCCATCAGGGTCAGTAGGTGCGTGGCTCCAGCCCAGCCACGTTTTGCTGAGCAGCCCCTACACTGTGCGTCTGTTCAGACTGCTACACATAAAGCATGTCTTCGAGAGATACTACAAGGAATAGGATTCCCAAAAGTACATAATCTTTACCCCATTGCTCCTGACCCACATTTCAGCACACGAGCATCTCATAGACAACATTCCACAGTTTTAATTCATTAACAGCACCCCATGCCTAAACTCATCTCTCTTGTAAACCTCACAGACAGACTGAAACTTCCTCCTGTATGGATCTGGGGAACTGCACATCAATTTCTTTTGGCATGTGTGGCCTTCCAAAGATACATTCAACTTTCTCGATTTAAAATACATTAGAATAATTTAACAATTACCACTTAAAGAAAGGTATTTAGAAAATCAAATTACTCTGCAGCAGTGTCATAACCACTTGGAAAAGGTGCTTGCACATCAGCTGCAAGTGGTGAACATTGAATGGTTTGCTTTTATCTCATTTCCCATTTGTTCCAAATCAAATTTTTTTCTCTCTATTAATTTGTTATTGGATATGTTGTGGGAAAATGTATTGTTTTTCAAATACAATTCTATTAGCAACAAGGAGGAAAAACACCCCAACAAATCCCCCCAAATCAATGAAACACCAACCTCTTACAGAGGTTGTATCATCAATAATGTGTCTCAGAGTCCTGTTTTATTTCTTTCAAACTCATTTAAATTTCTTTCTGACCACAAAATGATACTATTTTGACCAAATTACAATACTAATGCAAGCATACATGTCCAACTGCAAATGACCAATTAAAATGTAATCTTCAGTCTTACTTAAAACTACGGTTTAAATTTTTCCATTAGCAAGAATATTTCCTTACATTTACTTTCTATAATGTTACTGCAGCCTGGTTAATTATACATCACCGTGGCAACTAAGTAGAGCCAAGATTTGATATTTCAACTTCCTGATGGTCTCTTCATAAAGGCAAGCACTAGTACCAGCTGGTTTTTGTTTAAGAAATAGAAGCAGGACACAGATAATGTATGTTCTCCTTTGGTTTAAACAGGGGAACACTAGATGTTTTTCCAAGAAAAAGAAATTACCCCCTGACATGTCAAACAGTCTCAATTGTGTCCATTGTGCATTTGTTCGCAAGCAGCAGGACTACGGATAAAAGACTTTTTTTATTCCAAGTTGCCTGAAAAGCAATTTCTCTGTCTAGTCCCTTTGGTTGCCAGTGGGGCAGAGTGGATAACAACGTGGGAAAATGGATTAAATGGTAGAGCCAATGTGGCTAGTAATAAAGGACTGAGGAGCTGAATTAGGTATCATAGCATGAGAGACACATGCTTCAGACTCAGCCACCTACTCTGTATGCAGCATTCACTGATGAAACAAAAGCAAGAAGCGAAGGACCGAGAGCCCAGCCGCACTTGCTTACCATCTAAGAAGATGGATTTTACAGTCCACATACAGAACTGTACATTAGCTATTCACCTCTTTCACAGGCTATTTTATGATGAGAAGAGTATCTAGACAAAGGCATTATTTAAAATGTGTAGCTGCAACCAGACCACAAAGTTAACGCCCCTCGGGGCTACTCGTGTCCTCATTAGTTTCAAGCGTCTTCAAACACTGAGCTGGGACATCTTACATTCTGTACATGTGCCTGAAGGTCACTTGGACTTAATCTTCCCTTGGAGAAAAAGTGTCTTAACGTGCTTTGCAGTCAGAAGGTAGAAGTCTCACTTAAAATTAGGTGCCAGAATTTCACCTCTAACTTCTGAAAACTCTCAACCAACACCTGAAACTAGAGTCTTGACAACCATAAAGAGACACAGAAATATAAGCAATCTTGTGATTAGGAACGTCTCCTAATTGTGCCGTGTTCATGTGGCAAAAGAAAAAATTATTCCACAGATCCTCTTTTGGCCATTTCCTTGTCAAAGAAACACAAGTTTGGCATGCTGCCAAAACCTCTTCTACACGGTTATCCCTGAAGGTCTCCAACTCCTGAGGGAAGCTAATTTTTGGTTTGGGTTTTTTTTTTTTTTTAATTATTTACTGGCAACAACATTTCTGAGGATGGCCAGGGAATTGTGAAACTTGCCATCTTCCCAGAGTACCTGCCTAACAAATAGCATCACCTCCAAAACCTTAGCAGTAGTTTACAAGAACACAATACACCTAAATGAAATCAAATGCATTAGGGATTGAAAGTAAAAGGTGCGTTTTATACAAGTAGAGACAAAAAAAATCCTCATCATCTGATATGGCTGGGAAAGGTGGTAGAATATAGTCACTATAGACAGTTTTCCTGTGCCATTTGGAAGGGCAGCATTTGGCTGGCTGCCTGTTGCTTGATGAACATTAACTAGGTATAAAGTTATCCCTAAAACCTGGTCAGACGCATGCGCTGGATGAACGCATGATAGTTTAGTTTATCATAGAAAAAGTGTGGCATCCTTCAGAAAAGAAAATAAATGCAAAATTGGAACGTGTCTACCCCATGCCAATGCAGACACAACCTTCAACTCACTCTGTCTAACCAGGATCAAGTAAAAAAATTCAGAGCTGGTGCTGGATCATTGACAACAGCCTCCTAGCAGTCTCTCTCAATTAAGACTGAAGACTGTTTACCTGCATCACTGTCCAGCCTTTCTTGTCCAAGAGGGAAGGGAAACAATACTGTGCAAATAGCATGCTGCAGTGAGGACCAGAGCAATGGCGCTTTCCTGCTTCCCTGTGGATCATGAGCACTGTCAGGGAACAACATAAGTGAGGGAGAGACAACTGCTCTAGGGCATGGCAGCAGGTAGCAGCTGCTGAAAACGATGAAGGCTGAAAGTGTTATCAGCCCTTGGTACCTGTAATGGTGTGTTTCACAAATAAATCTAACAAAATAATAAGAAAACTCCTCTCTTGTATCAGTGTCTTATTTTACTTTTAACAGTTTTTATCAGCTGATTTTCACCATCTCAAACTCTGAACAAATGTCAGCTGACCAAGGACCATGTATGCTATTAATATGCAGTAAGACCACTTAACACTTAAGATCACTTTTCATGTTCTTGATCAGGCTTTTATGATTAAGACACATTTGAAGACTATATACACAGGAGAAAGCAGTAAAAGCCTGGTATCTTTTCTTTAAAAGAGAGCAGTATTTGGAAACCTATGTCAACATGCCTGGAATAAACACCTTCTGGAGATGTTACTAGCAGGAGTGTTAGTAACTGTCACAGTTTCATATTAAGCAAATAGTTATGTTTCTCTACCAAAAATTTTTAAGAGATGCTCTCCAAGAGTTAATTTTACAGTGTGACTTCATGCTACTGAGAGCTTTTGTATTACTTTAAAGCAGAACTGTGTTTTAATTCTTCTATGCTAAAGTATCAACTCTCACCAACGTCTGCTCAGCAAACTTCAAAATGTGTGCGCAAATTTTACTCTGCCTATGTATAACATTTTAATTTTAGGTCATATATGACATTGGTTTTCTGGTACATCTGGAAGTAGAACAACATCACATCTGTAACGGAAATTCCACTGCAATCATGCGTAGTATGGAGAGAGAACTGCCACAGCATAATGCTCAGACATGTTAATTTTTGTTTCACTTACAGCAGCTTTTCCTACAAGGGTTTAAGTTACTCATGACTGTCACATTTCTTTTTTGCTTCTGCAGGTTCTCTCACATTAAAAGCAACTTGCTCTTCATTTATCTTACTAAGACAATATGCATATTTTAATTCAGTATATCAAGGAAATCTGAGTGGAAGACCCCAAAGAAATGTCCTTATCAAAAACAGCTTTATAAGTGCAAATAGGGTCTTTGGAGAGCAGAGTGGAGAAATATTGTTTTTGTGTTGTTCTTGCTGTTTTCGTTTTTAATGTACACTCTGCAGGTTGTTGTTCAAGGTTTCAAAGTTTATATTTTAAAAAAAAAAGTATTTTTAAAATTTCCCTTAGATTAAAAATAACTACAGTAAGATTTCTGTTCCAGAGAGATTTTGTCAAATCTGATTTGCTTTAAGCCACTGTTAATCCCAACCTTACAATGCAGGTTTACTTAACTTACTTAAAGGAGTAGCTTTATACAATTTGCTACTTAAGTTGTTTTCTCAATGTATTGTACCTCTGATCTTCTAGTAATTACTCACCACTTTTTTGCAAACAGTGAGATGCACCAGTATACTCATCCTGCTCTCTAAAATGGTTTTTCCTCAAAGCTGCATTCCTTAACAAAAGCATAATAATGCAAAATGAAATGGTTCCTGTATATGGAATAGGCACTGTTAGAATTTTGGGGGCTCATCAATAAAGACTGATAGCTTTTCTATTATTATATTCTGTTTTTCTAGAGTACAATTTCTTCCTTCGTGCAAGTGCAGCAGTAGGTGGGGCAGATCTCAATTTATTACTGAAACTGTTACAGTTCATTTACTCATCTCAAATTATAAAAGAAATATAAAATCAGCTTGATTCTCTTCCTAGCACCTATCAAATCAGGAGGAACTATACTTAACTCAGCTGAGCAACATTAAGTATAAAAGAGGGAGAAGGAAGAGGAAAACTGACAAATATTTATTGCTGTCACTTGTTTTAGTGTTTGAATAATTCATAAGTGTTTTGATGAAAACAATTACGAGATTAAACAACAATATGAGGCTATTGTGTGTTATTTTGAAAACATATTTATAAAGCATCCATAGTATCTACAGCAGAAGGGCTTCTTTGCTTATTGATGAAGCACAGGAAAAAGGTTGTTTCTCTGAACACAAAAATGTATAAATACATATTTTAAAAGCATACAAAAGAAGAGGCCAACCAAAAGGACTAACTTGAAGATATATTTCTATCTAGCATTTTCTAAAAGCAATAGAGCAAAAAGGCATTCCAGGTGAACCTCCAGAAGACAGAAAAGATATGTATCCTTTTGGCAGGGGAGGGAACAGGGGAGAAGAGGAGAGTACAATGTCCATGTACTCACAATTTGATCACCAACTGATTGCATCATAATTTGACTTTTTATCACTTCAACTGCAGCAGGGCCTAGAAGCTTCAAACCAGGCAGAAATAGCCCAGTACAACACAGATGCCTGCTCAGGAGCTGTGACTGGGGGTACTCTGAGAGATGGGGTACAACTTTCAGTTTGTCTGGGCCATTCTGAAGAGATCCTAGACTTCCGTACTGAACCGGCATGTGAGACAATACGGGGAAAAAAATATCCTCTCTAATGGAGAAGTGAGGCATGCAAAACTTAAAAGCCTCGAGCCAAGTCGTATGTGAAGCCAAGAAGTGAGCCCAGACCTTCGAGCCCCACCGCAGTGCCTGACCACACCACCTCTACTGTGCACCAGGTTACAGCAGATCCTCGTGGCGCAGCAGGAGCGACAGTCGGAGGGGAAGGACACGTCACAAAATGAACAGGAGCTACGTGCACTGAGCACAGACAGCTCTTGGACAAGTTACCAAAAAGTTCACGACGCTACCAAAACAGAGAATATTCCTCTGAGAAGTGCTGAACTTCCATGAGCAGGAGAAAGACTGCGGCAAACTGAATTGCCAAAGATAAATTAGACACTCTAGCCAAAAGAAAACAGAGCTGACAACAACAACAGATGGGAAGAGGAGGGAAGGAGAACAGGAACACAGCAAGACGATGTGAACCATAAGGAAAAAAGCATTCTAGCCTGTGGGAGGGCCTAGGTAGCTAGTTAATTACTCATTAAGGTTAGTAGCTATTTATTATTATTCTAAATACTCAAGTGAAGCCACCTCAGTAATGCCCAGGTGCACTTACATAAGGCAGATGACACCCAGGACAGCTGTGCTGTTTACTGGTAGCTGAACCTTCCATGTTATTGACAAAGTAACAGAGTATATTATTTAGTATGAAATTTTATATAGGACAATAAACTTTTATATAGAGGTCCAATTGTTTTCCTTTAGAGCAGAAAAGCAAGCTCCAAAATTTATCAGCACACTTTCCCCTGGGGCTAGCACTAGCTGGTGTGATGTGCCCAGGCAACAGAATAACAGCTTTAGTTTCAGCAGAATTTAAGCCTTCGCAAAAGAAATACTTGAGTCTTCATAAGAAAAAAAAAAAAAAAAAAGCCCAGCATATTAACTGGTATACCTGTTGTGTCAGCCTGTTAAAATAGCTTTATGCATGAACTGTTTCTTTCATCTAAAAGAAGCCGCAGATACCCGAGTGGCCAAATTTTGAAACTCGCGTGAATTCTGTGCCTACGGAAGCGTGACGGGCTAAGCCTGGGGGAGAAGGAAGAGTCCCTCCCCGAGAGCTTCAGGCAGTCCGGAGGAAGGAGTGCTCTTTTGCCATTTGATCCAGAAAAATGAAAACTGACCAAAGTGGGTCAGGCTGAAATGTATTTATCCCACAGATAGGTTTCATCACATTTTGGAGCAATTCTATTTAACCCAGCTAAGCTTTAAAGTTGGGGTGTGTGTGTGCGTGTGTATATACATATATACATTTATAGTTCTCCAGGTTTTTCAGCTAGCAACCAAGGAATATTGTGTAAATATTTTAGATATTTTAGAAAGGTATCTAGAAACTGAATTCAGCCCTTGCTACTGCCAATCACTACATTTGCAAATCAGGTAAAAAAACCAGACAGATAGAAAAATATGCAAAGGCTAGTCTTTAAAACGGTCTTTATCATTTTTTTCCTACCAACTAACATGATGTCAGAATACCGTTACCCTGGTAAAGTGAAGGGATGCAGTCAGCTACTGTTTTGCTGGGCTCCTTCTGACTACTTATAGATCAGCTGTGGATTCAGGATAAACTTTGACCAAATTGTGATACATTCATAATTAAAAAAAAAAAGGTAATTTAGCTATTACCACATAAAAGTTGTTTCAAACAATTCTTCTTTCCCCAGTTCCTCTCCCAGGTCCCAGCCTGTACAACGAGGCTTTCCAGCAGAATGCAGATGCACAGTTTTAACCTCTGAATCCAAGAAGCCTTTTGCAGATGTTGAACTTTACACGCATAAGTAATCCCACGGCAAGCAAGGCATGTTCAGGAAGAGCACTACACGCGTGTCCCAAAAGAGCCTACTGAAAATGAACAGCATTTGGCTACCGAAGCAATCGTCCTCTGAAATTAAAAAGGTTTATTTTCAGCATTATGCTCTAACAGCCCCTCTGTCTCCTTTTTAAGTGCCAGTGGCTAGTTTCTTAACGCAATTTCATAATTTAGGGAGAGAGAACATGTGTATCAATTTCTTGCACAACACACGTAGTTGGTCTACTAAACGAAGGATTACTAATTTTTGACTTTTATTTTGCCTCAAGAATTCTCTCCAGATGCCACATAATCTTGCATGTGCCCTAACCCCCAAACATAAAGAAAACATGACTCATAATCATGGCTAACATTATTACCTTTTTTTTTTTTTTAATCATGCTGCAGAACCTTATTTCGATTCATTCTCAGTATCACAACAATAGAATTTGCAGGAAGGGAAACCATGGTAACCAACTAAACGTGCTACAGCAGATATCTGCTCAAAAGAACATGCAGTACCATCACACTTCAACGCCTACTGCCAGTACAATCGCTACCCATTTCCTCTTTATCCTCATCCTAATTATTAAACAAGCTCTCGACCACAAAAGGCTACATTGCGAGCCGTGTCTCATTGTTACTGTCATTTGCTATAGGTCCTAGCATTAAACACTGTACTGCTGTTTTGCCAAATTTCAAAGCAGATCTAATACCTCCAGGCGTTAATTTGACATTTTCAGTTCTTTTCATCTGTTTGGAACATCTAATTAACATTACAATGTATTTTACATATTTTTATTGTCACAGAGACTTGCTGATATGTATGGACACACATACATACCTACGATAATTTTCTCTTTTAGTGATTTTTTTAAAACCTCAGGGTTGCAACAAATTTTCAGTGGCATTCTCTGATTAATTAATTAGTAAACATTGGTGAATTCTGCTGTGTTCTTTTTTTTTTTTTTAAATAAGCTATGAGAAACCACATCCATTATTAAGTACAGGCATTAAATGTAATAGGGTACTGATTTGCTGCTCTCATTTGTGTTTATGCTTCATTCTCTTTTATCCAGTGTCTGAACTGATACAATTTCACAGCCTGCCTTAGGCTCTGAACATCAATTTTATTTGAAGGGCAGCTCTGAGTATTTAGCCAAACTCACACACTTAAATCAACATTTAAGTCATTTTCTTTTTCCCTGAGAACATACTTCTACCTCTGTTACAAATTCTGAGAAATTTGTTTTCCAAAAACAAAACCTCTTTGTTTCAAGTTGAGACTTTAAAAGGTAGTCCATCTTAAAAAAAAAAAAGTCATTAATTGTAGAACAATGGATGAAAATAGACAAAAATAGCTCATCAGAAGATGATCAAAATGCAGCTTCTTAAGTAAGTGGAAAGCAGATTTTACAGCAATGCACCGACAACTTAATAACTGAAAAGTTTTTTTGGGTAAGAATCACTTTCTGCCTTATATAAAGAAGAAGAAATATTCAAAATTTGCACTTTGGACTCAGTTAACTATTTGATAGCACTGCACTAAGAATATTTGACTGCCTCGGTTAAGCCTGCAAAAGCTATTATTTGTCCTGTCCTATATTTGGTCATTTAATCAGTGCTAGGCTATGTCTGTAGCTATTGCAGCTCAGGAACAAGATCTGTAGATTTACTAAAGTTAGTTCTATAAAAGATCAGAGCTCCACAGTGGTCAAAAATTCATTTATTAAGGTTTAGAGAAAAAAGAAAGAAAACTCCATGGCCCACTTCATCCTGAAGAGGATGTGCAGTCCTGGTCCCCTCATCTCCAAAAGATCATCGCAGAGTAAGAGAAAAGCACAGATAAAGGTGACAGAGATGATGAGGGGTATGGAACAGCTTCACCACAAAACCTGAATGTATAGCTTAGGACTCATTGACCTGGAAAGAGTACAATAAGGGGGATGAGAGTGACATGGAAAAGGTAAATGGAGATCAATTGTTCACTGTTTCTCAGAATACAAAGACTAGGGAGCATAAAATAAAATTGTGAGATGGAATCTTCAGAAAAGGGATGCTGCTTCCCATAAAACCTAGTTAAGGTATGGAACTCATGTTACAGTGGCAGACAGAAAAGTCTACACGGTTTCAAAATTGTGCTCAGAAAGACACTAGACAAAAATCAGAAATCCATCAAAAGCCTGAAAAAATAGCAAAGATAACAATTCTGTTCAGAAGTCCCTGAACTGCAAATTTTCAGAGGCTGGGAGAGCACACCAGAAAACTACTACTACATGTTCATCTTGTTCTTACACTTTTCTTTCAATGGCTGCTATTAATAACTACCAAAGAGTGGATACTGGACTGGACTACAAACTGGTCCTTTGATCTGACCCAGTGTGTTCATAGTCAAGAGAACTTGCTAATGCAGTAACAGAGATATATAACTGGGCAGAAACTCTTTGCAAACAATTACCCAGACCTCTTCCCAGATCTGCCCATTCTATGATGACTTAAGGCATCCCTTAGAATAAATTAAAAAGAAGTGAGATGCAGCAGAGCCACGTTAGGGTTAGAACGGTCCATTAAAGAACCTTCATGCACCAACCGCATTGGCATTCTGTGCATTTTGGCTGTAGCTGAAGGCTGTAGCTTAGTGCGATTGTCCAATCTGTTACAGATTTCACAAAAACATGTTTTTGTAACTGTGAATTCTGTCTGCCTGCAAAGGAGTCATGATTTGTGGTGTTAACAGTTTATCTGTTATCTTCTAGAAAGATTAAGTTGTTTAACAAGCAAAAATCTTCAGTGCAGAACAAAGACAGTCTGAGTGTCTCTGGAAGATGCCCACTGTAAGAACACTCTAGAAGGCAATGAGCAATGGGGATAGAGCCAGAACAAGAGAGAATGTGGTTGTTTTTCTCCTATAATATAACCCTCTGTGAGGTGATTTTCTTCAATAATTCCAGAAGAAGATAAATACTTACTTTACAAAGTTGAGCTAGGGTTCATTAATCTCTATCAGATTTGCAGCACAGAGGATGATGTATTCACAAATACAGTGTTTTGGCAGTCATAATAAGGACTCCGAGTTCTTTGTCCCTCACTTAGCTTGCTTTGTAGCCAAAGGGTTTTTTTAAGTGTTTTCTCTAACTTCCAATTTAACTATGTTAGAAACTTTACCGACACAGCAGATACCTGATGTTAAAGTTGATTAAATAAGCTGTAATATAAAATAAATAAATCAAACAACAAACACCAGGATATGTTCCTTTTTGAATTGCGAGGATGCAGTGCCTTCGCTTAATTTAGTAACATCAAGCCAAAATATCAGACAAAACAGAACCACAATTGGAACTAAATTGAAAACAATTTCACCAATGGCTGGTATGAACATCGAGATTTTAGACATCAGCTATAATAGCTGGTGGAATCAAATGTAGCATTCAAATTGTTCCATGAGTGACTTGAGGAGCTGGCTAGTTTGGGTCCTCAAGACAAGCACAAAAAACTTGGTTTTTTCCATTACAGAAATGCAGACTGGAAATATTTCATTACAGAGACATCATACCTTGCCACAGAAAGGGTTATGATCCTGTTTCACTAAACTGCTCTTCACGACTGGATGCACTGGGTTTTTCAGGATTCCCAGGCACGCCGACATGAACGCAGGAAGAAGACATCTGCCAGACCTGGGTGTGCTGGGAGTGCTGAGCTGTCTGTATGACTGAACTGCCTGCCCCCCCAGCAGAAGAACCAGTAACTATAAGTCAGGAGACAACGCTGTCTCAGCCTGAACAGTAGCTGATCCTACCCAATGTTTTGACAAAATATTTAGGTCTTGATGAACTGGGATGTTTATGATGCAATCACACTTCATAGCTAGTTTCCAATTTATCCTAATCACAATCAACAGACTGTCAAAGAGACAAGTCAGGCAACAACCACACACAGTGAGAGACAGACTGAGTCAATATGCAGGAATACAGAGGGAACCAAGTATTTATGTGAGGAGTCAAATGGGTACCCTCAAGCATCTAAATTTTACTCAACACTTTCCTTTCGTTTTCCAAAGCATGTCTGAAAAACAATCAGAAAACACAGATATTCCATTTTATGTTTTGTCATTATGTTATTTGTTGCAGGATTAGAGCAATTCTTCAGCATTGCTGGGTTAACTTTATAAAATGCTGTGAAATCTGTTCTGTGTCTATTTCTTTACATAAAACTAACAGCTGACCAAGTTTTCTTTCCTCCCACACCTTCTAAAGGGCAAAACAAAGGTAAAGAAGGAAAAGCAAAAATCATACAGAAGTGATCTTAAAATTAACGTTGATGCTTGATTAATTAATGCTTGAATGACAGAGTGGCATTTAATCTTAGTATGAAAAAAATCAAATTGATTCACACAGCTAGAAAAGAAAGGGTGAAATCAGAGACCCTGAAGTCAATCAAAGTCTTCCATCGAACTTGGAAAGGTTTTGCCCATACATACCACCCTACTGACAAGCTTCATTTCCAGCCATGGAGATGACATTCTGCAATTCCTACTGGGATTGTCAAAGATGCAGACAGAGCTACCTTTGCCGTCTGGCAGTGTAGTGACGCAAACAAAAATGATGGTCTCAAAAATGCTATAAATTACAGGTAAAATCACATAAACTTATCATGGTAATCACAGCAAACTTCTCACAGTCAGGATGAGCAGAGAGACCGCAGAAATTACCTAGTCTTTAAGAGATGCTGTAATGTCAGAAACAGAGTCAGTGGGAATATTGGCTAATAGGCATGTTCTGTGTGTATCATTCCAGGGAGAGGAAAAATGGAAACTGAGCAAAACTCTGCCTCCAGTCAATGGAAACACAGAGTCCTGCTACACTTCCTAGTAGTGCGAAAAAGAAATCCTAGCGGTAAAATTCCCACGTGTGGAAGACACAGCACTGCAGTTCACAGAGAACTTTCAGCTAAGGTACGACAGCAAAGACCCTCATTCATACACTTTAAAGGCCAAGAGCAAGACAACAGAGCATTACTTGCTATGGGATGGAAAGCGGCAACCTAGACCACCACCCTTAGTATACAAGTCATCCAGCTAGCGCTTAAACATAATGAAATGGCTGCACCATGCTGCAGTTTCAGATTCTGAGGCATTTTGCCAAATGCTGAATTTCCTCAAAATACATCAATGATAACAGCTTTGCTATCATTTGAAACTGTTTCCCAAATTGATC
This sequence comes from Phaethon aethereus, assembly GCF_964289735.1. Taxonomy (NCBI): domain Eukaryota; kingdom Metazoa; phylum Chordata; class Aves; order Phaethontiformes; family Phaethontidae; genus Phaethon; species Phaethon aethereus. The sequence goes on from NC_138580.1 coordinate 24,718,697, forward strand.
ACCAACAGCTATCTATTCTCTTTTCTATTGCGTATAAAACCAGATTTTATTTCTTTCAAAGAGGTTTTGTAGTTTGAAAGAAGTACCGTCAAACCTAGAAAAGACCCATCTTTTGACTTGATGGACTGGAGGAGCATTTGTAAAACAAGCTGCATCAATACATCCTGCAAGATGCTCAGCAGCTTCAACATTCACAGCCTAAAAAGCCCTGTGCCTTCTGCACCATCAGGAGCAAGGGGCAGGAGTTCTTTGTCTTCGAGCCAGGTATTAAGACAACTGTTTTCCTTTTAGCTTTAAATGAATATTGCAAGAGCAGAAGTAGATGAAATGGTGTATTAGACCCTAATAAGCAACATCAATTTATTTACACTATTCATGCAACCAGTGTAAATGTCAATAATGTTTCTATCTGGAATCTTATTACTACAGAAACAAATATCTCAGTAAAACACACCTTCCTCCTACCCCAAAGAAAACTAATTAATCACAAGCTATTATATCATAATATTCTTATTTTAATTGTAATCTTATTTCATCCATATAAAACATTCAGTAACTGCATCTTCTCCTTCAATGTTTTTCTGTCCCACTTAGATTTAAAACATTGCTAATTGTCATTATCTCCCATCTGAGTACTTAGGTGTACAGCCCAGGCCAAAATAACATCCATTACTTTGAAAGTAATTAAACTGTTTAAAACTTACAACTATTTAAGTTAATTTTTATTTCAGTTTTTTATTTAGATCTGATCCATTTGCCAGAATTTTGCAGAGCGAGGAAACAGATCTGCAAACATTGTTAGCTAACAGGTGTTCAGACACAAAAACCTCCCGATTCACTCGCCATCCCACAGAGGGACTGGAGAGAATTAATTGCTCTTCAGCAGCAGTTAGCTAGGTAGTAAGTAACCCACACAGGAGACTAGTCATGTGAACTCATAAGATGCCTTTTATTTCTTGACTGCCTGCTCTCCCAATGTCTACAGGGGGTTACATCTGTAACATAGAGGGAAAAGAGCAAAATGAAGCACCACCAGCAAAAAAACAATTGCAGTTATCCTGGTGGTGGAAACAATAAGGAATGTTAGCACTTCAGAAAGGGTTAGAGAAGTTTAAAGATACTAAATCTGTAACAAGCGTAAAAAAGTAGCAGTTCATTAAATGCTCATCATGATTTTTTAAAAAATTAAAACAATCACAAGGAAGTTTTAGCGCTAAGGTCAACAACACAGTGCAATCTTTTGAATATTTATAGATTTGAAAATGAAATATTAATTACCAACCTTAAGGCCAAAGTGTAGGTTCCAGGTTGCCTTTGGCTTTCACGAATGAGATAGCTTCCCTCTGCAACACTTAATAATTGGTCAGCTTCCTCCCTCGAGATCATCCCGTGGAATCTAAGGAACAAAGACTTTTTGAAACACGTGCCTTTCCACTTTTAAATCACCTTTTCCTCTTCTTTTAGAAAATAACCAACGATGGTAATTAGAAAGAAACAAACATAAAAATGACTGACTTGCAGGAATCTACACCTTCAATTAATCTCTCTGCCTGCCTGCATTTGAAGTCACATTAAATGCTTTAGAAAGGCTTCTCTGAAACAGTATCTGTGACACAACTATATTGCTTTTTAAACGTGCATCTATCAATTTAATATATACAAATAAATCCATTTTCTCCTGCTGGTTTCACATGTTTTGTACCAGTGGCATGCAATCCAATATCTTGCAGCATTTAGGGATATTATAGCAATTTTCTAAAATCTGGGGGATTGGATATAATCTTGGTAATTACTGGTGTAATAAAGCTAGCAATACTACACTCTTTTACCAAAATAAACACAAATAAGATCTGCTTTGTTTCCCCACACTAAATATAATCATCTTTGCCTTAGCAGTCTGAAATAGAAGACACATATATACTGTACACTTATATTGCATTTGTGATGCAAGTTTTTTTTTTCCTGCACACAAACATCTTTTGCAAAAGCTAACTGGAGGTGGGGGTAGAAGGAGACAGCCCTTTGGAAGTACAGAAACATGTTTTTCTCACTTAAGGTAGCACTCAATTATATCCATAACCATCAGAAAATGTAGCTGTAATTTTAGGCAGACAAAAGTGATGGTACTGTAATAATAATTTGATGGTGAGCAAGACACACTGCTGTAAAACACAGAGAAGAAACAAAGGGCCCAGAGCAAACGCTTGCAACCTTTTCTGCAACTATTATCAACCAACATGGCCAGCTAAACCACTTTCAGAGACGTATGTTACTTACTCTCTTCCATAATATTTGGGTCTGTTCTCTACCTAGAAGAAAGGACAGAAACTGTAATATTTCGTAACAAGTGAACCCATACAGCAAGCATATTGTGCATTATATAGTATTAAAAATAGAAAGGGATATAATGTGAAAGTACAGACAAAAATCATCTACCATCCCAGGATTTTCCCTGTGGGTGTAATATGGGGAAACCAAAGGCAGACCTTTGGGAAATATTCCACTTCTGAATGGCTTAAAGGAGTGAGAAAGAATGAGCCGCTTGCATCACGTCATCCTTGGGGCTCTGCTAATACAAACCGATGGCATTAAGTATTGCTTGTATGAACGGCCAAAAAGGGTAAAAAAAAATTCCTTTCATGAGTGTAGGTGTACTATATTGTTAAGTGCACTAATACAGTGAAACATATATAAAACTCTTAAATTTACAAGTTATCGTCCGTTACAAAGCTGCTGGTGCCACTGCCACCAGAAATTAAGCCACTACCATATCCCCTCCATTAGCAAGTGCCTAAATCCTGCACCCCTTGGCTTCATTAAACTGTGATCTCTAGTACCACCTAAAAGACCTCAACAACAGGTATGCATCTGTTCTGCAGCATAACACAAGCCCATCCATGCTCCAGAGATGATACAGTGTAAATGGACACAACACAATTTGCCTGCTAAGTATTTCAGACGAAGTAACTCGTCTGCAATTGTCCGGGAAGTTTATAGCCGAGGGAGGAACTGCAGACCTCTCAGAAATCAGCTCAATAATCTAAACTTCCAGATTCCTCCCTCCTTGCTAAATTTACAGGAGGAAACTCTTTAGGGAACAAAATCCGACAATTATACAACCTGAACTACAAGAGTATAAAATGATCCAGCTATAATAAACCAGAAAATACTCACAGAAACTGCCACTTCAGTTTCTTTTTTCCATCTTTTCAGAAAAAAGCTTATTAAAATTACCACTCCTCTCCAGTTATCTCAGTGGAGTGTAAATAAAGATTTCACAGAATCACAGAATCACAGAATCACTAGGTTGGAAAGGACCTTTAAGATCATCAAGTCCAACCATTAATCCAGCACCACCATGTCCCCTAAACCATGTCCTGAAGTGCCACATCCACACGTTTTTTGAACACTTCCAGAGATGGCGACTCCACCACCTCCCTGGGCAGCCTGTTCCAATGCCTGACCACCCTCTCAGTGAAGAAATTTTTCCTAATATCCAATCTAAACCTCCCCTGGCACAACTTGAGGCCATTTCCTCTTGTCCTATCACTAGTTACTTGGGAGAAGAGACCAACACCCTCATCGCCACAAACCCCTTTCAGGTAGTTGTAGAGAGCGATAAGGTCTCCCCTCAGCCTCCTCTTCTCCAGACTAAACAACCCCAGTTCCCTCAGCTGCTCCTCATAAGACTTGTGCTCCAGACCCCTCACCAGCTTCGTTGCCCTTCTTTGGACACGCTCCAGCACCTCAATGTCCTTCTTGTAGTGAGGGGCCCAAAACTGAACACAGTATTCAAGGTGCGGCCTCACCAGTGCCGAGTACAGGAGCACAATCACTTCCCTACTCCTGCTGGCCACACTATTCCTGATACAGGCCAGGACGCTGTTGGCCTTCTTGGCCACCTGGGCACACTGCCGGCTCATATTCAGCCGGCTGTCAACCAGCACCCCCAGGTCCCTTTCCGCCGGGCTGCTCTCCAGCCACTCCTCCCCAAGCCTGTAGCATTGCATGGGGTTGTTGTGGCCAAAGTGCAGGACCCTGCACTTGGCCTTATTAAACCTCATACAGTTGGCCTCTGCCCATCGATCCAGCCTGTCCAGATCCCTCTGCAGAGCCCTCCTACCCTCCAGCAGATCAACACTCCCACTCAACTTGGTGTCATCTGCAAACTTACTGAGGGAGCACTCAATTCCCTCATCCAGATCATCAATAAAGATATTGAATAAGACCGGCCCCAGAACCGAGCCCTGGGGAACACCGCTTGTGACCGGCCGCCAGCCGGATTTAACGCCGTTCACCACAACTCTCTGGGCTCGGCCATCCAGCCAGTTCCTCACCCAGCGAAGAGTAAACCCGTCTAAGCCACGAGCCGCCAGTTTCTCCAGGAGAATGCTGTGGGAGACGCTGTCAAAGGCTTTACTAAAGTCCAGGTAGACAACATCCACAGTCTTTCCCTCATCCACTAGGTGGGTCACCTGGTCATAGAAGGAGATCAGGTTCGTCAAGCAGGACCTGCCTTTCATGAACCCATGCTGGCTGGGCCTGATCCTTTGGTTGTCCTGCAGATGCCCTGTGAGCACTCTCAAGACCAACCGCTCCATAATCTTCCCCGGTACAGAGGTCAGGCTGACAGGCCTGTAGTTCCCAGGATCCTCCTTCCAGCCTTTCTTGTAGACGGGCGTCACATTGGCAAGCCTCCAGTCTTCTGGGACCTCTCCTGTTAACCAGGACTGCTGATAGATGATGGAGAGCGGCTTGGCAAGCTCCTCCGCCAGCTCTCTCAGTACTCTCGCGTGGATCTCATCAGGCCCCATAGACTTGTGGGTGTCCAGGTGGCTTAGCATGTCCTTGACTGCTTCCTCCTGGATTATGAGGAGTACATTGTGCTCTCCATCCCCGTCTTCCAGCTCAGGGGGCTGAATATCCTGTGGATACCTGGAGTGGCTATTAAAGACTGAGGCAAAGAAGGCATTAAGTACCTCAGCCTTGTCCTTTCAGATGTCCAAACAACAAAAAATACATCCTGGTGTACAGTCTAATAACAACCCTCTCACATTCCCAGCAAAGAGAAAGCTATTGTGTTGGTTCATCACTTATTGAAAAATCATTCCATCACTAGAATGATTTATAGTATTCTAAAAGATTTCCTTTTCCTACAGAACAGCAAACAAGAGTTGACCAGCGTGATAACTGTTTTCAGATGGCCTGAAGAGACTGGGTCATTTAAAAAAAGAAAACAAGTCTTACGTATTTTTTGCTAAATGTAGGCTTTCTTCAACAGAAAGATAGCAGCATGAATGGAGAAAAAGTGAAAACATTTTATTGTTGTTATTATAGAAACTCGCAACAATTCCTAACTAAAACCCTCAAGACAAGACACTAGTCTCAGGCAGCTGTAAAAAAAAGAATCCTGTCATGAATAAGATTTTGTTGTCTGTCTATTGAGATTTTATGTCTATCTCAGTGAATTTATACAACAGTCCTGGAAAAATTTAGTAGGCAAAAGCATTCCATATTATACTCTGTGTGCAAACATTTGAAAATGTGCACTGGCAGATGACTGGAGCAAAGCATCAGAAAAAAGCTCTGCTCAACTTCCAGGCACTTGCAGCTGGGTTTGCAGTTCATCTTGGTGGATGATGAGTTAAAGAGGAAAATAACCACTTCTGTTAATACCGGGTCTCTACTGATCAGTTTTACCAACTCGAAAAAACTTCAGTGTGAACACTGATGTGTAACACCATTTGCTTGTATAAGACTCAATGCAACTGGAACCCCAATTCACTGACTTTTATTACCTGTTTTTTTGTGGTTTTGTTTTTTTTTTTTTTTCATAACTTTTAAAATTTATTCTAATATTAGGGTTTTTTTACACCTAGATTGAATGCATACATTTAGACTCTAAGGCAACTCCATCAGAACTCAGCAGGGGCCTTCTAATTCGCTCAGAATTAGGTGGGCTACACACACACTTAGTGCAGCCCATGTGAACTTACTAAAACACAGATTTCCTGTAAGCCAAATTTACCATGTAAGGCAGTAAACACTGTTGTCCAGCTTTCTCTAACACTTCCTGCAAGTATTGTGACACCAACTTTGCTCATAGCAACTTAGGCATAAAAGGTGGCGTAACATTTGTTCTTGCTTTAGGTATCCTTAGTCGCACCAGGACTAGAAGCGACACACAGCTCTCTTGGTCTTTTGTGTCTGCCTGGACTTCACAAAGTTCCTGCCAGACTGTATTTCTACAAATTAAAACTGCAGGCACCCGCATATCCTCCAGTTGCACGTGAGCACTGAAAGCCAAACCAGTTCCGTTCGGAAGCTTCATTAGCCTAACTTTCACGCTCACTCAGCCCTAAGTTAAGGAGACAAAACCAAACCATCCATCTGGACTGGAACTAAAACCCACCTAAGAAAGGAAATACATTTTTGAATAAAATCAAAGCAGTAGCAAGAAAACGATCACTTTAACTGAAGCTGTTAGCTGAAAATACAGTGTAATTACCCTCTGCAGAGTTTCTTTCCGATTTGGCAGTATTTTTTGACCAAAATATAATTGAGCATGAGTAAAGGCAGCCATAGCTACTACATTTTCTCTGTATCCAGCAAAGATCAGCTGAATGCTAAGTCTTTTGACTTCTCAGGACTTTTTATTTATGGGAAAAATCTTCTATTGCTGTCTGTTTAGCCTATGTTTGGCACAGTTTTAAAAACTGCTTCTTAGCTTAGGAGAAAAAAGTAACTGCGAGAGATTTGTTTTCAATGTGCCTGTTTGTATAGCACTGACGCAGAGGCCACAGGAAAAATTCAGGTGTCACTATGCTACCCGCAAGAAACACAAAGGTCAATGAGAGATCCACCATAGTTTCATTTCTGATCTTTTCAAACTGAGGTGTGAAGCCAATGAAACCAAGTTTACGAACAGATAAATGGGACAGACTTGGCAACTGCCTTACAGCAGCCATTCCTTTGGAAAAGAGCTTGGTTACCATGAAAGCTCGGAAGTCATTCTGGTTGTGTATCATACAGTTAAAGCCATCTTTAAGAACGGCTCTAACAAGGACGCGCATTATATATGCTCATCTATGCTATGTTTCTTGACTACTCACAGAGACCATTTTCGCAGGACTACACAGAGATGCTGTTTTACAGGCTTGTTAACTACTAGCACTGAATTAGGATGAAGCCTCATAACAGGACCGAAAAGACCAGTGATTTCAATTATCTTCATCATTTGTCTCTCTGATTTTTTTTTTATACATAGTTATTTAAAATTTATCATGGAGTGCCTTTATATAGCAGTTAAGGATGCCCTAAGTATGCCTGCACATGCACGTGTGTGTATATAAAAGATTATATGCACAACAAATACAAACTCCATGGAGGTAATACGACATTAATCGGACAAACATTACAATTTGGATGTAAGCCTTATGCAGGAGTCAAATATCCTTAGAATGTTACGGAATCATCAAATTTACAAATTAACCACATACAGTGCTAAAAGCCTTGGTTCTGCTGCACCTTCACAATAAAAAATCCCGAATGAATACAATGCTCTTTTTACATCAGTATAACTTCACTGATCTATGTGTTGCTCTGATATGAAACTGGTGTAACAGAGCAGAAACTCAAATTCTCTGCATTTGAGAAGCTTTTCATGTTAAGTAGGTCATTCTGTTGAATACACCTCTCTGTCAGCACTTGTACAACACGTGCCTTTGCACCTTAAATAAAAGGTTGTTTTTTTTTTTACAGTGTGATTTCCAATTATTCTTTAACAAGTGCTTTTTTCCCCTCATCATCACTCTTGCTTATGTCAACAAGTGGAATACAATAAGGCAAGAGGAGCAATTTATGTGCTAACACCTTACCAATTACATGTTGTTCCCCCCCACTGACCTCTTTGATGTTCTCTGGACCAAAATTCACTTCCTAATATTTATGAATTTGTTTATACAGCTGAATAATTCAACCACTTAGGAGAAGATTCTGCTCCCCACTGACTCACACATGGCTGCTAATAGAAACCCAGCTGAGAAAGAGCATATCACAAAGCTCAACACTAGCAGGAGAGGCTGAGACCAGAGAGAAAGGTTAAACATGTTACTGCTCACTGAATGTATTTTCACTTCAAATCTGGCTCAGATACATAAATTGTTCAATACTTATAATGAAAAACACTTATCTGAATCATAACAAATTAAGGAAAATACACACTGCTAATGTATTCTTTCAATTTTACCTTTATTAGGAAAAACAAGCGTCAAAGAGCTTTTTTTTGTTGTAAATGGTTAATTTAATGAGAAAATGTGTATTTAATATGTTCTGTTCTGCAGCTAAATAGCTGCAACTGACTGATTCTTTCATAGCTCTATTTTATTTAGCTCAATTCTCACTAGTTTCTAAAAAACACAGACTTTACTTCTCAGTTTCTACAAGAATGCTCATGGTGCAGGCACAGGTTTATTCTGCAGTTCAGGGGATAGGATGAAACTATTTTAAAACACAGAATGCATCTCTTTTCTTGTTCCCTTTGGCACAGGGAAAGTTTTACACTTACTTAAAGTTTGCCGTATGTTATTAACTTGTTTTGGAATAAATTCATAGAAATATGATACTAGAGACACTGATGTGTTGCATTTCTTTCTTCAGTGAGGACAGGACTTAGCAGAGTGTTTTGATTGCTTGTGGTACTTTCAGCAATCCCCCGTTGACTCTAACAGACTACCTGTTCACAGAATTAGAGCAGGAGGACCTCTCTCTGTACTGTAGGGATGCAGTATGCTTATATACCCTTCCCAAAGTTTGGACGATTAGTTCATGCAGGACACCATTCACCCACAGCAAGTTCTCCTCCCTAAAACAGTCCAACTTTTCAATTTGCCATCTGTATAATAGCTAATAAAATTTTATAATTAAGAGTATTAAAATTCAGTGATAACGAGGATGAGAAAATTATAGTGGTCAGTGTGATTTTTATTTGAAGATGCTTTACACAGTCACATTTACATTTGGCTGGCAATAGTAGGTCTCTTGTTTAATTCCAAAAAGAAGGCAATCTGGATCTGATCAGTAGTTGAAGGATTTCCAGCACTCCAGAGGCAGGACACATTTTTAAATTTCAGATACTGTACACACATTTATATGTCGGCTTATTTGACTGGATAGACTAATAGAATTCTAAGAAATACTATGAAGGAGAACCTAGTATAAAATTTGCTTGTGACTTACCATCTAGGACAAAAAGACCCCAAAGCACTGCTCTGCAGTCAAACTAGCATGGGATATAATGCCAGCAGATCTTATTGAATATGCTGGACCCCTTTATCAGTTTACAGCTTCTCCCTGACTACAGGGTACGTACGCATTGTGCAGTCGACATACAAAACAATTACAATCATTATGGTACCCGCTGTAAGATTTCCTTAATGTGGTGGTACTTTCCCACTCCTTATTTTTATTATGGGGTTGTTTTTTTTTCATTTGTTTGGTTTTTTAAAGAAACCAAAAGGTATATAGAAAAATGAAGGCTCTAGTTCTGTAAGAATTAAAACTTTCACAAGTAAGGCTTTCAAAGCATCTAACTGAAGAGACTGAAGAATTGTTGCTCATCACCATAAGAGCCAGGCAACTTTATAGGCATACATTGTAAGAAAGTGTGTCATTACAGGAGTAAACCATAGCAGGGCTCCGAGATAAGACTCAGCAATTAAAAGATTGTACAAGCACAGTGTCAGCACCTCAATGAACAGTGTCAAAAGGCTCCCAAAAATCCCTCATACATTTTACAATATGCATATATACGTACACCTACAAACATACTTAGAACTTCTTCCACCAATGGAATACTTCTGAGGGGAGGAAGGAAAAAGCAACTATTCAACAGCACCTAACAACAATAAACACAATCCATTGGAGGCAAGGAGTAAAATACTTTATCCTAGCCAGGTGACCACTCTGTACAATCACAAACCTGTATTATAAGACTAAGCTCTTACAAGACTTCAGATATTTTGTATATTAGTGTAATGAAAAACCCTATTATAGAGGACAGAAAATAGAAACGAATCTTCCTAAAAATGTTGCAATGGGAATAAAAAACTGGAAAACCTCCCATTTTTTCACAGCTCAGATCTTATCTTCTATAGATCTCTCCATCAAATCGTCATCCCACCTTATCTGATGTACATAAGCTATTGGCACAACAGCCTTAAGAAGAATACCCCTGCTTGGGCCCTCACTACCAGTGGAAACACTGGTTAAGACAAAACTTTTTGCTACAAGGCTTCTTGTAAAATTCATGTATTATTCTTTCCTACAGCTATAGCTATGTCTTGCTCAAGTGCAATCAGCTGTAGCCATACCTTCTATAAAAATACAAATCTATCAAATTAACAAAGGAAAACAAGAGTGCTTCCACTAAATGCAATACTTCACTTCTGTTAAATCTCTACTTTTTATCTTAAAAATTGACAGACTACTTCACAGAATCACAATTGGGCATTTAAAAAGACGACAGAGAAACGCCTGTTTAATTCTGTAAAGTAATCCTCCTTGTGATCTAGACTGTAAGCTATTAATGTTCCTGACAGTGCTCTGTCCCTCTGCATTTAATACTACGTCAAAGTGACTAACATATTTCAAAGATTAATTTCCTTTCTCTTGGCACATGATAAAAATGCTTAAGTTTTATCGCAGCAAAGTAATAACTTTCAGTGGTTATTCAGTAAGAGCTGTGTTTTGCAATGCTGCTTAACAAGTCGAGCCTAACATTTCAGCATTTTTGAAATTGAAATTAATGTTTCACAGGTTCCTAACTGAAGCTGCAAGAGAGATGCAGTTATGAGTAAAATCTTGCTGGCACGCATGTTTGGTATCAGTTAAACCCTCCAGCACCACAGCTCTGGAGAGGTGCTGCTCTGCTGAACGGCAGCTCAGGGTACGCTAGCAGTTGGGGGTCTGCCTCAATAACTCACCCGATGACCAGCTGCTTCTGTATCACTGTATATCAACAGGATCCTGTTGTTACTGTTCAGATCCTTAAAATCTGTGGCTCAGCACAGCTTAGCTCCTAGCATTAATGAGTCTTAAGTACTAGGACTCAAATAACAGCACCAGGGGAGGTTTCAGTCTTCCCCGTTGATTTATGGCATGCATCTAGCAGCGATGTGTGTAAACCAGGTGCATAGTTCCCCTGTACAGCTCTGCTCTTGCTTCCGTGAATTTCTGACCCAAAAAGTAGGAGAAAAGGCATGTTTCCATGTATCTAAGAATCAAAAACCAGTAAATGATTCTCAGCTATACACATCATACTCAAAATGCTTTTTGATTCAATTTTTTGATCCAGTGGATTTCCGGGTACCAGTGCCCCCAAGGCTACTTACTCTAATAACAGCACCAAGTGTCCCAAGGAACCGCGGTTTGGGTTGGACACCATTAAGTATAGGACTCGGAATTACTGGACTCTGGAAAACTGAACCTTTGTAATACCCACCTCACGAGTGCAGGTTATCCTTCTAGGATGGGGAGCTTCCTGTTGCAACTGATACACTGGGAGAAGGCAGAAGTTAAATTCTGATTAATACAGAATCATTGTAGAAGTCAGGCATTTTAAAATTAAATATTGCTGTTTAAATAAAGAAGACTTTCTGCAAGACTTAATGCAAGGATACATATACCAAGGTCTCAAAAATTACTTACAAGTGGTCAGAAAAAAGAATGTTGCTAGCTGAAACAGGATTATTGATTATCTTTACAATTAATTGATCGAGTACTAGGGTGTAACTAGGTGAGACCACTCAAGTTTCCATCAAACAGAGCAGAAAAGGAATCATGATAAATGCAAATTAAATTTTATTAGATGTCAAATCAGGCTGCTCTCAGACTTTCTTCAGTAAGCAGATGGAGTCCCATCCTACCACGCTGGGCACAGACTCAGTCACCTGAAATATGTCAAGACTTTACAAGAATCATTTGCAATTTTGCAGAATCAAACCCTCTGCTTTTGCCACTGCTCAATGATGACCTTTCTGAACAAAGAGAAAAATGGCCTTCGCAGATCTAAAGGTATCAGGAGTTGAGTAGCAGAGTCAAACAGTTAAGGTCCAAATTATGACATAAACTTACTAGTATCTTCCCTCCCCCTTTTTTTCTTAAGTAATCCTCATCAAGACAGAATAAATCTTAGGAGCCAGTTTTAAATTTAATGGTACTAATGTGCAGACTTTCTAATATAATATCAAAGGAGTTACTTTCAATTTCTATCCCCAAAAGAGTTTGGTTTGTCAAGTCACCTTCAAAATGAGGCTGTCAACACTAAGTTAGCATTCGAATAGTCCTCTAGAACTGATAAAAACGGACATTTGGAATTGTAATCTTTTAAAATTAAATTATGCTTCAAGCATCAGTACTAACATCAAGGTCTAATAACATGTGCTGTCACCTTTTTCAGGTAATAACAGCATACATTGATTTAACCAATAAGATTTGACTTCATTACACTTCTCATTTGATCATGAGTCTTTTCCACTGATGAATGCTGCATTTATGTGCCAAGTTACATGGGAATGGAGAAAATGGCAAGATGCCCGATGATATGGCAAATCGTAACATAAACTGGAAAAATTCACTCCCTTTGTTACAAACAAAAACCCTAATGTTTTTTCCCCGACGTTACTAAAAACAATTCTTACCATTCTGTATTGGTGTTACAAAAACGATTTTTGCAAGTGATGAAGAACAGCACACTTGTATATAAAACAGTCATTTTCATTTCAAGCATAGCATGACCATTTATTTTGCCAGCACACACATTTCCCAGCTTCTATTGTAAAAGTCATATTTGATGGCACTGGGCCTTGTCTATGTCTAATTCTGAGAATTGTAGAGTCAAGCTCAGAGGAAAAAAAAATAAAAATCACAGAGCAAATATGGATTTCCCTGAATCTCACAGAGAAGCAGTGGAGACTCACAATCAGCATGCTCCGCAGAAACTGGCTAAAAACTGAGAACTGTTTCCCACCTTACTTCAAGATGGGCTGAAAAGATTTTCTGGAAGGAAATTCCTCTTCTCCAAAGGCAGTACCTTTCTCCTCTTCCAGTTAGAAGCACAGCAGGTAGACTAGTTAAGTTACAAAACAGGATGCCTATTCCTCCTCCTCTAATCGATGTATGCAATTCAAACTGTTCAACACCAGTTTCCTTGCTGTAATTATTGCCGGGGAAGTCAAACAAGACATTCCTCTTCATCCATCATGAGTCAGAAATACAACCAAACCCCATGACTCTGCACTTAATTCTGAACCATGGGAAGGGTTCGCCATGGCAAACGATGACGGTGTAGTGGGTGCACATACATTTGCACGCACCGAAGCCTTCAGCTCCTGGCAAGCTGCCAGCAAAGATCTGTTATGAGAGAGGCTGGACCCCTCTGTTACAGATTATGGCACGGAATAAACCGAACAAAGAGGCGGTGTTCCTGGAGTTCACAGAAGGTACAGAGCTGTGATTCACTCTTAATGATCACAACTGGGAGCAAAATGCACAGATCTCAGTACAAATACTGCGATCATGACTAATGTTTAATACCAAGGAGTGAAGTGTCTCAGTTTCATCTTCTAGCGCTTCGCTGCAAGAAAAAGCCTTGTTCAAATAATTGTGTGCAAATTCTTTAATATTAAGCATCTGACTTGACATATGACAAGCTACTGGCATAATAAATGATTCAGAAAGCATGGGCAGGTTTGCCACCAGATTCACAAACAGACCAAGGTCCCAGCCGCCTCAATTACATAACAGCAATTGCATACGTTGGCAATTATTAAAAACCGTTCAAAGTCATCCATCTAAAGAAAACACTGAAGATGAACAAATTAAGAGTCTTCAGCCTTTTTTTAAGACTTGTTGCCTTTCTATTTTCTTCAATTAATGTAATTGTATTTTAAGAGACCCTGACATTCCTAGACTGTTAAGGCACATCCAGTTTTGCCAAATCATGTAAGCTTTACTACACATTTCACAATATCTGACTATTTACTTACAGGCTAAGCTCTTCGAAATTTCTTATGACTATATGTAAATGAGACATGCTCTCATTTACAGAAGTCATCTAATGCTCATATCGCATAGAAGATCTTGACTGTGTCACTCACAATCACTTTATCAACTCAAATATTGGAAACCAAACCCAAATAACAAGGCTGACTTAGGAGTTTTAAGGCCTAACTGTGATTTTTGAATGTGTCAGGTTGGCAATGCCAGGGGCAGAACAGAAACAACTGACCTCTGTGAGCCATTAACAGAAGACTGGTCTAGGTGACAGAAAAGCTGTTTTTCTAGTGCTCATTTAATTCTACTATATATACTTTAGCTGACAAAAATACTTTAATCTGCTCTCTTACACTTACTCTCTTTCTAACGCTGGTTTTCACCAAGCCTTTAAGACCAACCTAAAATCTCCGATTGTAAAGAATCTCCCAGTGCAGGATGGAAAACCTTTTGAAATAACTATATTTTATCGGGTGCTAAATCTCCCTAAACTTTAGCCACGTTTTCATCATGTGAAATGTTGCTTGAGCAAATCCCTTTAGCCAGCCTGAAGACGCCATGCCTTGGGAATATACACAAAAGAAAATGCAAATGTAGGTTTGACATCCCTAAATTGTTAAGTGTGTTAAACATACAAACATTCTGTTTTCAAAATCTGCCTTTAACAGAAGAGTCTTCTTTCTTGCTGTGGTTCCCCAAGTCTCAAAATGTCTCACATCTTAGCTCTTCTATCTACAAAGAACTAGAATTTAGAGGTGAGACACTGTGGGAAGCTACGATACTTTGCTACGGTGCCATTTGTCTCGTGTTCTCTTCAATCTCCCTGAACTTCCATCAGCACTTTCAAACAACAGGCTACCCCTTTAAATTTTTAAATAAAAAAAATTTCCATGTAAGCTTGGTTGTTGATTGTGCTCTTTTATTTTTTTTAATTACGAATGAAAACCAGCAAGTTATGAAATTCCCATGGGACTGGTGCTCTGATCTCAGGGCAACGCACCTGGACTACTGCCTTGCACACTTGACTAAGGCAGCCTGCAAGGCCAGGTTCCTCTGAGCTAGGGCACGTACCCCGAAGAGCTGCAGAGCTCGGGCGGGCAGACTGGTAGGACACCAGGTCCTTCTAGTCAGGGCTTCAAAAGGCTTGTGATTTGTCACACAAGGCCAAACAAATGCTCTTGTTTTACTACATCAGCAAGTTCTGGGGGAAAACTATTTATTTTGAGTTTTTCTAACCAGCTCAGGTCTCAGCTCTAGTGATGCAAGGTACTAAAGCACAGGAGCCCTAAAAGTATGCAAGTGATACTAACTTTAAGGGACGAGTTGACTTTATACAAGCCCCCGTCTAGGCAGCCAAACCAATATAAGCCATTTCCATACGGGAGTGGGACCTCTCAGGTTAGTAAGGTGCAGAGAATCTACCCCTCCAAATAATCTGTGTTCACTTGTCCTTGAAGATAAACAACTGCACCTATCTCTAAACAGCAATGAACCCTTTTACTTTTGATGCTTCTTAAACTCACATTCTAATGAAAAGAAAAACAAGTCTTTTAAAGCACCCAACTGAAACTTTTTCAGGTATTACTTGGAAAAAAGCAAAACCAAAAACTGTTGAGATACTTACAGTAAGATTTCCAAACAGGCGGTCTGTATTCATCAGTATCTGAAAGAAAAACAAATTTTAATGTTGTGTTGGAAACATGTTCACACAGAAATAACCCTCCAGAAGCACTTGCAGATTTATTAAGATAAATATTGCATCTAGATTTTAAAATTATTTTTTTACTATCACAGTATAGAACAACCTGTTAAGAGTTCCCCCTTTTTACTGAAACTGAAAAAGTATTTTCTTTAGCCAGATAGAATAAAAGCATAGAAATATATTTACAAAATGGCAAATGTGCAGATCAGAAGCCAAAATACTGTGGCGGGGGGAAGGGAAATGCATATTATTTTGCTATGTACACATCTGTAAATTCCCTTCTAAATTACACTAGATTTTTAAATCTCAATCTATATGCTGATAAATCGGTTTTCATCCGATTTATTCCTGCCATTAGCTTTTTCCTCTTGTGGGCAGCAATTAACAACTCCTAAAATAAAATCAGAGTACTTAAGTACTATGAAATGTTTTGCAAAAAGGGAGAGGTTTTTTTCATACCGACTACAAGCTCTACTTAGAAGCAGTCAGTATGTATTAAAAGTACCAGCATATTTCTAATCCCAAATTTTAATTCTCAAATGAAAAAAAAAATTAAAAAAAAAATCCCAGTGTATTCTAAATTCTGTCCCCCTTGTGACTTGCTGACAACTGATCTGACATTTTGAGCTCAAGGCTCCGTTGCAAATTTCGTCTCTGATCCACTGTTTTGTCACGCTGACCAGCTTCAGCTCTGATGCTACAAGGCACTGAGGCTTTCTGCAAGATGCTGTGCTTATCTGCCGTGGGGCTGGTGGAAGTTAATCAGTACTTGTCATACCACAGGGTCACAAGCAGAAACAACCACGCAGCCAGACTTGCTCTTTGAAGCCTCTTCTCACGGCAGCATTAATTTCTGAGCTCTGTTTGCAATGGTCTGCTCACTGGAACTACTTGCTGCATGCAACAAAACCCTGATTTTTAGTTTCTGTTATGAGGTTATGTAAAGATCACGCAATCTGGGAACCTGTTGCTTGAATTTTGGCCTGAGCAGCATCTCTACTTGAGAGCCCTTAAGGCCTCCAAAACGGAGCCTGAAGCTGGAAAAGGATTTTGTTTTGCCTCCGCTTAGGATAAGCAATCTGCCTTCTTCAGATACGTGCTTTAGTCCATCTCTGCCACCTACAGTCATGTCAAAATACCTCTAAATTACAGCTTAGTGGAACGAGACATTTTCCAGTTTCATTGGCACAGACCTGCCCAGACCCTCCCAGCACGCTCTCTTTGCTCCATCTTTTACCCTGTATTTTAGCCCTATGGATGAAGAGGGTACAGTCCTTATGGGCTGCCTCGGTGGTAGCGTGGTTTATAAATACAATTCATTATGACTTTATTATTAAGGCAGCACTTGGTCAAACTGCCATCCCCCAGAATATGATGGGTTTTGATCTTTGGAAGGTCCTGCAGATGCGCTACCACATCCTGGGCATCGGCCAGAGCACCTTGAACCTGCTCAGAGACCTTCAGTGGCCCATGCTACACTATGGCCGTGAAGGGAAATCAGCAGCAACAGATGCAGCCATGGTTATTCATTCCTACTTTGATACCCTTAATTAAGGCAGTGTAAGTCGATTCGTTCCAGAAGCACTGTAATGTGATCCTCAGCACTGCGATGTCACATGGAAAAAGGGCAAAACTTGTAAGTAAAAATAATGAGTTTAGTCCCAGAAGATGATTCTTACTCCACTAGCCGAATTTTCTTTTGCTGTAGTCTGGTTTTATGGCAATATACGCACCAGTTGGATTTACAAATAAATAATTTAAGTAAAGGAAAACACACCCTGTATTTGTAAAATATGAGCTGACTGTTATGAAAATACAAATATCTTGGCAGTCTAATCTATACTTGGTTGCACTCAAACCATATAGTTGTTACAGCTAAGGGCAGCATGATTATAAAACTGAAAAGCAACAATATTTGTGCCAAACAAAAAACCCCAAGCCTTGTTAAAGTCAGGCAAGAACAGCAGTAACTTTCATACGGCAAACATTTAACATTCTGAAATTGGAAGGAATGATTTATGTTATGCAGCTGTGCACAAGGATTTTGTTAGAAAAATCTGTCGGGGAGCTTTATTGCCTTTACAGTGTGAGAATACCCTCCGGCCAGCCCGCATGAGGTAATGAAAAAACAAAAGGTCATTTCTATTGTGATTAAAAAAAAAAGTTATCTGACATAAAATACTGTAGCAGCAAGTATAGTGCAGTAACAACGGTGAAGCAGAGGGTCTGTAGTGTTTGCTTCTGTGCAAGAATGTTCCTATTGCTAAAACCACTCCATTACACAAAGATAAAATAGCATAAACATCAGACCAGTCTGTTAGTTACCTGTTTTTAAAGATTAATCGATATGGTCCCATTTAACACATCATCAGTATTTTGAAATGCATTATTAAGTAAAGGGCTTGATTTTCAGATAGCGCAGGCTTCCAGACACAGCATCTCAATTAGGCATCCAAAGTACCCGAAGAGCACTTTAAGACATGATAAAAAAATCTACAGAAAATGCTGAACCCAAAATACATTTTCTCACTAACATTGCACCGCTAATTAACACAATAAAGTACGCTGTCAGTTCTCAGATTTTCTACAGCTCCCACCAGCGCAGTAGCTCAGCTCTGCTAAATGTTTCCATGATAAAATAAAATAATTTTCTACAAGCTGTGCATCCTGTTTTATCTTAACTGTATTTTCTGCCTTAAGTGAGATGCAATTCAGCTTAAAGCTGCTCTTCTCCAAAGGTCTGGAGCACTACAGAAAACATAAATGCATAAACTGATCCTACCAGCATTGGTGAGCCTTTTGCCAGCACGAGGGCTCTCTCATCAGCAAGTACATTTTAGATCGGGCACACTGTTCATGTATATAAATTACAATTTCAAACTGGCAGATGCTGGTGCTACATAGTCTTCCTAACCTTTAAAAGTGAAAATGTTTGATAATATCCCACTATCCAAAGCAATTAGTTTTGTTAATTCTTCAGAATTTTACTCTGATTAGAATGGTAAATGTGTAGGATTTTATTTTTACATAATATAATGAGACTTCTTCCAATTCTCTACCTTGAGTCCATACTGATATCTAATAATTTCCCAGCCTGGAATAGATTAGAAAAGAAACAGCTGTATGCCCAAACCTGTACTTTTAAGCTCCTAAATAGACCTGTCACAGTATAAATATGTACGCATGTGTAAAGAAAAGCGCAAGAATATCTTAAACTGACAGATCACTTGAAATCCCACTGAGACCCGAAGTTGCAGACCCAAAAACTCAGCAAGGTAAAGGTGGGGAGGGGGGAACAGTGCTCCAGGACACATGAAAAGACTTCTACAGTCCTTGAGCTTGTAGAATCAGTTTTTGCTCTTGAACCAGTAACAAAATCAAACTGATCTTCAAAGCCAGCATCTTATCACAGATCCAAAACAGCTGGTGCCTCTAGTTCAGGCATGGACCTACGTTTCTTGAGTATCCTACATGACAGGTTATCTGCCTCTCAGCTTCTCCAAGGGCAAGGGTTTGCCAGCCCATCTCTCTCTCTCAAATGGACAAGGACAGACGTGATCCCTATTTCTTAAACAATTCTCAGCACTTTCTTGTGGGCATCTTTCCTCCCAAACACACTCTCCTCCTCTCTTTTCCAGGACTTTCCCTTCCCGAGCTTTAAACAATCTTCACCTTCACACAAAACCTCTCCCCTCGTCACTGAGCAAAGCTTTGGTTCGCATTGCTGTCCTGCTAGGACTCATCTACCCAGCCCACTCTATCTCCTCAGTACCTCATTCTCAAGCCACCTCATCTATACTCAAGACTTCCTTGAAATTTGCCTAAAAGCAGAGACACCAGAGGCAGAAAAGCCAAGAACAGCACAACAGGCAGCTTCTGGCAACAGCCCCTTTACAGGCAGAAAAGCCACAGTGGGGCAGGAGCGTTGCTTTCTGGGCCTGGCATGCCCTCCGTTAAGCACACCAATTAATGAAACAAAAAGGAAACTAGGCATCTTGGCCATGAACCATCTGCAATTAAGAAGTGAAAAAGCACAGCGTGATCATCAGAAATACAAGCTTGCACAGAAAAGGGTTTCTGCCAATAGAAAAATCATACAGCCATTTAGGAGAAGTTCATATAGAGACACAAACTTTATTGAGAGCATCTCAGATTTTTACATATACACAAATATGATTCATTCTGATGTTACAACACAGCATTTCCCTCCGTTATTTTCCTTCTTTCTTACCCATTTCCATTTTATCCCTTA
This sequence comes from Phaethon aethereus, assembly GCF_964289735.1. Lineage (NCBI taxonomy): Eukaryota > Metazoa > Chordata > Aves > Phaethontiformes > Phaethontidae > Phaethon > Phaethon aethereus. The sequence continues at coordinate 24,738,703 of NC_138580.1, forward strand.
TATAAATCTGGACAACTGTAGTACTTAGAGTGTACACTTTAACTGCAGATATGAAAACTGTTACTATTGCCTCAAACTGTTTAGACTGCTTGTCTCTGTATTCCTTTTATAGAAAGAATAAAAATGTTTACCTCTTCTTACACTCTCCCCACGGAAGACCAGCCAGCGCTAGGGTAGAGCAGCAGCAGCCTAACTACACACGATAAAAGCAATTTAGGACTTACTGTGAGGTTTCCTGTAGAGAATTCAGTTTTATTTTTCTTTTACTGTATGTCACTCCCTGCAGCATGGTGATCTGTAACATCATGCTGGAGATCAGTATAACACTGTCTGGGAGGAAATAGTCAGCTATCTTGCTGACACAGCAACTCTTGCCCCAAACTTCGATTTTATTTGGCAATATCCCTGTTGAACACAGGTGAGGCCTCAGGTGGTGAACCCTGTGGAAGAGGGTTAGACATGCCGACCAAACATCAACATGATCAGGAGAAGAAAATCTAGTTTCATGTTTTCTGATCTGATCTAGGACTAAAGAATGGTCTAAGTCATAAATACCAAAAGATGCAAGAAAGTATGAAAGATTCTTCTGTAAGCTACCAGTACGTGTTAGTATGTGTTTTAAGATGCTAATCTTGCATTCTTTGGCAGCAGCATGTGTCAAAATTTAACTCCTGGAGAGATGCATGATGAGAAGACGTGGCCATTTTGCTGACCCATATGAACAGACTCCTTTTTGTGCCCGAAAAAGAAGTTCTAGAAAATGCCTCCTCAGCCTCAAAATCTTCCTTATTAGCACCTTCTCTGTGCCCAAAGGATGCACATAAGAATCACTCAACATACAGAAATAAAGTCATAATTTATTTGCTGGTGAGACTCTCAAGCCACAAAACAGTGCGGTTGAATAGAAAATGCCATTTCGTCTCTGGTTTTCACAGTCCAAGTGCCAACAGCATTTCTGAAACTAAGCTCAAGCCATCACACAACATTTTAAGCAGCAGCCAAGCAGGCCCTAGCAGTTCGGGCTTTTATGCACTCCAACCGAAATAAAACTCAAAGAGCATTAAGGTAATTAAAGGATGAATACAGCCACCGCCCTAGGCAGCGGCAGTAAAGCAGATGGGCTGCAACACGATGGTTTCCGGGTAAACACGAGAAGGGGATCGCTGGCTCTGGCAGCGCGGCAGGAGGAGGGGAAGGCGATGGCGGGTGGCTCCCGGAGAGGAGGCAGCAGGGCGGAGGGTGCAGAGAACAGCCAAAATATGCCTATGGTGTGTGGGCACACGCCAAAGGTCCTTTGTCACTCTTAGACGAGACCTTGGGATCCACAGTTTTTTTCCCCCCACTAAGCCTCTCTCCAACCCTCTGCTATCAGCAGCTGGTAGGTTAAACCACAGTCCGTAATGGGGTGGCAGGCAGAGGCAGAGTCTTGATGCAAAGACCAAGACGCGCCGTGGGTGGCTACCTGCCCGTCACGGCTCTCCAGAAACCAAGCCACCCCTGTCCTGGCAAGCAGGCACCACGCACGCTGCCACCGAAGGCTGCAGAGAAGTTCATTTCAGCCGGTGCTCAGTGAACAAGACAGAAAGCTGTGGTCGACCTTTCTTGCCTTGCATGAAATGTTTTCTTAGGAACAAACACTTCTTCAGCATTCGGTTCCTCCACATGAATATAAAAAGGGAAATGGTCTTCACCTTTTCATAGCACAGGGGTAACAAACTATTTCTGACCAAAATACCTCACGCTGGCTCACACCATGCTTTTTAAGAGATCTCAGGTAACTTTTTGGTATATTCCCTTTCACTTAAATTAAAAATATTGCTATTTTACAAAAGATACTGGGGGTTAAAAGTGACTGAAAAAATAACATTAATCCAAAAGTAATGTTGCTCTATTAGTCCCTAGAAACAGAGACGTTAATGACAAGAACCTGATGGCATACACGGCCTGGGGTCATGTGAAAAACACATGGGGTTTCACAACTAGGGCGTCACAGAATTTCCTTTGTTTATGGGAAGATCCTCGCAGGGCTGCGAGCACCACGTTTTCTTCCCGATTCCCAGGTATACAATACACCTCAGCCACAATGACTGTTACTGAGTCTTTGATGCTACTTTAATGTTATCCTTGGCACACAATTTCCTTTAAATTAAGAAAAAGAAAAAAGCTTTTAAAACTTCTAGACGTGTCAAGGCTCTTTCTCAGGCAAGCAGACACCATTACTATAAGGAGCTTCAGTGCAAAAGCTTCCAGATGAACCACCATCTATTTTCTCCACCTCCTCCAGGCAGAGAAAAGATGCCAGACAGGTGTCCACTTTACCACGCAGGCAGACGCGACAGCTCGGCACGCGTCCCGGCTGCGTGCGGACAGCTAACCCTCCCAGCGGAGGACCCCCTGCCCCGAGCCCCCTGTGCTGCTGACACAGCCCACTCCGGTGGGCAGCCAGAATGGGGCAGCTCTTAGGTGTTAAATTAAAAGCCCCGTCCGATCGCAGAGACAAATGGCCTCCAGGCGGAACGAGGAGCTCTCGCCAGCCTACGCACTTCACCTCCTGCCAGAGGACAGCACGGGGCGGGCAGCGGTTACAGGCAGCCAGCTCAGCCACGCTCAGCTGCTTCCAGGCCAGCCCTGGAGAAGCAGGCCCGCAAGTGAAGTCGCTCCACCACTAAAGCCACCCATCTACAGGCATGTGCCCAAGCCCGTGAGCAGAAGACGCGGCGGTCACCAGCGACAACTCTCCTTATACAAAGTTTTACCCTGTTGCCTTGACCTTTGGTGCAGGCTGCAACACTCCTTTATGCCCACAAAAACCCACGCACCTAGGCAGCTTCGGACTTTTAAAATTAAACTGCGTTTGAGGAATTTAAGCAAGAAAATGAAAACAGCTGACTGTATCTTCTTCACATTTTCCAAAGGCATTCCTATCTGGGAGGGGAATAAGAGTACAATACAATCTAAGAGAAAGACAGAAACCAGTGAAAATAGGCACGGGTAAGAAAAGCATCCCTTTGGCTGCAGGATGGCACTACATCACACACACCATGCCCCAGGGATTTTTTAATGTGACAAAACTTATTCTTCTCTGCTCTTTTGTCCTCACGTGGTCTTGCTTATACCACTCCAAACAAGTACATTTAGATTTCTAATTATTACTGGAGTAAACATAATTAAGAGGAAGCTAGTGTGAACAATGCCCCAGAAGGCTGCAAGGCTACTGCCATTTCTCTGATGTGACTCAAGTGGGAGACAAGAAAGCACACTCAGCAAAAGTGAAGGGGCTTAAAGAAGGGCATGCTCCGAATAATTGCATCAGTCTTGAGGGGGAGAGAGAAAAAAGATCACGCTACCATCCTGGCTTCTACAAACATGTAATCTGGCAACAATAAATTCTGTGGGAATGCTTCTAACAGGGCTGAATGAGAGACCCACTGAAAACGCCTGGAGTTCAATGCCTTTTATTAGCAGGTCTACTATTACTGCCTCTTTATGAATGACGGGAAAATTTTACAGAGTAATATTTTGCCTATCACAGGTACTGCTGCTGTTAAATAAACTCATCTTCTAAGTGATTAGACCAGGTTGCAAACAATCTGTTTCTAAATTTTCATTTAACCAAAGAAAGGAAAGCAAGTACTCATTTTTTCCCCCTCTCTACCAGATAAATAGTGGCATCTGACTACACAAATGATGACAAATAAAAATTCTAAAAATCCTTTATACCAAAAAAATTAAAATTACTTTTTAATTTTAAGCTGGAATTTTCACAGGTGCAATGATAACAAGGAAAACACAGCTGTTGTCCTCTTTCTCTTGACTGTAGTTTAATGGAAGGGTGGGGAATACCCCTTCCATGGAAGCACAGTTAGCATAATGTTTAAGAAAAGTTTCAAAACCTCTAAAACAATTTCTTAGTGTTGCTCTAAGTATAAAAATTTAGACCTCAGAGAGGTAAAAAGATGACAAGTGCCACCTTGTGGGCATTTAACAAAGACAGAATTTAATGTTGCTTTCTGTTTCCAGCGGGGTATCTCAGCCTCCAGCCAAGACTGCAGCCAATTTTCAGCATTTCTGGGAACACCATCTTCGCTTCCTGAGAAAAGACAGACAGGATGGGACCCGCTACCTGACACGGCTCTGTGGGTTAGCTGTAGCTACTACAACAGAGCCAGGCCGCCAGCTGTCTGTAACCCTCTGATTTATCTCGCTATAGGAGTTACGATAGCTCTACAGACTCGTAGGTATCCTGAAATGTCTGGTTCACACAGTGAACAACTTCAAACTGAAAATGTTGTCAAAATCAAATATGCCTCTTAAATTTATCTCTTTCAAAGAAAAACAGCCTGCCAATTTTATTTTTTTCTTAAAACCCATTGTGGGAAAACTGACTGGCTGGCTGCAGTCCCAAAGTGCTGGATCAACGAGTTAGGCAGTTTCCCGTCCTCCCTAAGGGTTATTTGAAAGGTCTTCTGCAAACTGATTTTGCAAGTTCAAAATTGACAGAAATATGCCTTTATTGGATGAATCACATCTTTTAGATTTGACAGATAATTTGCCCAAGTATCTTCTTCATCAGTACTGTAAAGTCTTGGAGCAATTCAGAGTAAAATCGGCTAACTCGGGCTTGAACACTGTAATCAAACTTCCCTGGTTTAAATCCAGTCTGGTTTTCACTGGAGACCCTGTTTTGATCACTGTCAGTGAAGTCTGCTTGGAAGCCAGGAGAAATACCTGTGGAGGCTATTATTCTTTACACTGCTCTCATTCCAACCATGGCAAGGGATAATGTAGGAGAAAACATTTACCCTTTGACATTTCCTTTCCTATTCTTTGTTTCCACAAATCCTGCTTTGTCTCCTATTTTAAAAGTCTGCCTGCACAGAGACCGAGCTCATTTCCCACCACTTGTTTTACTTCTTCCAAACATTAATAATACCAACAAGGGCACATCAGTTTTACCATAATTTCAAACCAGTGACAACTGTTACAGCCACAGTCTCAAGGCATTCACAAAAATAAGTTTTTGTCTTGATTTCTCTAACATACACAACTGGGAATATAGATTGGAGCTTGAGCTCTGAGCAGTCTCCCTAATAATGAAAAAGACTACTATGATATGGTATAAAAGTGTCTTCTAGCCATAAATCCCTTCCCCTGAATTAAGAAGTCAAGGTTGAACAGAAGAGACTCTAAATAAAGGATGACCTTTCAGGCACTTTTGAAATACAGCCCCTCCATCCACTGCATAATGCCCTAATTTGCTGAATGGGGAGGCATGTTTTATCACCATTCACTTGGTTGCTTTGAAATTTTTTTTCCACACACAATACTGAGTTAATGAACATACATTCACCTTCCTGCTCTAAAATCCACTTATAAATAGAGCGTTGTGGTTTTACCAAAAGCTAATCAAAACAAAAGAGCACAGCATTGACCCTGCCTCTCCATCCATTGGTAAAAATCTCCTGAGAACTTGTCCTCCTTTGCATTTTAGACCAAGATAGCTGCTGTGCATTCATTAGCCTCCTGGGGGAAAACAAAGCAAAACAAAACACCCATTAGGAGCCCAAGCAAAAACCAGAGTCACCCGGAGAAAATTAAGAGCAGGTCTGATTTCTGACTGTTATAACTGGCCTCAAGACAGACTCTCACGTGTTCCAAAGCAAGTCTCTCTCTCTGTGTCAGATGGTCTATTAGATGCTATTGCCTCTCCTTCCCCAAACCTGACCCATTTAAATTCTTAAACCATGAGAGTTATAACAAACCTACTACAATTCTTATTACAAACAGATTTTTCATTTTGTAAAACAGTCATCAATAAGACACGCCATTGCTCATGCAAAAATATGGCTTGTATTTATGTCCTTATTGCCAGAACAGATGCAATACATCAACACTCATGGTTGGAAGGAGGAGGATGGACTACCAAGTCGAGTACCCTTGCCTGGAACCATGATCAGTTTTTATAGAGTCATGAAGGAAATTCCTAAAAAAAACATTATTGGCAGGGTCAGAGAAAGGGAAATGGACACAATGTGGTGGAATGCCTTTTCTTGAATTGGAATTAAGTTTTTACTCAAAAAGTCATTCTCTGGTTGCTGAGAGTTTTTCCCCAATCTGAAAGCTGCAAGTGTCATTCCCTACCTCTTCCTGTTCTCACATAAAACATCCAAGAGGCCTCCACTGGCACAAAGTACGATGTTCCAGGTAGAAAAGCTGAAAATTTCACATTCCTTTTTGGCAATTCCATGGCTCACTATAATAACTGCAGTTAAAGAACTATGGCAAAAGATACTTACTCACCAGCCTCTCCCTGTTTATAGCATTAAATCAATCTTTTTCATAACTCTTTTCCTCTTTGGCAGGTTCATCTGCTGCCCTAGGCAGGAATCAGAGAAAGGAGAAAGAGCAGGTGTGAGGTCCAGTTTGTGGAGAAGCTGTGCTCTGCGTCCACTCCTACACCATCCAGCATGTTGTGGGGCTGGAGCAACAGCCAAACAATCATCTCGAAGGTGGCTTAGTAGCTCTGCAAGCACCGAGAGGTTTTCTGCGTGATCCTCCCCATTCATCCTGTTCCCTCTGCGTTTGGGAGGATGAAAGCAGAGCAGGAGAGCTGGGAAGAGGCTGCTGTAAGGCGAGCTGAACACAAAGGTTTGTCACTGCCCAGTGGGAACGGGAGAGCTGGCCGGAAAGCTCTCTATGATCAATGCTTGGAGATAAACTCCAAGTCCTTTTCTGGGTAACTCCATACGTTTTCTCTCCCTTCAGGAAATTCAGATGGTTGTCTTGTCTCTGTTTTGAAGTTCTTTCTCCTTTTTTTCACTAACTGGAAGACAGACAAATTGGTCTGCAAATAATGGAAGCTTGGGTTTACCACCTCTCACTTTATCATGGCACCATGTTAAACAAGAGGTTTTCAACAATTATTAGCTGCATTTCTGGGATATTGATGCACCCTTACTGGAATTGAGATCCCACGGGAATGTCCACAAGTGAAAAGCAGACTCTGCCCTACAGAATGAGACGTCTAAACAGAAAATAGAAACAATTGCTGGTGAAAGAAGCAGAGGCCCACGCAGATGAGATCATCCTACAGATCAAAGATCAGTATCTGTATTCCCAAGTCTTGCCAACACAATAATGCCCCAGCCAGCATTGCCTCTCTGAGTAACAGCTCTTTTGGTGTCTTTAGCACCACTTTGGCTTTATATGAAGAAAGCTATTGTGGCAATGGGCAGCACAGGAAAACACATACAGACACACACACACAGAGCTACAGAATGTGACAGATCAAAACCCCAGTTTATAGTTTTAAAATGGTCCTGGCCTACCTACGTGGCTAGATGGGAACTGCCAGGAGGCAGAATGCTGCAAGCAATTGTCAGAGATTGTGATACACAGGACTTGTGTACAGAAATAAGGGCAAATGCTAATACAGCTCTGAGACACGGCAAGCCCTGCCTGTGTCTTCCACAGCTGCTCTTGCTCAGCAATGGGAGAAGGAAGATGCTTTCCAAAAAAGGCATAGTTTTTACATTTAAGAGTCATGACTAACAGCAGGGCTACACCATCAATAGAGCATTTAAGAAGCAGAAAAAAGCTCTTCCTGCTTCTCACAGACCTTTCCACCAAGTGGAAAAAAATGCCAACAAGCTTAGCAGCTGAGGTAGCCAGTGTGAGCTCTCCCTCAGACAGAGCAGCCTGCAACTCTCTTCTCAGAGGTTGCTTGGAGGCATCTCCCTGAGTTACCGTCCCAGGAGTGCAGCACAGTCTGTCCCACCTCGGGGCTCGCCATGCTTCGGGGCGGCAGTGACACTGGGGCTGCGTTTCACCACCTGCAAATTCTGAGCCTGCAGAAGAGAAGTCAGGACAAAACAATCCTCTTTCTTTGGTCTGATGCAGTTGGAGGTGCATCGGGGTGGAAGGTATCTTCTTATCCAGCACAGTTTCAATAAAAATTAAGGAATAAGAGATGCTCCACCAAGATACCGATGAGCTTGCTGCTCTGCCTCCGCAGAGGGGCAGGCAAGGGTCCTGGGAGGGGGCCGCGACCACAGCTTGCTTTGACACTACGTGGAAGTGTGCAGATGCGCCGTGCAGCCAGGAGCTCCCTGGGAACCACAATAAAGCAACAGCACAGCTATACACACAGAGCTCACGACTGGAAACGCCCTGATAAGTTTCTCTTTGGTTTTTTTTGGTTGGCAATTTTCCTTTACACACTTGCAAATATTTACCTTGTTATACTACAAATGTTATTTCTCAGTAAAGGAGTACTTTACCATGAAAATTTTGACACGGAAATAATATGCAATACAAAGTTTCTGAATGTTTTCTCACTATTTTACATTGAAATACTTCTCTGCTTCTGTTAAACCAGTGAAGACTTTTTCAACACTGTCAAGTCCCATTTATAAATATACCCTTTGAAAAACCTGAAAAGGAAACCAGTAAAATTAACTGCTGTTGTCAAAATCATGCTTCCTTTATTGGGAGGATATACCCATGCGTGCATGTTCAGCCAGTAAGGCAAAGGTGAGGAAGAGCTGCGTCCTGTATGGGTTTTTTTTGTTTTAATGAAAAATGATCCAAGATTGTACTGAAGCATTGTGTCCAGATTCATATGGAAACCATAAGTGCAGATGAAAAAGTATGGAAGACTGGCCCTACCAAATCATTATCAGCAACTTTTATAGTCTGCTCTGGATTGTACACATACCAGATACTAATTCAGCATCGAGGAGACTGACTTGTACCCTGCCAATGCGAGAGCAAGGAATGGTTAGGTACTGCACTAAAATACTGGGTTTGTTTTTCAGAACTGTACTGTTACTCCATTTTTCACAGCCCCCTATTTACTCTGCCTAAGGAATAATGCCTTACTTCCTTCTCCGTTGCTGCAGCAGTACTCAAAGACTTTGCTACCTGATACTCTATTGTACTTGCTATAAAATTTAAAAGGTTGCAGTTGTGGCTCTGCTGGCCACTGTAGCACACCACCATGCAGCAGGCAACAAAACAATTCCAGTATTTTGGAAACAGCGTTTTACCTTTACTTCTGGAGTGGGAATTTCCCACAAGCAAGCTGTCCCAGGACATCAGTTTCTGATCAGGGTCAGAGACCATGTTTTTATTCCAGCTTCTTAAATGGCAAGGCACCCTGTAAGTAGCTGCTCTTGCAACAAGGAAAGCAGGAAGGAGATAGAGATGGGGAGCAGGCGTGCAGCAGAGGGGAAACCACCACCTCCCATGAGCACCAGGAACATCCATCCCCAACCACCTGATATTATTCAACAGAGCCAGATCCCACCACCTGCACCAAGGATGGATGTGACAGTGGGCTGCCTCACAGAGATGATCGAGACCAAAAGTAAGGTTACCTGCTCACTGTGCGCAGCAAGGTCTAGCTTGCAACTTTGACAGTGGTCCACAACCAGAGGATGCAGTTTTCCTAATGCATTCTCCCAGGGGACTAAGATTTGGTCATGTGAAAAACCAGACCACATTATCACACCCTATCAGCGTTAAGCAAAATTTTAACCAAGAGCTAACCAGCCCTGACAGTCTCTCCACGTGATAACACGGAACTGCTAACAAAAGTCACAAAAATAAATCTGGGGATGAATGTATGAAAATGTATCATGGAAATCAGACTCCCACAGGAATAAATAGGATTTTACGAGTGTATTTTACAGTAACTATGAAATCAATTCAGAAATTTCACTTTCTTCATTCAGAGGATGAACAAATATTTTGAGTGCTGGAAATGTCAGGCATCAGTCGGCTCTTTCACATTCAGAGAGGCTGCTGCAGACACAGCGAATACTCCTGGCTTCCCAGCTGGGTGTGATCAATCCTCCTCCTCCATACAACTGGGATGGGGGGGATCGACCCTCCACTCCACCATACAACTAAACCCTCAGGAACAGTGTGGAGAGCTGCAGGAACTCTTCCAAGTGTCTTCTTGCGTCTGGCCAGCGAGGGTGCTTGAGGCCCAGATGCCATGCAATTACAAAGTCCTAGCAGTATTGTTGAATGCTTTAAAAGGCCAAATATTTCAGTGACTTATAAATGACAATTTTCCTTGTCTCAAGACAGACGCAAAAAAGCAAAATGTAGAGGGTTTTTAATTTTCTGCCATCATTTACGAAGATGTACAAGGCAGATACAATCCACCACACTGAAATGACAATGAAGCCAGTTCATGATTTTACGAGGGACCCGGAAGCATCTCACATTCTGTTAATAACTACAAAACTGCCGTCAGGTCTTGGGTCTGTTTTGTTTTATCTCAAGGCATGTTTCTGCAGAACCGTACAATCTCTGTCCACGAGGTGGAGCAGCTAAATAGCCTGAGATGAAAGTGCTAAACCCCAAGTACAGAAAAAGGAAAAAGAATCGTCTAACAACGCACAGTTGACTGTTAGACTGTGTAGAGCAGTTACCAATGCCTGCACCCCTGGAGGATCCTGATCAATGTGTTTTTATTTCACACAAATAACATCGTCTTCCAAAAGGCTTGTATTAGGTTTATGCTTTGAGTTTACTGATTAATGTAGTATTTAAGTCATAGCTATGGCACTGCCATTTTTGGTAAACACATTCTTTTCTTGACACTGAGACATGCTTTATATCACACGGAAATATTTTAGTACATCTAAAAAAAACAGTTAAGAACTCTTGGAGAGAGTAGTAAGAGAATAAAGTCCCTAAACCAAACAAGGCAGAAAGGATCAGCTGAGTCCAAACCAAATAGAAGAAAACCCAGATTTACACCTGAAACATCAGTCCTTGGCTGACATGCAGTGTGCATTAGCAAAGCTCGGGAACTCTTCCTGCGTCCTCAGATCCAGAGTGTGTTTCACTTCAACACCGCTGGATGAGATTACGTGCTATGCAGACTGCCTCCACTTCCTAACGCGTCACTTGATGCCAAGGAGGAAAGGGATGCGTTTGTTCAATGCTGTGCCTTGAGCTGATGACATGGCAATAGAATCTCTTTGGAGAAAATTCCAAAACCTCATCTTAATGCATTACTTGCGCATACAACTGGACCTGACCTTTCCAGCTTCAGCAACAGTCCTCAAACCTCTGATTTCTTACGATTCTTATACAATATTCACAATAAATAGAAAGCACAATTTTATACCAGCCACTGAATGAAGCACATTTCTAAGCACTAAACTCAGAAGCCATGACTGAAATTTTTTCATCCTCATTTATAACTGTTAGCATCAATTCTCTAATATTTTGATCAATTGATACCAATTTAGTGGTTAATAGATCCATCTTCTTTTCCTAGTTCCTACGCAGGTTTCCCTTTCGATTTTTTCTTGAGATTGCACTGCCAGCAAAACCTTTTCAAGGTTGCTCTCCTTATTTGCTTCATTAGGTTCTATAAATTAGGTAAGGTTAGCATAGCACCGAGGAGAAAATAATCTTCTCTTTCTCAGCACTTGGACACTTTCCCTCCCAGATACATGAATGCGAGTCAGAAGATTGAGTTTCTCTCTAACATGGTTTCAATTTTTAACAAATCACTATAACTTTTAAATCTTGTTAAAAAACCTCTAAACATTGTACTAATGTCCCTAGATGGTTTTGTCTAGTTAAACTATTTGAAGTTCCTATTGTGACTAGATGTTGAATTGCTTAAATCTCCTTTAAAATTAGCCTGTGTCAGTCGGTACTGAATGAAGCCCAAGTATTTTAAGCAAGGGATAAACACTTCAAGAGCATCTTCTGTAACCGAGTTAAAAAGATCACTTTGAATTCACTGCTCACTGCACTATGAAAAAGATCTAGCACAGGCAGTGCAACATGGGGTATGTATTCACTTTGAAAACTGTTTCAAGAGCATAACATGAACAATGAAGTTCTTTACACTTTTTTTTTTTGGCCTAGAAGCACCAGTGATGGCTACAATTCCTATAGCAATCCACATTTATGTTACCTGTAGTGACCAAAACCCTGCTATAAATGGCTCAATTCCATGAACAAACTTCCATCATCTACTTCAATTAAAGAACAGATTCAAAGAACACTTTTTCTGGCACAAACTGACTCTTTAGTTTAAAGGGGCTCTGCCAGTAAACTTTCACCATCGCAGCTAGCCACAAGTTTTAAGCGTAGCTCAGGGCCATGTACAAAAATTCAGAGGAGAAAAACTTCAATTGTAGGCGATTTGTTTACCTCCTGTTCTTAGAAGGCTCTGCATATGAGACAAGAAAGAAGCAGATTCATTTTTGAGTATTTCCTATCGTGCAGAGAATCCGCAGGCATTACCTGTTGTAAGCCATTTTCTAGAGGAACATTTACTTTCTATGTTCCTGTGACTAAGCTAACCAAGCACCGTAAAATTTAGAAGCCTTCCCTAAGCAAGCAAAACATTTATTTACGGAACAATGAATTGATTTAATTTCTCTACAATCTCTTTAAGATTGTCACATTAGAAAATGTGCTTGTACCAACATAAGCATACCCTACTTTTTGAAGCAGCTGCAAGACAGTAAGTATGGTTTGCATGGAGAACAGTAATCACAGATGCATAGAACTTAAAATAGTAATCTGTTAATTAGCATTTCAAGTATGGAAGAACCTATTTCAAAAGGTTTGCCTCATACCCATAGTAGTAGGTAGATTAATAGAAAATTACTTCTGTGCATTACGACACCAGAGCTCACAGCTGTGGAAATGAATTCTGGTAAGTGGGCAAATTAATATTTGCGTGCTCTTTCAACAATGTATGGAGACCTGAAATGGAGGTATAATTGGTTTCTTTGTCCCTACCCTTCCTGATTGTAGCAATGCATTGCTTGTCCCTTTTCATCTGATATTTTCCCTATAAATTTCTCTAAAAACTCCCCTTGTTCATCATCTCCTTAAATAACCGTATCTGTCATGCTAACTACAGCTCCATCTCCAAGCCCATTCATCTGCAGCCACTCATCAGAGTGCAAGCACTTCAAAGATTAAAAGAGAATTGCTTCACTTTTCATTTCTTAACCACCAATATTCAGGAGGGTGAGTTTTCATCCATTGGCAGGCTCTGAGCGAGATGGCAGGAGCATGAATAACTAATGACAAATACGTCCATGAAGATTTCTCCTGGCTGCTGTTTTGAAATGTCTTCCTTTGTTCACACAAGAGAGTTGATGAGCAAACAAATGAACAGAAAGGGAATTCGTAAGACAGGAGGACAACTCATAAGCACTAAAATATGGCTTAAAAATATTTTTCTTTCAAAAACACAATGCTGACTTTCCTTAAACACTTCTCAGGACATCCAGAGACACAAGCATGCAGCAGTAGCAATGAGATAACTTAACACTTCCCCTCCTTTCACTTCACATTGTTTGTTACCTTTCCCATATTTGAGTCATCCAAGTGGAATGACGGCACACACCTCAGCTGTGTCACTGCTGAGGGTATTGGCAGATGGGGTCTAGGAAGTCTAGCCCTAGGAATGTAACTGATTGCTCTTCCTATCTTATGAAGCTGCTACTCCTTGCAGGGATTCATCAGAGCAGAACCAGTGGTATCCTTTAGCTGCTTCCCTGCTAAACCAGGCAAGTGGATTCAGCCCAGCTCCATGCAGGCTGAGCACAAAGCCACTGGACTTCGTGCTGAAACAGCAGAGGAGGACACTGGCTTATACACCATCACAGCTGCTGCAGCAGGCAGCAAGAAATGGTTAAAGAGAAAAAAAAAAAAAGAGGTTACACCTGTAATGACCACAGTCTTCTGTGAGGGAACATGAATCTGCTGTAGGATGAAAACCAGCACTAGAATTGGACATCTACTCAAGTTCCAGATGTTTATACAGACCGCCTGTGAAAGTCTGCACTGTTTTGTGGACAAAGACGTTTTTAAAATCCCAACCAACTCTTTGGGGGGGGTGTGTGGGGGGTGTGCCAACCACCAAGGTTGGCAAACCTTGAATAACTCTTGGATAGCAAATTCATTGCATCTATTACTTGCAACAAACAACTGGATCAGGCAGCTTTTTTTCACTTCTCAGATATACTGTCTTCCAGTCTTCTGCTGATGTGGTCCTAGTACAGGATCTGCTTTCCTCTGTTAGATCAAACCTGCAGTCTAAGTGCTTGCCCACTAGAACACAAACTCAAGGTACTGGTGAAACCCTAGTAGTATCACAGAAAGCCATATCAGATATGGGTGGCCACCTGTGGTCACAACAGGCCGTTTCTGCCACTGTAACTTTGTGCAACTATGAACCCTGCTGGGATGACACTCTTGCCTGAAGTAGCCAAAGTGGTTGATAGGTAACAGAGGTATGTTTTCAGCCAACAACTTCCATGCTCTCTCATCTCCGATTGCTTCCAACAGGGGCTTGCTCTTCCTCTCCATCTTTGTGGAGCAGCTGACCTCTCCCTCGTAACCCACACCACACACTGACTCATGAGCTACCACTGCGCTGTGGGAACATGGGCAGCTCACTACCACCTTCCATAAAAACAACAGTGAGCACAGGATGACTTGGAAGGTCATGACTGGGAGAACTTGACAAGATGAAGAAAAGAATTTCAAAATAATTAAGACTGAGGAAGCAAAGAGTCTTAAATTTTCCTCCTCTGTGCTTTAATGTTGCATCATAATCTGGACAATAAGCTTTAACTGAAACGGAGTAAGAAGTTGGGAGACACATACAGCCCAAGGGTAACAGTCTTTTTCTGTAGTAGAAAAATGCTGCTGATACACCAGAAGCTCTTTTCTCCAACAACTTTCCAAAGAGTCTCAAGGTGCCACCTCAAAGGTGCAAACTGCAGTTACTGCTCCAGCAGCTACATGGTGCTGCTCTGAGGAGACCACCAAAGGGCAATCTACAACAGGAACGGGAAACTTCCAACCACTCTGCCAAGTAGAAAAAAATAAGGCATACTTGACCTTTCAACTGCCTGATAACCGCGTGTCCGTAATACAGAATCCACAACAATGTCACCCTAATCTCTAGTCCTGTCCCCTTTTAGTACAGTCTTTGGACTATGCACCAAAATACCCATAAAACAGTATCAAGAGCATGGAGAAAACATGTTATGACATTCCCCATCCCTCTCCTCTCCCTTGCTATGCTCTCACACACACACACACATTAATTGAAAGGGACCCGGCAAACTTGGTGGGTTTTTCCCCCCAAGCTGACATGGCAATTTATCTCAAGTGTTACACACTTTGTGGCACGTCCTACTAGAAGCAGCCTAGAACGAGTGAAATTTAGTTCAGTGCCATATACCATTATGGATTAGGGAAAAAAAAAGCCACATTGAGCCTAGAATTATGTGAATGAACCAAAGCAAACACCTCCCTCAGGACCTGTTTGCTCAGGACAGTTTTACTGGTATAAGATAAGTGTAAATTTAAAATAGTACAATTATAGCTGCTTAATCCCTCAAAACAGCTACATTAATTCAGGCACATTTATTCTGCCTTTGCCCAGATTTGCTGATGTTAGTTTGGGAGGAGCTTACATTGAAACAAATTAAAAAACACTCTTTTGTATGTCATATTTTTAATGAGTTACTATGGGTCAGCTGTGGTGCAGCAACTGAAAGTGCAACTATCCACAGGCAGCCAAAATTCAAGATAAAGGCTGAACGCTGTTCTTGAGGTTCAAATCAAGCGTGTTGTACTCCATCTTTGTTACATGTTAAGAGACAAAGTGTGGCAAGCCACCTCAGCTCAGAGGACACGCAGCAGCACACTAAGCTGTGCTAACTCAAGCGTAGGTTAATCACAACCTCATCTGCAAACATATTGCGCATTTACTGCACTTACCCAACTCCCACTCACGCTCTTGCATTCATAGTTTAAGGCGTACGCTAAAGTTTTTACATTTATGAAGGGCATCACATTAATTTGTTGACACACATTATGTTGCATTGTTTACTGTCACTTCGTGTTATGTTAAGAGGGTAAAATCTTGAGGTTTTACCCTTGGCAAGATATGATTTAAAACCTACACTCAGCAGGGTACCCCACTCAATCTTCTCTTTGCTCATTATCTTTTACATCTATCAATGTCATTTTCTCTAACAACAGACATGATAGCACACAAAAACATTTAATTCAATTTACTTTGTAATGCAAATTTATATTAATAGAAAAAAGTCATTAAGTAGATAAAATACATGTGAATTAAAAAAGAATCATGTAAGCTTTAAAAAAAAACCAAGCACCTGACTTGGGAATGTCACTTTATTTAAAAGCCAAAATTAAAACATTCTGAAGTGTCACAGGCAAAGATTGTAATGACACATTAACTATTCACCATGGGAAAGTGTGTATTTTCAATAGCCCAAAAATTTGACTTTTTGTTAGGGACAAGTCCCATGCTTACCTCAAGCGCCTGTGTAACAACCTACTCCTTAACAAGCTGAAGTTACGACGATACAATGCAACACGCACAGTAGCCTATTTTACAAAAGCCAGTCTGCCATTTGAGCAGTCTCTTATGTTCACTTGTGCTCCTAAGTTAAAGAGCTTGATGCTCACCCTGGATCGGGCAACGTGCAGGGCCCCCGCACCTTTGCTGACCCCTCCAGAAGTCCAGGAGCTCACATGAACTAAGTAACAAGATCAGGCCTACAATGACAGAGACTGTTTGCTCCACGGTGAACTATGATTTACTATCTTTTGCATCCTGAAAATCTCAAGCAGGAAATACAAACTTAAGCGACAGCACTGTAGCTAGATCCAATACCACGTAGATTTATCTACAGAGAACTATTTTGCAACACACGCTAAACTAGTTTTTAGATGGGGCTTAGTATGCAGCAATAATATAACAGGTGTTAAATCTTATGAAAACCAATGAGACAGTTTTTATTCTTTTAGGGAACTGTCCCAGCCCAAGAACCACGAGATGAATGAAAGCAAATAATTTGCTTACACAGGAAGTAAAATCCACAGTCTAAACACTACAAATAGACTTCATATCATCACTTAAACCTGTTCACTAGAAATCACGTCTGGTATACAACCTTCTTACAAGAAAGAGTATCCCGATTATCCTGTTAATTCTCTACTGGTGTTAGTCAAGCTAATTTCTGCTTTCCTTTGCATTATTGCCTTTACCTAATGTTGCCAGAAGCAGCTTGTAGCTTTTCTTTTTTTCCCCGCTGTAAAATTAAGCATATTAAGCATAAGCAGGCTTAATAACCTTACTTAAGGGAATCCACATGTTCAACAGTTAAAACTACAGTTTTCTCATGCTGGTTCCCACTACACCGTCGCGGGCTATGAAGCCAACCAAAGGCAACACTGGCAGCCCCCTGAAACCGAATTCATTCCTTTCATACATCTGTGCTATTACACACAATTACAGACCGTTACAGGCAATTACGCCCCACACCCCGGACGCTCCCAGGAGAGCGGGGGGTCCCTCGCTAGCCTGCCCATGGCTCCGCCGCGCTCCTCCTCAGGCGAGCGGGGGGCTTGCTGAGGCACCGCAACTTTTATTTGTCTGTCACGCCCCGCAGCCGGCTCGCAGCCCGAGCCCACGCCGCGGCCGGTGCCGCGGGCTGCCCTTGGGGCGCGCTATTCTCCCCCCGCCACCCCCGGGCGCGGGTCGGTGCGGCGGGCCCCGGCCTGCGGCAGCCCTCCGGGCCGGCGCCCACGCCCAGGCGCTGCCGTGCGGCAGACAATGGGGGCCGGCAGCCCCGCGCCCGCCGGGCTGAGGCGGCGGCTACTCACCGAACAAGGTCAGAGCCATCGCGGCGGCGGGGCGGGCCCGGGGGGCGGCGGGGGCTGGCCGGGCGGCGCGGGGCTGGCATTGGCGCGGCAGCTCTCGCATCAGCGGCGGGGCGCGCCTGCAACACAAGTTGGGCGCGGGGCTGTCAGGGCGCCTCGCGGCACCGGCGGCCGCTGCCACTTGCTGCCGTGGGGCGGGGCGGCCGCAGCCCGCGGCGGAGGGGAGGGGAGGGAAGGGCAGGGCCCGGGGAGGTGGGGGGAACGGCCGGGGACGCGCGGCAGCGGCGGGGAGCTCCCCGTTCCCGCCCCTCCCGCCCCCCGCCCGCGCTCACGCTGCGGCCCGCCGCCTCGGGGAGCCATCTTGCGCCGCCACACGACCCGCCTTCCTCCCGCCGCAGCCGGCGGGACGGTTCCCATGGCAACGCGGCCGGCCCGCCGCCCGCCGGGGCACAAAGGGAAGCGTCGCCTCCTCGGGCGGGGTGGCCGGCCGGGCTCCCCCAGCCGCGGGAGGGGGTGGCGGCCCCGGCCCCCATCCCCTCACACGTACGCGGCACCGGCAGCGCCCTCCCGCCCCTCGGGCACCCGCGGGGGTCGTCCCGGACGACTTCTCTCCCCTGAGGAGATTCTCCGCGGGAGCCAGCCCCGGCGGCAGCGGGCTGCCCCCCGAGGCGCGGCCCAGCGGGGTCGGCCTGTGCCTCTTCAGCCGTCGCAGGGCTGCGCCTACCCGGTACCGGCGAAGAACCAACGGTCTTGGGAGAAACGTGACTTCTTTTAAAGCGAGATGAAAATTTCCGCTTAAATGCCAGCAAGCACGAAGAGAGCAAAACTGTGGAATTCCTCTCAAAATGTTTTGGTGTGAGAAATTTCAGCCAGCCCAGCTGCCGTCACCGTTCGCTGTCCAGGACTGTAAATTTCAGAGCTGAAAGCATTTAATTGAAAAGACAGCATCATGCCCAGTGTAACTCATTTATACGGTTTACATTTTTAACCTGAAAACTGGTATTTAAAGCAGAGGTTAGTTAGTACTCAGCAGGTCTTCCCCAGCCTAGGTAGGATAATGAGCCCTGCCTCATTTAGAGATACAGTAGTTTCTCACCTGCATGTATTACTTTGCCTCTCAGGTGTGAGCTGTGTGAGCTGCGAATTCAAACCCAGCCTGAGCACAACTGACACAAATTGCTGGCTCAAATTTAATCCTTTACCGCTGTGCAAATCCACAACCTTCAGCCGAGGCTTCTGAGACATCAGCCAGGGCAAGCGGATTGAGAGGCTGTTTCAATGAGCATCGCACATCGTGTCCCACCTTCGCTTGGGGCACTGCGGTGGCTACCACAGCGGGGGTGCCGTGGGAGACATGCCTTCAAGACAAGGTTTCTGCTGTAGGACAGTCTGAAAGAGCAAGAGCGTGTATGTAGGCTGCATCTACAGCCACTGCAATTAATGGTTCCAGTTGTGTGAATACAGGTCAGGGTAAGCAAGAACATAAAATACATTTTCTTTCAACGAGGTGGCTAAAACATAAAGGTCTGTCTGAAAAATGGGTGGTTTATGTATTTAGCTGCACATAGGTTTTCATACTCTGGAGACATACTTTGTGTTTTTATAGAGAACAAAAGGGAAAGATTGTGTGGGAAAGTTTTCAATGTCTTTAAATCTTGTTGAACACAAGAAGAAAAACACGTTTTTTTATGTCTGTCAAAGATTTCAAAATATATGTTTTTATGTTAATATATTTTGCTTATTGTGCAAAGTTAAAAAAAAATAAACATTTTATCCCAGAGTGATCATTTGCTCCATTTTGTTCCTTCCCAAATGAATTCTAGCACAATTGACCTGATTTCACAAAACATTTTCATTTTGCGTGTATAAAGTGCAAAAGTTTATTGAGCAGCTGGACTACTGAGAAATAATATTTTAATTGCAGGGTAAAAGGAGGTTAGAAATAGTTTGAAAAAAGGCAACACAAAAAAATCTTTGCCATTTTGCCTACATGCCATAACCTTTGTGTGCGCAGAGTGTTTTGCTTCGCGTTTTGGGAGTAAGTTGGATCTTCGTACAGATTTTTTTTTTTCCTCTTACATTTCCTGGATTTAAATCCCAAGCTTTCACTCTAACTTCCTTCAATTAAATAGCCAGCTTTTACTCCTCCACCACTCCAAAATCTTTACAGCTATCTACTGGACTGCATGTTTACATTAGAAATGTTTTCTTGTCCAGAGGGAGTAACGCTATTTTTCATAATAAGCATTATCAATACTAGAGTTGTTAAGATCAGTCTGGGTAATTTGATTAGTCATTTCAATTGTCTAATAACGCCTTTGCTGTTAATGCAGTTATGGCTAAAACCTAGGGAAGTATGTTGGTCATTTCACAGTTAGTTATTGGAGTCATGTTTTACTGTTCCAGGAAGAGTTCTGCAGCTGACCTGAGTTTTCAAAACAAATTGAGCTCAATCATTATTTCTGATTAGGTTATTTGTTTGCTTTAGGAGGATGCCTTGGTCCAGGCTCCAGCAGCCTGCAGAGAACAGGAGCAGCTTTGGGAAGGACTTCATCGCAGGCTCATACCTTGGGCTCCTGAGCTGCCCTGGCAGGTGATGGCAGAAGAAAGGCGCTGGGGGTGGCAAGGAGAGTGGCTGTACATGGTATGTACCTTCTTACCCAATGGCTGCTCTGGCTTTTCAAAAGGCTGATAGCCTGGACACAGCGGGAAGAAATCAAAGGTGCAAATGAGAAAAAAAATGAGCCCAAAGTTCACTAGGCAAAGATCCCTTCCCCCACACCCTGCTTTTTGAATGGACCTGAAATCCTCATGGCAATTTCTGTTTAACAACATCATTATCTTAAAATTACATAATGCCTTATCAGGCCAGCACATCTTAGTGCACCAGCAATAACAATGATTTAACTACAACTCTGGGAATTGCATTAGGAGAGAGCTGGAGCTTACTGAGCACTAACCCCCCGTTGCCTTGCGAGGGGAGGAAACGCGGATGCTCCAGGGCAGCTGGCATAAAGTCCCGGCTGGACCCTGTGCGTCCAGAGGGGCTGGTCCTTCTGAGAGACCCCATCTCATAGGTTTGCTCTTTTGCAGGGGGGAAGCACAAAAGAGGACCCCATTTTGCAAGGCTGAAGTAGTTTGCCATTGATTTAAATGGCAGCAAGGATGAGCTTGGTGTCTCGTTCCCCTGCCTCTTTAGCCCTTGAAAAGCCTTCTTTTTCAAAATTGGTTTGTTAGCATCGCTTTCTCTAGAAAAGGCATTATTATACTTGCTACCTGGCAGGTGTACTTTAAGAATAAAGTCTCCAGAAGATAGATATAAAAATATGTATATATCTCTGTGTGTGTAAGTAACATGCTATTTTCTGGCCTGCTTATTGTCCTTCAGTTATTTTCTTGCCTCATCTCTCAAACTTCAAGGCTCTTTAAATACTGCAGCCAGTTACTACTAATTCACTCTTCATGTAAAATTTCATTACTGAGATTGGGGGCTGGCTTCCAGTGTTTAGGGTTTTTTTATTTTGCCCCCTCGCTCTGGGTGCGGCAGCAGTGGCCCATTTTCCACAGCGGCCTTTCTTTGATCCATCGCCTTGTCTGAGAGGTTGGTACAAAATTGCTTCTAATTACCTGATATTTATTCTTCAAACCTTAACTAATTCACTAATCATATAGTGATAAATGAGATTTTAAAATTAATCACTCACATTTTAAAAGATTTATACACAACTGTAACGAAAGGTTCCCAGCTAGTAAATATAATGTTGTGTGAAGAAAAAAACACCATAAATTAAAGCTGTCCTGTATTAATGGGAAACAGTAAAAGTGAAGACACGGTGAGATGCTAACAGATGAATAGGGGTTTGCATCTTATCACAGTTAGTGTCTTCCTGCAACAGACCCCCTTGACAGCAGGAAAACAGCACCATAGAAGCCTTGTCATGTGCAGAATTTAATTTAGCTTCTAATGTGTAATTGGTGGGAGTTTGTGGGGCAGGTGGGGGGCAACCAAGGGCTGCATGACTGAGCAGATTCAGAGTTCACACTATTGGCAACGGAACATTTACTCCTTGGAAAACAGCAAGGCAGATTTCTACCACTTGTTCAGTAAGATAAATTTGATTGTTCTATCTAATTTAAAAGTCATCAATAAAAAGTTTGAAGACTGACTACCAAGCTTGCTAGTTAAAATTAATGTTTACATAGATGACAGCTATTTGAACATAACATCAAGCCTATCACCAAACCCAGAGTTGTCATTGCACATTACCAGCATTTTGGATACCCTTTGTCCTTTTGATGAGAGAACTGGCATGTGGGCTTATCTTTTGGACACTGCCATTAACAATGAACAACAACAATGTCATTTAAACACAGCGTTACCCAACACTGTTTAGGCATAGAGGTAGACCAAATCCCTGCATCAGGTATGGCAGCTATGAGCAATCTTTGTAAACCAGACGTAACCAGTGTTTTACTGGGATCTATGCTAGTCTGTAGATTTTGGTGGTAATTAACTTTTTTCTCTACAAGGTACAGGCTAGCAAAATAACAGTTACTATGAGAATCTTGCCTGTTGAATTTGATGATCGTTGCCAAAGAATGTGAGATACATGTAACATATCCACCATGCCTTCTGTTTTAAATGACAACTACCACATTCTGAACTCACATTTGTCATCTTATCCTGATTATAGGAATTGCACTGTATCCCATAACAACTTAGAGCAGTTTAATACACAGTAGGTGATGTACATCAATGGAATGAAAAATGGGCTTAACATGCCTGCTTTTGGCTCTCTGGGTCATGAAAAATTGTTTAACAGACATAGGTGACAACAACAACCTTTCAAGCTAGATTTTTTCTGGTTACACTAGAAGTGAATGCCACAAGACACGAAGGGAAGCAGCACAGGAGCACCATCTTTAAACTAAAGCTGTTTGCTTAACATCCAAACAATTTGCTGTGTTTAGACTGGTGTTAGGAGACTTTATACCTTTTTTGAATGAAACTGCATCGAAGGAAATAAGTTCCCTTTTGCTTTCTAAAATGATGAAGGACTTTTACATTATGACTCCCACTTAATTGGATTTCCAAGATGCACATAAATGTGATGAGAATTACATCATGAACAGGTACTATGGATAGGATATAGTAGATGCTATCTATGTATCTTGGCAAAATCATATGATTTTAATTTTTGATGTAATTGCCATTAAAAAGAAAACCTGCACCCAAGTTACTCTTCATAGCCAGCTTTTACCATGCAACAGATAAAACCAGCAGCACTTTCCCCATCCACCTTGCCCACCTCAGTCACATCTCTGCTCTAACACTGCTGGTGTAAGTAGGCTGGACAACAGAAGAACCTGGGCTAGGTGCATCTGAAGTACACCTTCCTTTGCACTGAATTAAGTGACCGCCCCTCAGGTTCTCTGACAGGTATCCTGCCCTGTCTTTCATGTCAAGAACTACCTCATTCCTATTTTCTTCCAAGCTTTCGCCTTTACCTCATTATTTATTTAATAAATATTGACAAACGCCTCTAAAACTTTCAAACACAAATTTACCACTATTTCCAGCACTACAGCTGTGTCAAGGAAGGACTCTTCTTCCTGTCTCCTGCACGTCTAAGGACGGAGGCTGGAAAAGGATTAGAAAGTGAAGTGTGCTGTGTGGCAGGGGAAAATCTGGAGCTACCCAAATTTCTTTTATAATCACTATCACGTAGATTGCCAGCTTTGATCAAAACTAAGTGAGCCTTACCTTCCGTTAGGGTGTGAGCTTCCTGAGGGTATGAGCACACAAACAAGGTGCTGGTCACCCTAATGCTCACTGTGGATTGTGGTCACTCAGCGTGCTGGGGTTTATGCTGACACTCGCAGCTTTCCTCTCGCAGCAGGTTCCAGGTGATGTTTAGAGCAAGCAGTATCAAAATAGGCGAGGGACTAAACTATTCACAACCACAAAAGGGTGTTTTTATTTGCAGCTGGTCTGAATATACTTTAACACCAGACTTTTTATGAGCTTTCTCATCACTTGTGTGCACACTTACTAGCATATCCCATCCGTGCAGACTTCTGATGCAAGATCCGTTATTAATAAAATTATTAAAATATTAGGAAATGTCAAAATTGCTTGCACTTTTGCTCCGATGTAAGAGCCACATAGTTTAAATTACATTTTTAAGAGTCCTGCGTATAAAACACAATATGTTTTTGATTTCTTGTTTTATTAAGTGAAACGAACAGGCTAATTAAAGAAATTCCAGGAAGTTTCTGCCTTCTGCCTCCTAGGGACAAGCCTCAAGTGTCAAAGGAGATAATACTGGTGGCTATAAAACACCCAAGTGTGTTTATACTGGCTGTAAAATGCAGCTTATAGCTTCTATTTAACTTTCATAATATTTCCTTTTTATACCATGCTTAGAAATACATATTAAGGCATTAGTTGAAGTAGTGCTTGTGAATATTTGAAAAAAAATTGGAAATTGCAAGTAAAAAAACAGAAGGCAAGCCATTGGAAAGATAGTCTTAGGAATAAACTGTTATGAGTATAATTTGAGCTATAAACATTAAAAACTAAGAACAAGCTAGCCATCAAAAAAAAAAAAATCTGCAAGATACTTCTAGCGCTGACTTTCAAATTGGCTTTAACCTCGAGCGGATGATCTCCTACTTGAAGCCATAAGGTATGCCACAGAATTGGTGGTCGTTCCTCATGCAGTCAGTTGAGACTTCTAGAGCCACTGGATGGCTTTGAAGAATTGCTAAAGAAATCAAACTTTTTCATTAAGCAACCCAAACCTGCAATTCTGAAGTGCTATACAGAACCTGCACGCTCTTAGTGCAATTATTTTTTCTACTACCAGAGCCCTCAAAGTGATTTCTACATTCTTAGAGAAGCCAGTCTACTGAAGCCATTCAAAAAGAATGTTTTTAATGAGGATATTAGTTATCCCATGCAACTTGCTTCTCAGACAGAGTTGCATCTTCTAGGATACTTAGGGTTCTTGGAAAGAATGTCCAAGTTTTAGAGCACACAAAACATTTAACAGTATTTTAAAGCTCAGTAATGTGCTTGATATGAACAAAGTTATGTGGGCCCTGGTAAGGCAAACTGCATTAAATGTGAAGTTGAATTTCATGTGATAGTTTAGAAAATGGGCTATGTGAATAGGAAGAGAACTTTGGAATTGTTTTGAGAATTTCCCACTCTATAAACATAAGCAATCTGGTTATCAAGGGCCTTTGTAGGATGAACTTTAATGACCTGAAGATGCTTCTAAGTCCAAGTCTCAAAGTGCTGAGATAGCAGCAGCACTGCATAACTAATTTTCAGTTCAACAAATCTCTGAGAGGTGTGTTTTCTTCCATCAGGAAGACTTCTGGAGGAGACTGTGAAACCTTCCAAACCAAGCAAGCAAGCACATGCAACTAGTGGTACCTTTCCACCTCACTGCGCCTACCACAGTTAACTCTGCAAGGCAAGTAATGGTAGCAGGGTGCAAAAAGCAGCGTAGAATAATGTCAGAAATGTCTTTCAAGAAGCATTATCTCTTCAGGATCGCAGAGAGATGACGTTAACCAAAGCAACTTCAAAGAGCTGAAGGAGATTAAAGTTTTTCCTCTTAATGATTCTGAAGTGTTATTGAAGAGATCAATAGCTTTTCCTGTTAAACAAGCTGTTCAAATCAAGTATTCCAGGAGAGGAGATAAACCAATCCTGAAAGTAATAGTGGGGTTTAATTAGGATTTGAGATTTTCACTATTCATTAATTGATCTGCCAGTCTCACAATAGTTTTAGTGAACTGTAAATTTACAACAATAAGATTCTGTGTAAAAGAACAAAATTGTCTGAGCCCTTCTGAGCCCTTTTATCTGTGCCAAAAAGCATAATTTATGTGGTCTCCACAGAGAGAAATTTCTCTTTGCTGTACCTTTTTCCTGTATCTTTTTTATTTCTGGGGGAGGAGAAGAAGGGAGAAGGGAGAAAAAAGTATTATTTCCCCTTTCTTTAATAATGAAATAACTACATCCCATGGTTGTGCACATTTTCCTTATTGTTAACCAAGACTCATGGAAAGCACCTCAACAAAGTAAAACTGAAGTAGCAGATATCCAGGTCCTAAACTGGCAATGCCAGAGACAATTCCTAAGACTTGGCAACTTTTCAGTTGTGCATGCAGCAGTTTTACTTTAAACAAAATCAGAGATCATGCAACTGACTGACTTGCACGTCACCGCACCAACCTCAGATCTGGAAATTCAACCTCACATATTCAGTTGTAAACTCATGCAATCCCCAATCAAACACACAGATATATAGGAAACTAATCCCTGGTTTAGTCCTTCCAAGTTCCTAGTGGTTTTCTATGCACGATAGAGACATCATGCCAGTGGTTTCAGCCTGTGCAAATACAATGACTTCAAAATTCAGTGTTTATCTGCAGCAACAAGTCACTGGTAAGGACAGCAGTTTTCAAAGACCTTTTTTTTTTTTTTCCTTAAGCCCCTGTGAGTCAAAGAAATATGTGTTGAAAAGATGCAACCAAGCAAAGCTCTTGGGCAAACACTGTACAGTAGTGCATGAGCAGGGTGACCCAGGCCCTCACCATTTCAGTGTGGGTCGCAGCAAAGCTTCAATTGCCAGTTTGCTGCTTGTTCTTAGAAAACGGCATCTTTGGACCACCAAGGGAAAACTGCTCACCCTTCTCCTCCCAGATGGACATATTTTTAAGAAGAATGTGTCTTAAACTGTTTTAAGGGAACATGGGACAAAGAAATCCAATTACTTTATTCTCTGAGAGTGTCAAAATCAAAAGCATTAATCCAGATTATCATGTTAGAGAACATTAAAATTAATTTCCTCTTTATAGCATATAATCATTACCCATGTAAAGACAAAAAACCATTAAAAGTAACATTGCCTATGCTCTATCCAGTTCTTTGAAGGAATGAAAAACAGTCTGTAGGCACTATATACTGATTCTCTTACATTTATATTCAGCTTGATAGCTTCAGAAAACATACATGAAAAGTTCAGATGGATCATTACCCATCAGATGGTTTTCATTATTCTTTCCCCTTTATTTCAAGGTTTGATTGCATGGCCATTTGCTCTTCAGATTTCTTTTCTTTCCTGTGTGCACAACAGACCACCTTCCTTCTGCCTGTGAAGAATCATATCCTCTCCAAAGCATCCTGCTGCTCTGAAAACTTGAGAGTGAAGGGCAGCTGCAGCTGCACCACCTGCAAGACCACAGCTGTTACTCAGAGAAAGCCACTGTTCTAGCTTTAAAAAATTGTCCCTGATCTAGGGATCTTCTGCACCAGCCTGCAGAATACCTCCCGGAGACCCTTGGTCTGATTACAGCCCTGCCGACTGCTGCTGCGAGCATCTTGCAATGGAACAGGGCAACACGGACCAGTAGGTGGAGAAATTCAGATAGTGCATGGAAAAAGCAGAGCCATAAACAACCACGATGAAACCCTTACCACAATGGAGTGCAAAACCATAGCAAGACGAAACACTGCAGAGCTCTCTTCAGTCAGCTCTGTTTATGCAGCAGGAATTTATGCCCCCCTCCATCAGTGGGCTCAAATGGCATGCAGGGTGTGACTGTTGTCTCCTATCCTCAGTTTACATTGATGAATGCATTTAAATAGTTTCAGTAGGTTTTTTTAATTATTTGGTTTTGCAGTACAAGCAAAGCCTATAATTCAACTCTAGAAGCTAGTTTATGGCAGTGACTTTTTCAAGAGTCTCTCCTCGAGGTCAAATTTTCATTTTGAGTTTTTGTAAAAGCTTGTAATCTTCTCTAAGGCATTGAGCAGGCAAATTGTGCTGCGAAGAGGCTTGTACCATTCCTGGTCATTCGTTAGAAGAGCAGAGGCAATGGTTTCCCTTTTCCTCCTTGGAGAATGACGAGCTAGAGGGAAAAGCCTCCTACAGATGAACAGTCAGTGAGACAGTCAGAGGTGGCTTTCGGCTTCTCTTCATGCAGCACTGGCCAAATTAATGTTTTTGTATTTTATTATCAAGCAACAGTAAGGTGCAGCCTGCCAACTCCGTTTGAAAGTTTATTCAACCCTTAGCAGGGGACAACGCTGCTACCTGCCCAGGGCTGGCGGCAGAGGAAGGGAGTGCGTGCTCAGGCGGTCGGGCCGTGGGCAGCGCGGCATCCCAGCCACTTCGGGCACAGACCTGGGGAAGCGGTGCCTTTCCCCAACCTTTCCATCTTCCTCTCTCAAGAGCTTAATGTGCTGTAAAGTGTCGAATATCAGGGGAAAAAAAAAATCCCCCCCAACTTTATGGCAATATGAAGAACGTATTTGCTCAAAATATTTAGCAGTTACCACTAGATGGCATTTTGTTCCTGAGAAATTAGAAACTCCCGGGTTTCGAATGACTTGCTACAGACAGCAGGAAACAGGAGGAAATGGAATTACTTACCTCATTCGCTTAATAATTTATTATCTATTGTCTTGTATAAGCAAGACATCACCAACATAAGACACTTTTCCTTGCAAATTTATAAATCCCCCTTATTTAACTATAGCTTGTGACTCTTCAGCCCTCTGCTCGGTAGGTAGGGGTTTGAGTTGCAGTCAGCACTTACAAAATCTTTTCCACGTTTTTAAATGAAAGACAAATGTAGGCCCGTTCACAGACTTTGAGCATGCCATGGAAACCTGCCAGAAATGCCTCGCTCCAGTAACTGTACAGTGTTTCCTGTGTTATTTTTGGATAAACCCTTAATACAGATTGCAGTACAAAAAATTATTCCTGTTCAGGAATAGAGCAGTTGCAATTTGATAATTATGAAAAAATAATTTCATAATATTCACTTGTGAATATTATACTTTGCACCAGTTCGTTTTAATTTCAGCTCGTACCAGCTGTGCTGTACAAGATGACATTTCCATTCTTAATCTTTGCAAGGTGCAAGGTATCGTATCCAGAGGCGCAATGAAGTTCTACTGGGCACGTCCTGGGGCGACAGGTAGGTAGCTTGTTTAATGTCTATAAGCCTCCCAGTATCAGACTAAAACCAAGCAAAAGGATTTCCCTTACTCCTTACTTTCCCTTACTGAGCAGTCAACTATTAACTTTTTCCTTAAAAGAGATTAGAGTACCGTTAACTCTTACTTAGAGGAAGTCAAACCACCTTCAATAAATGTTCTTAACTGAATTTTGCATGTATGCAAGTATGCCTAATATTTTGAGGATTTTTTTTCATCAGATCATCATAAGTACTGCTGCTCTGGGCATATAGCAGCCTGTTTAACAGTTCATCACAGCAAAATTCAGCAATCAGAATACTGACATAACTTCATTTCCTACTGAAATTCTGAAAGAAAAAAAAAATAAATCAAAAAACCCCAGAAGAGAACCCCATAGATATTCCAAGGATGATCTTTGAAAAATAATGAAGCTTTTTGTGTAGCGTAAAACTATATACCAACATGCTTCAGAAATACTTCACTTTTGAGCATTTTTTAATATATACTCGATGTATCTAAAGTATAGGTCTCACACCAAGGTCTCTTACTATTAACAGGTCTTCAGCTCCCCTGGCACCAGCAGTGGCAATTGCTGCTACCTGCAGACAAGGGGCTGAAGGGCTGTTAGTAGATTAGAGAAATTACCAAAATCTTTCAGGGTAGAGGCTTATGGCAGCATTCAAATAACCCACAGCCACTAATATCATAGATTTCTATGCACTTGAAGAGTAAAATTGAGAAAATGTTCAGGAAAAAAACTTCTCTGCTTGGACTAAGCTACTGTAAGGCTCTAGGTATGGCAGTGACTTCTGAGGAGTAACTTGGGCCTCAGAAAGAAATGCAATATTGAGTTAGAAGGGAAAAAAGAGAGAGAATCCCTGGATCATGACGCACAGAAAGTCTGTGCATCACTCAAATTTTCTTTGACTTAATTATGTTTACTGACAGAAGCATTGCTGGTGGTTAGCAGCTGGCTAAGTCAGATCCTGCTCTCATAATTGCTTGGGAAAACCTCATAGAAGGAATCGTACTTCACTAGGGTGAAATTAATCTTCACCTCTTCATAAAACAGGAACAATTTCGAAGAAACTTGTGATTATAGGAAACTTGCTTTGGTTTAAGTCAAATATTTCTTAAAACGCTGTACTGCAAAACTTTATGTGGCTTTGTATTGGTTTAGTAAGTATACATGCACTTTTTTTTTTTTAATTTAGCTAATACTGTTCTCCAGCAATGTGAGCTAGACTGAAATCAATCAACGTGTCAAAACAAAACCTTACACTCTCTAAAGGTTTGTGTTTGTAACAATCTAACTCTGCCAAGGTGGTGACATTTTCTGAGGCGGACGAGACCGCCAGGATTTTATGCACCCTAACGAACATGTCTGGGCGCCTGGCTTATTATAAAGGGCAGTTATGGGGGGGGGGGGCTTATCTGATAGGTGAAAACAACAACAACAACAAAATCTAAACTAGATTTATAAGAGCAGAGAAAGATTATGCCCTTCTTTCCCAAAACAAAGCGACTTTGCCAGACCTTTGGAACAAGGAAAAGGCCATAGTTTATAACAAACTGGTACGTAACGATTTAAAGAGGCCGTAGAAGGGAGGCATCCAAGTTAGTATAACGTGTTGCCACCCCAAGGAAGCCAGTGCTTCCAGGGTAGGCAGAAATGATAAACACGACTACGCTGACAACTCAGAAACGGGATTCCAGTCGTGTGGTGACTGGAAACAGAGCTCAAAGACCTATGGCCAGCAAGCTGCTTCTTACACAGCATTCAGGAGAGTGCTGCGTAATTTACAGAAGAAAAAAGTTATGTCCTGTTAGAACCAGAGCTCCAAAAAGTTTGGGTAATCTGTTACAGACAGCTTAAAGACATTCACACATAGGTGAAAGCCATAAATTGTAAACTTACTAGCTGGAGAGTCATTAAATATTCAGCAAAATGATCAAGTGTTCAGAATGTTCCTCTCATCCAGTGAAAGGTACAGCATCTCTTCGACATTTGCAAGGATTATCTATTTTTTCAGAAAAAAGTCATTAGCCCTTTAAAGCAATTCTGCTGAAAGGGAGGGCAGGAAAGAAGTAAATGGAAATGTTAGCCTTTTACTTGTTTTGAGATCGTAAGCATGCTGACTATAAAGTTTGTTGGCACTTTATAGACAACTGGAACGACTGTACTATATGTTCTATCACCTTCAAGAGTATCTTTCTCAACACGCAGTCATGAATAACAGGATGTTTATACTACTTACCTCAAGTGAGATCAAAACATTTCTAATGTCACTGTAAACATTTTGAAGACATCAATTCTTACAGAATGCTCCTTCATGCCAGAGAAAAGGGCTGGCACAATTAAGACGTGAAACACAGCACCTTCTTGTTCAGAGGGAATAGTGGGCAACTGGTGTGGACTTTTTTTTTCCTCTCCATTTAATTTTCTCAATTTATTCAGAAAGGCAATTTATTTTGTTTGCTGCTAAAGCAGAGGGCTCGTTCTCTCCTTTCCTCCCTTTTCCCCCTGATTAGGATCCTAGATGCAGGACATGGATGTAATTTCCAATTTTATTTTTAAATGTAAATAAATTAGTAGTCTTTTTGAAATAATTTTGTTTCTAAAATGCATCAGGCCAGTGAGGAAAGTATTTTTGCCTGCTTTAATCGTCTAGAACAAGTGATTCAGCTAAAGGGAGGGAAAAGCTATTTATGTACCACGCCAATACTAGCTTGCGGCGAAACAAGAGCAGGGACTTTTTAGGCAGTAGAGGGGGAAAAAGAAAAAAGACCTTAACTTTTGTCTTACAGGTAGCTAAACACACTCATCAGACTTGCATTCATTGCACTCAGTCCACCTGGGGACAGAGGGTAGTAAGTGGAGTCGGAGTAGCTCGTGTTCATACTTCGGTGCATTAAGCTAGCCCTAGGTGAGAGTTGGGCGAGGAGGTGCTGGTTACCTGCAGCTCTGCAGGCACCTGTGACCGCGCTCGTTCCCGCGGCTCTCCCTGAGCTCCTTTAGGCTCCTTAACCGTGAGCTAGAGCGTCGCCAGGCCCCGCTGTCCAAAGTGGTTACAAAGACTGCCTGCTCCCTCCTGCCTCTGCTACTGGTATTAAAAACAAGCAAACAAGAGTTTTGAGTTTGTTCCCAGAAGCACGAAACCTTTTCCTTGCTTCAAGCTGTTTTGCACCTTTGATGCTCATAACAATTTCCAGTCAATTTATGCAGCTCAAGCTACTGTTTCTTTAGCTAGGGATTAAAAATAACAAATGTACTTGCATGCTCTCTCCACAACACTTTTCAGGCTAAGTATTCATTTGGTTATAGGTAATTTATTTAAAAATTTAAGAACTTTCTCTCCCCTCCTTCCACTTCCCCAAAAATGGATAGGAAAAAAGTGCTCAGAATGAGATACATCATCCTCATAAAAATGGGAATAGAAGCAGGATAGAGACTTTGAGCAAGGCTTGAAGTAAAATAATTACACAAATTGGATCAAGCTTAAGTGTCTTGTTATTCCATTGACAGCCAAGTAATTAGGTGATAACTAACTTCACACCTAGGAAGTTAGAAAATGTTTTTGAAGATAGCTGCACTTTGCAGAACTACAAAGCCATCAGCATGCAACCTGCGCTCATTAGTTGTGCAGAGCATCAGTAATAAAATTTTTTGCGACACTGAAAGTTCCAGACTGGAGATTGAGGACAGACGTCCCTCCAGACATAAATATGCATTTTGTAATGTATCCTGTTCTAGGAAGATGCCAGTGTCAAGATTTCATAAGCTTCTCATATCTATTTTAGCTGAAGAAGACAAGATACACAGTGTGCAGAAATTCCTTTCCTGACTACTAACTTCTTGAACTGAAAGTTTGCTGTTGTCATGGTTTAACCCCAGCCAACAACTGAGCCCCACATGGCCACAGTGGGATGGGGGAGAGAAGCAGCAGGGTGAAAGTTGGGTTTCATCTTGGGTTGATGGTTGGACTTGATGATCTTAAAGGTCTTTTCCAACCTTAATGATTCTGTGAAGTGAGAAAACTCATGGGCTGAGATGAAGAGAGGTTAACACGTAAAGCAAAAGCCACGCACACAAGCAGAGCAGAACAAGGAATACATCCACCACTCCCACAGGCAGGCAGGGGTTCAGCCACCTCCAGGGAAGCAGGGCTCCATCACGTGTAACGGTTACTTGGGAAGACAAACACCATCACTCCGAACGTCCTCCGCTTCCTTCTTCCCCCCCACTTTCTACGCTGAGCATGGTGTCATAGGGTATGGAGTATCCCTTGGGTCAGCCTGGCTCAGCTGTCCCGGCCGTGCCCCCTCCCACCTTCTTGTGCAACTCCCAGCCTCCTCGCTGGTGGGTTGGGGTGAGAAGCAGGAAAAGCCTTGACTCTGTGTCAGCGCTGCTCAGCAGTAGCAGAAACATCCCTGTGTTATCAACACTGTTCCCAGCACAAATCCAAAACACAGCCCCATACCAGCTACTGTGAAGAAAGTTAACTCTATCCCAGCCAAAACCAGCACAGCTATAGAGTTAACACAACCAAGGAGGAAGCAATACACAAAAAGAAAATTCCACACTAAATATAGAAGCACTTTCAGGGGCTCATCACAGAAAGAAAAATATTTTGAAGGGGAAGAAAGTGAGGAACAAGAAAGGTCATGATCTTAAATTCCATGAAGAAAAAAAGAAAGAAGGAAAAAAAAAAGTCATGTTCAGAAAAACACTAAAATTAAAAGGACAGGAGACTTACTAGTAAAGAATACAAAACTTTGAAAATCCAAATTATTTTGTGATGCTCTCGGACCTGCCCTACAGTGTTATACAAGACACAGGTTAAATACATCACCCGCATTACCATTGACACGATGGTTAAAAATAAATGTAACGGAAAAGACTACTGTAAGCCAATCTTACACTCGCTGTTCTGCAATGTAAATGAGTGTTCAAATTATTTCTCTACCGAGGGAAGCAACAGGCAGCATATAAATGCAAACAACCTTCATTAGACACATTGTCATGAGTATATTAATCATGTCAAGAAGCATTGCTGAAGTTTCCTTCAGTGCAATTTAACATACCTTACTTTATTAGGATGCACTTAATTTCACTATGTTTTCTCCTCATTATCATTTATGATGACCAATTAAAGTGTTTGTGTCTGTCTCTAAGCAAATTACTTCTGTAATTCTGGTAGCTGAAATTACCACTCATCCAACACTTTTGTCATCTCATTCCATCTTTCTTTGCCCAGCCTCTGTTAGCATTTTAAAGAGAAAAAGCTTACTTGGATTGATAGTCAGGTATAAAACTGGGTCTTTTTACAGTGTAGACAATAAAAAGTGGGTTGGTTCCCCCCGCAGCTGCCCTGTTATACAGCCTTTGTGGTTTTCTCCTTGGAGTGACAAGCATAACTCACATAGTCAAAAAAAGAACACAAGGAAGCAACAGAGGCCTTGGGCATTATTCTCATCCTGGGCTCAAAGTTGTGTGCAGTTTAAATTTAATTCCCTTTGGTCAACACATGCAGTAACTGGATGCAGACAGCAACTTTACCTTTTCTTTTTTCCCCTCCAAAGCCTTTGTATCAGAGTTCTCTCAAGAACTTTTCAAATGATGACTTAGCAGGATGTGCCACACCACATATCATGTTTCCAACATTCATAGATAACCCCAAACCATTTTTAATATTCTAAAAATCAAATGTGAGAGGCATGATCTTTCCTCAACCTTTCACAACAGAACCGTGAGCAGTTCATCTAACTGTAGCCCTTATTTCTTAGCTTCATGTATATTAAGATTAAGATACCTGGAAGTTAGCTGGAAATTCTGATTACATACAACGCTTCTGCTGCAGAACTCAGGACAACCAGAAGTGTCTGAGCAACATCTGAGATCACCAAGCTATGTCTATGAACTCCCTTATCTGCGGATTACCTTGGGCTCCCAGAACTAACGATAGAAGGCCGATTCCTCAGCAGCTGCTGCAACTCAACTGCAGAGCAACGGAATTTGGCTTATTTTCTAAGGAAACACATGTGTGCTTACTTACATAACATTATTTTGACATTATAGTAATGACTTCCAGAAAAATGCTGCTAATTGCAAGGATGAAGAAATAAGTCTGAAGACAGTGCTGCCTTTTAGAACAATTATAATTTCATTAAAATAGGAACATAACTTAAAGATAGATTTTATTCTCTTTGATGATTTACTCATGCAAACTGCACATAAAAGAAAACAGTACAGTTTGTGAAACATGTCAAATGTAAAAACCCAAAATGCCAAGTACAGAAGTAGTGTGACATACGTCCCAAAACGGAATCCATGGAAGTACGACTAATAACTTTTCTATTTGCCGAACACAGATTTTAATGGTTCTTTTTCCAGCCCCACTGTTAAATCCATTACCTGTTTACACATCTCCTATACACTTACGTAGACTTATTTTACAAGCGTGACAATTTTGTTATAAAAAAACTCCACTTATATAAATATGATTTAAAAGCCTTTGTGTTTAGGAGAGCAAATTATAGTATAATCAATGAGGGCTTATCTAGTCCACCAAAACTACAGTGAAAAGTGACTGTATAGCTTTCTTGCAGAATTCACATTTTGTGCCTTTGCAATTAATCTCCTTCTCACAAGAGGTCCATTGTACTTCACCATCCTGGAAACGTTCAATAACTGTTACAGCTTTTTACCTTGAAATTGGGAAAGTAAGACTTTTAAACACAGGAGGTTATCAACTCAACTTTCTTAGTTTTAAAATACAAAATATTTAGAATCCCTATTATTTTCATGCTTAAAGCCCTGCAATGATACACATATGACTTAGATACTTCTTTGTCCAGTTTTCATTATAGTATGGTTGTATATATACTGCAGAAATTATGATCTTCCCGTGGATCAATTACATTTTTAGATTTAAAACTGAATCCAATAGAAACTTGATGGCACTGACACTTAAAAAACACATAGTATAGTGTGGAGAAGGAAGAGCAAATGAACTACACAACCCATTATAAATGCATTAAATCTTTGTTATATACATAATGGAATCCTGCTTTACTGCCAGTTGCTACTATGCATCTGTTTTTGCTATTATACAAAGTTTTCCGACCTGAAAGCACACATCTACTTTTTTAAAACAACTTAATCTATTGTAAAATATTGTACTGTATTTTGAACATTAGTACAGAATCAAAATAGATAATGGCACATTTAAAAAACTCAATATCCTACAGATGATTGGATAATGAGAAAAAGTGTACCTACAATCATCTCATCAGAAACAAACTACATCATGGAATGTTAGTTATCCAAGTTCGCACAGTAAATAACATTTTAAAACTGCAATCACCTATCAGCCAGCATCACATTGAAGGCATCTTTAAACATTCAAGCAAAAGACTGCTGGCATTAACTACTGAACCATTCTCACGCACACACCACACACACCACATTATAATTACATTGTTTCCAAGATACGGTAGATACTGATTATTTCCCCTCCCCCCCCCCCCAAGAAAGGTATCAAAATTTTTGCTACTAAAAGATGACAGTGCTTACACAATAATTAAGTACAAGTTAGCTTGCAAATACAAGACAATGACAAAAAAAAAGTGTCTTGAGTTGTCTGAAGAAAGATTTTAGGCTTTTCTGGCATCCAAAACCATGAGTAAACTCCTTAGTCTGTGACTCAAAAATCCACAAAATATCAACCTACTTTGGAATACTAAGTATTCCGTATTTGATAACCCTGTATTTTACAATATGCTTACTGGTTTCAGCCTAGCAACA
This sequence comes from Phaethon aethereus, assembly GCF_964289735.1. Taxonomy (NCBI): domain Eukaryota; kingdom Metazoa; phylum Chordata; class Aves; order Phaethontiformes; family Phaethontidae; genus Phaethon; species Phaethon aethereus. The sequence continues at coordinate 24,775,221 of NC_138580.1, forward strand.
AAAGGGTAGTTATAGATATCTATTCTGACTGGAGAAATAAAGCTCTCCTCCCCTCAGAATGAAAGTGTTGCGGGGGGAAAACACCTGACATGAATTTAAAATTAAAAAAAAAAAAATCTATTCAGTAATGATTCTCATCTAGGATAGGTATGTGCATAAGAGTACTGTATCTCATATACTGTACTGGCCCTATTAAACAAATTAAAAAACCCAACAGTTAAAAAGCCAACCAAAATGCTATACGTGAAACAACCCAAGTGTTTTTCTCCCAATGTTCTTCCTCTCGTAATGTGCAAAACAACAAAAAGGCAAAAAGACTAAAAGCAAATGTACTGTTACTGTCTTTCTCTTGCCTAGTGCTTTATGACCTTGCTAACATTACAAAGTCAATAGGGACTATGCAGAACTTTGGTATAAAAATGTCACATATTACTATCACAGTCTTGGGGATGACCTCTAGTAATTCCCCCCAATGTTTGTTGAAATAATACCAAATTAAAAATGAAATAAACCACATTGTACTGTACACACACTTTACACATTAAGCACAAAAAATAACTAGTAAAACTAATACTTAAAAAAAAAGTCTTTTGCAAAGAGACTAGAACTGGTGTTGTGTCTCATCTTCACCTGCCAATCATTAAAGCCAAATTTAAGTTAGATTTTTAAAAATGAATAATTTTAAGCTACAATTTCTCCTAGGTGGAGACTGGTCTTTTGTTGATTTCCCTTTAAAGTCACAAATGTATCTCTAAGAAACTGATGCAATGCAAGTTTTTAATCAACTTCCTGAAGGCTGCGACTGGGAGGGAGGTGCCATGACGATCTGGGAAAGCACCGGCTCTGTGCTCTGGTCCGCCATCTGGGTGAGAACGGAGGTGGCCACCGCTTCTGCCTTGGAAGTTGAGCTCACGCCGTTGGAAGTGCTGACAGAACTGTGCTGAATAGCCTCTGTGTGTGGACTGCTTGGCACCGATATGTCTTCCGAACTGTCATCTTTGTCTGCAGCTGAAGAAGAAAAATTAATTCATTTTTTTCCCCCCACGGAATGCACATACACCATCACGTCCCAGGTAACAGCAATCACCCCCTAAATAATTAAAATCCATGGTGTAACGCAGCACACATTGCAAAACGATCTTCCTTTCATTTTTTTAAAAGAAAATACTACTTTGTAAGCAAAAAATATGGACTGCAGTATGGAATATTCAGGAAACAAGAACATTTTCACATCTTCAATGGCATGGTTAAAATTGTCTGATTTCCTGCCTAGTAAATCAGCTGGTGGGTACCATGCCTAATTCTGGTGATGAATGCTCATGTCAATAAGCAGTATTTATAGATTGAAAATGCTACCAGATCTCCTAGTGCTATATGAATTGGCTTTAGATTTTTAACATGCTATATGCTGAGTTTGCTTAGTAATCAAATGAGAATAATTCTATGTTCAGTAATTAAAACTTGTGGTCATGAACATGGTATCTGAGAAAATGTTATTTACACCACTATACTAATTGCACAGTACTTCCACAAGTTTTCAACCCACATTCTTTTAACAGAGTGAAGTTCAGTAACTTCTTTAGTATACAAAGGCCTCTCAATAAGATTTAAAATTGTTAAAACTGATTTTAAAAATATCTTCGAGAATACTTCAGGTATTCACCACAAAACTGAAGTGAATTAGCCACACAGTTCTATCATTTTTTCTCATGACGGGGTAAACAGATTAAAATATAATTCTCATTGTGCAAAACTAGAATTTACAAAATTAGCATGATTTAAAACGTCCTTCTTGCAGACATCCTAGTCACGCTAACATCATCCTTTTTTGCCCATGTTGCAAAAGTTAGCCAAAGCATTATGCAAACACTGTCAAGCAAAAAGCTGTTAAAGAAAAAAAAAAAGAAAATAAGCCTCAAAATTGAAAGTACGAACACCAAATTTAATTATAACTTTTTTCTACCACTCTGTGCTACTCAGTGTTTTCAAGTATTTTTCACAAAAGTGGAAGTGGAATACTGGAAGTCCCTTTTAAAACACTGCTGACTATTGTGTAATGTAACAATATAAAAAGATACACACAGACATAGCCAGAAGCAGTATGCACTATTGCTTGTGACACAGCAATGGAACAAAGCTTGATCTTCTCAAGGCTTGCTTTTGCCAATCCCTTTCAGATTTGCTCAAGATTCACCTACAAATTCAAAAGTTACCCAGGGGAGAAGGAATGGGAAGGGATGACATGAACCCTAAAAAACACTGTGGTATCATAGCCTCATTTCCATAGAAAACCAGGCTAATAGCAGCAACTAAGAACGCTAAGAATGAACAAACAATGAGGAAAGGAAGCTTATGATGCACTGAGGTTTATATGACATACTAGCTATGGGTACGAAAACTCAGTAAATTAGCAAGTCAAGTCCCCGACAAAGATCTTTGCAGCAACCCCATGCATACTAAGAACACGCTCCTCTTCAAAGCCTGAAACCAACAGTTCTATTCTTGACCGCTTCTGGAAAAGAACAGTAAGGTCACCAACAACATAACAATTTCTCCTACACTTCTACTACAAGAGCATGGACATAATCTTATCCACGAGGTCAACTATTTTACAGATACTGCATTTTTTCAAAAACAGATCTTTCAAGCGTTAAAGGAGATAGAGACAGGTGATATTAAGCTAGGTATGCTGACAATTACCACATGTCCTAAGGTTATGTGGCAACTGTATACAGCAAGAGGAAGAAAATTGAAGTACTTCCAAAGGATGTTTGTGATCCTTAGCAGGATTTGCCCATTCAGGAACAGAAAGAACAGGAACGAGTGCCAATTCAGTTAACAGCATTCAACAGGATTTCATCTTTGCTACACCTCTACCAAGACCAACAAGATCCCATGTGAAAACAAGTGAGAAGGAACACAAGCAAACTTCATTAAAAACAAACTCTAGTGCCACTTCCTGAAAAATACTGAATTACTGAGTAGCCTGTTCTTCCCCTTAGATGGAACGAAATGGTAGCATGTGGGATGACATGTATCAAATGCAGTCTCCCCACCGTAACACCACCTACTCCTCTTCAGAGCTGTTGTTCTCCTATGAATCTCAGTCTTCCTATTATGCTTCTTTTGCTCATATCTCATTTCCTTGTTGACTAAATCCTCCTTATCCTCAAGAAGAAGGCTTAATTTTAAATGCTACAAGCCAGAGACAGAGAGGAAGTAGGATGTTATCTTTCAGCCAGAGAGGGAAGCTCTTATCCCTCAACATACATGTTGTTAACTTAACTCAAAAGAAATGGCTGTAATAATACCACAGTGGTAAGGAACATGAGAAAGACTTGATTTTCTGATTTGGGTTTTCTTGATTTTTCTTCTCAGGAAGACCGGATATGCAATGGAAGAAACCGTTATGAGAATATGTATGATCACCAATGTACAACAGAAGTTTTCATATCGTTGAGCATATGAACAAACATACTGTGCTGAAGAGACGAAAGCAGGCAATTCAGGTATTTTCAGATGCTAGGGGGAGGGGGACACATACAGCAGACAGGCGATTATATAGGATACAGACCTAACGCTAGATTAAGGTAATAAATTTGACTGGAAGTGTAAATCCTTGCAAGAACTACAAAGTAGTATTTAGAAATGAGGTGCCACCCTAAAGAATAGCTATTTCAATTTCCTCAAAACCCTTTCTAATGTAGCCCTAACTTAACAGGAATACCGGCCAAAAACTGAATATAGAACTCCATTTGAAGAATTAAAACCAAACAAGAAAATCTACTCAATGAATATAGAAGATACTTAAAGTCATCTTACTACAAAGGTGACTTGTTTTCTTGCGCCTTAAGACTGGGTATAAAGAACAAAGGACTTTTGGAAGAACACAGCAAAGTCCTATTTAAATTCTGACACTTTTTTTTTCTTTTTTTCGTAGCTGACCAGAGAATTGCCAGGCACAGGACTGTAGTTTCAAGAGTGCAGCTGACACATACCAAAATCATAACGTAGCTAACATTGTAAAAAAAAAGCAGAGGCATTTTAACTCTTTAAAGGCTCCCCCAGCTTTGTCTCAAACCAAGGAAAATGCATGGTCCAAATTAGAAAATAATCTATAGAAGTAATGTGTGCTGTACATTAGAAGGCTGAGAATTTACAGGCCTACATCACGTGAACTTTCCTGAAGGCTACATAGTTCCTAGGCAGGCTGCGTCATCAAGCCATTTTGGTGATAGAACACAACGTAGGCTAGACTGAGCTACGGAAAAGATTTTCAAAAATACTAAACAAAGCACAGGGAAGAATCTTGAGGATGTACTAAAAAGTACCTTTTTAGTCATCAAACATTGCTGTTATTTTCTTCTTAGCATTGCTTACCAATAGCTTTCAGTAAGGTAAGCAAACAAGGAGGCATTTCCGTCTTCGGAAGAAAAAACCCGACCAAAACCAAAACAGGAGTGAGTATGCAAGCACTGACATAAGATCCAGAACTCCTTTCAGTCCCCTGATCATCACTAGAAAGGAAGCCTCATGGTAATTCTTATCAGGCCATCCATGGACTAGAGAGGGAGCCAAGCCTAGAAATGCTCATTTCCAGTGAGTTGGTCTTTGTGACTATCCTTTGTGGTCACTCACGAGCATTCACCTGTCCAGAACAGGCTGTAGGAACACAGTGAATTATTCGAGGTCTGAAACTGGTTAGCCACCTTCTACCATTTCTTTAAAACCAACTAGAGAAAGAACACACACAAAAACCATTTAACACCGTCTATAGTACAGTCTCTATTTATCTTCCTTTATATTCCTTTTTCTACAAATGTTCTTGAATATTATGATGTCCTTTTGAAAAAAATGAAAATACCTAAAACACCCTTTTCAATGATTTTTTTTTCCAAACTTGAATTTTCACAATGCATTTCCTTCTCGTAAGTTTCCACCTTTTTCCTGCTCCAAGTACAGAAAAAGCCTGAGAAAACATAGGAGTATTGTGGAAGACTTTTAGAAGTAATCTGGTATAGAAGAACTAAAATGAAAAATAAATGAACAGCATTTAGATTTCTCCTACACACTGCACATTCCCCCCCGCAACATTTAAAGCAGCATTCACAACCAGGAGCATACTTCTTAAAAAAAAAAGTTTAAAATAAAGAGAAGTTTAATAAAAAGAAGTTTAAAATAAAAAGAAGAGAAATGAAAGAAGTTTGAACTGGCTGAAAACTCAAACATTGCAATAGAAATTCATCCATACTGCCTCAAAGCACAATAACCATTTTGCTGGTTTCTCTGTCCTGATGACACCCTCTTTTGAAGCAGGCACGAGAGTTTTTAAATAAGGAAAATATGACCCCAAAAGCAATCTTAGAAGAAGAAAGAGGTATGTGCATTGTTGTGTTTTTCACTTGGCCCGAGACAAAAATGTACCTGAGAAATCCAAAAGATCTTAAAGATATGTAAGTAGGTGCCAGAAATACCCTGAAAAGCAACACAGTATTTGTGGCTATTTAAGCGCATCATACATGAAACCCCATTAAATTGCGGGCTTAGCTGTTAAAGCCTGCGCGGTATAAACCGGCGCTGCCCCGGCAGTGCGCAATATGCAGCGCCGCAAGAACTCTCTAATCTAGTGTCTTCAATTTCTTCCACAGAGACAGACTGTTAAACCACTCAATACATTTTTGAAGCAATTCAACTTAGATTACTTGATGAACATAATATGTTTATTTAAAAATACTTTCTATGAACACCACTTTCATGAACGCATTAACTGAAAACATTTTGTCCTCTCATAAATTGTCCTGTGGGTATGGAACTTAGCCAGCATGCTTTCCTACCAATACTCACACACAGATACTTTGACAAAATCCTTTCAGAGGGATGGCACTACAACTATCATTCATGTTGAACTTTGACTTTCAAGAGACTTTTCAAGAAACTAGGTGAGCTATGCTTCCAATCTCCTTGCTTACTATTATTTTTTTTCCTAAAATGTAGGCTTTTCCCACTGATTAGTATTTTAGTTCTTATTCATTTTGCATTCTTTAATAAATTAGGAACATTAATAGTCTTTTTCTGAGGGCAAAAAATAAGCATTACTAAACAGGCCATTCGTTAATTTTTCAGTGAAGAATTAGCATGTAATTAATTTGCCAGTTTAAGACTTATATTTAAATATTTTTCATGCCAATTCAGGAACACGCAGCCTCAAAACATCAAAATTCAAGAAACCTACAGTTTTTTCTTGAAAAACCTTGCATGCATAATGTTATCCCCTAGTAGCTTCCGTATGAAATTATGTTGTTCTGTCAGATGGGAGCCATAATGGCCTCATCCCTGCAGCAATCATTGTTAATATAAATCCCAAACATATTTCTATACTGTTCCAATTTACTCCAAGATGCTATTTTCCATCTTATCAAAACGACTGGAGATCAAAGGACCAAGATTTATAAGCTCAAAACTGACAAAATCAGTATTCTAAATATATATGGCAATGGAGAGTTGCTAAATCTCCTGAATCTTTTAAATTAAAAAATATTGCCCATTCTGATGAAATTGCTTACAATGACTACAAGTAAAGATGGTGGCCATTAAGTTTTATCGCAAGCACCTGAGGATCTGTTTGCACGCAATACAAAACGTTCCTTTATTCTCCTGAATTACTGACACTGGCAAATTAAAATGAAGTGGCTACATATGGCAGAAACAATCTTCACATTTACAAATACCCTGAAATATCACTAAATCATAAAAATGAAAGCTCTGGGTTATATATTATGAATGTTGCCTAATGCATTCCCAGCTCAGTTATTTGTAACAAATTTGTGTACAATGGACAAAATTGGCCATTTATTCTACAGTAGCAGCAGCTGGTTGTGGCACTGTGTATCATATCCAAAAATGAAGTTACCAGTCAGGAAAGCATAATTAACCTTTAAAATGCTGGAAGGATAAAAATCAAATGAGCACCTTTAAGTAAAATTATGTATTAGAAGAGAAAGAGCTACTGAAACTCTCAGAACTGCTTTTTAAAATACCCTGTTTATAGAAATGTAGTTGCTTAATGTGGAAATCAAAACAACCTAGAAGACATTGTACAGTAGGAGCCATGAACCTGCATCTGATTATTTTAACGGCTTGACTGATCCTGGATGTTATGGTAAATGAAGACAGCTGTTATATTACCTCTACTGAAATCTCATTATGGTGAAGGAAAAAACAACCCACAAGGACCTTTCACTATACTAGGCTAAGATAAAGTATAAAAAATGGTTTATCATGTGCTCTTAATACTTTAATTATATTTTCCAAAGCAGGTGTAGTAACCAATAGTCCTTAAATGCTAATTATCATATGCATTTATTAAACCAACATAAAACCTTCAATGTTATGCAACACTTCAACAGAAAGGACTTAAAAACATATTTCTAAATATCACATATTCATTCCCGTCTTCCAATAACCTTCGAGATTTAAAAAAAAATCTTTAATGTAATATTAGAACTGCATTTCTCAATTTTAATGTTCATTCTGTTCACTTTGGCAGTGCTTCATTGATGCAGCCTAAGGCTATAGGTAATGGAACATTACTCACCATGATAGCCAGATTTCTTCTGCATGGCGGTTACAGGGCAATCTTTATGAGCCAGAAGAAGCTGTTTCAGCTGTGCCACTTCATTTCTCAGCAGGGTGACTTCATTCTAAAGGAGAAGAAAGTTATGTACTTTACCAGGCTCAAACTACACACATTTTGAAGGTAACTATTAAGTTTTATAGGATTTTCAGTTGTTCATTTAGGGGTAGATAAAATACAAGAAGTTTCCATTTGGTATATATTGTAAAAATGTTTACATTTATTTTACCTTAATATTAGCTGAAACTTGGGTAACTTTATTTTATGATTTTCTTAAACTAGGAAATGCTTTTTTTGAAAACACAACATATGTTTTTCAGTTTGCAGATGCAGTCTACATATAGTCTGATTCACATGATCCAGCTACTGTAGGACTCTTCTGCAAGGTTTTGTGATGAATTCTAATCAGAGTGAACATACATTTATCTGCCCACATTTTAACAGATGTCACAGCCAACATTAAAAAACGTAAAAAAAAAAATCTGCCAATGCAGAATGATTTTTGCTGACTATATTTGTACTTGGACCTTTAAAAAGAAAATCTCATGCACTGGAAAATAATTTTGTAAATGTTTGTTGATTTCCATATTTATTTTCTCTTTGGCAACCATAAGTAAACGTGTTATATGAACGAATCATTGATAATAATGACAAAATCCTGAAATGTCAGCTTATGTCAATAAAGTGGAGTGTAATGTAGGAGACAGCACCTGCAGAATCTAGTGACTGGGTTCATTTCCAGGCTGTGTGTTTCCACTATTGGGTGACCTTAAGCAAGGTCATTTTACTTCTTTGTGCTTCAATTTCCTCATTTGTAAAATAGAGGACAGTGATACTTACCTTCCCTGTAAAGCAGTTTGGTATCTATAGATGAGAAGCACTACGTAACTGCATATATGTGACAATCCAAATTAAGAATGGTATGGCATTCTGATAGACACATTTTCACATTAAATAGTAGAAAAATGTTCATGTATCATCTACAGAACCAAGTTATCTGTAATGCTTTGTGATCCCCATGTCTTGTCACAATACGTGCTCTTCATGGGTTATTTTATTTTAAATATAAAACCTTTCCATTGATACTTGAAGTTACTTAAACTATAAGAGCCTTTGCACATTAGCATAATATACCACACACATGACATAATTGTTTGGTAAATGCATATATTTATGCATTTGGGAGCAAGTTAAAGAAAAAAGCAAAACACAGGAAAATTGGATTGCAACTAAAATTATTTGGAAAAAAAAACACCACGAGAAAGTCAACCTATTTACTTGCAAGCTAGAAATAAGGCAATGCAGTCAGAGAAGAGATGAATTACAACTAAAGGATTCCAAAGTAAGGAAAGCAACTTTTAGGAACAGAACACAATTTATTAGGTTTAATTACACTAAGTAACACAGCTTATAGTTATTGTAGCTAAAATACCAGAGTTTTAAAAGAAAAGCTCCTCTATGTCCTCTCTCTCCATTTAGAAGACAGAAGAAATTCAAGCCTTTACAGTAGCAAAATCCTCTTAAACTATGAAGGACTACTTTTCTATTCAGTCATTTTATTGTGTCTAAGTATCCCTTTTAGAAACTTCATATTTAAAACAAAAGCAAGAGCTGAAAGACAGACAAAAATCTGACTTCATGGACATTTCTAATGAAAGGGAAATGTGACTGCAAACAAAAAAAGGTCACGATGTAAAAAAACCAACCAAAACCCCCATAAAATCTCTACCAGCTGGCATTACATGTCCTGAAATCTTGGCTGTTAAGAAAGCACACTACTTCTTCCTCTGGCTCTTGGTCTCCTCTTCGTTCACCATGTTATTTACCGAGGAGCCACAAATCTGGATGCCAAGCAGGCAGCTGCACAGGATTGGCATAGCTGGCGGGGGAGTGCTCATGCAGTTGAGACACTTCTTGCTAATCTACAGAAGTAGCAATGTCCAAGAACATAAAACATTACTTCTGTTAGTTTAAAGGAATGTTGACAAAACAAGTAATCAAATTGGGATAAGGTTTTCACAAATCTTCTTACCTTCATCTCCCACATTTTAAGGAAGAATTTTATAAACAAACAGCACAGGTAAGTATGAAGTTGCTGCTTACCAGTGTAAGTAAAACTAATGTTTACGAAAAATTTTTGAAAAGGTGGTTTATAAATTTTCAGTTGTATTACAAATACAAAGAATTTTGCTAACAGAAATAGAAAATGCAAACATTATCTTACATTAATGCAGATCTGAAAAAAAGCACACTCCTATACTAAAAAAAAAAAAGGCAAAAAAGAGTTCAGGTATTCTCATTGAATGCATAAACACTGTGTGCCAACAATACTATGTGCAATGCACAAATCATTCCTGAAAATAGAGTATGTCTGCTATTGGTACGTGGCATGTCACAGAATGGCAATCTATGATTGTCATTTACATATGACCAATAAGAACCACTTCTAAGTGGTAATAAAGGGGGATGTTAGAACCACCTCCTACACATATTGTAGTTTCTTACCGTATATGTGACAATAGCAAGTCTTCCCATCTCATTCAAAACATGTTAACACGTAGCGGTCATTTAACATGTGGTTAACATGTTGAAAACAGGCTAGCAAGAAACACATGGAATAAACACTTCAACAGTTGGCATGAAGAAAGATTATTTCAAGTTTTCACACTGGAAAGGTCCTCCTCATAAATGACAAAGTCAAGTGTAGGCATCAACATTTCTTTAAATGTACCTCACATGCTATCTAGAAGAATTTATGTTCCCACATTTCAAAATGTGCCAACATTAGAAAGCAGGTTTCTGGAGAAAGCGTATCTATTTTTACCTGCACTTCATTTTTCAAAAGATACTTTCCCTTCTGTATTCTTACAAAGATATACCACGCAGCGTACAATATGTTCTTCTGCATCTGCCCAATTTCTCCCTGGATCCAAAACACGTATGTAATAGTGGGACCAGACGCCACCTTACTCAGCAAAGTGTGGGACAATATTTGTGAGGTATATTTACCAAAACTGTCATCAGAGACAGGTAGATGTGACTTATGGGGATAGGGGATTGTCTGTGGCAGAGTTAAACACCGCTCTTCCTGCTTCTGGTTGGAACAAGATACCCCTGTATGGGAAAGGACCATCATCACTTACAGGCATTTCTTTCATAATTCAGCCTTCCTAAAGCAGCTTTGGCAGCATTAGTACAAGCGACCACTTGAGTGCTGATCCTTTAAAACCTACAATGACCTTGTGAGGAAGGCAGACCATTCTTCTACTAATACGTTGCCCTCTAAGATTATTAAAGCAACAGAGACCATATAATGAACTTTGGCACCTGATCCTGCAATACGACTGAGTTGCCACTGGGGACCCACTGTTTATATTTTCTTAAAACATGTTATATAGCATGCCATACCCTGCAGTATTGTGCAAGGCACAGAGGCAACACAACTTGGTACATAAAATTTAAGATCAATAAACAAGTCAGCACATTAGTAGAAAACGCGGTCCACAAAAAGCAAACAGTAAAATAAACTTTAAAAGGTTGGAAGCATGAAAAAACCCCTTACACAACAGGGCCTGTAGTAAAGACAGCCAACCTAACCTAAGTATGTTACTGGTGTGATGTAATGGATGGAAATCTTCCCGTAAGCAAAAATTTGAAAAATAATGCTGAAAAAGGAAATTACATTCAAACATTTAAAAGAAGTAGGCAGAAGTTAATCTACAGAAAGGTGAAAACTACGCAATGAAATATATACCAGGTAAACCTCTTCAAAATCTGTATATACTGTTAGAGAGCCACCAGTCTTAAAAACCTTGACATTAGAAACTTTGACATAGGTATTACAAGAAAGATACTAACTGCATTGAAAGAAGTCAGAATTGTTAGGTTGAAGCAATGCAATGTAGTCATTTTGGTATTAACCTACTTTTGGAAATGTGACATCTCCATAAATTCAGCTGAGCAGGTCATTTGGATATTAAACAAAATATTAACTACTAAACCCTAACACTCAGTCTATAAAACTGTTCTAAGGCAAAACTCCAAAGTTATTAAATTTACTATTAAAGTAAGTAATCATGGGTCATTACTGCCCACTATGCTGATCAGCTGTGTTAGCCTGTCAAGTGAAGAATTATTATGGAAATATAGGACTGATTAATGTTTTCACATAAAGTGCAGTTTAATTATTTCTCTGACATTCAATTTTCTTTACAAGTCATTCTGTTCTTCACAGTTAACAGTTTTGCTTTTGGCAGACTGTAAGAAAATTCTTTTTCTCGAATTTGCTATTACTAAGAGTTAACTCTTAGAAATCTGGACATATTTTAGTTACAGTACTTACACCGTTTTCGGTTATAGAAATTGGTATGTGTAAGTTAAAGGCAGTTCACATAATACCAAAAGTTATTTTCACTAGGGAAACTGAAATATAGCCAATCTTTTTTGTTCTTTTGTTTTTCTTCCTATACATCTGCCTTCATTTGTTTCTTAGAGTATTTAAGCCACGGTGCTACATACCATTTTGTAATTAATGGATTTACAGTGACAACTGTGACTGCATTAAAAGAACATGTCTACAGATCATGAACAGGTATGAGAAGACTATATTTGCAAAGAATTTAACTAATGCTGGTGCACAGTGTCATGATTATTGGAACACAGTAAACAATTTCACATTGGTATGAATTTCTTACATTTTTACAGCCTGGGATGCTGAAAATTTTTAAAGACATGAAGCTGAAGACAACTGATACAATTACATGATAAGAAGTAATCTCAACACATCCCACTTTCAGTTGGTCAAGCTGGGACTTTATCTGTATCAAACAGCATGAAAAAGGAGTTTTAATAGGAAGGAAACGTCTGTCAATCTGACTCAGTGAACAGCTCAGATGAAAGAACAAGAAGTGAAACTTAAAAATATCAAAACACTTTCCATTGCATTTTCTAAATGAATTGTTCATTTCAGAAATTACATCATCTTTCCTTTCTGCAATTCTCAAAATAAAGTGTTCAGACTTTTATTTGGAAGCAATACTTTGTGTCAATTCTCACATGCTGCTGGAAAACATTAAGAAAGTATGCCTTAACATTTAATAGCAGTTTACACAAAAGGGTCATGGATTGTTCTACAGGGGTAAAAGTGTGTCCACACGACAACTTTCCAACAACTGACGACCTCAGATGAGGTGGAAAAATGACTGGCACCATATACACTAGACTACCCTCTTACAGTATACTTCCCTCACTATAGGATTTATGCACACTGGAAGGGCAGTGTGGTGAAATTTGCACTGCCACTGCCTGTGCTGTACCTGTTCTGTGGACAAAAGAAGCCTTCAGTTTCCAGTGATGTCAATCTGGCACCTTGCACGAGCACTACATTCACTTTAAAGGAAAAAAAGTGAAGTTAAAAAGAACCAAAGGAAATCAAAGCAAATCTTATTTAAATAACTCAGGCTATGATACAAATTATTATGAGCAAGATGGTTTTAAGGTAAGGCTATTACTTTGCTAATAAGCCTTTACTCCAACACATCCTGTCATCCTTGTTTAGTATCACAGTCTGAAAGTTATTTAAAATGGAACAAAGGACAAAAGGGCATGATCCCAAAGGTTACACATCTTAAAATCTGAGCATTCTCTTATATACTTATTTTACTGCTATATGCAATTAGTGCTGAATTTTCAATTCTGACCAGAGCCACCAGTTACAAAACCATTGATATTTCAGATTTCATGCAAAGTTTAAGTTCCATTGATCCAGGATCACTGTCTAAGAATTGAAAAACTAATACATTTTTACTTGAAATAAAAAGTATACCTGTAACTGGCCATTTAGCGAGCTCAGGTCCTCGGCTTTTTTCTCCAATGACTGCACCCAGACTTTCCGTTTCTGTCGGCATCTGGAAGCAGCAGCCCGGTTTCGCTCCAGGAACTTTCTTCTTTTCTCATCAGGGTCTTCATTGGCAGCTCTTCTTCGCCGACCACCTGTATTTGGTGTTTGTGGCGTAGGCTGAGCCGGTGATGCCTGAAAACAGTAAAAAGTATTGAAGTTAACAGTATAATACTATTCACGACTTAAGCTACAGCACTAGTATAAGTACACGTCGTACCTTGAGAAGAGCGTTCACAACATTTCTAAATACATTCAGGTTAAACACATTTCTTTTGTGGAAAGCTATGTCACTTAAATCTACAGCTACGTTTTAAGATCTTTTACTGTATCTACACTCCTTACCACGTTACGTTAACATGTAAATTTTAACCATGGCTTTAGCTTTGGTTTAAAATTGCACTAAAAGAAGCCACTCACTTCAAAATGTTATATTTATATGACAGTCGCATTTGGCAACTGAATAAAGCCTGGAAGCAATACTTCTTTAGATGGACTCTCACACATTCTTTTACCAATTCTGATGACACAAGTATTTACAAAGGTGAACTTTAAAAAACTCTTTCACCCAAAATAGCTTTTAAAAGTTACATTTAGCAGGAAATAAATTTTCTACTTTTGACCTTCCCACAAACCTAGTCACAACTCAAACACGACACAACTGTTTACGCCCACTATCTAGAAGCTGTTTGCCAAATGCTGTCAATGCTGACAGTCACCGATCCCTGGATGTCCACACCCCAATTTCCTACTTGTTGTGTGTTCCCCACCGCTGCATACCAACTGCCCTTATATGCACCCACATACTATGACAGGATCAAAATATTTCAGTATTTTAAATTATACATTATACTCCTTTCATAGCTGCATACCGACCCTAGAAAAGATCTAATGAATTATGGTAACAATATAACAGATCTTAAAATCCTTTCAAGTGATAGGATAGACAGAATGTAACTGTCTCCATGACACATTCACTGCACATTCAGTCTAGCACAGTAAGAAAGTTTTAAGTTAAAAACCGCAAACATGTATCAGTTGGCACATTGATTTGGCATAAATTCTGGATAGCTACTAATATAAAAACCTTGGGAACTCAAGTCAGCCTTCTAGTTGCAGTTTTAGTTTTTAAAAAAATCCTAATTATATCCTAATTATAAAATAACCACAAAATAACCAAACAACAAGCGCTTTTCATCTGCCTTAAGAAAGGGATCATCTCACAGTGGGTAACTTTTTTCCTCTTTTTGCTCCAAACATATTTGTTTTGATACATTATTTGATTTCACTGCCCAGTGTAAGAACCTGAGCGCTTTCGCTGCAGATGCAGGCCCCTTCTGGTTCTGGGCCAAGTCTGTAGCTTCTATAAAATTGGTATTATGCGACAAATTCTGAAAATACTTAGATTTTTTTAAAAGCATTTTGAAAACACATTCCAACAAGTTTTATTGAAGTAGAACAGCAGCACTCCTCCAGGATTCACCCACAGAAGTATCTTTTTCCTCCAGCAGAAGTCCCACTTCCAGTTTGACTCAAAGTCTTGCCCTTTATTCCCCTGTCTAGCATCCCAAAGGGACAGCCCCCATTCCTAAGCTCACAGCCCCCCTTTCCGGTACCCGGGATGACATGGTACTTAATCACACAACTGAGACTCCTCTTGTGGCAGCTCTGCAGAGAACCTCACGGAAATTACCATAAGCATGATACCTGATGCAGTTAAAATTCTTCAGTGTTTATGATATAAAATATTAAACTCAGAATATAAATTAAAAAAGAGCTTTTTTTCCCCCCCAAAAATGTATTAACCAGATGTACAATCTTCAGTTACCACAGAATTTCCTGCTAAGACACTCCAGTGATCAGGAGGACTTAGTTCTAAATTTGAGCTGACAGATAATACCTATTTTGAAATTATCATCTTGGATAATACATTTTAGAAGCATTTAAGAGCGTGTAAGAACTATAAACGTTTTCCTGCTACAGAACTACTGACTCCAAGAAGAATGTGTAGCTCATGTTAACCTCTACTTCATAAATTAAGAGTAAAGTTGGTTTTTTTGCAGAACAGTGACGGGGGCGGGAAGTACACGTCCACTCTGTTGTCATACCGGTGTTTCAGTTGTTGAAGTTGCAGGTTGTTGTAGCGACTGTGGTCGTGGTTCCTCTGACTGAGTCCTAACCAACCCACTTGGATGTCCCTTGGCAGTATCTCCATTTGTTACCTGAGGGTGCTGCTGGGTCAAGGCCGCTTTCAATCTCTGCAAGCAGGAAAAACAGAAGGGAAAAAAAAAAAAGGAAGTATTCTAGCATGCTAACTTAATGAGTTATTAATGATTTATATTAGTAGTTACTTCAATGTTGGAAACAGGAGCTCCAACTCTAAAATAGCTGTTTCTTTTTATAGGCTTTCAACAGTGATCTAGACATATACCTACTAATAGGTGACAATTTCTTGCAAGCATGACAATAGCAACAAGGCTTTACAGAGGATCTCAGAAAGAGAAGGATGGTAAGCTGTACGGAGAAGTAAACGGAAAGCCTCCTTCGTGATGAAGTGTGCCCACAGAGAGATGACTGGAAGGCCATGAACAAACAGTTGCTGAGGCTGGTATTACACAAGGCACAGATCAGAAAGAAAAACACACATGAAGGAAAATAGGTAAAAAAAGGAACACAAACTTCTTTCAATTTTAAAAATTCTTGCGTTCTCTATCCATTTTTAAATAGTTTGTTATAACTCCGCTTTTTCATGGTCTTTACAAATACTCACCTCTAAAATCCTTCCTATGAGCAACTATTACATAAAAGCTAAGGTCTTTGCTGAAACATCTCAGTAATGCACAAAACAGTAACAAGCTTCAGGTTGTACATAAAGAGTAGCTTTTATTTATATAGAAATATGCAACTGTTACAGCATGCTTTTTTACATTAAAAAATTGCCAAAATGTTTGAAGTTTTTCCTTCATTGCATACAGCCACTATGAAGAACAGTAACTTCAAATTTCAGCAGTATATAATATTCAAGAGTTACTGACAACTTGATGGAGTATTTTATTGACTACCTTTTGAAAATTATTTCACTCAACTTTTGGTGGAATCTATTAAGACTATAACAGATAATATACTCTATTTTCAAGAAATTCTTAATCTTACGTGATAAAAGGTCATACCAAATTTCAGCAGATACAACTATTTGTAATTCCAGATTCTTTCTTAAAATTACACTCATATTGTGTGATTTATCACAAAACTTTCTGTGTTACTGAAGAATATACCTTACTAGACAAATGGTATTAAAGAGTGGTTTTCTAATGCGCACTGGATTTTTAAAGAATCTAAAAAATTTTTAAGAAAAAATTAATGACTTAATAGATGACAGTTTATGAAAACTCTGGTAACTTGTATCATCATATTTTGGAATATGAACAAAGTATTGCCAAAGTACTAATATTGATAGAATGTCTGAAAAATGCTGGTGCTAGGCTGCATTTGGCCAGCTCAAAATATGCAGAAGACTTTGCACCTATTTATGTGATATTTATGTAGATATTCTCTATAAACTGTAGTATCCAATGTCTCTTAATATTCTCAAGTCAGTGGAATATAGGGACAGCTATCCTACCTTGCATTATGATAGGCTTTTCTAGATCCTATTTTACAATTAGAACAACAGATTGCAGACTACCTCTGTCAGAACTGCAAAAAATCTTCAGGTCTGCAATACGGCAAGTCACAGCAGCTATCAAATCCATACAGCTGGCTGCTGCATCTAACCACCGCTGGTAGCCATCTCATTTGAGGACTATAAAGAGAACCAAGAAACTCCCAACATTCCTCTGCTGGCTTGCTCTTACGGAATGTTTAGCCAGTGACTCCTGTAGTACGTCTCTTCCATACTGACTGCTCTAGATTGAAGGTAACAGCACGTTACCCCGAACAGGGGCTGGTAAAGTGTCCGCAAAAATTCTGTGTTAACAAAGGTCTGTTCCCCACCTCATTTCTGTATCAATTTTGCAAGTTTCCCGGAATGAAGAAGATGCTTTCAGAAAAGGACACAAGACAAATTTACAGTAATTTCGCCAGTGCTCAGCTCTTAACAACAAGAATTTAGGATAGCTGCAGGCATTAGGGCAGGATGACACAAATTTTTAAGATAACATGCCTATAATTCTTAGTGTATGTACAGGCCTCTGAAAATTTGAAGCCCTTCAATAGGTAACTCTTTCTTTACAGCATTAAAACAAACTCAAGAATCAACTGGTACCTTCCAAATTCATCTTGGAAAAACAAACTAACACAAGAATTTCAATCCTTGTCTCCAGCTAAACAAGCACAGAAAGACCTAAGTGTTTTCTAATTGTCTAACTAAAATTACTAACCCCAAACTCTATGATCTAATTACAACAATTAAAAGGTGGTAAGATGGATTTCCACACACACAGCCTCTTTAAATTCTAACTAATCCTGGTCATTAAATGGTAAAATTCTCTAAGCTACCACCAGGACTACCAGGGAGACACATCACTTCCAAATAACTTTTTAAAAAATATTGTTTGAAGAAAGTAGCAGGTATTTAATGTTAATATGACAATTTTATCCAATATCCTTTCCGTAAGTTATTAAACACCTGATTTTTCACAAGGTATTTTAATTTATTATCTGAATTACCTTATAAGTAATTCTTATATCATAACTTGTTGTTTAGCAGGATGCAACAAACTTTCAGGAGTCAAAATCAAGACAGTAGTGACAGGACAAATTAGTTGTAACAGATTAGTTATAATGTGTCTATTTTAACTTCTGCTGAGGTTTTTTAAAAGTTTTTTTTAATTTCAAGACATCATACTAGGAGGTCTTTAAAAGTTACTGTCTCAAAAATTACTCAGCCAAGACATAGTAACTTACCATAAGTATACTCCTCTTCCACTGTCATGAGAAGGAAAAACGATTAGATTTCATCCAACTCCAGTGTCTGAATACCTAAGTCCAGTGATAACAAGCTAACTTCTGATTTTCATGGCAACAGAGTATAAACATGTATATAGTTAGTATGCGTACAGTCAGAGTGCCTGATCTACTCTGCTTGTGACTGCATGAGCAAATCTTGTTGTAAGCATCCTCCACAAAAACATCCCAAAACAGTAGAGTCACTAGACTCTGTCTAAAGTCTGCTTTGTACTGTTTGCTTAAAGTCAGTTACTTAAAGGAAAACTTTCACTGGCATATCCATTTCCTTAGTGAAAGAGAGCCCAAGTTCAGAAGATTTGGGAGATGAAACAAAACTAATTATGATTTGTGTTTTTTTTTTTAATGTGCACATAAGGCAAGTAACTGTTATTACTGTCTAGCTCCATTCTTTCTACTTCTGCATTTCTGTGTTAAAGAAATATTTGCAAAGTTAAGCTAAAAAGAAAGGAAGTTCACGCTATCAAATGTGTACATTTTACTTTCATTTGAAAACGGCAGTAGAAAGTGAAGGAAATAGCACAACCCTACCTACATTATAAAAGACCTACCATGAGGCACAATGGATGGGCAAACAGGCAAAGTAGGACTTAACTTTCCTATTGTAATGCTAACATGTAAACATTATCATTTTGCAAATTCATAAGTAAATAAACTCCTTTTGAAAATTACCTTGTTAGCTGTAATGTACTATGGAAAGAGAAATAGAAAATAATTGGTTTTAGTTTCATATTACAGAGTACAGAAGTTGAAATTCAAATAGTTATGGTTAAAATTATCCAGATGCAGAAATATCGTAAAAATATGAGGACTATCTACAGATTTTCACAAGAAGATATCCAGCTCATGTATTTAAAAGGTTTCATATTTTAGAAGGTAATGCTGGAGTAAAATACTATATGAATGCGGCACTCCCTGTGAGTAGCGAGATAGTTACCCCAAATACGATGAGAAACTCCATTTTAAAAATCAAGCATACTGAAACTAATATTAGAATAGATGTATATAAGCATTATTATCTGGGGAAAGCTCATGACAACCAAGGTTTGTTTGGTAGTATTTGGTTATTAGTGGCAAACTAAAAGTACTTTCAAATAGCTTTTAAAGTCTTTATTAGCAAGGCTTTGTTGTTCATGTATATCCTTGAAAACAAATCCTCACCGCATCTGTCAAAATTTGGTAGGACTAGATCATTCCATCAAGAGCGCACAGAAACAAGAAAATATTCTCCTGAAACAATTTGTGAAAAACTCAGATCCATATTTCATATCTGCCACAAAAGCTCATCAGAGTAATAACCCTCCTTCTCCTGGGTGTTATCCTACCATCTGCTGCTCTATTACTTATCTTTATTTTGCAACTAATTAACAGCATAATCTTCTAAATTCAGCAAGTTAATTATCATTATTGTGGTCTTTGCAGCATCATCAGTCCTTATGAAGCCTTGTCTCTCCACCCCCAGAGAACATATGAAAATGAAGTAGGTTGTGAGAGGGTCTGTTTCTTTAGAGTAGGCTCATTAGGTGTTTGCTGATTAACTCGGCATGCAGAGAGACAGGTCAGAAGAATTCTGCTGAACACAAGGTCCCATGCCGGGCTCCAGCACGTTAATGTCGGTTTCTGAACGTTTGCCAAGCTGCCCTCTGTCACTTCTCTGTAGAGGCCTCCTGCAGAAAGCCTACTGGTTGCCCACTCTGTGCAAGGTATTTCTCAGATTTTGACAAAAGGTTTCATATGGGTAGGAGGAGAGGAGAGGGAAACATTCGGTGTTAAAAATTGCTTTAAGTTCTTTGGAAACCTCTGCAATCCATGCAGAAGGGTCTGAACTTTAAGTTTGCATCCACAAGCTATACACTCAAACAAAAAAAGGCTGTTTTATAACTAGGAGTAGCTCATGGCTCACGATTCATATAAGAAAGTGTACAATTACAAACCTTCTCACAATGAGATCAGAAGCTATTCTGCAATATTTAGAATCGTGCATCCTTATCTTAGCAACAAAGTATTTTTGTTTTAGTTTTTTTTTTTTTAAACACAGCAATCGCATCTACTTCTAAGCCTCTCTAAAATACCACAAAACTGACTTACGCATTTGATTCTACTTAAGTATGTGGAAGTTAGTTTCTTTAGCATAATAACAAATACAGAGTCACGTCAGAAAAACCGACAATTTATACTGTTAAGTGTGCCACAGAAATCACTCATTTTCACTCCTATTGAATGTCACTCAGTACAAGATACAAGGATATTTTCAAAAGACAGCTTGTGTCTGAATAAAATCTCTAGTTGTATTTCCCTTCAGTTCTACAAGCAATAGGAGAAAAAGGATCCAAGAATCTTCAAAACTATAGTAACAGTGCCTTTCGCAGGTGTGAATGCAGCAGCTATGTTTACAATAACTTCAATATTGGACAATAAAATTAAAACGCAATCTAATTTCACAGAATCACAGAATCACTAGGTTGGAAAGGACCTTCAAGATCATCAAGTCCAACCATTAATCCAGCACCACCATGTCCCCTAAACCATGTCCTGAAGTGCCACATCCACATGTTTTTTGAACACTTCCAGAGATGGCAACTCCACCACCTCCCTGGGCAGCCTGTTCCAATGCCTGATCACTCACTCAGTGCAGAAATTTTTCCCAATATCCAATCTAAACCTCCCCTGGCGCAACTTGAGGCCATTTCCTCTCGTCCTATCACTAGTTACTTGGGAGAAGAGACCAACACCCTCGTCGCCACAACCCCCTTTCAGGTAGTTGCAGAGCGCGATAAGGCCTTCCCTCAGCCTCCTCTTCTCCAGACTAAACAACCCCAGTTCCCTCAGCTGCTCCTCATAAGACTTGTGCTCCAGACCCCTCACCAGCTTTGTTGCCCTTCTCTGGACACGCTCCAGCACCTCAACATCCTTCTTGCAGTGAGGGGCCCAAAACTGAACACAGTATTCAAGGTGCGGCCTCACCAGTGCCGAGTACAGGAGCACAATCACTTCCCTACTCCTGCTGGCCACGCTATTCCTGATACAGGCCAGGACGCTGTTGGCCTTCTTGGCCACCTGGGCACACTGCCGGCTCATGTTCAGCCAGCTGTCAACCAGCACCCCCAGGTCCCTTTCCACCGAGCTGCTCTCCAGCCACTCCTCCCTAAGCCTGTAGTGTTGCATAGGGTTGTTGTGGCCGAAGTGCAGGACCCAGCACTTGGCCTTATTAAACCTCATACAGTTGGCCTCTGCCCATCGATCCAGCCTGTCCAGATCCCTCTGCAGAGCCCTCCTACCCTCTAGCAGATCAACACTCCCACCCAACTTGGTGTCATCTGCAAACTTACTGAGGGAGCACTCGATCCCCTCATCCAGACCATCAATAAAGATATTGAGTAAGACCGGCCCCAGAACCGAGCCCTGGGGAACACCGCTTGTGACCGGCCGCCAGCCAGATGTAACGCCATTCACCACAATTCTCTGGGCTCGGCCATCAAGCCAGTTCCTCACCCAACGAAGAGTAAATCTGTCTAAGCCACAAGCCGCCAGTTTCTCCAGGAGAATGCTGTGGGAGACGCTGTCAAAGGCTTTACTAAAGTCCAGGCAGACATCCACAGCCTTTCCCTCATCCACTAGGCGGGTCACCTGGTCATAGAAGGAGATCAGGTTGGTCAAGCAGGACCTGCCCTTCATGAACCCATGCTGGCTGGGCCTGATCCCTTGGTTGTCCTGCACATGCCCTGTGAGCACTCTCAAGATGAACCGCTCCATGATCTTCCCCGGTACAGAGGTCAGGCTGACAGGCCTGTAGTTCCCAGGATCCTCCTTCCGGCCTTTCTTGTAGACGGGCGTCACATTGGCAAGCCTCCAGTCTTCTGGGACCTCCCCTGTTAACCAGGACTGCTGATAAATGATGGAGAGTGGCTTGGCAAGCTCCTCCTCGGGTGGATCCCATCAGGCCCCATAGACTTGTGGGTGCCCAGGTGGTTTAGCATGTCCTTGACTGCTTCCTCCTGGATTATGAGGAGTACATTGTGCTCTCCATCCCCATCTTCCAGCTCAGGGGGCTGAATACCCTGTGGATACCTGGACTGGCTATTAAAGACTGAGGCAAAGAAGGCATTAAGTACCTCAGCCTTGTCCTCGTCCTTGGAGACAATGTTCCCTGCCATATCCAGTAGGGGATGGAGATTCTCCTTGCCTCTCTTTTTGTTGTTAATATATTTGTAAAAACATTTTTTATTATCCTTTACGACTGTGTCCAGACTGAGGCCACATGTCATTATCCCACAGCACTAAAACATACAGTGCTATATGTGTTTCAGTGCTGAAGCAGCAACGTAAGATTGTGCTTAACACACTGTTCCACTAAATTTCAGCTGTTTCAGTTGAGACCCTCTTGCAGTAATGTCACCAGTCATAAGGATCTGGCTCATTGCATAGCCAATTTTTAACTTTTTGTCTCTCGTGGCTTTTTTTTTTTTGTTTATGACTTCCCCCCCCAGTGCCGTCATTGTTCCTTGCAGTTGGTATACATTTTTCTATCTGCTTTTTCACACAGTGAACCTGTGTTTTCAGGTTCATGTGCAACTGTCTCTCTATGGAATTCATGCGATCATTTAGTATCAGGTAACTTTAATGCTAACCAGAGAAAAGAGCATTTCAGCAAAGAACGAACAGAGTTCTAGAAGTGACATCTCAGTAACTCGCTTCATATGAATAATCAAAACTGCCACACTGAAAGAGTTTGACACTTCAGTCTGAAAACTTTATGAAATACAGAAATAAATACACATTTCTGATTATCGTGCATTAAGCTTGGACACTCTAATCTAAAAACACTTTCAAATGTCATAAGAAAGCCCATTTACAAACTGAAAAAGTCTCCAAAAGCTGTCCATAGCAGGGAAAAAAAAAAAAATACCCAGCAAGTATATTAGTTCCCTTAAAGGTTTTTAAGAATTCTAGGATAGCTGAAGAAAAAATTTTAATTGGGCATAGGATGCCTTCCTATAACACGTTACCAAAGATGTCTTTTGCCAGTTATTTTAAGCTCTAGCAATCAAAATGTCAGTTTGTTTACTGAAGCTCCTTCACGATTTAATATTAAGAAATATATGATGCTCTATGTACAATGTGGTATATGTAACTCATAAGGAAACAATAGGTATTCATCAAAATACAAGAAGGGTGTGTTGTTTTCACATTAATAGAAATAAAGAAATTATATTCCCTAAATCCATATTTAAATAATTAAACTCCATAGCATTAGGAAATAATGGCACTACAATCTCTAATCTGATTTTTATCAAATTAGCTCTCACCTTCACTGAAAAAAAAAAAAGGAAATCTACACAACAGTAGCCTTTTGTAAACAGGTAAAAGAAATGAATGATTGAGATGAGGAATGAAATCAGAGCACAAAGTGCTTTTCTTATTACAAAACTCTAAAATGTATTAGTTCCTTGAAATGTCATGCAAGAAACGATCTGCAGAAATAGCCTCTGTAAAGAAAGGCACAAAGCACAAAGGGAAGTTTCTGGTTCCTGCCTTGGTTTGCACCAGGTATTTCATCCAAAACATAAGGAGTTGTGCCTTCTACACAAGACAGATCTGTATCTGATAACAATTCAGCAATTTGGGGACACTGAATCTTAAAGTGACAAAGTTACTGCAAACAGTTCTTCAAGAATTTTACTCAACCTCTGAAGTAGGTAGATCTGTGTCAGTTAAGAATACCCTGAAATAGTATTGTCATACGTACGATAGTAGAAAATGCAGAATACCATACTAGGAAAGTATGGTCTTTGAATAAAAGAAAGATTCAAACAATGGCCAAAAGCATATATGACAAAACCCTTTGGAGATAAGAAAAAACACGTTAACTTTCCAAATTTTGCATCCCATATGCTACCAGACTTACTTTAATATCTGAGGAATAGTTGCAATGTTGGGAAACTATTCGAGCATTCTTTTTGTATTTGCTACATATTCTATTTCTACATTTTATAACGCAATACGAAAAAATCCATAAGACTGCAAGCTCTGCCTATAAACAACAAAAAATTTCTCTAAATAACAAAATAAAGCTACAGCCAAGAAAATCCCGCAGATCTATAAAAATCCTGACTCCTGGTTCTTGATTGTTGAGAAGGGAACATCACGGCTTCGCCCCTTCATCCAGCTTTCTGTCCAAAAGACAGGAAGAATACTGGGCTGGTACGACTTCACCCCAGCAGGAAGCAGAAACGTGGCTACGGTAGGCAAAAGGACACAGGAAGTGTTCCCAGTGTTCTGCTAACTTCAACATACCAATAAATCTGCAAATTGTGGTACACTGCTTACAGATGAAACATATACTGTGAAGAAACATACACTGTTCACTTATTAAATTTCAGTGTAATAGCTTATATTTCAACTTTAAATGTGAGAGATTAATGAAATAAAAAGCAAGCAAGTATTTCATTTTACATCTACTAAGTCTTCTGTTGGCTTAACCATGAAGACAAGTGAAAAATAAACCCGATTACCGTATCTTTGCAGAATTTAGTGTGTAGCAAGCAAAATTATTTTCAAGAGATACATGAAGAAGAAAGGACTTGGCATCACAAAGACTTAAATTTTTAAAATTAAGTGGAACTTTGCAGTTAATAAACCATCACATATCTGCCAAGAATGCATCACATGACATAGCAAGTTAGTGTTCCCTTTGGAAGCTTTTCTACATAAACATTAAGTTTCTCATTAAATTGCTTTTACTTTAGTAGTGATAAGAAATTAAGGGTTTTATTTTTGTGAATAGGTACTATATAAAAGTAAATGAGCATAAGAAATATACATAATTCTGATATTCTTGAATTCTGCTCATGCTTTGTATTAAGCAACAAGAAAGGAAAGAAGAAATACTGCAAATACGCTTTTTACAGTCGCACTTAAAAAAAAGATAAGCAATCACTGAAGTGCATATATTAGCTAAATTCTAACGAGAAGAGTAATGAGACTGTTAAATTTTAAGTCTAATGATCTTTGTTTTTCTTTGCATCTGAATGACTGCTGCTTCCAATGTGAGATCAAAGTCTTCACCACATATATGTTTCCTTCCCCCCTTTAAAGCTTCGTGAGAGCAAATCACTCAGTCATATTCTTAGAAACTTAATTTCTTCCCTATCTAAAATTTATTTTGAACCAATTCCTCCTGGATTTCACAAAGCAGAATTCCGTGCATGAGCCTCTTGACTGTAAGGAATATGCAATTTCTAAGGAAACAGTTCTTGTTTTCATTTTCTTACATTTATTTCATTAGAGCTGGTTACATTTAAATATTTCCTCCGATATTAAAAGATTCCTTTTCCTGTTCCTAGGGGGGCAAGGATGCACAGAAACAGACTTGTTTCCTTTCTGTCCCTCTCTACACTATTGTAGTTTAGTCGTCGTGTTCAATAGAGGAGGAAAATGAAGGAAGACCTGACAGGAAAAGTCAGCGCACTGGTGACCAGCTCTCCACAATAGCTTCAGTACTTGGTGAATGTGGTCCAGTGTGCCCACTACAGTGGAATCCCATTACAGCGGGCTGCAGAATAATTTGTATTCCCAGACTCACTGTTTTTCATATTGTCATTGAGGAAGAAAAGCCCACAGGTTTAGGTTGAGAGAAACGTGGTATCAAGGTATGTTAAGGGCATCCTCCCACTTACCAATATTGATGTACAAAAGTATATTTTATCTGGCAGGTTTTCCTGACTCTTTTTTAGCACAAAGTAAGAGTCAGAAGAGGAACACTACTTCACAAGACAGATAGTGTTTGCAGAGGCATCTTGTAAATACGTAAGTGGGTTAACTATTGCTTAATTATAGATTTTCTATTACTTTAGAACAGCTGGAACAAACAAACAAGAAAGCAAATCCAGAAGTAACAACGTTGCTGCAGAAAATTTTTCAAGAAATTAATTCAAACTATCACCATAATTGGATCACTTAACATTTTAATAAAAACAAAACAAACCGTCTTCTGCTTGTTTTACTCATGGTTTTCCCAAATAATCCCCAAACCCCAGAAACTGCCCCAACAGAACAGAAACAACCCACACACAAAACAACTTCCTAAGTATGTCAGTAATAGATACCTAATTACAAAACTCTTGCCAAATGGACCATATTCAGTTGAGAGTCTGAAAATGTTGCTAAAACTTTTTCTTTTCCTAGTTTTTTTAAGAAATATCATATCTTTTGGGAGGAAACATTCTGCTTCTGTGAAGGTGATGTTCACTGTTAACATGCTACTAATCTCGTCTTTCTTCCAACTAACATTTCCTATCCTCCAATACAAGCAGCAAGAAGAAATTTAGTTAAAAATCTACTTCATTTAAAAGAATGGTTGAAAATAAGATCAGAATGACCATCAACAACAGAACTAACATAGGCTGGAATTTTAAATAACTGTCAAATAAACGCAGCTGCTATTTTTCTATTTCTACTAAATTTGTACTTGCAGAATTTACACTAACAAAACAAAACTAAAGCTGTTTTAAAAAGCAATAGAATTTAATTTCTCAAGTTATTCTTCTTGAGGAATAATGGAGTATTTCACTTACCAATTTAGCCTCAGACTGCACTGGCTGTGGGGAGGAAGGCCCTGGGATTCCTGGGATACTAGGCACCATGGTGACAGGTCTAACAAGCTGACCAGATAAAGTATAAAAATGAAGAAAACCTGAGTATGTTATCATAATAGAGAGCATATGACAGCACTACCCTCTGAAGCCAAAACAGCTATCAAGCTGCTTAAAACTAAGTTCTGTGCTGCACTTATGCAAATCTGCTCCACTTTCAAATTAATATAGCATCATGCTTACTTACTGGAACTGCAGCAGGGACATGCACATTAGAATTTGTGATAGATGCAGGAATAGCAACAGGCATGGTTTGTCCATTAGGAAGATGTAACAGCAGAGGAAAAGGACCTGGAACTGGACTGAAAAAGGAATGAACTATATAAAAGAAAACTTATCCAGAGAAGAGAACAAGTTTACACATTATTTTAAATTGGTTTGGTTACTGTTGTAATGTAATATTTATTTGTAGATCAAATATATGAACTTAGTGATGCGGAGAACATGGAATTATATTTCACATGTAGTGAAAGTTGTATGTTTCATATGTAGTGAAGCACCACATTACACCAAAGCATCTCAAATTTGTACGTTAAGTGCAGAAACGGTAACTGAAAGTGAACAAGACAAAAGATTTTCAAATTCCGTAAAAAAACATTTTACTAATATTTCTGTAACTTACACTATTGGTCTGTTAGAGGATGGAGCCTGGGTAATAACAGTACTAGACGTTGGTGATGGTATTGCCTGCTGAATAATAACACTTGAGTCAGAACTCGTAAGTAGTACATTAGGAACCTGTAGCGATGCTGGACGAACTATTGTTGATGTAGGCTGTGCAGTCTGCTGCAGTGACACTTCCTGAGGAAAAACAAAGATTAATCAGTTTGTAAAACACAAGTATAGACCATTAATTCTGACTGTTAAATGAACACAGTTTGATGCAACAAATGAGAATTTCTATAATATTATGCAAGTAGAATCAGTTACACAATTAAAAACGTTAAAAAAACCTTCCCTTTGGATGAATCACTTAAATCAAAGTGAAATTGTTCCAATGACAGCGATTTTAGTTTTATGACAAACCCTGGCTCAATTTATACTAAGGCTGCTATTACTTATAATTCAGTTTTGATCAGGTATTAAGTTTTTTTTGCCAGGAAACCCATGACGCTACCAGCACCATCACGTCTACCCACATTCTGAATAAGGAAAACATTTTATGGTGTCCTTATGTACATTCCAGTTTCAATCCATTGTTCCGGATTGAAACAAGAGAGTTTTTCTGGTTCAGTAAAAAGGAAATAATAATTAAAAAAACCCTAAAAAAAATCCATCTGTCTTTTAAGCCTTTAGCCCTTACCTATGTACTTCTCTGAACTACAGTGCTACTAAGTTAAAAATACTTGGAGTATTACGTTCATAGCTTTGCAAAACTATATGCATATTCTGATGCAGAAGAAATGATTTAGGCACAGAAGTTAAATTTCCTTAGTTGCAAGTAAATAGTAGACAGAATTGACTGTCGTTCTTAGCTTAGCTAAGAACGGTAAAGGACATTATCAATTAGAATGTAGTACCTGCATTTGCTGTTTCTGAAAACCTAGAAATGCCTTATTGTAACCAATGCCTTCCTTCTCAGGAAACTCTTGGTATTGTCAGAATTCAGATTTACCTTCAGACAGGATTTTTCCAAGTTATTTATTCTTTTGACACTAGCTACTGCAATCAACAGCACATAAAACTACACTCTTAAGACGAGCAGACTTTAGTTGCTCCCCTGTTAAACCATAATTCAGAAAGAACATCTCATACTTGTGTCATGTAGGCTACATTGATTACCATTTGCTCTGAATTAAGCTTAAGTTTTTTAGAATTCATCCACAAAGCTTTAAGCAGTACAGTCTTAGCTGTCTTACAGATTGTTTGTCTTTTTATACATCCATTGCAAAACGTGTGTGCTCCTCTGAGCGCTTCATAGAACTCTAAGTGGGCTGGCAAACTGTGGACTTTAAGAAAGGATGGACTTTAAATGATGAAATTTTCTCCCTTACAAAAGCTCACAGCCTAGATTTGTCATCAGGGTTCAGCAGATCATTCAGGCTTTTCCCCAAGGGACCTAAAAGACTATTTAGAGTGAATGAGAGTTTTTGGAGAACAACAGTAAGCTGTACTGAGGAAAGCAAGAATTTTTTCTTTATTACCAATTTGGTGCATTTATAAGTGTTAAAATATTTGAACACAGTACCTAGAATTACAGAGGAGCATTCAGTCAGAAGAAGAAAACATCCAATATGGAATTGCAGAAACAGAAAAAAAAAAAAGGCAAGAGCTGACTAATGCATATTCTTAGGACAGGTTTAAACGCTCCTTTGCAAATAATGAATTTTATATAACAGCAATACAGATCTTATCCAGTGAGAAGAACCACAAGGAAAACAAAGGAGACTGAACTGCTTGACTATGGGAAATTAGAGGAAGGCATAAGGGAAGAGTAACTTGCCCTGATAATCTTTTGGCAATAGTCAATTCACAAATTAATACTGTCATTCTTCACGAGTTTCGGCTTTCCTTTCCTGCCTGCTGTTTGCCACTATTACCTGTCTCATTACTGTGAGCAAGGAGCCACCAGAAAGTCCATTGCCATTGCAGGGATCTGATACAGGAACACCCATGTTTGCCCGTAACAGCCAACAGAGATGTAAGAGCTCTTTTTCTTGTTTTTCCTTTCACCTGAAACATCTTCATATATGGCAACCACATACATATATAAAAGTACATGTAGAAATATAAATTTAGATATATGAACACCAGAGAATAAGTAGCTATGGCAAAGTAATTCTACTTTCCATTAAAAAGGGGAAAAAGGACAGTCTGCTAACAGCAGCCACGGAGCCTTGTATGTAGCTTTAATACAAAAATGTAAACTAACCAGATATTCACACATTCTCAACAACAGTAATGCTGTAACAGGCCCTTCTGTACGGGTTTGTGCCAGTGGCTTCTGTAAGTACCTCTGTGTGTGGATGGAGAAATAGCTACCGAAATACAGAAGGCCAAGAAGCGAAGTGCTTAGAGGCAGCGTGTGAACATCTCCCAAGAACAGATAAGCTCCAGAGAAAGCCAGCCCTGTTGAATTTGCAACAATGCATAAACTCAGAACACCAGCTGAATGGGTACACTAGCATGAACATGCTGTACAGTTCAGACAACAACCAAACTCACAGTGGCTGCTAAATGCAAACAAAGACTACAGAATTATGTATACACTTGATGAAAGAATGGACCCCTTGAAAGACTTTCATAGAATTATAGAATGGTTGGAATTAGAAATTACTTTTAAAGATCATACAGTCCAACCCTTCTGCCAGGACCAGGGACATCTTTCACTAGATCAGGTTGCTCAGAGCCCTGCCCAACTGGACCTTGAACACTTTCTGAACACCTAGCTAGAAGTCACTGGCACGTCAGTACAACCTTCCACCTCTGAGCAAGCAGCTGGGATTGATCTCCCAACTGTTGCTGCCAACCAGGTAACCATACACGAGTGAGTGAGTAAGTTATGG
Organism: Phaethon aethereus; assembly: GCF_964289735.1. Lineage (NCBI taxonomy): Eukaryota > Metazoa > Chordata > Aves > Phaethontiformes > Phaethontidae > Phaethon > Phaethon aethereus. The sequence continues at coordinate 24,805,872 of NC_138580.1, forward strand.
CACTCTGAACACTTACTGGCTATTAATAACAACAGCTTAATTAATGGGTGTTCTAATAAGTACTGTCTGTAAAACTGGGTCTCTCCCTGGCTTGATCTCCTACTAGGAAAAAGGTGATTTGCAACTTTCAGACAAAGTGCTCTGATTCTGAAACCAGATTTCAGTAATGGTCGTAAGATTATGTATAAAATTCTGAAATAAAACTATAAAATTCTGATAACAGAAACCTCACATGCACACAATTAACTCTGTGTGTTATTAAAGACAGCATTTGTGCTTTGTTTAAAAGATGAGAAACAATCCTCAACCATTAAGGGAACAACACATTTACTGATAAGTGTGTTTATGCAGTTGAAAACGAAGTATTGCCAACTTCCTCTACTTACACTAACTTGCTCTGTGCCACACTGAAAAATGCATGCATGTGCTGGTTACTGCAACAACGTGGCAGTAACACAAGCTGCAGATTTGAGTAGTATGGATCTGACAGTTTATTAGCATATAAAAACAAAACCATAGGCACACCAGTCTCATAGAAGATACTAACTGGTCACTGAAGCATCACATTAATGAAGTACAAACTTTGTCTGAAATAGTTTGTAAATATATTCTGCTAAAGAACAAGAAAAATAGAGATGAATTTGCAATCATGACATTAAGCCAAAGTGATCTTACTTTTACAAGAAAGAAGTTTAAGCCTAATCAAAGGTATTAGAGACTATCGAAAGGACCCCTCCAACCCTTTTATTCTTGAAACCAAAAACCACCGAATTGGAAAATATTTTACAAAAAAGGACAGTTACTTTATTTAAGAAGTGTTTTCAGAGATGCATATTTGCAAGTATTTTTCATCTAAAAGCAAGTATCATGCAATAACTTCCTTAATACTATCAATGAATTCATAGAATTATTTATACAGGAATGTAGATGGCCAGAACTAATACTGTAATTGATTATTAACGTAAGAAAACAATTGGGTTTAAAATAATTAAGTTAGGCAATTAGCTATCTGACAACTAAGCAGCTTGTGAAATTGTTGAGGGTTACCCTTTAAAATACTGTTAATAAGAAACTATAATGAGTTTGAAAGTTCTCAAAGAATAAATTAGGTTTAATATGTTTATTATTTTAACGCTAAGAGGCTTTATATACTTCTAATGTTATCTTGGTCTATTTAAAGCAGAATATCAACTCTTACTGAAGTCTAATAGAGCTCAGGGAACTCTCAGAAAATTAGGAAGAGAATTAAGTATAATTTTTAAGACTCTCTAAGAAATTCCTTTGAAGGAATTTTCTACTACAAGGAAGGTTAGAACTATCTTGCACATACATTAACAGGCTGTAATCATTTAAGGCTACTGAAATGTATTCAGCCAAAACGGTTACAGTGGCATATATATTTTAAAACCAGCTATGCCCTGAAAAAAAAAAAGAAAAACAAAAATCAACCTTCCCTCCTTCAATACATCTATAGAAGGAGACTATAAAAATCTAACTGAGAAAACAGCAACACTCTGCTCACATTTCTCAACTTCTGCAGGCCACATTCAGCAGCAGCACACTCCAAGCAGCACCCTCATCCTTGCTCAGCTTGTCTCTACAATCAGACATCAGAACAGCATTGAGCAGCAGCAGCTTTTCACTTCAGCACTGTTACAATGACAACACTGAAATTACATCACGAATGAGACAAGTTTATAAGTACTGCCAAGCATTGAGATATAATTTTCACTTGTAATGATGCTAATGAGATACTGAACTACTACTGTATAAAGGTATTATCTCCCGCCAAAATTAGAGTATTTAGAATAAGTATTCACAGCAAAAAAACCAAACTAACCTCTGAAATAAAGAGGAAATGAAATAAAGAAGACTTAAGATTTGGACTATGATTTACTTAAGCAGCTCTTTACATGTATTCCTTTAAACTTCTTTTACTGGTTTGGACTACATGATTGCCTTTATTATCTGCAATTCCTCATCCCTGCTAACTAATAAAACTCAGAGAAGCTTTGTAAAGACAAATCTGAATTGAAACTCTCTTAAATTTCTGTCACACACTTAAGGCTCTTCTCACACTGGTGCCTGTAGGCAGGATAAGAGAAGGGGTGCAAGTTGGAACCAGAGGCGTTCAGACTGGATACAAAGAAAACTACTTTCCCCACAAGGACGGCCTGGCATTGGAACAGGTTGCACTGAGAGGCTGTGCAGCGTCTCTCCTCAGATGTTTCAAGACAAGGCTGCGTAAAGCCCTGAGTAACATGGTCTGATCTCAGAGCTAACCCCTGCTTTGGGGAGGAAGTTGGAGCAGGATCTTCCTGCAGTCCCTTCCAACCTGAATTACCTGGCTATGCTAAAAAGCCCTACTGATTTTTGGGAATAACGTAGCTAAGTGCCTCAAGTGCAGACTGCCCACTGAAGATACACACAGTAAAAAGACTGACTAGAGCAACCATCTTGCTTTATTAAGTTCTGCTCCTAATGTATTTATTTATTGAAGTAGGAATATAAATAATGAATTCATTTCATTGATTTTGCTTCACCTTGCGTTCAAGAGAACTCCACATGATGAAAAACACCGCAAGTCACATATCAAAGTTATTGTTACTATTAAACCATCTATTTCTTCTTTAGCACAATAGTTATAAAACTGATTTGACTACAACATCCTCTAGTGACAGACAGTACTCCAGTCTTCTATGAGTACAAGCAAATGCCTGAGATCACCACTTTTAAACATACTGGTATAGCCGGAAGAGCATAAAATTTGAAACTGGTGCAAATTATCTGGTGCTTAGCTCTGGAAGACAGCCCATTCATCCCTGTACATTTCTGTAGAACATCCGCTGCTGTTCTACAAAACAATTTATGGTAAGCCATAGGATAAACACAAAAATGCACACATGAAGAGACTCAAACTTCGACATTATTTAAAAAAAAAAAAAAATCAAAAACCTGAACTTTCTTTGCTTTTATACAAATGATGATGCATAACACAGAATGAAGAGCTCCTTTAGCCTTTTCTAACATAGCATGAATATTAAATTTTATTTCCTTTCTGGCTTTACTGGTTGGCCAGTGTGAAGCAAAGAAATAATTGCTGTGAGCAAAGCTAACTAAAGAATTGAACAAATTTAGTATATATCCACAGGAATATGGCAAACAAAAATTCTTTTCCTTTCAACCAGCTAAGTAGTGTGGCTATCATCATGTACAATAAACTTATAGATCATCAGAAGATTTGAGAAAGTAATTCCAAAAAGAAAGAGTTCTGACCTTTTCATCATTGGTAGTAGACTCTGGATGAGGTAAAGGACTATCTTGATGAGTTGTCTCTACAACGGAAGGTTCTTCAATTTTATTTCTTATAATTGGTGTTGCAAGAGGAGACAGATCTAGAGGCATCTAAGAGCACCAGTGTAAAACAAAATTACTCAATCTCTAAAAAATTAAAATACGCAAGAAAATGTAAGCAATTAAAGAGAAATGTCAGCGTTACAACAACAGGGAGGTGCTGATGTTTGGAAGATCTTGATGTACATGCATTACCAATCAAGGCTATTTTTCCAGCATCTGCCCAAATACTAATCTTCAGTAACACTTTGTCTTTCAAGACCAGTATCAGACTACGTATTTTCTTCTTGAGAATTAAAAATACTCTTAAAAGTTTCCCTTTCCCAAGAGTCACAGGAAAATTACAGCTGACGAAGGAGTGTGCTACACTTAAAAATTACAGTTAAAAGAATGTGTTATCCTGCTATAAATTATTGTATCACGTGCCACAAAGGACAAAATCCTCACTACATTTACAAGTGAAGAAAACTTCTATGAACAATTAATTTCAAACTTGCAGCAGCAAAAAATTATTGAAAAAGCAAGTTTCATATTACTACACAGATAAAATCCACCAGGACATCTGAAATGCCACAAAGACATTAAGTTACAAAAGTATTTAAAGCGATACTACAAATATGAAAGCCTATACTCCAGGCTAGTCTGCTACCCAAATACTTTCGGAAGAATCTTCTCCCAAAGCTAATCTATTTACGTTCTTGCAGATGCTTTTTTCAATTCAGTTCCTAGTTTTCCTACAGAATACATTACTAATCGGCAGGGAAGGCTGTTAAAAGTGGAATCTCTTTTCATACCACATCTGACTATGAAATACTATAGAAAGAAACTAAACTATCAACCCCCTAGAAAGTGTGCTATTATGGTAAATTTTTCCACCCCTTGCCATGATTGCTTGGGTATATTAATGAACCAGAGATACAGCAGGAACATGTTTCTTCTCATAACACAGAGAGCAGCTTAGAAAAGTAGTATCAATTGAAGAAATTGTCAAAATCTTTTAAGTACTCTGCAATATCTATAACTTCCTCCAAGGTAGTGGTGAATTACACAGAAAATACAGTATTGGTAAATCCATAATCAGTATTATCCTATGGAGTGTTTTAAGAACAGTTCGCATGCACCAATTAAAAAAAAAAGTAATTAAAACAATCATGGTTTGGTATAGTTGTGGTAACAAAGCAAGGGTGAGGCTTTGTCAGGAACGGGTAATAATAATTCTTATTCACGAGTGCCTAATAAAACCTTTGCTGAAACAAAGAAAATGTAGATACCAATTCTGCAAAATATATATGAGTATAAATATACGTTTTTTATGATTGCCTGTGGAAGTCAACCAGGTAATCAACCAAAGGCAAAAAGCATTCAAAGGGGACATTGAACAAAATTTTTCAGTTGCAGAAGTGTTTATATGTTTGGGCCCCTAAGCAGTTATGACTGGGAAGTACTAAAATAAATAGAAGAAACTACATTTAAATGTATGGGAAGTTCCTAAAAACCCATGAAGTTGCTAAACAGATACAGTCCAAATTTTTATTACATTATTTCAATCTGTAGATTAAAAAAAAGTAGATGTTTAGGTTGTGGTCAGTAATTTCTAGGCAAAAGTGATTTCAACACATAGTGAATATAATCATAACCAAATTAATGACACTTCTTTAACTTTGGTCAGTATTTAACTCTCATTATCATTACTATTGATTCTTAGAATAACATCAGTATTTTCACAGAATCATAGAATAGTTCAGGTTGGAAGGGACCTTAAAGGTCCAACCCCCCTGCAATAAGCAGGGACAGCTTCAACTACATCAGGTTGCTCAGAGTCCCGTCCAACCAATCCAAATAATCGGTGTTCACATACTATTCTTTTCAAATGGGTTTCGTGCAAATGTTTTTCTTTCTGCCAAAACTCTTTACTTCTGAGACTTATTTTTTGCTTATTCAGGGCCTAATGAAATTTCAATCAAAGCTAATGATTAACTTCCACAGATATACACTAGATAGTTAAAAAATTAAGACAAAGTCAACATGTCCCATTGTCCACACTAACTACATAAATTTAATCAGGTCAACTAGTCTTCAGAGGAGTAATGTTAGATTTGTACAATCTCCATACAACACATATAAGCAGCTGGCAAATGATTATTTGTATAATTTAGATGGCACTACATAAATCCAAGGTTCGCCTTTTTAAAATGAAATTTCTGATACGAAAAAGTAAAAGCTCCAAGAAGAAAAAGTTTTTGAACATACTTTCTTAATGTCATCTTCAGAAGCCTTTTTAAACTCATTTTCAAAAGGACTTGCTAATTCATTGAATAAGCCCACTTCTTCACAGTTCTTCAAGAATCGAGTTGGTGTTGGTGTCTGATCTGAAACAAAGCGTACAAAACCCCCACAATGTGATTTTTAAAATACCATTTATGAACCTACTTATTGTAAATATTTTTCAGAATAAAAGCAAAGAGAAAGAGACGACGTGGTTAAGAACTCTCTTACGCCGCACAAGCAGGCTCCTTTCTGCCTTGCAGGGAGGCCCACCAGAAGGCACACTCCACCTGCTGGAGACAAGCGACTGAAGCTTGCAAACCAGTTAAGCCCCTGACACAGTGTTGGGCGGGACCAAAGATTTTCTTCTGTCTGTGGCCAGAAACCGGAGGGAGCTATTCTGAAGTGCCTAGTCTAGCATAGCAGATCACTTCAGTGAGCAAACAGGCTCTATTTTCAAATAAAAGTAAGGCTTACATGAAGGCTTTACTTAAAGAAGGAAAAGAAAAAAAAAAAAAAAGAGAGAACAGTGAACAGCTCACGGAAAGTTTGCTTCTTTCTTCTCATATTGTGAAAACAGTAGTGATCACTTTCAAGTGCATGGAACTTCTAAAATGAAGTGTGATATTGTACACAAGATCCTATTGACTCCTACAATGTCCACACAGTCAAGCTGGAATTGTAAGACTTCTGGTATCTGGCTCACTACTGCATGAAGCAGTTTCAAAAAAGTCTTTCTATAAAGTTTTTGCTACTGTGTAAATTCCCCTTACTTCACTATTATTATCAGGTCAAAATTAACTACATTTCCCACAAACTTACCTGTGTTTAAAATATTGTAGTGTGGCATTATGTGCACCTTACTAAGATAAGCTGGCGTTTATGACTAACAGTTCACACACTGGAACGCGGCTGCGAAGAGACAAACACTGCCATGGTTTCATTCTCAAATGCCTGATTATTTGACAGGTCCCCGTTCTTACAGTATAATCGCCAAGGATCACTTTTAGAACTTTAAAATGTGTAACTGCTGGTTTAAGAGTAACTATTTTTTTTGTCTGCTTGTCCTAACAAATTAGCTAAGGAAAAAGAATCCTGAAAATGTCTGAAAGCCTTTGTGAAGTTCACTTAGGCTGTTCCATAACTGAATAAAACAGTCTGACTATAACTTTAGAGTAGTTAGCACGTACTATCTTCATTCAAGACTTTAAAATTTATAATGCAATCAATCATCCATTGGTGATTACTTCTGATCCTGGACAAATAAAAAAGTTAATTACAACTGATGAAGGGTATACCATGAATTCAGAGGTGGAAATACAGTAAAAGTATTTTGAATTTAAGCTTAAATTAAAACAAAAAATGTTAATCTTTCTTCTACTATCCCATTTAAAGTATAATAATTACCGACTCATCCTTCTAACATCAGTGTGTAAAAAATGCTACATAAATTTTAAAATTTATGAGAAAAGTAATATCAACAAATAATTAAACAGTTTAATCTAGTTACAGATCCTGTTAGGCATAGCCTTTAGTAGTGTGTGCTCTTACAGAATGCTCATTACATAATTTAATCAATTGCTAAAGTACTGATAATTTAAAAATATTTAATTATATATTAGATCCAAATAAAAATTACTTATGGAGAACAATATTGGCTTCAAATTCTGACAAAAGCTAATTATGTATGAAAATATTATCTAAGCACGCATTGCAGACAACTATATAGTGAAGAAAATGTTTCATATCCTCTTAATATAAGTCTATGTGTTATGTACAGAAAATACATAAAATGTCTGCCCATTCCAGCAGAAAAGTGAATAAACTAGTTATAAAAGTATATACTAACCAGCCACAATGACACTATCATTACGAGCCGGACCAAATTTCAGTGTCATCTCATGTTTATGTTTATGGACAGCCAAGTGATCCTCATTGGTAAAACGCTGCAGCAGAAAGTTTTAAGAAATAGTTGTAATTCTGAGTGTGAACAAAGTAAATGCAATACTACAGAAAGTAATTTTTACAACACATAAAACTATCACTATTACATTAACAGACAACCCTCTCAGGCAGGTATCTTGTTCCTTGGTCAACAGTACCAAGCAGAAATATTATAAAACTCAAATGATGTTCATAGTAACTAAATAGTAATGGTATCAGGGAAATGGCAGTACAAGTACCTGCATTTATCAAGTCCAAGATAAAATTTCAGAGTGCTGCAGACTTCACAAGCATTAGCAAACGTCCATTTGCTACACTAATGGATCTTGACAACGTTTAGTAATTGATTACCACTATTTGATTCCTGTATTGTGTGTATTATCACAATAATGAGAACTGATCTGTAATCACAAACACAGACTTCACTGTATTTCATAGCGTAAAAATAAAATATAGCTCCTGCAGCTGACCATTTACCATATAAAATAAGAGGCAGATAGAATGGTAAACACTGGAATAGTGTCAGACAGATGAAAAGCTGACAATGAAGTAAGCTTATCAGCATTTTAAAATTCTTTCAAATTTTCAGAAGTATGCCAGTTTTGTGCATACTTCCCCCAAAATTTGGGGTACATTCTGTAAAAAAAGCAGTAAGCAGACAAACTAGGTGCTGTAAAATAGAAATTCTTACTTTTACTAACTTGAAATTTGCTATGCATCTGTAATTGTGGGTAAAGTTAGTGTTTCAAGTGAGATAATCTAAGAAAATGTTTCCCCGAGATGCAGGTTTCCTAAAAAGAACACATTTTAAAAAATACTCAAATTCTTACTTTTCTTTCTGAACATTTGACTCCCAAATTATGTTTCTGATTAATCCTCAATAATTTAAGTCACTCCACATATATCCTGTGACAGATACACACCAAGTGTCATCTCTCAGAAGACAATGGAGAAAGCTTAGCTGACCTCAGAGTACAGTCAGCCAGAATATTTCTGTGAGAAAGGACATGTATGCGTGGAGCTAAGAGGGAAATTAAACACGCAGGGTCACTGAAAGACACGGTGATCCAGGCCAGGCACTTTTTTTTAGAACTCTGTTGCCATGGGTTCCAAATGCCCCGCTCTCTACAGCTCCTGTGCCTTATCTCTAGATACACCATGAGCCAGAACCTTTGGTGTTCTATCACACTAAGAGACTTAAGTACATCTTTCTGTCCCCACTATGTGATGGACAGGCTCCTTCAGAGGGAACAGGATCTACAGATCCTGACTCCTCTCTATGCTATATTATGAGCTGGCATCTGGAGAAGCCTTGCCCATTTTCAGGGACATGAACGTCTCTCATCTCCTTCACTGGAATCAAGGATTGCTGTAGCCCCACGATGAATCTTCTATGAGATTTAGTGGCCAAAACACTTCTGACAGAGCTTACATTGAAATGAGATTCAGCTAGGATGGGGACAAACATGTTGCTTAGGAGGCGGCAGTCCTCTTCTGTTACTTTTGATGTCTCTGAATATATTAGACACAATAAGAAATCCTAGTCCTTTACCGCTTTAAATACAGAAGGCTCCACTAATATAACAATAATGCTGACATTCATCATAAAAACTAAGTTTTCAGAATAAAAAAGAAAATATTTTGGATTCAACATCCATATAAATCCAAGTGCACTAATATAATGAAAAAAATCAGCTGAAGAAATTAATTCAATATAAAGGATGCAGGGATGTTCATCTCATGCAGCAGATAATACAAAATAATTTATTTTCAGGTTACTAAATTAAAGTGTTAAGACAGCTTCCTTTTACGCAACCATCTGCTAAAACACTATTTTTACTTTTCTGCTCACATTCAGCTCTGTATGTACTAACGTTATTTAACAGAATACATTAAAACTACAATAGAAATTTAAATACATTTTGTGGCATGCATACTACTAGCATCTTGCTATACACAAAAATATACATGAACAAAAATTGTGCCACTAAATATTTGCAGTCACCATAGTTGTGAAGATCAGCGACAAACAATCTTCACAATGAGCTCCCCACTAACACTGAAATATTCCGAAAAATACAGGTTACCTGATACAAATTAGGATGCTTCTTGATTTTTTTTTTTTTTTTAATGAAAGCAAATAAAGCAGTGCTAACAAATGAAATTGTTTTCAGCTCAGAAAGCGTAATTTAATTAGTTTTTTCTTTTATGGCTAGCATTTTCTGAATAAACACACAAAATGCTAGAAATTCTTGCTGTCACGTGCTTTCCAGCAAAACATAAATATTTTCTACAATTATCATAAATCCCCTTTTCTTTGATCCCTAGAAATAAGTTTTACTGTTTTACTTTTATTTGATCAATGTCAATAACTTCCAAGTCAGACCATTACCTGGCCACATCCAGGGGCAGTACATAAAAAGGGTTTGTCATCACTCATATTCCACAGGTCGTTGTGCTACCTGTATTAAAATGAGAATGGAACAAAATTTACCAATAGTGCAACAAATTATCAATACATCAACATCCACAGGATATTTTAATATTTCATGGACAAGAAATTTCTCCCTTCTGGCTACACTAAGAATGGAAATACCCGAGATTCAAGCAGAGCCTGGATTCCAAGCTCTGTCAGGAAGGTACATGAAACTCAATGGACACATAGTTGGTTTTGAACATCTAACTCAAACGGAAAGGCAAGTATTCATATGTAACATGACTAACTGCAAAAACTATCTGAAAACATAGCAAGACACCTTGTTACTGAAATAAAAATACAATGTAATAACGATCCAATTCCCACAATTAAAAAAAGAACAAAGCAGCAGACGATACCGACTAGTCAAAGATACGGTGCCAACAGATGAGAAAAAGTGGTTGATTCCTTCGTCTTTTCATAATCTTTAAAGCTCATCTTTAAAGATAAGTTAGCAGATAGGCCTTTATGTAAACTGTTACAATTTAAACTACAAAAACATGTACTTTAGTAATGTTTCATCTACACAACTAAATTACCAAGAGACTAAAAAATACTTAAGTAATAGATAGTAACTATATTTTGTGGTGTTTTGCATACTCACCATACACACTAATAAACATACCTGCCAGATTTCACATATAAACCTGTTTCATAGGGCAAGCTATCATATCCTCCTTTTCATGGCAATGAACTGTAATTGAAAGAAGACTTTAATTACTATGCATGTTAAACATGTAATAATACATGATTTTGTAAAGATAAATGATATAATGCCCACTATTCACCCATGAAACACAACAGTTTTTCAAAGAAATGGTTTACTTCAATACATCCTCTGATTAGTTATGCCTTCTCTCGGACAGAAAGGCATGTTTCAGCACAGAACAAACCTTGCAAGGTAACATGACTCCGCTTCAGGAAGAAAAAGAGGGACACTGATGGGATTGAGCCAACCCATGCTGGACAATGCATAAAACTAGCATGTGGATGCTGTGACATCAGTGACAAAAAATAATAAAGCTCTCATACAATGAACACATAAAATCAAGTTATGGCTGCCACATCACTAAACCTAACAGTGATGAGTTAATTAATCTCAACACTAAAGTTACCTCACTTTAAGGTCAAATAATGGGGTGGGGAGAATGTATGTACCAAATTAGCTAATTAGCCAGGAGATGACAAGCACTCTCAACTGATCTGTGACATTACCCTGGAGGAAATAAGTTTATCTTTAAATATGAGTATTTGTATGGAGATCTAACTATGTTAGTTCTGAACACTGCTTGGCTTGATGAAGCAAATAAAGATGAATAAAGATGTCTTTATGATTAAACAGCATAAGCAGAATAAATCCATCTCTCCTCCAACAGGCTGGTCATGAAAAGTTGCAAGGCTTCTGAAACTGTCTAACCATCCTAAGAATGTAGACTTCTGGTACACCACTTAGCACTAGACACAAGAAAGATCCAAGTAAGCCTAAGCAAATCATTTAAGACTTAATACCTCAGAGATCTGTAGGGAATATGTTAGCTGATCCTTTTGCCTGTACAGTAAAAAACTACCATATAGAGATTTTGGATATTACTTCAGGGAGAAGGAGATCAGTGTCCTTGGTCATGGGCACCAAATAGCAAAGAAGCAGAACATGGAGTGGAGGAGATTCCAAAGTGTCACTTCTAAATATACACATTCAACAGAATGAGGATACTGAGCTGAGATCACCAGCCAAGAAGAGATGAATGGCTGCCAGAAACTTTAGAGTCTTTGGCACTGACAACTCAGGGAAACATTTATGTCCCAAAGAAAGGATGCCAAAGCAAATCAGGGATGGAGATTGTTCTGCTGTTCTTTGCAAAGAGTTCATAACCTGTCTCAAGTTTCAGAAGGGATGAAATATTTCTTCAACTATTGAAGCTATGAACTTGGTACCATCACCAGTAAAAAGTATTAACGAGGTTATGGGCAACTTTGAATACTCACGACCAAGGCTTCAGAGTAAGAAATAAGGCCCTTATTATTGAAGCCTTAGGATTACATCCTTATATTATCTGTAACTTTTAACAGAGACCTAAAAGCTATCCACAAGCTTATTATCCTTGTTCAGCTATGCAACAGTCAGATTTTTTTAAAAATGCAGGTTCAAAACTAACAGAGTCAATCTCCTTTAGATCTCAAAGGGAATTTGCTTTGTTCCATCTCGATGATGGGGCATCATATAGTTATACATGGCTACAATATGCATATATGGATATATATGAACAGAAGTTATAGCCGGATCAGAAATGTCTGAAGGTGTAGGAAACAATTTGTCTGGGTTGTTTTTAACACAAAGGATGAAGATTTTGGTTAACAGAAGTGCATGTAGGGCATTTTTTCTACTCTGTTACTACGGCTTGTGGTCAATCTTTGAGAAGTACATAGCATAAGCCATAAAATCTACTCTATCCACACTGCTAGTATTTTTCTTAGGTCAGAAGCTGTAAAGATCAATTTTTCAAGTCCACTAATTTTATCTTTTAAAAGACTATTACCAAACACGCATTTGTATATGAAGTCATTATCTGGTTCCATGTTTTGGTTTCTGAAGCCTATGAATTTTGAATGCCCGATTTATAAACTAAAAATCAATCCTTATGAAAAAGAAAAAAAGTGTTGTCCTCCTGGCAAACTTACTGGAAAAAAGTTGGAGATCAATTCATTTCCTGATCTTTGTAATATTGACTGCAGGCTACAAGGAATTTTGTGAGGTAATGCCTTGTAAAGGGATTCCAGCTAACATCTGAGGAAAAAAAGTATCTTGAAACACCAAAATTTTTGCACTTAAAAGAGAAAAGAAGTTCACTCATGCATTCCAGTAAGACCTCAGACATTATAAATCTAAACAGAAACTGGATCTGACAGGATGGGAAACAAAGGGCTCACATTCGTTAGTGTAGCCAAATCGGTAAAGATTGTATTTACCTATTACAAAGATAAATGCAAAGCTTGCACCTAGAATGAAATAATTTCAGGCAACAGTGCAGGCTGAAGGCCAAGTGGCTGTCAAGCAGCTTTGAGACAGAACCTGTAACTCCTGGTGGACAACAAACAGAACACGATTCAGCACTATGTCGCTTGCAGCATTGAAAGCTAAGAGGCTACCGGGCTGAATTAGCCAGAGCATAGCAACCAGATGAAGGGAAGTGATTATTCTCCTTTATCTGGCACTTAGGAGGCTACAGCTGGAGTGCTGTGTCCAGTTTTGAGTCCCTCAAGACAGATAACAAACTGGAGAGAAACCAGCAGGGGCCCCACCAAAACAGTTAGGAGACCGGACTATTACATACAAGAGGAATATCAGGAAGCAAAATTTATTCAGCATAGAGAAGGAAGGTTAAGGAAGGATCTACTTGCTGTCTTATGCTACCTAATGCATTGTTATAGAGAAGACAGATCCAGACTCTGGGTAGTGTACAACAAAAGGATGAGATGCAACATTCACAAGCCATACCAAGAAAGTTATCAGCATGTAAAGGATAGGGGGAGAATTTTTTTAAAATAAACGAATCACACAGTGTGGGCAGCTGAACAGTGGAACAGGTTGCCCAGTGGGGCTGTGGAACCTTCATGCTTGGAGATATTAAAAATTTAGGTAGACAAAATTCTGAGCAATCCAAGATAACCCTGAAATTTGAAGTAGACCATAAAGATGTCATAGCTAGAAACAGAGACGAACAGCAAAAGACAATCCAAACTCGAGTAATGTTCTGACAGCTTTAGAAGACTTAGGGTGGTTAACTTTACAGCCCACCAACTAAATCTGTTGCTGCGAGGGAAAAACAAACAAACCCCATCCTTTGCCTCCTTTTTTTCTTCTGGGTTGTTTCTTGCCTGACATGAATAACAAGACTAACACACAGAAGGCAAATTTTCAGAAGAGAAGTTTTTGATTGCCACCTTGATTTCAAAAGGCTATTGGAGACTGACTGTTATAAGAGCGAATGTCACAGTAAGAAAGGAGGATTTAGAAAATACTCTTCCCCTGAAAACAAAATAGAAACTTAAATGCCATCTTGACAAAAATGTTACTCACCTGACCAAATGAGAAATAAAGTATATAAACGGCTAACCCAATTGCTAGAGATGAATTATAGGCACCTTGTCACCCAGGCAACAGCACACACCTTGTCCCACAGAAAAAAGATGGTTCCTGAAGCAATCCAATCTGAATATGAAACTCCAGCCTTAACTTATCTCTTCAGATAAACAGAACAGTGAAATGATTCTTACTACAGTCCACTGAACTGCAGCTTTCTGCTGTAAGTCTTCCAACCCTGAATTCCTTTCAGTAGCATAAAGAAACTCATACATAGAATTCTCTTGAGTTACACTGAGAAATAGGATCAGAGTTGAACATGGGAAAACCATGAAATAATCTCAGCAGTATAATCAAGTTTGGTACTTCAATCAGAATGTAATCTCACATTTTTGGTGTTTGTTTGCTCCATTTCTTCAACACAAAGGTAAAATACTTTCACATCACTCCTATTTAAAATGCCATAAGCCTCTTTTATCATTTTTGGAAAGCAAACAGTACAGTGAAATATATACATAAATATATGTTTAAAATATATGTAATACAGAGAAACAAAAACAGGTTTGCAAGCAATTTACTAGTACTTAGGACAGTGTGCTTATTTAAAAAATAAAGATGTTTCTATAAAACATCACACTAATGCTTATCTAAATGTGCTACAAAAATAGCTTCAACAATAATTTGTATATGTCTGTAAGATTTTAATAAAATACCTTAAGCACACTTTCTGGAAACTATTACTACATACTCTGAGGCTTGCTTCTAAAATACCTTCCTGTCGACAATTTGTAAAAAACCAGGATCATACACTGACTTAAGGAACGCCTTGTTGGCTTATTTTACTGGTAAAGGTTCTTCTGTTTTCTCTTAATTCCCTACATACAGGAGCATGGAGAACACAACTGACACCTCGTTTCAATTTTTTTTTCCTAGTAAACATTTAAATGGCTGGTTAAAATAGGTACATATTGATAATCCTTGCATAAACCTCTCCAAATTTGCTAAGAAAAATTATTCTTCACACATATCTATTAAAGATTTGTCAGACTTAGCTAAAGCCTCTGAACACTTCCCTTGTATAAAAAGCATGCTGTATGCCAGAAGACCTCTGTGGACTAACCTGCTTGTGGGCTGTGCAGTCTTAACTTTAGAATAAGTCATTACTTACTCTAAGCACTGTAGCAATACAGAGACTGCCCTCCTATAATGTCAGGGCTGACACAAACAGCATAGAAGAAACCAGCCTAAACTGAACACAGAAAAGACAGACAACTATAACCATACCAAGAAAACACGCCCTGCTCCCCCCCCCCAAAAAAAACCACAACCCAAAACCCAACCAAACCAAAACACAAACAAAAAAAAGAAAAACCTTAAAACTTTTCAATTTCAGCATTCCGCTACTGGCCAGCAAGCGAGACACACATTCTTACAAGTGTGTCACCCCTCCAAACTGGAGGGTCTCATAGAGGACAATCCAACAGTCTGCCAGCTACAGTAGTTGCTCATTTATCTACTACTGCTTACATGTGATGCAAACCCAAGTTTTGCAACTAGGCTGACTACTCACATGTGGCTCCAACTCAAGAAACATCTGTACATTCTGGTTTGAAAAAAATGAGAAAGTTGGACAAAAACTGTAGTAGGCCATTGAGACAAATCAGAATTACAGCAGTCCATCAGCACCAAGCCTCCCCTGGGTCTGCACATTACCAAACGCTTAAGTTACAGTATCAGCGATGTATTTTCCTACGGATATTTGCATTTCCTCAAGACCGATCATGTCTATTCAACATTTCCTTTTATTCTTTACATTTGATCTGGGATTGTGCCCCTTTTTACTGCAAGATACAAACTCTCACTGTATACAGTTATTAACTCTTAGGAAACATCCCTGTAGATCTCATCATAGTGCATAATTGCTTTAGGTAGCATAAGATTTTTAAGATTTTACAATAGGAAACTGAAGCATAAAAGGGAAAGGTCAAAATTTTTCAGTCTTTATCAATTTTAAGAGTTCTACCTGAAGCGCATACTTTTTCAAAGTAAAGTGGACTGAATATATTTGCCACTTTAGTGCCAGTAAAGAATAACATGCTCTTAATCGTTACCTGAAGAGCTAATTTAGTGTTTTGCTTAGCTCCATAGAATTTTAATAGACATGCTTCTTTAGATGAGGGAACAAAAAAAAAAAAAGAATAGCTATTTTTGTTCTCAAAATTTAAACACTTCAAAATTAAACCAAATAGCTTTCTCATGCAACCAAACAAATCAACACAAATCAAAATGAACCAGGGCACCTTTTATACTGTCAATACTTGCATACAGCATTGCACAGCATGGATTTTAATTGCCTCCCACATTTGCACCTATCTTTGTTTCCACAATTTTCTATAGAGGCAGACTTGCAAGTTTTGTTTTCAGTAAAAATCAGAAGTTAGCATGTAGAATACACCACTTGCTAAGAAATAACATAAATAAGTAAAATAAAAATTTTTATTTCAACGGAAAAAATTATTGTGCCACTTACCTGGAGGGACTGGAACAGCTATTTTTTCAGTTTCCTGTAAAGCAAAAGAAGAAAGGTGAAGCGAAGCTGCTGTAATTAGTACGTGACCATTAAAGTCCACTTTCACAATTGTTCTGACTGAATTTGTGTAATGCCATAGAATTTAGCATTCCTAGAAAATAAAACTGAACAGTTAAGAGAATGGAGGAGAAAAAGGTTGAAAAATAAAAACATTCCTCCTTATAAAGAGAGTGGGATCACAAGAAACTAGCTCACTAGATTCTGCAAGAAAACTGTAAGCCATAGTCCAGAATATTGAAAGGCTGTAAACCTTAAAACTGGTGAACAGGAAAATGGGAGCTCCTTCTTCACACTTAGCTGCTTAATAGAGTGGTTGTGCTAGAAAACACATGATCTGTTTCAGAGAATTCTGGGGAAGAATAAGAAAGAATGTAATGCCTGCACCATAATGCTCAGAATTTTTTCTTTAAAAAAGTCAAACGTTGGGCACTTTTTGCTGATGTTATTACTTAACTGCTTATAACTGATGTCCACAGTTAATTCCATACCCTCCTTGGTTTGCCTAAGATTCTATAAATAAAGTGGAGAGCATCTGGACAAGAAGCAAAAGATGTGAGAAGTGAGGACAACTGACTTAACAAGTTCAAATAAGAACAAGAAACCCAGCTGGACAGATAGTCACATGTACAGAAACAAAGCAATTAAGTTACTTCAGCTCTGAGGAAGGAGCAGGCTTTTTCCACATGAAGGTACATTTCTGGTAAACAGAGAGCACTAATGGAATAAAGAAAGGTCCTCAAGCCTAACACTTCCTGTTGGCTGAAGATGGCAACTCCTAAGTCAACCCCCTGGCTTAAGTATTTTTCAGAGGCGTCCTGATGTTTCTCTGTGACCTACTGGAAATTCATGCTGTATGAATACAGCTCTTGTAGGTAAGTGAAAGGCCAGTGAACCTCAGAGAAGAAATATACAGGGGTTAATATTCCACTGATCTTTTTACAATTTGCTTAGAGAGCTATTAGGACTTACCTTCCCCAGCTCATTCATCTAGGTTAGAACATCTTAATATTGCACATCAACCTAGCAAACATTAGGAATCCAATCTCCTTGTGCTACATTACTTTTAACAAATTTGAAAAAAAAAAAGCTTAACAAAAGGTTACTTCATTTTTACATTTTTTCAGACTGGATCCCTGAGGTATAAAATAGAATACAATAATTAAGAATTTAATTTTTTTTTAAATCTTTAACTATATCACAAATATACCACTACAGGACTCCCACTGCTCATTAAAACAGAAGGATCTTTTTCTTTCCTGTAAGCAATAATATAAATGACCATTAGCATTTATCTAGAAAGTGAAACATAGTATATTGCTTGGAATAGCTTCCTGAAGAGAAGCTCCTATCTGAACTGAAGCTAATGGAAAAGTTCTCTGGCTGAGCTCCTGCCGAGCTGAAACTGACACAGAACAAAGCTGGAAACAGTATAGCATAAACTTGAAAAAACATTTATTGCATAATTATTAAATATTGACTCATATTTCTATCACTAACTATATTCAAGGACTTAGAGTACACATTATTGATTTGAAACAAATGTAGTTGTTATGGAGAACAATAACTTTAAATCTATTCATTATTTAAAAAAAAGTTAATACTATTGAGTCATATTTGCAACTCTGAAAACAGTGAATGCATTATTTTTATAAAGAAATTCAAGACTTTTAAGAAACTGTTAAAAAAGTTGAGATTAGAAGTAATTTTAAAGTTAGTAAAGCTTCTCAGAGATATAAATGTGCATTTGTAAGTTTAAACTAATTAATAGTGGAAGGAAAAAAAAGAATAGCTGATGACAGAATTTTAGGCAATAGATACACGCAAAATTTAATTAAACAAGATTCAAAATAATATATTTCAGGCTGCTCAACACAAAACAGAAGTAGCGTGAAAACCAAAATTATTTATAAAATTACGTATGATCAAATTTAAGACCTGAAAGCACCTTATGTTAGATGCTGCATAGTCTAGAAGTTTCCGGAAAGAGACATACCAAACATGTTCATATGTTCTAGAATTCAAGTCAGGGCAGAAATATGAACTGCACTGTGAAGAAGATCAAAGGATCAACTATTTGATTAAGTATTAGCATGCAATATCAGTATTAAAACATAAGCTCATAATGGATTTTAAAAAAAGCTGCTTCGCTCCATGTACACATTAAGGTTTTTTAATTATTCCACATTTCTTTTGATGCATTATATAACAAGCAGTCCCTGACAATTATTGTTTTGTTGTTTAATAAGACAACTTTCTGCATTCCAGAATAAAAATGGGAATTATAAACACTAAGAGAATGCAAGTGAACGCCTAACTTGACTATAGTTTGTCCCTCTGAAATTATGCCTGCAACTGGATGTCCATTAATACAGAGTAACTTATGTTTCAGTGGAAGGATGAATAAAGCATGTCTAGACACTTATGGAAAACTTGGACCACAAGGAAAAGCGCTCCTCATCCTATCAGCTAGTGCTGAATTCAGCATCTAACACAGACCTACCAGTACTATGACCTTAACTTCAGGAACATTTGTTTTTGTTAACTCTATCTAGCTTTACACTCAGCAAGAGCTTGGGACATGACATTCACTGCCATGAGTAGAATATAAGAAGAAGAAAACAAAAATATTATTTTATAAGGTGGAAAACACCTTTGGCCATATTCAGGGTCACTATTTGGAAAGTAGCAAATGATTCAGAATTTCCAGCGGTATTAGAATTTCTCATTCTAGTGCAAGGAAACAGGTGACAGTATCACTATTTGAAGATAAACATCTCTGGGAGAAAGCAATATAAATGAAAAGCAAACGAGTGACACAGAGTGCACAAATGGGACATGGAAACATACCCATGGATCTCACTCCAAGAACAGGGATGCAGAATGACTGCAGAATTAGTAAGACTGCAGAAGCAACATGGCAGCACACATATCCCCAACTCCACAAACACCAAGTTGCACTGTGGTATAAAACATTTCTGCCTAAAACATCGTGCAGCCATCACTGCTCGAGGGTCTGTGATGTGTTTTTTCACGTGAAAGCTTCAGCGACCTTGTATTAAGCTAACTCGAGGGACATACCGCACAATAACAGGCAAATTCAATGGGGCAACTGGTCCAGAAGGTCTACGTCCATAGCCAAATGCCAGGCATGCCAACACCTCCCTCTGGTGCAGAAAAGCTGTTCTTACCCTTCCCCCGCAAGACTCTCCCTTCCCCCTGCCCTCTCGGCACCCTCCGCACCAGCACCGGGCACGGACCAAGATCTCCCTTCAGAGGAGAAGATGGATGCAAGGAGAGGCCTCTTTGGAGCAGAGCTGAGGCGGAAAGGCCGAGCCTGGCTGCCCCCTTCCTCCCGGCCTCCCCCCTGCCTTTCACACGCCCCGCCGCCGCTGCGGGCCGGGCCCGGGGCAGGTACCGGCGATGCCCCGGCGGCGCAGCCCGCTTCCGGGTGCGGGGAGCTGCAGACCCCTCACCCGCTCGCCTCCTCCGCCCCGCTCCCTCGGGGCGTCCGCGAGGACCCCTACCTCTCTACTGGTAACGGTCTCCGCGGCGCCTGCCGGGCCGCCCCGCCCCGGCTCTAGGGGCGGCGGGAGCCGCAGGCCGCTGTGGGGGAGGGGGCTGCCGTAGCGAGGAGCGGCGGCGCCATGTTACTGCCTCCCGGCTATCCCCCACCTCCTGCCGAGGGGGGCCGCTCCCTGCCCTCCGCCCCCGGTGCGCTCGCCCGCCCGGGCGCCGCCGCAGCGCGGAGGGAGGAGCCGCCGCCGGGCCGCGCCGCGCTAGTGTTTACAAACTCACCTCGGGAACGCGGGCCGAACCGCACATTAAAGGCCGGGTCCCCCACAGGCTTCCGTCACTTCTCGCGATAGCTTAGCTGACATCTCCGCGGGCAGCGGAGAGGTGCGGATCACGTGGCGAGGAAGGGCGGGGCGGAGGACCGCGCGCGCCGCTGATTGGGCGATGTCGGCGGGGCGGTCGGGGACGGGCGGCCGGAAGCGCTAAGCGCCTGGGTGTGGCCGAGGCGCGCGGCGGCAGCTGAGCAGGCGCGGCTCGGTCCGCCCGCGGACGGGCGACTGGGGAGCTGGTTCCCGAATGAGCGGCGTACGGTGCTAACGGCAGCTCTCACGCCTCGGAGCTTCATTATTGGCGTTAAACAACTACCCGGTGTTCAGAGCAGTAACCTCCCGCCCCCCCGCTCCTGCCAGGGCCCACATCTGCCACGACAGCCGAGACAAGCAGTGTCCGTGCGCGCTCCCGCGCGCTGGGTAAAGCTGCTGCTGATGGAGGATTCGTGCGGCCATGCCGGACGGGGAGTTCGGAGGATGAAGCACCCGTCCGCTGCTGCCGGTTCTGCAGGAGGGCGGGCAGCTGCTGCTAGAGGAAGGCAGCAGAAAGCGGGCAGAGACTAAACCACTGCAAGGCTTTGCTCAGTGACAGTGCTTGACGTGCTTGTCACATCGGAGTTTCGGAATAATCAGCCCTCCAGAACCACGTACAAGCGGTATTCCTTTGGTTTCCCAGTCTCCATACACAGCACATCTCTTCCAGCAGGAGCTGTGTGCGTGCCTGAACTCATACTTCCACTGAACATTCACCTCATTTAACATGGTATCAAAAGTTCTGCAGCATGGAAGCCTCTTTACCTAAATATAACACAGAAGTCATTAGCATTTTGGATGAGTTAAAAATATCATATGTGGCAACACAGATTAGGCTGTATGTTCTCTGAATCACAGATGAAGTTTTAATTCTGTGCCTGTGTATCATTTGTCTTGTTCAGAGACTGACCCGAGAGTATGAGACTACGAATAAAAAAAAAACAAACTTCTAAAAAAGAACTATTTGTTCCAGTAAATTACATTATGTCTAAGTTTCCCTGAACTTGCAAAAGATGATATAGTACGTTTCATTCCTTGTAAGTTGCTTGTACAAACCAGGACAGCACTCTTGCCAAGTTCTCTGAGGTAAGGTGGGACAAAAAACATGCATAAAAGTACAGTTTACTTTGAGGTGGAACTATCCTTTACTGTAAGCATGCTGCAAAGGGCTCAAATGCAAGACAGTGCAAAGAGAAGACAGGAACAGAGATCGTACTTCCTTTTTCACAGAGCAACTAAGAGCTGTATTGGAAACAAGTACTTTTCAGTGGTTTAGATCTACCATCACATCACACAGCATCAGTCCTGAACAGAGAACAGAACTGCAAGTTCTTTGCCTTTCCTCAGTCTGAAATTGGTGCACAAAACATAAACAGAGGGAAAGCAGCAGGATGAAAACGATGAACCACTTTTACCTGAAGCAGTAATTTTAAAATGTAATTAAGCAACAAATATTTCCTTCATTATACATTAGGATAACTGTTGTGTACATCACTATCACAGGTGGTACAATGTTTGATCTACTGGGACAGCAGGCAGAGTAGTTATTCAGTGACAATGAAGATCTCCGCTCCAGCTGGCTCCATCTTCAACACTGAAACATGAACAGTCTTTGGATCTCGAGAATCTACAACATTAATCTTCCCACACTGACAGTTTCTAAGGTCAGCATGGGCCATGTCAAAAAAAACTGCCAAAGGTTTCAGGAAAGTGAAGCCTACAGTATCACCTCATGGAACTTTGTATCTAGTTTGTCTGACTTATGAAAAAGATTTCTTGATGTAAACTCTTACCCAGAAGCCCAATCATTGCAAAGAATTATTAAAAAAAACCCAAACCCACAACATTTAATCTTTTACACAACTATAGTTGTTTCTTTTGTGGACATCTTAGGAAAACTGAGAAAATTTTTTGTAAGACCACTTAAACTGACGGAGCTGTTGAAGTGCTCAAGTAACCTCTGAAACCAAGCCCCATTTTTCAAGAGCAGTGAAAATAGAGCAATAGAGAAAGGGAGTCAATGTGTCCTGTGATCGCCAAGATGTAAAAATCTGCCCATCGCTCATAAGCCCCTTATTGTCTATAAGGATGATAATCCCCTGCATGACGGTTTGTTGCAATGTTTCGAAAAACCTTGATTAGTCTCTATCTGTAACACTGAGAACCTATTCTTTCAAGACTGACATAACCTAATAGCAGTTTTGCTTGGGTTT
Organism: Phaethon aethereus; assembly: GCF_964289735.1. Classification (NCBI taxonomy): domain Eukaryota; kingdom Metazoa; phylum Chordata; class Aves; order Phaethontiformes; family Phaethontidae; genus Phaethon; species Phaethon aethereus. Next base: position 24,828,670 of record NC_138580.1, read on the forward strand.
GGCCTATGTTCACCAGTCTGAGTCAAAAGGTAACAAGCTTGGGGAGATGCTACTACGAAAATAGACAGGTTTTACATCTATATACACGGTCACCTGAGGTGTCTGCTGCCCTTCAGACAAGGCTGATGATAGGGAAAAGGGTACATGTTGATAGGCTGAACAACATGGGAAAAAATGGGATGTAAATACAGAAATTTAATGTTATTCAAAGCTGATTCAAGTAGCTCATGGTGACTCAGGTGGCTTTCTTATTGAGGTTATGGAGCAATAGCTTAGCCAGAACTCTCTACACCAAACACACAATTGTAACTCATCAGAACCATTTTATACATAAACAAATTGATAAGTATGATTAACAGAGCTGGAGCTAGGCTTGACCAAGGCAAGTTTGAAGATTCTTGTTTAGCAAAATCCCAGCGGTATGGAAATCTGAAGCTTGAATTAAGCTAGTCCACTACACTAGCCCACGATAGTAGGAAATATGAATTGCCACCTCAGATGCCTGCACAGATGTCTACAATACTGAAAGAACAAAACAAAGTTCATCACCCACCAGAAAGGCAGCAGTACACAGATGAGCGTTAGTCCAGAATTCTAGTAATCATTACCTGCCTTTCAACCAGGGCAAATGCATTGTGTCAGCTCTGTAACAGAATAGCTTGTGAGAACGGAGAATACCAAGTTCATAAAAATCCTCAGCGTCAGCATAGACCACATGGAAGAGAACTGCAACATGCTTTACCTCCCACCCCTCCCTCGCCTTGCAAAAAACCCACTTCCAGATGTAGTCATACAAGGCACTACTAATAAATACTGTACTAGAGATGAATATTTACAGATCCTGCATATTCTTCATTCCTAAACCTCAGATATATGAAAGGATTTACATGGCAACTTTTAATTCTTTTGAGAAGATGACCATTGTCTTCTAAGAACCTATGAGGAAAGCAGGTCCTCATGCTAGGTCCAAGTTAGACTACATGAACACTAATCTGTTCTCATCCAAATTCAAATACCAAAGGTCTTACCTGTACCTTGCACTGATCTGAAAGCCACTAGTAATTTATCCATTTCCCTACGGATAAGCAGCTTACAGTAAAAAGTTCCCTAGATTTAATTCAGTAACTACACATTTAACAGCAAGATGACAGAGCTCATAACAAACTTGCTCACCTTTTTCTAAAGTTCAGCTTATAGTTGTTGAATGATCAAATCTATTATTTAATATGCTCAATAGTTTGAGATGACATCAAACCCCCACCAGATTAGTATATAGTAGCACACAGTATGTTGCTGTTAAGTATAGACACCACCATAAATGCATTTAGATTGTTAAAAGCCAGACACTGTGAGAAGCAAAGCTTGATGCTGCAGATACTTTATTAAAAATGCTTTGATCCTACTGCTCTAAAAAGAATTTCGGAGATAATGCAAAGCTGACTTTACAAACTTAGGAAGCTGGAAGTTCTCCCTTCTAATTAGGTGATGCCAAGAATGCAGTAACTAAGTAAGTGTATAATATCAATGTGCCCCAATTAAATGCCTTGGACCAATCTAAAGCAGTAGTTAGTTTAGTTCAACTGGCACACTGCTCAGAACCAAGGGGAAAATTTTTACCACAGTTATAAAAGTTTATAGCATAACTGAAAACTGATGCAAAGAGATCTTTCCTATCACTGTTGATGGATTTGTGTTTAAGTCCTATCAAGAGGTGCCAGAACACCTTATGTGCCAGCTAGCCTGAGAAAAAGAACCAAAACTGCACAGAAACAGCTCTGGTAAGCTTGAAACAAATGAAGGAACAAGGCCAGCAGTATAGCCCTTACATTTAATCTGTGTATCCTTTGATCTTTCAAAGATATGCCACTAATTTTAACAAACAAGTGACACTCCTATGTATATTAATAAATAAAATGTTTGACTTGAAGTTGTCATTTGAAGGCTCCAATGTGGTATGTCATTATCAGGAGAAATGCATGGTGACTGAATGACAAGATGCTGTCTTCCAGATATCCTAGTGAGAAAGATAATAAATGCAGGCAACAGGTTGTCAGTTAAAGTTGTTATCTTTAATGAAATGACTTTGGAAATAGCATCAATTTCCATGACACCAACATTTTGGGAGTCCCATAAAATGCCGTTACATTCCAATGCCAATATTACAGGCAGATCTCCTTTCACATGGCAAATAGGATCAAGAAAGCAACCATCAGACAGAAGAGACCCATAGCTTCAGACAGGGCAAATCCCAGGATAGCATATGAGAACAGCTGCTGCTTCAGAGAAGGATTTCTAAAAGAAAGCAAAGGTGTAAGACCTTTTTAACTTTACAATTAAGATGTTTTTCATACAGCTTAATGCATCTGGCATATTCAGAACCTCATATTTCCTTGACATAGATTCCATAACAGGAAAATCCAGTAAATCCAAGCAGAAGTAATTTTTAGTAAGGATTTCACTGAAGACAAATGACTTGGCAATTAAGACTAGATTCAGGTTATGTAGACTGTATATGGCTTTTCCAAATGAGTACAGTTTTTGTGACTACATTCACATATGCTTTTGAATTTGAATTCTCTACATTCTCCCATGTGGAAACTATCAGCACTATGCTTTATAAATTTATTTCACAACTGTGACATTAGAATTGTATTCCAAGAAAGTCCGTGTATAACATTTTAAGTAGCTCTCAGACAAATACAGGAACTGAAACCACCTAGAGTAAAAAAAAAAAGAAATAGAGCAGTTTGTTGCAAAAATGCAATGCATTATCCCTCCAAGAAGTGTGTGGGAGAGAGAAAAAAACCTTCAACATAATACCATGAAGTAATGTTCTACAATCTCTTATCGGCATGTTTATGTCAAATTCAAAAAAGGAGACACTAGTTTTGTACTGAAAACACTTATGTTTCTTCAAGTGGAAAGTGAACTTCCTTGTCTTCAGTAGGGCTTAAAAGTCTTTAAGCAATTAGACTTAAAATTAAGTCTTAACTTGTTGAAAGAGTAATGAAGAACATGAAACCTTCAGTAAAGCTTTTTTTATGCCTGTATCAGTTCTGCTCTTCCATGATACCATGTGAACTATTCCTACCACAGGAACATTGTAAACTTATCTGTAAGAAGTTCATCCCTACTATAAAATCCCCACCCTCACCCACTTCAGATTTCTAGAAGGAATGATTACTCACTTGATAAAGTAATTACATATTCTGAGATGCAAAGCTGAATGTGTTATAAAGATGAATTACGTACCCTTTTCTAAATAACAATCCTGATCACTAATTCTAAAGCATACAAACTCACATTACTTACTACCAATTTTTATACAATTTCTCTTTAGGAATTCCCCTCCCCTTTCACATGGGAAAAGATCCAGGCTAGATTTCTAATTCAGTTCTGGAACTGAATGCTGAAACATTGGACTTCAGTGACTGAAACACTGACCAAGCCTAATGATCTCATTTCTTTCATGTCTCTTCTCCAGGTAGTGCATACAAAGTTCTGAATTCAAAAATACAGCCATCCTGATGAATATACTACAGTTTCATATGACTGTATTTAGTCATGTTTATCATTAACAGTGTTGATTACAGTTACTACAGCTCAGCTTATCTGGAGGTGCTGCCTCAAGATACATGTGCATGCAATTCAAGTTTTATAAAAGAGAGACTGATTACCTGGCATAACCAATGATTAGACTACCGAAGACTGTTCCAATACCAGCACCAGAACCAGCCACACCTACTGTGGCAGCACCAGCACCAATAAACTTGGCAGCAGTGTCAATGTCCCTGCTGATAGCACTAGTTTGGAATTCTCTAAGTGCTAGTCGGGAGACAGTATTTTGGGCCCCATTAAGTGTTGAGTTGCCCTAAGAAAACAAAACATGAAAAAACATTATATTCAGACACAGACCATTTTCTATGACTATTTTGATAGTGTTATTCTGCAGTTTTAAAAGCTGTGTTAGATCCAATGTCTAGTTCCTCTTCCAAGCAATAAAACTATAGCTAAGAGTTAAAAACTTCAGCATGTTACCCATTCCACCTGAGAGCAATCAACTTTAAATGTAAAAGACTTCTCAGCAAGATAGCAACAAGTATTATTAGGTGTTTGACTTAAAGCAAGTTTCACACTATAGATGCTTGAGTTAGTACAAGTGAACTCTAGGTTGAGGACATTTAGGCTCACCAGATAATTTAGGAAGATACAGAATTTTGTTTATAAGGTACCTCTCCAGTCTTGACCTCTGGCCTAGACAACACAGATGCCGAAATTGGTCTGTACAAGATTCTTGATCCAGCACGGATCTGAAAGAGGAGGAAAAAAGCTATAAAAAGAAGAAATATTTGATCACAGCTGTTCCCATCCAATAGTCCGTAAGATTATAATGCTATTATCTACTAAGCCATTTGTCTTACTTGAAAGACAGCAATCTTTGCACAGCTGAATATGCAATAAACAATACAGAAGCAAACACTGACTGCCATGCAATTCAATAACACTGTTTTCAGGATACATTATTGTGAAGAGCTAAACCATTCAGTGCACCTGCACTATACTGACAGAAAATGTAGCAAAACAGCAACAAAAAAGCCAGACAGACCAGCAGGCAGTGATATACCTTTTGAAATGAATAAACAAAACCCATCAAAATGAATTCCACAATGCATAGACATAACCTAGGCTTTTAAATCTAGCGAGGCATAAATGAATGAATCCTCTTTCACAAGCGGCCTGCATGTGTCCTTGGGCTTCCAGCAGTCTAAGGTCATATCGGCTCTTGCACAAAGCTCTTCCTGCAGGAGAAACCTGTGCCTGCACCATGCAAAGCGAGACGTTCTGCAGACTAGAGAGGACATTTTGAAGCAAGGTAGTCTCTTATCTCTGCAAGGGCAAAAAATCCCGGCCTTGCGCAGGACAAGTAACAGGCTGGAGTTTGACCTACAGCAAGGAACTGAGCACACCAGGCCCAAGAGCTTTTCGCTGCGCTGCCCTCCCTGTTCACCGCTCGTGTGGGAAGGCCCCTCACCTTGGCAAAGGGGCCTGGCCCACGCCAAGGAGGCGGGAAGGAGAACCCGGCCCTGCCGCAGCTCGCCCCCCCTCCTCACCCTTCCCACTCGGGCGAGCAGCCCTCGATACCGGCTCGCCCTAGGGGCCTGCCGTGGGGCTCAGAAGCCCGCCAGACCTCCGGACGCCCCACGACCGCCGCCGCCGCCCCCGCTGCCGCTCGGGACGCAGCCGGCGAGCAGGCCCAGGCGCCCCCCGCGGGCCCGGGCGCCCCCACTCACCAGGGAGGGCGAGGTGGCGAGCTTGGCGCAGGCAAACATCTTAGCGGGCGGCGTCCCGGGGTCACAATCCGGTGTCTCTGCGGGGGGAGAGAGAGAGAGGGTAAGGGGGCCGCGGAGACGGCGATGGGGGCGGATGGCGCGGCGCAGCCACTCACCCGCTCCGGCTGCCGCACCTCAGAGCCGACGGGCTGGGGCGTCTCTGCGCAGGCGCGGCAGGGCCGGCAGCGAGCGCCCGGATGCAGCGTGACGGAAGGGGGGGGGCGCCGCGCCAAGGTCACTTTGTACCGACTCTATTGGCAGCGGCGGCGGGCGCACAGCGCGCGGAGCCTCGCCCCGCCCCGCCCCGGCGCAGCCGCAATTGCGATTGCACCCGCCTGGGCGTGGGGACGCAGCCGGGGGGCGGAGCGAGCGAGGGCCGCAGGCGTCGGCCGCGGCGGCAGAGCTGTGGCACTGGCTGGCAGCTGTGGCGCGAGACTGGCAGTTGGGACTGTTGATGTGACCGTTAGGGCCGTTAGCCAGAGCTGCGCACCACACAGTAGACTCAGCCCGGCGGCCTTGCTGCCTCTGTAACCCCGCGGTTAGGTGCGGCGCCGGCTGACACCCTGAGGGCCTGCGAAGAGGAGCGGGCTGGGCGAGGCCGCTCCGCCCCGGCGGCGCAGCGATTCGCGGTGTGGAGAAAGTCCATTCATGGGGAGAGCATTAAACAGCTGCGGCCTGCTCCGCTGAGGGGAAGAAGGCGTGACGCTGCCGCAGCGTGTAATTGGCGGGGAGCGGCCGGCGCGGGGAGGCCTCCCCAGGCTGGGGAAGGAAGGCGGAGCCGATCCCGGTGTTCGTGCCTGGCTGGAGCTGCCGCTTCTGTCAGGGTGCGGAACATTCACAAATCGCAGAAACGTACCCAAAACGCCTCCGGTCCCACCGGGGCAAGCTTCACAGAAAAAGAGGGCGCATCCGAGAACCCCTGAAGCGTCCAAAAAGTCCCCACTATTTAATTAGTTATTTTTGCATGGTGAGCAGGTTCTCGCCCAAGTAAACGAAAAAATCCTTTATAGTCAAACTTAATCAAAACAAGATTATCATTACTGAGCTAAGCATGTGTTCCCGAGATTCCTGCTTTAACCACTTAAACGCGTTCTTTCATGCTTTTCGCTTGATATGGGAGATCATTATTTTAATGGTCGTTTCCTACTGTTAGTAGGATTTGTACCAACTAGGAAAAATGCAGAAAAATCCATGTTTTGGGTAAAACTCTGTGAAACATATTTAAGTTGTTGCAAAATCTTTATTTGGTACAACCTGTGCCATAAAAAGAAATTTAAATTCTAAAATAGTCTGTGTGCTACGAACTGCCTCCGAAGGGAAGAGTAAGAGGATATGTACATTTTATTTAGGGATGGGAGCAGAGCCTAGCATCTCAGGAGTTAGCTGCTGGCCTCCTGCAAACTTACATGGACTATTGATGTTGCTGTCACTGATTAAACCACAGGTGCCACATAGCTGAGACATACTCCGTATCAGCAACTTGAGCACCCACCAGCAAGCATGATCAATAGGCACTTTCAAACTCTGCATGCTAATTTTAACAATAATGTTGCTCTTATAGCCTATACTGGAGCGTCTTCTGATCCTCAGGCACAGTGGAGTTGTACTCAATTGTTTGTTTTTTTTTAAAAATTCAATCTACATGCCATTGTGGTAACAAACGTTTCCAGCACTATGACTAAAACCATAAAGCAAACCTGGATGCCCTACTGGTGGCATGACTTAAATGTAACATGTTGCTGTATATGTTTTCTTCTTGGGAACCAGGTGGTCTGGACCTCCAGACATGAAATGGATCTTCCCACAGCTCTCCTGATTGGAGAAGAAAGTGGACATTATGCTCCTGTATATGCACAGTGCTGTCACATGGATTCAAAAAAGTGTCAAATGGCAACCATCTTCTTTCACGAAGAAAGTGCCCTCTTCTGTCACAATTCCCACCCTGAAATGCTTTGCAAAAAATGCATTCACAAGCTGTTTGATCTGAACATTGTCAAAACCACCATTAAACACTTGTTTATTGTTGCTTTTAAGGCATAACAGCTGATACGGTATTTTACACGCAACTCGGCTGTTGCTTTCTGGAGGATTTAGAAGAGCAGTTATTGATCTCCGGGGACCATGTTCGGCTTAATTCAAGCAGATCTTCATAAAAAAAAAAAAACCTTCTGTTAATCTCATGCCATTTCCTATCTGGTTGACCTGCTGCCAGGTCCCCAAAGAATTGCATGGGTGCACTAAAGAGCAGTGTAATTTCTAATTGCTCACCACATTTCTGAAAGTCTATTCTACTTGGAATTTTATCTTAAACTCCCAAAATCTCTTAGAAGAGATCCCCAGTTTTCCATCTGTCTCTCCTGGACAGGACCAGTTATGCATGTGGGCGGTAGCCAAGGCTGCCAGAGGAGGTTTCCTCCCCATTTTGCCTCTGGCACAGAAGATGCAGTGCAGCTGTTTGAGGATTACATGGTGCCTAAAGAGCTGCTCCACTTCTGTCCCCCTGCTGCTGAGCCAGGATTATGTCAGGGCAGTAAGAGCAGCAAGTGACCACTAGCTGTGGTTCGCTAGTGTAGCCTTTCCCTCTCCCAGAAAGGAAATATGATCCCAGATTTCCCATGCCTTCTGAAGACTCATCCTGAAACCATGAAGATTCTCCCAGTCATTTTGTCCTTATTTTCAGAAAAGCAACAGCCTGTTTCATCTTCACTGCTGAGCAGCTCATTTCCTAGGTACACCATGTGATGGATCAGTCCTACGGTGACATGCAGTTTCACTTTGCAACCCTGAAATGAATTGCTGTCTACTCATACCAGACTGTGATTGTTACAACACATGAGTAGCAGCAGAACAGACGTTGTATACAAATGGCATTTTTCCGGTGACTTCTTTAAGAGATCTATCAAGCCTTGTATCTGTCCAGTTTGCCGCCCAGAAAGCAGGTAATAAGGAAACTGGGCGCGGGTCCTTGAAACTGGCATATCTGCCTGGTAGATATGGGTTGGTTTTCCTCCAGGTACAGAGGAAATGTGCAATGGCAATTGCAGATTGGTTCTGTGAAATCCTGTACCATGCTGAATAAATGAGTATATCCAGAGTGCTTTGCACCAAAGGGTCTGTCAGAATTCAACATTTATTATTAATAACTTGTAAAAGATTAATGTCTGTTCTGTATTTACTAAAGGAGAACTCTTGGCTAGTCAGGAGAAATCCCATTGTCCAAAGCCTAAGTAAAAAATTCTCCTTCTAGATCAAAACCTATTCCTTCAGGTTAAATTTTATCTCCCAGCAGAGGATTATTACCTCAAAGCATGTTACACACTCATACTAGTCATTTTTAAAAATCTGTTTTGAAGGGGAGATATGTTTGGAAAACGAATGTATTCCAATAACCCTTAATTGTTGGAAGAGCTCCAAAGGATGAAATGAGATCAAAGGCCTCCTGAGATTGCCCTAACGTTTGTGAAATATTTTAAAAGGTAAAGTGGCGTTATTACCTCAGGGTTAGCTCTCCAGAACTTCCAGGTTTATGATGTACTTTGCAGGGCATTGATTGATATTGATTTACAAAGTCAGGTGTTTTCAGAGCCTGGCCCATATTTCAGTCCAGAGAGTATCTTACACTCCTGCCTCTTCCATTCACAACTGTGTGGTTGCATCTTCCCGTTCAGGACTGCACAGGTCCTCTGAGATAATTGGAGCAATGGCTTGTGGAAAGAAGGTATATAGAGCAGAATTAATATGCTTCAGAATATTTAAACCAATTTAGCTCTGGGAAGAAGGAGTGAAATTATTAGACAGTTCTGCTTTAAGTGGAAATTCTCTTGGTAACTGTCCTGGTTTTGGCTGGGATAGAGTTAATTTTCTTCCTAGTAGCTGATATAATGCTGTGTTTTGGATTTAGGATGAGAATAATGTTGATAACACGCCAATATTTTAGCTGTTGCTAAGCTGTGTTTACATTAAGTAAGGGACTTTTCAGCTTCTCATACTGCCCTACCAAGGAGGAGGCTGGGGGGATACAAGAAGCTGGGAGGGGACAGCCAGGACACCTGACCCAAATGGGCCAAAGGGATATTCCATACCATATGACGTCATGCTCAGTATATAAGCCAGAGGGAAAGCTGGCTGGGGGGTCGCTGCTCAGGAACTGGCTGGGCATTATTCAGCAGGTGGAGAGCAATTGCATTGTGCATCACTTATTTTGTATATTCTTTTATCATTATTATCCTTATGATTATTATTATTTTCCCTTCCTTTTCTGTCCTATTAAACTGTCTTTATCTCAACCCACAAATTCCCCCCCCTCCCGTCCCGATTCTCTCCCCCATCCCACTGCGGCAGGGGGAGTGAGCGAAAGGCTGTGTGGTGTTTAGCTGCCTGCCAAGTTAAACCACAACAGTAACGCAGTCTTAATACCTGTTTATCTTATTGATTATTAGTAGTTGGCAAATTTTGACATAAGTAATTCTGGGAGCTTTAGTTGCTGAGTTGGTTGGATTGGAAGTCATGCTTTATAGGAAAGCAGATGATAAAAGTTTTTTCTCCTTTACAGGGGAAAGGGAGAATCTGTTTATTGAGTGATCTTTGTCCCTCAGAGTACTTACCCAAGCTTTTTTTTGCTAAAATTAGTTCTCTCTCAGTCTCAACAGCTCCTTTTAGTAAAGACCTGAAGGCAATTAACAAAGTAGAGCTAATTTAGGCTGTAGAGCATTCTGCTTAACAGTCCATTGATTATTGTAACACCTGAGTCCTAGAAACAGATGGCATTAACCACAAACATCATACCGTGTTCATACTTAGCAAGATTCTGAAAGTATGCTAATACTTTTGAGACCATTGATGCAATTTGAAACAAAAATCTTGATAATCTTTGTCATGACATTTTTGGGTCTCTAAGATCCACTTTAAATGGCACAATTATTATATACGTAGGGTCTACTACTATCATAGCCTTATATATCTAAATGGGGTGTTGTCAAGAGGAAAACCATTCTGCTACAGCAGAAATTCAGCATGGAAAAGAGGTGTTCTTATCTTCATCCTAGCTACTGGATTCTGGTGGAAAGTGAGATCAAGGCTCCAAGGCAGCCTTGCCAGAAAAGAGTGCTGGAGCTGCTCTCGGTCTTGATAACAAACCCTATTGTCCAGCATTCAGGTTCTGCTGGTTAGCTTCAGGATACTGTACAACAGTGTAAAGGTGTAAAAATACAGCGAAGCTTTTGTAAAACCCAGCATGTCACAAGGTAGAAGATGATCCCCTATTTTTAAAATTAATTTTACATATCAGCAAAAAATTATAAATTGTCTAAAAAAATTCTGATTTCATAGTTTAATGTAATATTTGTTTGTATTTGCAATATAACTCAAAGCAAAAGGAAATGTTAGGTTCATTAATAGTTTCACATTATGCTTCACAGCTATTACACCATGTGTGTCAGGTTTGCCACCTTCAAGGTGAGCTTTCCTGTATTTAAAAATCGTTATTATGTATCTGCCCAGTATTTTTTAGAAATTTATTTTTGAGGAAAAGCAGTAATAAAACAATCCGGTGATGTTTAATCAAAATAATTATTATAAATACATGGAAAATTCAGAACCTTTGGAATGAAAATACCTCTTCATGTATTGCTTTAGAACATAAACTCCCTTAACTAAGTTATCTTAGTCAGATGACTCATGTATTTCCCAAGGCTGGTTCAGGCTTCCTTTTTGCTATGTTGCAAAAACCAGCTGATATCTAAAATGGTCAGTCAGTTGAGTGGATAACACATACATAGATTTCTAGTTTACAGAATATCACTGGATTAAATGAAAATGAATTCAGCAATGCTTTTTATTGCTATTAATGCTATTGAACACCTTTTTAACAAAAACAAGTTCAGCTCTAAGTTTACACTGTTAGCTGCACTGGTTAGAACACAACATCAGCAAAGCTATTACAACACCTTTCATACAATACATACTTTCTGATAAAACACGGATCTAGATAGCAGCACAGACAGCCAAGACTTTGGCCATATTAGAGCCAGTGTTTCCAAAAGTATCCATAAATTTTTGTTGCTGAAGTTGAAGAAACCCAAAATGGAGGCATGTTTTGTTAGCGGGCTCTTCTGAAAGTACAAACGTTTTGTGCAGGGGTAATTGCAACACCAGATTCTTAAGGTTTTTTAAAAAATAGTTCCTAAACTACTTTTGTCAGATTTTTTGTTCTTCCTGTTTCTTAGAATCATTTAAATAATCCTAGGCAAGTCTTTTGGGGCAATATATTTCACAATCTGAAAAGAGAAATAGGAAAGGTAGCTGTCAGGTGCTCAAAAAACACAGGAATTACTAATTCCTGTTTGGAGATTAAATTAGTGTTTTGGGTAATTGATCTGTTATGGCTATTTGTGCCATATAAAGACCAAAAGAAGGGTACACATGTATCTGTCAGGATTGTGACAGAAGGATTTTGTCTTCCTCCACCCTCTCCGCAGAAAGTATAGTTCCAGTTTATAATCCCTGGTGGGAGGGGAGATGGGACTATAGCCCATTAATACATGCAAGATTCATTTGCTTAATTGTAAATGACGTACCTTCCAACTACGAGTTTAAATTCTCATACATTTGCAAATTGCTTTGGGATCACAAAAGTGAAATGCCTGAAAGGCACTGTATCAATGAAGAATATTCATTAATGTCCGAAAGCTCTTCAATCTGAACCACTTAGCAGAAAACCTGTGGAATCATTTTGACTCTGATGCACAAGTTCTGCCCTCTAGGACCTGGTGCCAGTCTGAATCCTGAGAAACAGTTGTTCTAATTCAGCTGACTACTGTCACACTTTGCGTGGCTCAGATGAGCTATTTTTAAATTACTATAGTTAATTTCACTCATAGTTACAAAAGAGTTCGTATATTCTTATATTCTATACCTGAAGTACGGAAACTCTGGACAGCCTGCAGCTTCTAAATTCTTGGAAAGGACTCTGTCCCTAATATTCAGACTTGATGAACATACTGGTTCTCTGGCACGCCTGCATTCACTCCCATCTGTTGTGCTGGCATTGTTCCCACTCGGAATTATCTATGCCAATTTCAACAGGGCATAGGTGCTAACCAAACATGGCTTTAGAGAGACAGCTTTCATAACACAGCAAGTGCCATCTCTTTTGCCAGGAGATCCTGCTGTTTGCAAATAATTCCAGCTTAAGGCCACATGCTTCATTACATGGGATCACATCTGTAGATGCTTGTGGGCATTATAAAAGAAATCAACAAATGTCTACTGTATTTCTCTTTCAGTTTGTCTCAGTGCTTGGAATTTTGCATGTGGAGAGTGAATACTCTGCACCTTGTTAACAGGAGAGAGCCATAGGCTGTTATATGCTCTGAGCAGTCTTAACAGGTTTCTGCATCAAAGCTGGGGCAACAAACTGCAGAAGTTTACCAGAGCTGTAATGCTTTTTCAGGTGGCCATTGATTGCTTTGTGTCTATGTTATATTCTGAGGAGCGAATGATAGAGCATTGCCTTCCTGCACCACAGCTTTTGCCTTTCCAGATTCTGAACAGATTTGTGTAGAAGGCATATTCTGCCCCACACAATTGTAAAGTGGCATATATGTACAGCAAAATTAATACTGCTTATTAAACTTATAGACTATATAATGCTCTCTATAAGATACACAAATATTATATATTATATTATATAATATATAATCTAGATAATACTTTATAGTATGCTATATATTATACACTATATATTATATACTATATAGTAATCCTTCTTCATATCATGTATCATGTGTCATATATCATACATTATATATTATATATTATATATTATATATTATATATTATATATTATATATTATATATTATATATTATATATTATATATTATATATTATATATTATATATTATATATTATATATAGCATTAGTGGCATATTAATATATTATAGCTGCACTTGACTCCTGTTTTGCCCCACTGAACAGATTACTTGTGTTAGCAGAATTATTCTGTGCTGTATAAGGCTAGAAATTGCTTAGGAAAGTACAAAACCTGTTCATGAGCCCCCCTGGACAGCCCACTATGCTCAAATTTAAAATATAATTTTGTAGTTAAGCAAAAGAATATTTTGACCAGAATATTTCTCCAAAAAGAATATTTGGAATAAAATAAGATTCAGGGCAGATAATTTCCAGCCATACATTTCCAGTCATGATTACTGACTTTTAGATAGTTCGCCATCCATCCAGGATCTGTGGAAAAGAAACCAAAAAATGCAACCCCTTCAACACCCGTAGTGTTTTTACAGTAGTATGCTTGCCGTATAGCACTAGGAAAGACCATGTTCACGTCCTGCATAGAAATGTATTTTTGCAAATCATGAGTGATATTTTCAGTTGTTTTCTTTACTAGCAAGGGACCTAAAGCTGTTTTTAATTATATTTTACATCTCCCTGCAAGAATATTGAATTTAAGAATGTGCATAACAGTCAAATTTTTAAAGGTCCTTGCATTTTCAAGGACGCTGAGTGATAAGTAGACACATGAATATATTGGAAAATTCTGTTGAGAATTAAGATCTAAAATTACCAAACATTTGTACTGACTGTACATTTCAGAGTAGTAACGTGTACATTCCTGTTCTTTTTTGTGTTGTTTAGCATAAGTTTATGAAATCAGGTACAGTTGACAAGATTTCATAGGCTTTGAAGTACACTAAGTGTGCTTCTCCTATGCTGTTGAAAAGTCAAACTTCAAAATACTGAGTTAAGCTGAAGAAACAAAAAAAACCAGTCTCATTGCACAGTACATCACTGTATCAACTGCTCCTAATCTTTACCTCTTCTCACCTGTCTTCTGTCCTTAGTCTTTTTGGCAGCCAACCTGAGCCTCTGGACTGTTAGCACTGATTTGTTTTCCATTCCCTCATAATAATTGTAGTCCTTGGAAATCACCTGTCCCTCAGGGAAGGGGGGCAGAGCGGCAGAAGTGCTGTATGTTCTTAGTGCCATGGAATGAGAAACCTTAGGGCAGATGCTTGAGGGACCAGGGGTTTACCAACCCAATAACTCTTGAGTGGTGAAAAGAAAGTTCTACTGCAGCACACTCAGACCAGGAGCTGCCTCATGTGGGGGCTGTTGTGGTTTTGGGTGAGCTGAATTTTGATTGTTCCTTAATAGTCACAACAGCAGAGTTACGAGACGATTATCTGGCTGTCTGGTTAAGAGTCTCAGCTGCGAGATGTTACATTGAGCAGCCAGTCCATTCATTATCTCTCTATCCAAACCTCAAATCTTTCCCATAAAATATGAAGTTGGTCATGGTACTCTTGTTAGGGAGCACCTAACAGCAGCATAGACAGGGCAGACAGTGGAGTGGTTGTAAAAAATTACCTGCATTTGTTTAAGCAGCTTGGAATCTTTGGCTCATTGAAACTGCTATCTCAAGAACACCAGTAATTAAAGATAGCTAGTTTGAAAAAGCCACAGCTGGATTGTTCTGATTCATGGCTGGATTGTGCTTTTAATGCCCCTAAAATGACTAATAGTGTGTATAAATAGTGACATCCAGTGTTCAGTTAGATCAACCACAGGTCCATGTTCTGTAAGGTCATTCAATTAAAAGATTTATTACAGACCTTATTTAAAATGCCTGTGTAAAGATAGTAGGCTAATTTGAATATTAAATACCTGCCAACTTCAACACACCTCCACAATAAAAATTTCCTTCCTGACTTGTTCGGGAACAAGAATGGTGTGGCTCTTGTATAATGCTTTAACTTTCTTTTTTATGACAGCAAGCGTCTGATCATTCCCAGGTGTTCTTGATTTCTTCTTTCTCTGCTCCTGTTGCTATGAATGTGGCCACTAGGGCAGCAGTCATAAAGGATGTGTTCACCACTTCCTTCTCTGTCTGTCTCTTAACATAGCCACAAGTCCACCGTCTTCTATCCACATTAATTCCCTGAGGTATCCACACAGTATTTGTGTTGACTGCCTTAATTTTAATCTTCTCTAATCATTCCCTGCCAGATGGCAGTTAAAGTTTAATGGTCCCTGTAAAAATAGTTCCCTTTCTTCTTTTAATCAGTCACGTGTGTTTGCTTAGCTAGCTGTTAGATGTTCAGAAAGCATGAAGAGACCACCAACACAATTGCTTCAAAATACACATCCGTATTGTGATTTCAATGTTATGTAAAAGTAAAGAGTTATAGCATAAGCAAGATTCCTGGAAATTAGCATGGGCTACACAGCCTTACATTTTCTGTGTTTCTTTAGATATATTAGAAAGATAAAGGTAATAATTTGTGACATTTCATATAATCAAATGTCGATTATTTTTGGTATCTTCTAGGCTCAAATGTTTGTGTATGCTATGCTAGAAAGCATATGAGTATTATGCTTTTAGGGATGAGTTGAGCAATACACTTAAGCAGATGCTTAATTTTGAGCACATGTGTATGGCTAACAATAGACAATACAGCTTGAGCAAGGTACTTTGGCATATGCTTAATGTTAGGCCCCTAAGTAGTTCCACTGAAGTTATTTACCTTCTTGCATGTTTAAAAGTACCTATCAACACCTAATGGCACAGAACCTGAAATTCTCCATTATGTGTTTACTTGATTGAAGCTTATTAGAGTACTGATTGAAGAATTTGATTCAATTGCATGTTCATGCTATGCCTAAGTAGCGAATCACTTTAAGAGGCAAATGGTTTAAGCCATATCAGATACCCGTGGAGTGCATAGGTGTTATTGCACCATTGAGGAATATGGAGAGCCTGGGAAAGTGATAGGCTAGAAGTCTATTCCAGCTCACAGTGCTGCCAGAGAAAAGACTGCTGTGGAATTAAATGGAGGCTGGATCAGGCCCTGAATGCCTTGCCTAGAGCAATACAGGAAATATATAGCAGAGTCACTAACAGAACCCAGATCTCCTGATTCAAATTAGACTTCTTTTGTATCCAACATCTGTGCACACTGCAACTGGATGTGTCATTGCAGCCTGTGCAGGCTAGACTCTAGATTAAAACTCGCGTGAGAATGCCTACGCATACTGCAGGCATCACACCCACCTACACATCCCAGTAAGATGAGACTAGTAGAAGTGCAGACCATCCTACATTATTCTCCTTGGTGGAAGACTGAGAAAACAGGCATTCTTGTATCTTCCTCCAAAGCGTGTTTTAACAACCATCTCCAAAACAAGTTACCAGATATGACAAAGTATGCACTGCAACAGTACTCTGTGCCCCATTTTTTTGTTTTAAATGACAGTGATGGAATTCAATTATATGGAACTTCTGATCACCTTAGTGCTTTTTTATTTTGCCATGAATGCCTAAGAGTTGGACAACAAAGGGAGTTGCTTCAGCTCCAACTTTTCCCATTATGCCTTAATTAGTGTTAAAGTATTTGGTTCTAACATAACAGAAATAGCTATGATATTTTTCTTAAGATTTTGACCTGACAGGAAAATTTTCTGTGCTTCATCTAGGTATTTTCCCTCAGTTCCTTTTTTACATGCAGCTTTTTGGGGTAAGATCTAGGCCAGAGAGCAGACACGTAGATGGGACTGTTTGTATCAGGTTAATAACCAGATGACCTCATTGAGATCAGGGCCTCAGGGTACTGGATGCTGGGAAAAATGTAGTAAAAGCCAATCCGTGCCCAGAGGAACATGAAGTCTAAATACAGAAGCTATTTTGTAAATCTGGGACACAGAGAGGTTGATTTGTCCAGTGTCAGACTGTGGTAGTTGCTAGTGACTTACTCTTGATCTCTTGTGCCTTCACTAATGGCTGTAACCTCAGCAGCATCCTTCTTCTCTGTTTATATTTAATTAAAATGGCAGTAAAGCCCAGCTTTGCTAAATTTCCATATGTCTAAGCTGTAAAATCTGTCAGTTGTGGAAAAGTGGACTTGCCTTTATTTTTCTCTCCCCTAGTTTCTTCTCCTGTTTCCATATTGGAGGAGCATGCACCGATTCCTTCCCTCCTTGGCTAAGGATTGCAAACATATAAATGATCCAAACAGAGCTTGCTGGGCTGATGATGGCTAATAGCAGGTGTTGAACTGAAGGTGTTCCCCCATGGACACAACCCATCACGGCTGGGCTGATGCCCAGTTGATAGGAGGGAACATGAATCTTTCAAAATGGAAAGGGAGATAAATTGCATCTAAACACTCTAATGATGATAATGTAGAGAGACAGATGCGGTAACTGAGTGTTAGAATCCTTCCATACACTCTTTACTTCTACTATACTATCACATTAGATACTATAATATAAACCAGATGCAAAAGCAGAATATTGTTTGTGTTTATCCTCTGGACTTCTCCAGATTTGTGCACCTTATACATAGAGTATTTTTTCACTGGCAAACTGACACAAAGGTGATTTTTATAAGCTCATATGAACAGTGCATTGAAAAGCACTCACTGGCATTTGTTTCAGCTGTACAACTTTTGTTAAAAGTCTGCAGCTCAGAAATTCTGATTTTGGGCAAGGAATTTTGTTTCCTTGCCCCTACTGTGGCCACTCACACCTTGGCAAAGAGGGTGCCATGCAAAGATTTGTAATGCAGAAGTGGTTTGGATCTGCCTTAGGTAAATGTAAACGACATAATGATTTCACAAGGTGAAAGGCAGCAGAGGAGGAGGTGCAGAGCACTGCCAAGTGAGGCTAAGCATGGAGAATATGTAAGAACCACACAGAACTTTTACACACCTGATATAGTATATGCCAGTTGTTAAGGCAGAAAGCCAAAGGTAATGAGCACTGTGAGAATTGAGAGAGCTCCTTTTTGGCCCAGGTTCTTGCCTGTAATTGAAGTGCTATCCTCTACTGATCCTTCAGGTGCTATCGGAATGATTTTATCCAGGCTTCAAGGGAGAACCAGCCCCTAAAGAGTGGAGGAAACTTTATTTACATTATAGCTCTGTGCTAGAAGCAAGCTATAGATGCGACTCATGAGTATTCTTAATAGTTTTCAAAGAAAGTGAAATTCCTAAGTGAGGTTTTGATTTTAATTTAGAAAGTGATTTTTATGTGTGCTGCAAGAGAATAGAAAACCATATGTATGTTTACCTATTTATAATATTAGAACCTATAATGAAATGCATATTGAAATGTCTTTATTGCATTTATTAGATTTTACATTTAAAAATATTTCTATAGAGTATTAGAAAAAAATCAGGCCAATAATAGCCATCCAGCAATATTCTCCATCAGTCTATACTCTCCATCAATTTTAAAAATGGGCTATTTCTTTTTCTTTAACCAGCTTCTAATGTATGCACAGACAAGGAGTGATTATAAGACATTCCACTCTTATTCCTGAATAATATATTTTAGCTTTTTTTTTATCCTACTGAGCTCCTTCTCACCTACAATATTGAATTTCAAAGAGTTGGTGGCTACTCTGTGATGCTGAAAATTTCTTTCTATTTCTCTGTCAGCTTCCAGACTTGAAATCTTTTTTACAGGATAATATATACTTGAGAAAATAGTCAGACTGAGAAATCAAAGACTAATTTGGCAATCTCATTAGAGTGCATATAGTAGTCATTTAGCTTTCCTTGCCTTCCACATTCCGTCTTCCTTTCTATGTTTTTACTTGAGTTACTAGCTGTTTAGGACCAACACTTGCTTTAACCTTTGGCAAGGGACCTGGGACAACTGTGTGCTGCCTAAATCTATTTTTTAATCTATTCATTTTATGGTTTAGGTGTGGAGCATCTGAGTTCAGAAGCATCCTTCAGAAATGTCCACTTGGAAAAAAACATTCCAAAACTTTAAAAGATAAGGTAGTAATGCAGGAAGCATTGAATGTATAGTTGACAAATCAGAAAGACAAGCAAAATAATTATTGAAGATTCTCTGTGGAGAACATGCAGGTTTACAGATAACTATAATGCCAAAATTGTTTGCTGAAAGTTCTATTAACTTCCCCCCACCTCCCTGCCCAGGGAGTTCGGTGATGTACTATAAGGAAAGGCAGGAACTGTTAATTTAATTTGAAACTGGAAATTAAAACCAATGGACTTCACTGCAAATTGGAAACATTGGGAAACCCCAGTGATACAATCATTGAAAACCAGACTGGCCAAAGCACTACACTTGATTGCACACATGCAAGGATGAGGCAAACTGCTGTCTCTGCTACTGCTGACATTGGTCTGGGAAGACACATATTTAATAAGTAACATTAAATACACTATTTCTGTTACAGGTTAGTGCATATAGTTGCTACTCAGATTATGGGAAGGACCTCCTTTGGCTGTCCATAACTATTTAAGGACATCACATAATTAATTTCTTTATAAGTATTGATTCTTTGAATCATACAAAAACAAGTACACTGGTAGAATTAAAACAAAACCAACCCGAAAATAAACAAACAAACAAAAACAACCATGAAAAAGGAGACAATACTAAATTATACTTCAACTACTATGGAAGTAGACTAACAAGTCTAATATCAAAGAATCTTCTATGCTACCTAGTATCTTTTTCCCTTGTGATAACAGTAAGAAATAGTTTTATCAAAGGACATTTGCACTGAGTTTTCACACAGAAGACTCTTCTGAGAAACAGAAACCCAAATTATAGCATTAACTGAGAGAAATGCAGCAAAGCAAATCCATCTTTCTCAGAAGAAACAACGTTAAAGAAAAATGCGTAGCTGCTGCTGTTTTTCTATCACTGCTTCTGTCAGACTTCATAAGTGGAAGTTACACATGTATATTAAACTGGCAACTTATTTCTTTCGATTATACTGTATCCATCTAACTCATGAGGAAAGCATAAGAACATTAAAGAACTGCTTTTGCACCTGTTATCCTTATATTACACTTTGCATTTTTAATGCTTAACAGAAGCTGTTGGTGTTTAAAAATCTTCACCAACTGTATCCACGCAACATGGAAAAAGCTGAAGTCATTAAACTGCATGTCATACAACAGAATCATCTTGCATTTAATTGCTGGATTTCTGAAGCAATTACTAAATTTGGCCCAGGTGCCTGCCGAAAGGGAAGCCAAATTTTTCTTCCATTTTGAGAAATTGGCCTCCATTGTTTTCTCTGTGGGGAAGGAGTGTGCAGTAAGAGTGCTGCTTGGCTTAGGTGGCCAGCGGCATGTTGGATGCTGTGCAGGATGCCTGAGCGCAGGCAGGCGTGGTGTGTGTGGGATGACTTGTTGTGATGGAGCAGGTACAACTTCTGGCTTCACCTGCCCAGCAGGCTGTGGGAAGGACTGACACAACAAGCTAGCCTTAATGCAGGAGTCAGAACAGGGACAGCCTTCCCTTTTCCATTGCATGTAACTATTTGTTTTTTACAGAGGAGTCTGTGTCCTTGAATTTTTCTCTAATTTTTCCTATATGTTCCCATGATAGCTTCACACAGAGTTAACACAAAATTTGTTTTTAACTACAAACAGGCATTTAGTAAATGCCAGAAATAACACAACACTCTAAGTTTGGAAACAAGTAAACAGCAGTCATAGCAAATGTGTCTAAAAGAAATTGGCTCATCTAATTTAAAATCATAAAATGACCAAGTTCCAGGGCTGAATTATTCCCAGAAGTAATACCATGACTTCACTCAGGAAGCATTACTCAGTGGGATTACAGCTGGAACATTTGCAGCCTTAAGGATTCATCTTTAGAAACATCATTCTTGGAGTACAAAATATCCTGTACCTCCCAGTCCTGGAATAGGCTTCTGTTAGTTACTCACAATTCTGTATATCACAAACTTCAATTTGCTTGTGAGTCATTTTGCTATTCAAGTACTGTATAAAATGTTAATTTTACATCAGTAAGAGTCCAAGGAATTCAGCTTTCATTGAAGTGTGGGATTTCCCTACACACTCTTGAAAATCCTGTCTCCAATATTAAAATACTTCACTCTTTTATCCACAGGAGAAAATTTCATGCGCTTACCTATGGCCTCCCCTGTAAGATGTCATAAGGTACTTACAGAGATAGGACATAAGGTGGTCTCCTACCCTGAAGTTGTCCTCTAGAAAAGAAGTTGCTTTCATTTATTCATATACAAAAAATACCCAGAAGATTGACACCTGATTCAGGTGTGCAAAGCTGTATGACATGAAGAGCTTTGGGGAGCTTTTTCCTTGGTGTCTTAGAAACACTATGGAAATTTCTTGCCTGGTGACATAAATCAATGGATTGACAAACCCACAAACTCTTATCAAACAGGAGTTGCAGTAAAGCAGTGTCTTAGTCCAGAGTGCAATAGAGAAAATATCACTTTCATAGTATCCTTCTTTCTATTAGTATCTTTATTTCTATTACACAAGAAATCAGATTGAGCAAGATTGTACTAAATTCCACTCATAAGTACTGTGTAGAAAACTGACAGTCTTCAAGCTTTTATTATTTTACTTTAAAACTGATATGGGGGTGGTGGTCTTGAATTGTTATTGATAAATATTTTCTCCTGGGAAAACATGTGAAGTAACTTCCATTATACTAAAAGTTTAACCTTAGTTAAACTTGTTGTTTCTTTAATGTCTGCCATTCGTTTGTTATTGTGAAAATGTGGTGCTGCCTTGGAGGATCGCTGCCCACATGGAAATTGTGTTGGAATTAGGTTAAAGTAGCTCTTTCTTGTAAGAGAAAAAGTCAAGAAATTTGAACTATGCTATAGCTTTCATTGTATTCCTCTCAAAAATACTGTCGCTACTGGTGGTTTTCTGCTCAACTACCAATGTAAGAATTATGAGTCATTGCAAAGTCTTTCTGTATTTGTGAGAAAACTGTATTTTGATGTTAGTAGCTTAGATCACTAATCTATGCGTTACCTGCACGTACCTGCATGCAAGTGTGTAGTCAGCACTCCTCTTATCATGTCACTGCTTCCAAGTGTATCCTTGACAGATCACAGCCATAAATATCTCTTGAGGTGAAAGCAATTTGGTCATGTAGATCTCTGTATTATTTCAGTCCAAAAAGCTCAGCTTAAATAGAGACTATCAACTAAGTTGATATGTTTTTGCGATAGGTACTGATGTGAGACCAACAAACCTATTTATTTCATTTAGGTGCCTTAAGTAGACTCAAATCTTTAGTTTTAGCTGTGCTGTTACATTTTGCTGAAAGCTTCCATAAAAAACACAGTAAGAACAGAAACACATTTTCTTGTGACCTAAAGGCATTTGGCTATTGTTATTTATCTTCTTCTGTTTAGAGAATAATGCGTGGGCAACATACCTTCCTTGTGTCTGAATGATCAAAACTTAACATTGCAATGTGCTTTCCTGCATGTGTAAAGGTACAAGCTGTGTGCTAAACACTAAATCCAGGCTCAGATTCTTCCTTCAGATGCACACATGCAACTTCTCTAGCAGTCAGTGGAAGGTGCATACACAAATTAAATGCTAAAATAATATGGCATTGTATCCGTTTGCCTTGGCTGAGAATTTTAGTTCAGAGAATTCTCAACAAACTGTAATTCAGTGCTTTAGCCTTTTGCCATATTCATATTATGAAAATAAGAAGACCTTTCACTCACATGGTGTTAAAAGGTTTGTAGGAGATGTGGAGTGGTCTTGGATGGGAAAACATATGAATGCTATGCACATACATCTGAGTAAGCTGTTCATTGTTTCACTTATGGTACCTCTGAACGATTTCTGTTGGGAACAGGGTATTGGCCATACATTCACAGAGTTTTGGGCAGAAACCCTCCTGGATGCTAGTTTGCATCCCGATTTTGATCTAATAGTTGCTTCAAAATGAGTATTTTTACATGAGGTCATATAGTACTTTATAAAAAGAATCATCGTTGAAAATACATGACATTGCAATAGGTATGCCACACTGAACAAGTCAGATGAAACAGAGATCAGTTTTTCACAAAAATTGTGGATAGTAGCTAATTTACACATGTAAACGGGGAATATTTTATTTTGTATTATGAAACAGTTATAAATCTGTGATGTTGATTGTATTTTTATTTTTCTCTTTCACTACCAGCAGAGGGAGCACCAGAGATTAAGCTGCACAAAGCTTGAAAGTTTTGTACATTGATACACTCCCCATCCTCCATCAGCCAAATTCTGTCTGCAAACATCCAAGACAAAACTTCTAGTGCTGTCAGCAGGAACTGAGGAAAAATATCTGAGGGTAAGGCTGATCCTTGAATGCTTTCAAATATTCACATTTTCTTCAAAATAAATTCTTGTATACCCCCCCAGTTAAATGAATAGCATCATATTTACGGCTTTGTGAAAAATACATGGCACACATGAGTGGTATTTGGAATAAGATCTGAGACCTGACTACACAGATCATGGCCATCATATCTTGTAAGCTGAAGGAATGCTCCAAAGATGTTTAGCAAACTCCATTTCTGATTTTGCAACTTAAACCACAGTTCTGTGGAAAAACATATTTCAAATATGAGAACTGTAGTTACTCAAAGCTTAAGATTTTGAAAGATGTTGGAATGCATTTCAAAGTTACCATTTGTTGCAGTTGACTTTCAGACAGTGTTTAAAAGTGTCAGAAATATGAAATCAGTCCTGAACAGATATTTTAGTATTTTCATTCAACCCTCAAATCTAGCATAAAAATGGAACTTCACAGCTGTTGAAATAACATATAAGAGAAGATTGGATATGAAGCAGTATAGGTCATCTCCAAAGCTCTAGATTTTCTTTAAAACTTTTGCTGGGGGAAAGCAGTATGGAAAACTTCTGTTAAACAACTCATAATAGAGTCATAATATGCCAGCAAACATGTTAGATGACTATGTGACATTTTACCCATTTCAGTAATCTTCTTTAATATGAACATCTATATTGTTGTAACTTGATATAAAGTAATATAAAGCTGCACAAAAAATCTGACATCAACTTGGATTTAAGCTTATTCTCCCATATTTTCTCACAACAGCACAAGCACTTAATAGCAAGGAACTCAAGAGTTAAGCCAATGTACATGCCCAACCAACATCACCCTAACAAAGACATTTTAGACTTGATGAAGAGGCTGTGTACATGAAACCTTTTTTCCTTCAACCTATCAGTCCCTCTAATGGAAGATACTCTCTCCCACTATAAACCTTATACACTTACAAACACAGCCAAAACAAACCTAGCAGCTCAGTTCTTGCCCAGGATCATCTCAGTTCAGTTCATCTCAAAGACAGACATCTAAAACTGAAAACTCAACTATGATCATCAGGGTGACTTTTATTACATTAATAATAATCATAGTACATTACAAACGTGTGGATGTGGCGCTTCAGGACATGGTTTAGGGGGCATGGTGGCATTGGGTTAACAGTTGGACTTGATGATCTTGAAGGTCCTTTCCAACCTTAGTGATTCTGTGATTCTGTAATGAATGTAAAGCAGCAGTAAAATGGGGGGAAACGGGAGTTATGGAGACCTCATATTACAGGCAGAGAAAAGATCAAGAGTTTTGCTGGTGGTCTTGCATGAAAAGAAGTGAGGGACCTCAGAGTCTCTGTGGATTCCTCATCACTATCACCCATCTATCTGTTGGAGAAAGTGCCTAAGGAGGTACTACTGCAAGTTGCTCTCAGCCTATAGAACCTGCTCAGAATACAGTTAAAATGCCTGGCATGTGGGAGGTAGACACATGCTATCTGAAATGTTGACAGTGTTGTATTAAGTAAATTATACTTAGTCACCAAAATCCATTCCATGTATCCACGCTCTGCTTACATGTCACGGTCACTCCTGAAGTATTTACTTAGTGATTGGTGTAAAGAATATGACAAAATTAAATATTCTTACCTCAGGTGGCATTAGAATAATGACAAACCACTCTTCAGTATACAGATCAGCATGGTCCTCCCAGTTACTTATTTGATTGAAGGCTAGGCATCGATCAAAGACTTTAGTACCTGCAAAGAACGAACTCAAACTTTCTTATCTTTCCTGACCAAAAGTTTCTCTGAAAAACATCAGTGCTACTGTGTCCAAACAGATTATTCAGTGTGCTGTACTGCCATATGGGCTAAGCAAAAGTCATAAGGATTTATTTTGTTAAACAAATATCATTTCAGTCAGCTTTGAAGAAAGGGCAGAAGATGGATTGCCAGTGTAACTGGATCGCGTCTTCTGTTTACCAGCCTTACAATACCTCCTAATTCTTAGGCTAATTAATTAAATGTTCACACTTTTTCAAAAAGAAATTCCTGAAAACAGCAGTGCAGTTTGGTTTGCAGCATGTGATATTATTAATTCATATGCCTTCATAATTCATATGCCTTCATAATTCATATTCAAAATCACTGTCATAAATTTTTGTCATTGGATTCTTTGAAAGGGAATTTGGAACATGCTTTCACTGTATATTTAACACATACAATTTTCCCATTTTTCTATATCTGATTCCTTTTGAAAATTATTTACCATTTTTATAATTTACCAGAATTGTTTATCATGTAGGAAAAGAACCAACAATTTCGGAATTCAGAAGGCTGAGTTGTTCATTACTGTAACTCAGTAACTTAAATGCTGAGTATTTCTCTTTTCAGATAGCTCTAGTCACTGGATGTTAATGAATTGCATTATATTTACTAATGTAGCTAAAATGGATCTGAGTTGTTGG
This sequence comes from Phaethon aethereus, assembly GCF_964289735.1. Lineage (NCBI taxonomy): Eukaryota > Metazoa > Chordata > Aves > Phaethontiformes > Phaethontidae > Phaethon > Phaethon aethereus. The sequence goes on from NC_138580.1 coordinate 24,854,606, forward strand.
ATCCATAAGCTATTTTTGTCTGCATTCTGAAGAGGTGACTGTTTCGCTTAAAAAAGTTATTGCTCTACAATGTTGCTTTCTGATTACTGGCTGTATCCTACTTAGTTAAATCAGAAACATTTTTTGCCACTAATACTGAATGGTTAAAGTTTCTACATGCTTTAAGTACATACATATTCATAAGCAACATGATTGTTTACTTTCCTATAGCTTAATTTGCCCTAGTATAGAGAAATCTGCTACAATGTTCTAATTGAAAGTGACAAATATGCAATGATACTGTAGTTTGTCTGCTTTTGGTTGTGATCCATAAGTGTATGTGCCATTTAACAACCAATAAAATATGACAGGCATATACAATTCTGTCTGAGCAGGAAAGGAAATTTTATTGCTCAGGTTTTAGTCACACATGCCCTACATAAAGTTGTACAGTCAGATCAGTATTTTATTGTTACTTACCATATGTGTTACACCCCTTAGGCATGAAAGAGCAAGTTAGACAGAAAGCATTAACCTTATCTACAGAAGAAGAAATTACTTCTAATAAGTTTATAGTCAAAACAGCCTTTCTTTAGGAACAAAAGAAGAAAAACTGGAAACAAATCTACGTATCTCATAGATCTCAGTCAGAGAAAGGAGCCAATCTTACAATCTTAGGTTTATCAGCTTCTTTCTTGAGCACTACATCTCCTCTTACATGCTGAAATACTTGATGATGCACTACCACAGACCACGGAAATCAGTAAGTAAACTGCTATCTGCTATCTCCATATCCACTGTATCCCCTCCAAAACTTCTGGTATTCAGGGTGTCCTTGGCCTAACACAGAGAAAACATTCATAATCTTTTGTGTCTATGTGCATAAATTTGTGCATAAATTTATCAGAATCACCACGTACGTTGTGCAGGGGTAGGTCAGTGGTGAACAGTGAACTCAGCAGGATACATCTGCACTCTGTTCACACTTTTCGGGTTCCTTGTACAGCACAGTGGGAGAGAGCAGAAGGAGAGGTGATGATTTTGAGGCATTTCTGCAGATAGGGAAGAATTTCAAAACAAATTCCACTGGCTTGTTATCTTGGAATACACAGATTATATTTTCTTTAATGCACATATGAACCGGAATTTGTTTTTACTAATGTACTACCAGCATTTATCTCCACCAGTTTAAGCAGCATGTTAACAGCCTGCAATGCATTAGAAGGGCAGGATATGAACCTACACAGGATATGAATTTATAAATGCCAGAGAAGTGTAGCAGTAGCGACATGTAAATCGAAGTTCATAAAGCCAGGAAATATCTTACTTTAGATCAGCTGATACAAAGTAGCAACATATTTATTGTTTAGGGGTAACAACAAGTACTTTTGTGGGACCAGACTGTGGGTCTGAATGATCAGTAGGCAATGCCCTGACAAGGATTAATACATGATAGAAGAGCAGGAGAGAAAATAAGCTGTGTTTCAGATTCCAGCATGCAACACACCAAAAACACTGAGCAAGGCCTTTGAAAGCCAAGTAAGGAAGCTTGTCAGCTTTTCTGTTTCTTTGGGCACTTTATCTATCAAGACAAACTGAAAAAAGGAAGAGCTACAATACCTTCATTTAAAATGTTCCAGGTAGCTGTCTGAGATATTTTTAAGCAATGTTGGCTGAAATAGTGGAGGAATAAAGACACAGCACCGAGAATCTTTAAGACATTTATCTTGGATAAAGTTGCTAATCTCAAGCTTCAGATAAGGTAATACAGTGCTTGCCCAAGCAAAACTTCAGTACAAGTTCCTCAGAAAATAGGGAAAATTCTTATTTTCTCTGCAATCACATATTCACACAGAAATAATGTATTTGTATATGTAGCTAATGCTTGATGGCTTTATGGCTGACTATAGAAGGCTGAAGATTACAGATCTATTGCTTGAAGACCGAACCCTTGAATTTAGCCATATTAGTTGATAATTTTTTCTGACTTTTTTTTTTTTTTCAATCAAAGTGATTTCAGATTTCTGAGCACTACCCATAATAGGAAACACCGGAGAGTGTAAGTAGGAGGTGTTAATTATAGTTAAATGCCCAATTCCCCTCCCCGCCTCTGGGCTAAACACTACAGTTTTAGGTTGCTTTCATTTTAGTAACCATTTGATCTTTCCCAGGGGAGGATTTTGTACTATTTCTTTTAATCTTCTCTGCATGCAGTTCAAAACTTGCTCAGTGAACTCAATTCTCAGTTAGTGTCTGCATTTATGAGCAAAAGATCTCAGGATCTACAACAAAACAAATAAAAATAATGTTTGTAAATGTCAGTTAAAGAAAATTGTGTGAAGTAAAGTTAAGTGCATATGATTGAATCATTCTGTTACTCCCTCTGCTCGCTATGATCTGTGGGAAAAATGTAATTTCGAAACTTTAGACCTTTGTGAAGTACAATAAGCTTTTACCATAATGCCTTTTCAACTAGTGAACAATCTAGCAAGTAATTTTAAAAATATGTTGAAAGTAAAACAGATTGATGTTTCACTCTATGCATATGAGGATCTTCAGTGACTAGAACCAATTAACCAGACAGAACAAAGTTAAACAAACACATAAATCATTGAAGGGTGGACATTCTATGCAGTAAATAATGCAACACTTCCACTGTCATCAGATAACATGCACTATGTTAACTTCCACTGAGACAGATTTTGGCCCTAAGATCAGTGCCAGTTAGCCCTATCTTGTAGCTCTTAACTTCTATGGATCAAAAGTCTCCAGAAATCAAAACACTTTCATTGAATCAAACTAGATGGGATTTAAGTTAAAGTGGAAACAGCTAAGAAATTGCCAAATGTGTTTACCCACCTCAAAATATTGCTCCAGATCTCATTCCTTTTGTAAGCATGTCTATAAACCCAAAAAACTTATTTTCCACATCCATTGTTTTAATAAAGTTCCAAAGAGACATTCATTTCCCAACTTCCTTCCAGCACTGTAATAGCAAAATGGGGGAATAAAAAAAAATACATTGCTCGTGTGTTAGCCATAGCCATGTCCACAGTCTGGGTTCAGACAAAGTGACAAATCAGCTGTAAGACCCAGAATGCACAAAGGAGAAGTTGCAGCAATGTCCTAATCATGCTTACAACAGCAAAATAGACTGCCAAAAGTATTGAATAAATACTTGACAAATGAAGGAAAAATCAAGATATAAGGAAAATAAAAAATAACTAAAAAGAAGAAATGAGAAATCTAGCACAATATGTACTGGTCTGGACCCTACAGAATAAGGATTTCCATGCATTAATATAGCAAAACCAGAGTTAGTAACCTTATTTGGTTTACTACTTTTAAAACCTAGTGAAGTAAATTTATACTCAGGCACCATTAAAACTGACTAATTTTAAAGCTATTGAATTTGGGAGCATTGTATCATATAACTGGAAACGGACGTTAATGTACTGAGTGTTGAGTTTCACTAAGATGAAATATTAATTCATGTTTATTCTGAATGTTGATTGTTTTAATACCCTGAATTTAGGTACAGAAGATTAGATGTAATGGGTTGTTTCCATGTGTCACAAGTAACCCAGCTGCTCTTTAACTGTAAATTCTGCAAACTTTTTTTTTTCTTACCTAGCAATTCAAGCAAATGATTTAAAATTAAACCATTTTTCTAGCACCTGTAAAAATGTGCAAATGATAGAACTGGCAGTATGATGATTGCTTTACAGATAACCATTTTCTTCATCATCTTCAAGGACATCCAGATTTATGATCTAATCACTCAGCCCTTTAACAGGATGCATTTGAGTTTGATTAAAAAAGAAAACAAATAGCCGTGCAGATTTATTAATGAAATCTGTGTGACCTTTTCACATATGGAACTCTCTCAAAATTGTGAGTTTAAAACCATGTACAGCCTTCCTTAGCCCCTTTAGCTTTGCCTATCCTGGTATGCAGAATGTTTTTGGTGTGCTTTTTTACATTGGCAAGTGCAAATTTTGGAAAGCCATCTCTCCCTCCCCCTCCTTGAACTTTAATTGCTTAACCTACATCCTAATTCAAGTTGCTCATAAACCTTAGCCTTTGTTGTAGGTCCGACAGCTGCGTTATGTCAGTAGCAAGTAAAACCTTCACAAAGTTCCGGAATGCTGCAAGACATTTTATAGGTGCTGCAATAAAAGGCAAATTGAATTTACAAAAATGCATTTGTCACTGATTAAAAACTTACAAAGTTAATTGGAAACACTCTGTAGGTGTTGCCACACAACTAGAGGTGTAACTGGTGGTTTTAATTCAGCTGGACCATGGAGGAGAGTAGCCATTCATGTAAGGCCAGCAATCTTACTCACATTTCTTTGAACAAACAGGGTGTATTTACTGGAAGACCTGCATGAATGGTCAATATTTAGCAGCATTAAGATGTTAGCCAAGGGGTAGTGACCACTTTCCGACTCGGTTTTCAAGGCTGTATCAAAGTAAAGTTTGCAAGTGTCAGTGCCCCTTAGAAATTGCAGCATCCCTTGGGAAAGTTTTCCAGGCCTTTTCTCTCCCACCTTGTTTTATGTTGGCAAAGTTGACACTGCTGGAACAATCATTCCTTCAGCAAGTGAGGAGGGGAGAGGGAGGTAACCAACAGCCCAGGCAATCAGCACCCTCCCCTTGGAGCTGAGTGAATTATCTCCACATAATCCACTTAACCTTTGCCATTGTGGGACCTGGGAAGCTGAAGGTATTTTTAAACTTGAGTCTTTTAATTGCCAGTTTATAGTGTCACTAGTCCAGCTCAGCTGGAAAGAGGATGATTGGAAAACAGTTCCATGAAGCAATAGCTTTTCACCTCGGCTAGGAGTCCTAATTATTATTAGTTTTGTGGCTCACTGTCTTCTATGTCTGTGGGGACAGTGATCCACAGTGAATCCACAGGTGCTGGAGTTTCTTTAACATAATATTCCTCCTGGTTAATACAGCTAAAATGTCATAGATTTCATACTACTTACAATCTTAAACTCGGGTAACATAGATATATTGTCATTAATTGTCAATATGCAGGAAAATCCAAACTAACACAAACAATTGTGGGAACAGCTCTGTAACAGCAAGGTTGAGTAATATGAGAAAACCGCTTTGCAATTTCTACTCTTAGCGATTTCCACTTGCTAAAATGATTTATTAAAATCCCACTTAATCCCTTTATCAGACATAAGCAAATGCTTGAGGAATTAAAGGAAAAACTAAAAATGCCTTAAGCAAATGGTGGAGAATGCTTGTTGATAGTTTTCCAAAGACAATGTATTGAAAATTTAATTAGAAAGTGATTAGTTCAGTAGACTGCAGTAGGCTGAGAGCCTTCTGACATATTTTTCTCTGTGGCTGCTTAAAATTTAAAAAGATCAGCATTTGCCTATTTTATTGATGAATATGCCACTGTGCTGGACTGTGGGTGTTTCCACATTTCAGTGATCGTCAAATCAAGCAAGCAGCCTTGTTACATAGTCTTAACAGAGATACAAAAAAATGGAAACTGCACCTTTTCCTTGAACTGGAATTTGAAGAGAGAGAGGCATTAACAAATTTTGGCTTCTTTGGAAATCTAAATCTTAAAAGTCCTTGAATCATATAGGTCCATCTTCTCCATTTAAGATCTCTGGGTAAAAATGGGATAGCAATAGCTTTTACAAATACTCGGGTAATCCTTAGCCCTACAGTTTTTACTCCTCATTCTCTTCACAATTTTAAGCTTCCCTCTCACTGGTAGAGACAAAGAGAGCACATGGATGTCTTGCACTGCTGGTTGCACTCATGCAAGAATGTGGCAGTCTACTGCAGACCTACAATGTTAGTAATTTTTCAGCAATGCAGATAATCACAGTCCATCATGCTTACACTCTATATACCAATCCCCAAAAACCCCAAAAGTACACACTTCCAAAGAAATTCTGAAGGGGAATTACTAATTCAGTCACCTCCTTGGTTAACATTCTTCGGTGTGTACTCCACCAAGAGAAAACCTCCCTATGTCAGTACAGAAGGAGAATTATTCTGGGAAATTGATGACAAAACAGAGTTACTGTTTCTCACTGCAGCCTTTGTCACCTCCTTGATCTTTTATTAACGATAAGGAAGCAAACTGCAGTAGTCAGGATTCAGCAACAGCAGCAAGGATGATCCAAATATGCCATTCCTATTCCTGCTATTCAACAATTCAGCATTATATGATGGGAACACCGTATTACATCCTTTTTCACTTGCAATCTCTGAAAAGAAACACAGACTGAAAAAGAAAAAACAAACAAAAAAAGGACCTCCAATCCTGAACATGTATTTTTATCTAGGCCTACTGAGCAAGAAAGAACATTTATTCTACTTTGTTGAGTATCCCTTCTCACCTTTATGTGTTCATGGTTCATGCTTTTCTTTTCAGAGAACTTAAAAAAAAAAAAAAGAGAGAGAAAGAGAGTATGTCATGGAAGTCACATCTGTGACTTAGCCAGGTCCTCTATTTGGGTTGTTCTGGGCTAGAATTGCAGCACATACCAAGATGGCCAAATATATGTGGTAGAGAAGGAATAAATGGGACTAAATAAAAGAGAAGGTGTTTGTGTTACTTATCTAATTTCTCTGTTACTTTTGCAGTTAAGACTTAAATGGAATGATTAACATTAATATGACATTTAGCAATTAAGGGATAGGCAGAAAGAGGGGCTTACTGACCGTGGTGCAAATCCAAAGGAGCCAGCACCGCAACCATACCTTGGTGCCTTTCTTGTCTCAGGACAAGCCCCAAATGGAAAATAAATTAAACAAAAGCCTGTATTTATGTTGGAGGCTATGGCATACTGAAAATGTGGCCATTACAGATAGATGTGAGTCTCAGCTGCCTTCCCCTTGTTAAAGCTACCAAAGAGCAGTAAAGTCTGGGTCTGGCCTTGGTGTGCTGTGCCCTCGCCCCGCTCCCACTGCCCCAGCTCGGGGCCCCGGCTCCAGCCACTGCTGCTGGGACACGTGCGTGCTGGCCTAACAACCCCAGTGTTAACAGAGGGGTTTGTAATATTTCACAAATGAGTATTGATAAAAAGCTAATTAGGGGTAACAATTCTGTTTTAAAAATAAAAAATAAAGAGACATTTCCTCTTGAATGTTACAGTCTCCCTTGTGACAATAAGTACTACCCTTAAAGTCTCGAACAGCCTCATAAATGAGGGATGTTGATCTTCACAGATAGGTAAAACGCGCTGCCATCAGTATCGGTGAGGGTTTTGCCGTGGCTTTAGCTTTTCATTCTTCCTGAACAATTGTGAGCACATAAAATAGATTACCTTCATGCTTCCTCTTGTAAAAATGGGCACAGAGACAGAGAGAGAGAAAGAGAGAACTTCCTGAGCTTTACTGGTAGCTGCTGAGCACAGATGTTATTTAAAGTGATGTTTTATACAGCTAGGAAAAAATTCATTTTATATATTCTCCTTTATCAGTTTAACTTCTCTTTCAGCTGATGAGATAGATCTTTCACTATGTCATGATAAGGTTGTTATGATTTTGGTCAGATTTTTCCTCACAGAGGAAGAACAACTCTTGCTTTCAGCCCAAGAATTTTAACTCCAAATTAAAGTTAAAGCAAAAGAGCAGATATGAAGCCTCTGTGAAAGAGCACCCTGTCTCTCTCCCTCCCATAAGTGGCTGCAGCTGACCAAACTGCAGACAGACAGCTCCTAAAATTGTACATGTGCATTATACCATGAACTAAATCAGAAGTTACATAACCATATATCCCCCTCCCCTTCCGTCTCTGCCACGTAGGAGTGTGCATTGCTGCCTTTCCGAGCAAAAATTTTTGACTTTGATGTGATTGAACATACCACACTGATGTAGCACACTGCTGAACAATTTAGCCAATTTGATTCATTCATTCATTCTCATGAATATGAGGCATGGTATTACTGGTATTAATATAATAACTTTATTAAAAGGTTGTAAAATCCTTATCACTGATGGCTGAGCTCAGATTGGGGGAAAAAATCACCTGTTTCTTACATGAAGATGATAGTAAAGTCAGGTTGCCAAAAGAGGCCTACATTCCGCAGAACCTGTGGACATGCTCTCAAACGGTTTTGATTAATGAACCTATGTCATGAACTGCCATCTCCTTTATATTCCCACCACCACTATAATTATTACAATTCATATTCTTCTTTTATGTTTGTGAATATACGCATGCTGCGTTTGCTCATCTAGCTAGACACAGCATGTCATATGCTGAATATTTCTCTTGGGAGGGAAATTGTCAAATGCAGAAAAAGTTCACAGCATAATTAAGAAATGAAGTAATTTTTCCATCTCATGATATATTCCTTGTATCATACCTCCTTCTCAACTGGAAGATATTGTTGTAGTGGTGGAGATAGAAGAAATTGTGATTGCATTTCAACAACTGAGGGCAAATATCGCATTCACATATTAATTTATTTTGATCCACATGAAGGTGGGTTTTTTCATATAAATATTTATTTGGGAAAGTGAAACAAAGGAAATAATGAAGAGCTGTGGGTAACGCACCAGTTGTTAGAAGGATGGATAACTATGTCTTGGAAAGTACAGGCTATGAAAATTTGGAAGTCATGGCTGAAAAGCAGCTGGAAAAGGTGTCTCAGAATGGCAAAGAAAGACCTAATGTGATTCTACAAGGTGTAGATGAAAATACTGAGAAGAATGTGGAGGATGGTAAGAATAGTCATACATGTGTCATCAAGTCTATTTCTGAGGTAGGGTGTTCAGTGTACTACCCTTTGAAAGTATGTTGACATATCAGAAAAACTCTGAGAAAGAAAACCTTGAGAAGTGGGAACCTATCTTTCCACAGAGATTTGGAATAAGCTCAATCTATTTAGTTCATCCACAGTTAATTAAGAGAGAGTTTGATCATGTCCATAATTATCTACAGATTAAGCCTTTTGGTACTTATAAAACAGTTAAGCTACTGACACAAGCATAGGAAGATCTAATGACTGGAAAAAAGACAGTGAAGCATAGAGTGAGAATAAAGTGCAAAGGGTACTTAAACACTGGAACGATTTCCATATGGCAGATTCATCTTCATCGAAGATTTTACATAAAGCTTAATGTCAGTCTGAAGAAATAGGCTACCTCACCAAGAACTTAGACGCTTGATGCATGGATCATGAGGTGAATTTCTACTGCCTGTTTTATCCAGGAGGGCAGGTGATACCAGATCAATGCAGAGTTGATGTAGGATTAATAGCAGCTTGTGATCATTGCTTATAATAATGAGCTCCTAGAGAATGAGTTGGTGACTGCCTAACCATACCAAGATTAAAAAAAGAGATTTTGAGGATGTTTACTGGCTTGTCTGCATGAACTGTTGGTCAGTTATAGACCATAAAACTTCCTTTAGAACCAGAAAACAAGGCATATGCTAATCTGTTTTTAATGTCAGTGTGAAAGTCGGCAGGAGCCAACGTCCATAAAGTACACTGTATTACATAAAACACTAAAAAAAAAAAAATATAATTACTTATGTACCTTAGAATTCTTACCTCCTGGCTGGTTCTCTTGTTTGGCCAGAGTTTCGCCAGAGTCTTCATTTGCGAAAGCTGCCTCGTACACTGAGCTCCTAATAAATGGAAACAAAATGAGGAACATTCATTCTGGAGGGAAAGTGCACATTACTAATGTATTTTTATGTTGATTAGAGCTCAAGGCTGCATTCCCTAAGCAGTCGTTTCCTTAGAGATCAGAGTTGTCAGTGAAACTTATGTTTCCATGCTGGGTCAGACCAAAGGTTCACCCATCCTACTGGTCTGTCTCTGCCAGTTGTTTGCAGCAGATGCCTGGCATGCATAGTGTGATTTGTCATGTGGTATGTCCATGGAGATTGCATCTAGGTTATTGTACTTCCTAGTCACCAGTGGATTTATACTTAGCAAAATTGTCTAATTGCTTATTTTAAATGCACCATCTTCTTATTTCAATGTATGCTGCCTAGTCTACCTACTATGAGCAATATGAACAAACTTTGCTTTCTTCACAATATCATTGATTACTCTTGGATCTCTTTCACCCATCTTTTAAAGTAGTTTTTAAAAAAACTTAAGAAGTCACAATCTGTTCAGTTATTATTTGCGTGGAACTGCTCTCTGTCTGATCATCCCGTTGTACTTCCTTGAGTTTTTCCTAGTTCTGCTGTAATTTTCTGTTATACTCTGACCAGAACAGTAAGTTGTACCCAAGATATGGGTGCATCAGAGGTCTAATCAGTTCAGTGTTTTCTTTGAAAGTTCTTTCCAAATTATTCTTGACAGTGTTTGCTTTATGAAAACTGAGGAATATCAAGTTCATGGTTTCATAAAGCAACGCAATCTGAAATCTCTTTCTTGAGAGGCAGTAGCTTGCTTAGAGCCGATTCCTCCACACACTTCTTTTTATCATGTTATTTTGCCCTTATTGACATGAATTTCAGCTACCATTTTATTGCCCAGACAGTTATTATGAAAGTTGTAGGCAATTTCTACTTATGGTTTTACGTTTGACCACCCTCAATAATTTTATATCTTCAGACTTTGTCCTTTGACAATATACATCCCTTTTCCAGCTTAGTGTTTAATTGAAAAAAGAGAGAGAAAAAAAATCTTTTTTTATATATATATACATGAAAAAATAGAAGTGTATACATTTAAACACCATTTCATGTGCTACTTTTCCTCTTTTAATTTCTTTCATATTTTTGCTGGTTTGTATTACAAGAAAGTTTCAATCTGTGGGGAAAATTAGTGACAGATTATGAATTTTTCTTTAATCACAAATTATGAGTGCTAGTAGCACTATTTCTAAGGTATATGCTATCTGACTAACAAATCTTACATTTTATTGGCTGTCTCATTTTGTTCTCTTTCATATTTCATATTTATGATATGTTCAGACATACCCCTGTTTTGTTAAGTAGGAATCTGTGTGGTCTTTGATGTAAGACATAATTTATTTGACAAGGAAAAATGAGACGGTGCCCTGAATCTGCATTTAATTGATGGATTGAGAATTTTTAACATTGCAATAAGACAGATTCTCATCCAATGTGTCATGGAAGGAGTGTTGTCTTAATCTGTTCTCCTGTGAATTAAAATACATGTATATATATTTTAAGGAGTAATTTTAAAAATTCTTTATTGAAGGTAGTTAGCAGGGTTTTCATACATGTCTGACATGCAAATACTAAAAGTGATTGATGCTATTATCTGTTCATAAGGGTATTTTTAAATCTATGAGGAGTGCTCCAGTCTGACAAGTCTTCAGTAAATATCACTAACATTGCAAATGAGGACTAGCTCTTGGTAGTGCATTAAGACTAGATAAAAATACAACCCTTTTTCATCAATGCAAACTTGACATGAGTTTGTGCTTGTAATTAAACTTTCTGCCACTTAATCATCAATCAACTCCATTTAAAAAAGTATTAATTGATAATTGCATTATTCTTCCACATGATTTTACATAGGACAGTATAGCACACCAAGAGCTTTCAGACTTCAGTGAAGTGCAGTATGCTTCAACTTTCCATCTACAGTCTTCTGCTTGTTACTATTTCTGTTTATTATCTTCACAGATCTTCCAGCTACCACTTAAACTGATGGGATGCCCTCAATCTGAGATAACTGTCTTTTAACATTTATTTATTAACTCTGGTACAATCCCTTGCTCCTGGTAGTTCTTGTGACATTTTCATATGGACACAAAGACAGATTTTTTTGGTCACCTTCTTTTCTGCCAGGATTTCTGCTTCTTAAGTAGTGTATTACAAAGCTATATTAGAGCTGTATGGATGCTGCCAAGTAACCAGGCCTCTGAACAGCATGTTTACAGTATGCTTTTCTCTGCTTTTTCTCCTAGCAACAGGAAATTTTAAGTGTGGCAATTAAATGAATATTAGTGTTTTGCCTAAACTTCTGCACCCATAGACATCAATACAAATGTTGCCATCAACTTTAGTGGCATGAGGATTTGGCCAAAATATCAAAACGTAATTGTTGGCAAAGAGCCCAGTCCTCCACCACTGAAATGAGTGGCAATTTTGCCATTCATGTCAGTGGAAAGTGGATTGAAGTCTAACAACTTTAAGTTGATGCCCTTGCTGTTTCACAGAAACAATAAAACAAGGTTATAAACAAGGCATGCAATTTTACTTTTTTTCACATCATTGTAACTTCAGAAAACTCCACAAAGCAGCCCATAGATATTCCACTGTCAGTAAAGTTAAAATAAGAGATCCTGAAACATGTTTTTCCTGAAAGTATTAAGATACATGTATGTTTATGTATTTATTAGTTTAGGAGTGCTTTTAAATAATTTATCAAGCGATAAATAATAAATTAATTTAATCTGTGCAATTCAGGTGGTTGACCTCATACTTTTGCTTTTTGGATTCGACTAAGTTTCTACTACTAATAGTGAAACAAAGCCTTTTTTAATGGTTTTATAGTTTTACAGAAGTTTTTCCATTAAAAATAATCAGAAATTAGGTAGGTGCTGGGATTTGCTTTTGAGAAAGAACTAAGAAATTGCCAAGCAGCTGATGGTTTTGTTATACAATATTTAATGTAAGCAAATAGGTCCTCAGAAATACAAGAAAACACGATAGTTATGAGGGCTTACTGTCTTCATGCTTTAAATTTCTTCTTACCTTTTGGTGTCTGTATGTAGGGGCTGAGAAAAAAAAGGAAGATTAATAATTCAGATGTTTATAAAACTTGTTTAGAAAATTCTAGTCACTGAAGGTTCAGATTTTTACCTTTATACTTTGTTAGGCAAAATGGTATCATGGTTACAACAGCAACAGAATTAGAAAAGAGAGGGCATAAGCAGCAATTGATATTAAAATATTTCACTGATTATCGACTTTTGATTTCTTTCTCCCCCAATTCAGCTAAAGACTCTTTCTTTCCTTCAGGATTTTCACATGGCACTTGTAATCTGTAGTTGCTTCCCTCATGCTTTATTTTGTCTTCATTATCACTGGTCGAATTAGGTAAATTTCATTTTTCCTAGGTAGCCCTAGGGATCATCATGTGATCCAGAGCGCTTTCATTTTCCCCTTCAATCCCTATGCAGGTGCTGCAGCAGGATGGGTGGTTTGATGACTGTGTATCTATTCCTAGGTCTGGAACCAGGAGACACCTACACATGCAACCCATCAGTTCACAGATATTTCTTGATTACATCTATCTTCTTTTTCAGGCCCTTTAGCAGCATAATGAAATAAACCATACCTTTCTTATGCCTCTGATGTTGATAGGCTGTCCCAGTAATTTGAATCTGTAGTACCTGTATGATCTATTTCTTCTTTGCATGCCCTATGGGAACTCTCCACTCCCACCAACAAACTGTACTCCCTTCCTTCCACTTCACCCAGCCAGAATTAACCAGGAAAATGCTACTGGCCTGTACAAACTGGTTTTTCTTCACATTTTACTAGTTCAGTCTTTCGGTGGTTTGGGTGGGGTTGCTTGTTTTTTTTTTCTCCTCGCCCCACCAAGAGTACAATTTTACCTGCTTTGTAGAAGACCAAGTTTTGTGTCCAATGCTTTGCCATAATTATGAATGTGAACCAACAAAACCCAAACCGGCAGCAATGGCACTCCTCAGAGAGTGCACCACAACAACAGCAGTCTATAACAGAGAACAGATACGGCCACATCAACGGCATTACGGCAGTGAAGAATCATCATCGATAGTCAGCATCAGAAGGTTCTTACTGACTAGTTAAATCCAAAAGTCAAAGGAAGAGGCAGATACCATTTATTTGCTAGTGAGACAAATGGTAACAAACTCTTTCAATATCCCTTAAAGGAACAAAAGCAATATGTGTTACAATCAGTATCAAGACTGCACTCGTTAAAACTTCCTGAAAAGCAAATTTTATCTGTTTTCATGACATCTTACAGAGCCTTTAGGGAACAGACTAGTGACCTGGAAAGCCTGTCATTTTTTGCCTGAACAAGGATTGCAAAAATCAGACTGCATATTCCAAAATTAAAATAAAAATAAAGATGAGGTAATATACAGCAATGGCCTCCTTCAATTCTAACGACCTCTCTCTCATTTTTACCTTGCCTGCAAACATCTGCAATAAAATAATCGACATTTTTCATCATTATGTCTTTATGTCTTTCATAAGAGAACCACTCTCCTTGTTATCTTTATTCACTGCTGTAAAAAAAAAAAAAGATAATGCCCCTTACTTCATAAAACAATGCCTTTTTTTAAAGCTTTCATTTTAGAGCTAGCGTTAGGCCATGATGAATTGCTGAATGGTTGATTTCCTGATGCTCTTTCTTACTAACCTTTTCTGACAGCTTCTGGATTGCTCTACCTGGTAATTTGCACTATAATAATGGCTACAGTGAGATGTCTCCTAACTATTTTCTTTATTTTTAACAAGATTCTTAACACCCTCTGTAGGTGACAAAATGCAATTACAGACCTGAAGTGTCCCCCCGAGGATGGTTGTTCACAGATGCCACCAGTACTTTAGTAGTGCAACTGTTAAATGAAATGAAAACAAAGAATCAGATTCTCTAAACATCTAGTTCAAATAAAAATTTAATTAAAAGTTATGAAGGCATTTTGTTGATTAACAATCTTAGTAATTAAATAGTGTAGTTGACATTTTTTTTGGTTGGATTTGTTCTTCCTTGGAGATCGCTAATTGTTGTATGGCTTTACATTTATTGATAACTCTGTTTGATGAATACAGATGCCACCTTTTATGGTAGTCGTTGACAGAGTAATCATATTGTGAGAAACACCAGGCTTATGTAGTAACAGCTGTTGCAGTTATACATGCTGATATCCATTGGGAAAATGTGTTTGCTGCTATCATGGGTACACAATAAACGGAAGGTGCAATAAAGCACAAGCTAACATTTTGAAAATCCTTACAACTCTAGGAACTTTATTGCAGATTACAAGCACTTTGATCTCTGTCCAGTACTTAAGTCTTAATTATCAGACTAATTGCACAGACTATGTTCATTTTCAGTGGTAATCCTTTTGTGATTAGCTTCTGTGTTCAATAACTGACTTATCCTTTAATTAAAAGGACTATTAACCTTAAGGCTGCTGCTGCATCTTGGGATTAAACCTATACAGAGTTAATATTTAATATCATTGTAAAAGCCTTTGGTGAAAGGTATAGTATGAAAATATAGTGATTCTCTCCTTTACTGTAACTTGCTTTAAGAGATAGCTTCATTATATCAGTATAATGTATTTTAGTTTGACATACTACTAGCTTAAATCCATTAAGGACATGCAAGAATATTTATGCACTTTGAGCCCTTTTCTCATTTGCAGGCAGGGCATACTCGCATTGGATATTTCCCAAGTCTTTCTCTGTAGTCATGGTCAGTGGTTGATCTGCAACACACATCAAAAAAAAAAAACCAACAAAAAAAAACACCCAGAAAAAAAGAAACACAAGAGCAATCATATAAGGTCTGGCTTTTTTCCAACATTAAAATATTTTTGTATTAAAGGTCTGGGTGGTCAAATTCCGCACTGCCAGGTAAGCAAAAATTGATTTAGGAAAAAGGAAATGCTAGGTGAAATGATGTGCTGTGAAGGAAAAAGTTGTGCAGTTTTGCCCAGGGCCACTGCAATCCAACTGTTTGAAAAATTATGAAGCAAATCCAGAGTCATCAGTGCCCAAGTGTGTAGACTCTGCCAAAAAGCCAGATGCTGCTATGGGAAGCATTATGTATCTTTTCTAGCTTGGCATCTGGGTCCTGCTATGAGCAGCTATGCCTAATGTCTGTGTCTTAAGATTCTACTGCTGCACCAATAACAACTTTTTTTTTCCAAAATACATATATATGAAGTCCCTTCTACTCCTTTCCCCTCACCATTTAGTTATTCATATTGCTTCAAAAGCAAGCTAGGTGCAAAGTCCTAAAATCTACTCTCCTTGATAGCCTCACTGACTCATGTGGTGGTGTGCCATCTGCTGCTAACTATATATACAGTTTTCTCTTTCTTGATTGCCATGAAGAAACCTGATTTAACTAGACTTCTTAGAGACAATGCTCCTCACTGAAATTGTTTATTTCCTATACAGTTTATTTGGGGTTAAGACTTAAGTATTGTTTACTTGTTGTTAATGAAGGCTAGTAACTATTAAGTAGCTGCTCAAAGGACTTACAAATTGAAGAGGAAAATTTATTATCTCGCACCCATATTTAAGGCAGAGAAAACATCCCTATCATTTCTTTGGGATTATTATCTCAGTTTCAAAGAAAAAAAAAATATCCTTCTTTTTATGTGCACTATTCTAGGAATTAGTATAAAGCAGCATTGCCTTTGTACAAGTTTCCTCCAGTATGTTACATTTCCTATATTACTCAAATAATACATGCAGTGAGGGTGACCCAGCCACACTCTTTCCTGAACAGAGTGGAGATAAAAGCAACATTGTATTCAAAATCAATAGACATGACTTGTGGCCTGTGATGGGAGTGTCTGGCTCCAGAATTATTATCTGGTGCTAAGTGCTGACAATGCAATAGGATCTTTAGAAGACATAAATACAGTGAGAGATCTCCAAAAGCATAGTGCCAGCCTGGGAAGTGAGTCTGGTCAGGCTGCCTATCCAGGGCATGACAGGAAGAGACTCACACCCACATTTTTCCAAACTGAAGCATCTCCTGTCAGACATAGAATGAAAGGCTGAAGTGCTCTACATTAAAAATTTCCACATGTGCTATTCTAAGCACTTTAACCAACAGCAAATTTGACAGAGTTCAGAAAGTTGGGAGTGAACCAGGGATTTGGACACATATTCTGAAAGTTACTGACTTTCATATATTGGGGGATTTGGGGATTACCTTGCATTTAACTACAGTACTCTAATGATTCATGGTAATTCCCTGTTTTGTCTTACTAGCCTTGTTTGCAATAAGACTGTTGATAGTCATTGTTGTTTGCATAGTCATAGCTAGCTAATTTTTAGCTGCCTGCTAAAAAAAAATTGAAAACTCAAGGTGAATTGAGACTCCTGGAGTAGTGTGCTGGTTTTGGCTGGGGGAGAGTTAAGTTTCTTCATAGTAGCTGGTATGGGGCTATGTTTTGATTTGCACTGGAAACAGTGTTGGTAATACAGGGATATATTTGTTACTGATGAGCAGTGCTTACAGAAAGTCAAGGCCTCTTCTGTTTCTCATACCACCCTGAGAGTGAGTAGGCTGGGGGTGCACAAAAAGTTGGGAGAAGACACAGCTGGGACAGCTGACCCCAACTGACCAAAGGGATATTCCATACCATATGATGTCATGCTCAGCAATAAAACTAGGGGGAAGATTGGCTGGGAGGCTGCTGCTCAGTCACTGGTTGGACATTGGTTGGTTGGTGGTAAGCAACTGTTTTAATTTGTATCACTTTTCTGTCTTGGATTTTATTTCTCTCTCTTTGGTATTTTCCTCTTCATTACAATTATTATTATTATTTTATTTCAATTATTAAGCTGTGCTTCTCTCAACTCACAAGTTTTCTCACTTTTACCCTTCCTATTCTCTTCTCCCCACCCCACTGGGGGGAGAGAGTGAGCGAGTGGCTGTGTACTGCTTAGCTGCTGGCTGGGGTTAAACCACAACAGCTCTTTTTGGAACCCAACGTGAGGCTCGAAGGGTTTGAGGTAATAACAGATTAAGAATAATAAGATCCAAATTAAATATTATTAATAATATTAATTAATAATATTATTAATAATAAATAATATTATTAATTATTAATAACAGATCCAAAGGGATAGGCAAGGAAGGAGAGGTGGTGGGGTGGCTCTGTATGTTAGGGAGTGTTTTGATTGTATAGAAATTAATGATTGTGAAGACCAAGTAGAGTGCTTATGGGTAAGGATGAGGGGGAAGGCCAATGAGGCAGGTATCTTGCTGGGAGTCTGCTACAGACCACCCAACCAGGACGAAGAGACAGATGAGACATTCTATAAGCGACTGGTAGAAGTCTCGCAATCACTGGCCCTTGTTCTTGTGTGGGACTTCAATCTACCAGACATCTGCTGGAAGTATAACATGGCAGAGAGGAAACAGTCTAGGAGGTTCCTGGAGAGTGTGGAGGATAACTTCCTGACACAGCTGGTAAGTGAGCCCACCAGGGGAGGTGCCTTGCTTGACTTGCTGTTTACAAACAGAGAAGAACTGGTGAGAGATGTGGTGGTCGGAGGCCGTCTCGGGCTTAGTGACCATGACATGATAGAATTCTCAATTGTGAGTGAAGTAAGGAGAGGGGTCAGCAAAACTGCTATCATGGACTTCCGGAGGGCAGACTTTGGCCTGTTCAGGTCACTGGTTGGGAGAGTCCCTTGGGAGACAGTCCTGAAGGACAAAGGGGTCCAGGAAGGCTGGACAGTCTTCAAGAAGGAAATCTTAAAGGCGCAGGAACAGGTGGTCCCCATGTGCTGTGAGAGCTGGCGGGGAAGGCGACCGGCCTGGCTGAACAGGGAGATTTTGCTGGGACTCAGGGAAAAGAGGAGAGTTTATCACCTCTGGAAGAAGGGGCAGGCAACTCACAAAGAGTACAAGGATCTCATTAGGTCAGGCAGGGACAAAATTAGAAAGGTAAAAGCCCAGCTAGAGCTCAATCTGGCCACAGTCGTAAAGGATAATAAAAAATGCTGCTACGAATATATTAACAACAAAAAGAGAGGCAAGGAGAATCTCCATCCCCTACTGGATATGGCGGGCAACATTGTCTCCAAGGACGAGGACAAGGTTCAGGTACTTAATGCCTTCTTTGCCTCAGTCTTTAATAGCCAGTCCAGGTATCCGCAGGGTATTCAGCCCCCTGAGCTGGAAGATGGGGATGGAGAGCACAATAACCCCACCATAATCCAGGAGGAAGCAGTTAAGGACCTCTTAAGCCACCTGGACACCCACAAGTCTATGGGGCCTGATGGGATCCACCCGAGAGTACTGAGAGAGCTGGCAGAAGAGCTTGCCAAGCCACTCTCCGTCATTTATCAGCAGTCCTGGTTAACAGGGGAGGTCCCAGAAGACTGGAGGCTTGCCAATGTGACACCCATCTACAAGAAAGGCTGGAAGGAGGATCCTGGGAACTACAGGCCTGTCAGCCTGACCTCTGTACCGGGGAAGATCATGGAGTGGTTCATCTTGAGAGTGCTCACAGGGCATGTGCAGGACAACCAAGGGATCAGGCCCAGCCAGCATGGGTTCATGAAGAGCAGGTCCTGCTTGACCAACCTTATCTCCTTCTATAACCAGGTGACCCGCCTAGTGGATGAGGGAAAGACTGGGGACGTTGACTACCTGGACTTTAGTAAAGCCTTTGACAGCATCTCCCACAGCATGCTCCTGGAGAAACTGGCGGCTCGTGGCTTAGACAGGTGTACTCTTCGCTGGGTAAAGAACTGGCTGGATGGCCGAGCCCAGAGAATTGTGATGAATGACGTTAAATCCGGCTGGCGGCCGGTCACAAGCAGTGTTCCCCAGGGCTCGGTTCTGGGGCCGGTCTTGTTCAATACCTTCATCGATGATCTGGATGAGGGGATCGAGTGCTTCCTCAGTAAGTTTGCAGATGACACAGAGTTGGGTGGGAGTGTTGATCTGCTGGAGGGTAGGAGGGCTCTGCAGAGGGATCTGGACAGGCTGGATCGATGGGCAGAGGCCAACTGTATGAGGTTTAATAAGGCCAAATGCTGGGTTCTGCACTTTGGCCACAACAACCCCATGCAACGCTACAGGAGTGGGGAGCAGTGGCTGGAGAGCTGCCTGGTGGAAAGGGACCTGGGGGTGCTGGCTGACAGCTGGCTGAACATGAGCCAGCTGTGTGCCCAGGTGGCCAAGAAGGCCAACAGCATCCTGGCCTGTATCAGGAATAGTGTGGCCAGCAGGAGTAGGGAAGTGACCGTGCCCCTGTACTCGGCACTGGTGAGGCCGCACCTTGAATCCTGTGTTCAGTTTTGGGCCTTTCACTCCAAGAAGGACGTTGAGGTGCTGGAGCGTGTCCAGAGAAGGGCAACAAAGCTGGTGAGGGGTCTGGAGCACAATCTTATGAGGAGCGGCTGAGGGAACTGGGGTTGTTTAGTCTGGAGAAGAGGAGGCTGAGGGGAGACCTTATCGCTCTCTACAACTACCTGAAAGGGGGTTGTGGCGACGAGGGCGTTAGCCTCTTCTTCCAAGTAACTAGTGATAGGACGAGAGGAAATGGCCTCAGGTTGCGCCAGGGGAGGTTTAGATTGGATATTGGGAAAAATTTCTTCACCGAGAGGGTGGTCAAGCACTGGAACAGGCTGCCCAGGGAGGTGGTGGAGTCGCCATCTCTGGAAGTGTTCAAAAAACATGTGGATGTGGTGCTTCAGGACATGGTTTAGGGGACACGGTGGCACTGGATTAATGGTTGGACTTGATGATCTTGAAGGTCCTTTACAACCTAGTGATTCTGTGACCAAAGCATATTAGAAGGGATTTATATCTGTTAACAGCTGTGGGTCACGATAGTGATTCATCTGTTCTTGATATTAGTTTATCTGATCTGCACCATGCTCTTTTTTTCCTGTACTTGTTAAAGATTGGTGTTGGCTTTTGCAGTTTGCTGTGCTCTGTAGTGATTAGTGATGTTTTTGTTATTAAAACACTGACTTTGAGCTTAATCTGGTATTTGGGCTCTCTACTGAAGCCATTACTGTACTTCAGGTACCATCTCATGGAGACAAGTAACAATTCTGCTTCTTCCCCTGAGATGCTTTTTGTGAAGGAAATACAGAATGGCACCTTCACTACCTTCTTCTGTGATGTTTTCTCCCTCATTACAATAACTTCTAAGTATCTTGAACATCCTTTGGTAGTTAAGATACTTCTATTGGTATTTGCTAGGAATATTGCTTTGCTTTTGTCTAAGTTTAACAAGCAAGTTAGGAATGTGACCCAGGTTCTGTGAGAGTATGATCATGGGTGGCACAGCATATGGGAGAGTAAGGGCAGGTATCTAGAGAACTTCTCATCCCCAATGGTCTGGAACTTCGGAACAACTACAGAATCCTGATGAAGTGATGGAATGCTTGGGGGGTGGGTGGGGGCGGGGCGCGCAGGGAAAGTGCTGTGGCTATTCCAGAGAGGCACAACTTACCAGACTGTGCTGGGCCCTGGCCAGCATCTACCAAACACTGCTAAATATTATGCAGCACCCTCAGGGAGGAGACAGGGAAAACATACCAACAGACAGTATGGCTAAACCAGACACTGTATCAGTCACCCCTATAACTGAAAATAAACAATGGAAGTGGAAGTCAGCTCATTTAGTAAGGGATGAAGAAGCTTCTCCTAAGAGGGAGCATGGGAAAGAATCAGAAGAGGCAGCCTGTTCTGCAGCAGAGCAGTCACAAGAACAGGAGAAGGAAGAGACTGAAATCATAAACAAGACAGAAACCACCCAATCCCTATCCCTAAGTGAGCTGTGAGATATGCAAAAAGATTTTAGTCATCAACCAGGTGAGCTAATTCTCAGCTGGTTACTCTGATGCCGGGATATTGGGGCCAGTAGTCAGGAATTAGAGGGTAAGGAAGCCTGGCAGCTAGGATCACTTGCAAAGGGTAAGGCTATTGACAAAGGGATTGAAAAAAAAGCAGGAGTCCTCAGTCTTTGACAGCAACTCCTATGAAGTGTGAAAGACAAGTATCCGTTCAAGTAAGAACTTGCAAATTCCTGAAGGAAATAGACCAACACTGGAGGAAGTATCTAGTATCTGAGAGAATTAGCCATGCTGAAGGTGATGGATGATCACCTGGTGTTCGAGGTGCTGATGACAACCTGGCATCCAAAGACCCAGATGAAATCCAGTGCATGCAGGCCACGTGGTGAAAGTTTGTACGAAATGCACCAATGTCATACACCACACCCTGGCAATGAGCTGGACAGACATGGAGGCACCAACTATAGATGAACTGGCCAAACAACTCCAAAAAATATGAAGATAATCTTGCTTCCTCCATGTGGGCCTATGTCCTGGCAGTGGATAGACTGACCCAAAGAATGCCTGAGCAAGCCAAGAAGGGTAAGTCTTTCTCACACACTCCAACTAAGGCCCCAGCTATTAAGAGTCAACCCTTTTCTGTTCAAGGGAAAGGGTACTGGTGGCACACACCACATCCAACCCTGTGGTTCTTCCTGCGTGACCAGGGAGAGGACATGAGGCAGTGGTGGAGTTCTCAGTCCTGAGGGATCTAGGTCAGGCAAAGAGTAAAATCAGGACCCTGAATTTTAGGAAAGCAAAATTCCAGCTCTTCAAGAAGTTAGTCAATACGACCCCCTGGGAAACTGCCCTCAGGGACAAGGGAGCAGAACAGAGCTGGCAGATCTTTAAGGACGCTTTCCATAGAGTGCAAGAGCTCTCAATCCCCAGGTGTAAGAAATCAGGAAAGGAAGGCAAGACACTGGCATGGGTGAGTAGAGACCTGCTGGTCAAACTAAAGGGCAAGAAGGAAATGCACAGGCAGTGGAAGCAGGGACAGGTATCCTGGGATGAGTATGGAGATGCTGCCCAGTTGTGTACGGATGTGGTCAGGAAGGCCAAGGCACAGCTGGAGCTGAACTCGGCAAGGGATGTGAAGAATAATTAGAAGGGCTTCTACAGGTACGTCCACCAGAAAAAGAAGGTCAAAGAAAGTGTATCCCTCCTGAGCAAGACTGGCAAACTGGTAACAAGGGATGAGGAGAAAGCTGAGGTACTCAATGACTTCTTTGCCTCCGTCTTCAAGGGCAGTCTCTCTTCCACACCTCTTGAGGAGATGGACTGCAAGATGTGGACTGGAGGAGCAAAGTCATGCCACTGGACTGAGAAGATCAGGTTCGTGACCACCTGAGGAACCTGAACGTACATAAGTCTATAGGACCTGACGAGGTGCTTCCCAGAGTCCTGAGGGAATTGACTGATGTAGTTGCCAAGCCACCCTCCATAATATTTGAAAAGTCATGGCAGTCAGGTGAAGTCCCTGGTGACTGGAAAAATGGAAATATTGCACACATTTTTAATAAAGGATAGAAAGGAGGACCCTGGAAACTACCAACCTGTCAGCCTCACCTCTGTGCCTGGGAAGATCATGGAACAGCTCCTCCTAGAAGCTATACTAAAGCACATGGAGGACAGGGAGGAGATTTGAGACAGCCAGCATGGCTTCACCAAGGGCAAGTCCTGCCTGACCAACCTAGTGGCCTTCTGTGATGGATTGACTACATCAATAGACAAGGGAAGAGTTACAGATGTCTTCTATCTGGACTTTTGTAAGGCCTTTAACAGAGTCCCCCACAACATCCTTCTCTCTAAATTGGAGATACATGGATTTGATGGGTGGGCTGTTCAGTGGATGAGGAATTGGTCGGATGGTCACATCCAGAAGGTAGTGGTCAACTATGTCCAGATGGAGATTGGTGATGAGCGGTGTCCCTCAGGGGTCTGTACTGGGACCAGTACTCTTTAATATCTTCATTAATGACAGAGACAGTGGGATCGAGTGCACCCTCAGCACATTTGCAGATGACACCAAGCTGAGTGGTGCAGCTGACACACCTGAGGGACTCCTGGAGTAGTGTGCTGGTTTTGGCTGGGGTAGAGTCAAGTTTCTTTGTAGTAGCTGGTATGGGGCTATGTTTTGGATTTGTGCTAGAATCAGTGTTGATAATACAGGGATGGTTTTGTTACTGCTGAGCAGTGCTTACACAAAGTCAAGGCCTTTTCTGCTTCTCACACCATCCCACCAGCAAGTAGGCTGAGGGTGCCCAAAAAGTTGGGAGAAGACACAGCTGGGCCAGCTGACCCCAACTGACCAAAGGGGTATTCCATACCATATGATGTCACGTTCAGCAATAAAACTAGGGGGAAGGTTGGCCAGGGGGCTGCGGCTCAGGGACTAGATTGGGCATCAGTTGGTTGATGGTGAGCAGCTGTTTTCATTTGCATCACTTGTCTTTCTTGGATTTATTTCTCTCTGTTATTTTCCTTTTTGCTACAGTTAATAATAATAATAATAATTATTATTATTGTCAATTATTAAGCTGCTCTCTCAACCCACAAGTTTTCTCACTTTTACCCTTCCTATTCTCTTCCCTGCATCCTGCTGCAGGGTGAGGAGTGAGCGAGTGGCTGTGTGATGCTTAGTTGCCAGCTGTGGTTAAGAAGTAGTTATAACAAGTAGTCACTTAATAGTTTGAGAAACAGGAACTGAATACGGAGGAGACCTTTCCCTTTTCACTGACTGCAGAGAAAGATGAGCCTGCCTGTATTAAAGCTGATGACTCTCCAAAAATCCTTTGCTCTGTCCATTCCTATATATGCCAATTAATTTGAGCAGCTGCGTGGAGCTGCTTTCCAGGGAGGTGCCAACCCAGGCAGGAAGCTTATAGATTTCTTTTGCTATCCACAGGGAGATCTAGAAACAGTAGGAAAACCATAACATGGCATAGTGGTATGAAGGCCATCACCTAGTCTGTAGTTGGATTCATGTTTGACATTAGTGTGCTCCGGTAGTTCTATTAGGATAAAAAGAATCATGGATAGAAATAGACATTGCTGCTTCAGTGAGACACAGTCACAAATACCATACAGATATGAAATGCTGCCAAAGCTGCCTGCCACTGGAATTACCAAACCACAAGAGCAAAGAGATCTAGTATAGCCTCCAGCTATGCACATACAGACAAAGTACCAAAATGCCTGCAGTCAGGGAAACAGATGCTGTTCTGCCATCTTTTTCTGATGATAAAGACATAGAGCACAGGGCTATCCAGTACAGCTCATTCAATCTCGCTAACGCCACATGCATAATCCACGAGAGTGGTGGGAACACAGGGCAAAAGAATGCTACAGGAAATTCTGACAAAGCAACTGAGGATGATCCTAAATCATTATGCCCCTTAAAGTCATGATGATTATTGAAGAACATGCCTTATTACTACATTGTGACTCTCCCAGGGCAGTGATTTTTCCCTGTGTATTTGGTTGTGCCCTCACTTCCTCCCTCAATCTGGGTCCAAGGTAATAAAAACTATTATATTCTTGAGCATAAAGGAAAAGCCTTTTCTTACAGAAACATTTACCTGTTTGTGAATGACAAAAAGCCAACATTCTCAGCAGGTATAATAAGACCAACACAAAAAAAAAATTGCAATGTTATTAAGAAAACGGAAATCTCCTTTTTCACCTACAGTCATCAAAACACTCTGCCAATACCTGCTGCACCTGAGTGGCCCTGGAATGACCCACTGCAGTCTAATCCTCACCTCATCTATTTCATAGTTATCTGCAACTTCTGATAATGCACATAAACCAAATTTTAAGCAGAAAACAGCATCCAGTTTTGCTGTTCTTGGTTTTTCTTTGGGTTTTTGGGGGGATGCTGATGATAGGAATAGAAGCCAGAGGAGGTCTGTTGGGCTGGCAGATCACCTAAGTAACATGACTCGAAATATTCTTTTCATTCCCATCATAAACACAGTGTTATACACAAGTATTCATTTCTATATAATCTTCCATATCTCTCACCTAGCTGACATCCATTTAACTATTTTACTCACTCTACAATGCTATCCTAGTAAATCAGCATGCATAGTTATGTTTCCAAGACCCCAGTTCAGTACAGTACTAAGACCATGCTTAAGTTTAAGCATGAGTGTGAATGTACTACAAAAGCTTTGCTACAGGCCTAATAATATTACTATACTGAGTCAAGACTAATGTCTCAGGAATATCAATGCATTTCAAGTGATAGTACAAGAATTCTATATGCCAGCACTTTGCTAATTTGTACAATGATAAGCACCTATTTCCATCACTTGTGGTAATCTTGTCATTTTCATGATGTCATCAGAGCAAGTCAGAAAGAAAAGGTCAGTGGTACAATGATGTACTGTATATAAAATGAGCCATTGAAAAAAGAAAAATGGCTACACATTTAAATGCCCAAGCTCACCAAGGCACATTAATAGCTATCCTGACTATCTCAGGATGTATTTATTACGTGATTCCCACCATAAGCAAATAACTTCCCCCTGCCCTGTATTTTCCCACAGTGGTAAACGTGTACTGCATAAGGGAGCATAGCTATGCACATACTCCAGTAGGAGTCTGGATAAATATAATTTTAATGACATCCACTATGCATATTTAGTGAATCTTTTGAGTGTCCCTTGTTCTGCCTTTTAATTCCTCTAGTGTCAATATTATAGAAATATATACTTAAATATGGTGTGTAGATTTTTACCACTTTCTAGGTGAGAGTAACCAAAAGCAGTGTAATAAAGCCTTTGGGTGCCAGAAATGAAACAGGAAATAAAGTAAAAATTCAGACAAAATGCAACATTACCAAAATTTTGAAATCAAGATACTATGTTTATACATAATGGGAGGGAGTAAGGGAGAGGAGGGAGAAAATAGAGACAAGGAGCCACAGTGAGAGACTCCCACTAAGTAACCAGTGCTGTGTTACTGCTCAGCTTGCAGACAGACCTCATGCATAGGCACTACTCAAGGAGCCCTCCGTTGCTCATGTGTTGCCCTGTTATCAGTGAAAGCAAAGCTGGAGGAAAAATGATGGCAGGTGCTTGTTTCAGGAGGTAACCAGCTGCAGGACTTTTGATAAAAGTGGAAAACCAGGGATTGACATAGGGAAGCTGAAAGGTTGCTGTGTCCTTGGCTGCAGGGACAAGATCCACAGCTCGGCAGATCACAAACACCATGAGTAGAACACGAGAAACACCTCTTTGTCAGATCATACACGTTGTTTAGGAGCAGAGCGCTCAATAAATTTTTTATATTACCAACTACTTTTCCTTATCCTTTTCTCCAGCCTCCTTGTTTAGAATTATGACTCATGTCCTTTCAGCTGTCTTCAGAGCACATCACCCTGCTCCACTTAGCCTGCAGCTCTTTCCAAACTGACAGAATCAGCAGGATTTGTATGCTTAGCATACACAGGAGTATTATCAGCATTTTACATTTGTGATAGTCGCAGTACTTTGTGTATTTCCATCGCTATTGCTTACAAAACTAGTGATAAGGAGAATATAGGATTCCATTGTGCTCAAGTAAATATTAGACTCAGTCATTCATTGCTACATTTCTATGAGATGCTTTTGCTGAAGTTAGGAAGTGAAAGAGCGAAAAGCACAGTGCTGTTCTACGTCAGAACTGAGGGATGACCAGCAATAGGCTGTGAGTAAGAGTGAACTAACGCTTGCTCTCATGGCTAACGGTGGTGCAATAAGGCAGCAAATAGTACTGTCTGAAGACCATAGTGTATTGCTTTCCTTATTTATCGGTGATCTTTGACCACAGGTGAGCACTGAGATGATAAAATGCACAGATGGCTAAATTATTCAGCTCAGTAAAGACTAAGGAAGGCTGTGAGGTTGAGAGGAACCTAACTAAACTGAGTAAGAGATGCACAGCAGCAGTTGAAATTCAGCACTGACCAACAGGAAGGAACATGTGCAGAAAAGGGTACCCCAGGCTTCTCATCATTTAACTCCCGTCACTTAGAAGAAGGGCTTGGGCATTATAAGCATGAATGCACTCCTGACAAGCTGACTCAGCATGACAAAAGCTAAGATATTTCTTCCATGTGGGCTTTTTATCACGTATTCCTCTGAAACTCTGGGTTTTGATATGTCCTACAAGTCAGGTATTGGCAAATGCAGCAAACTGTTCCTTTCAGCAACATGGTTGCTATAATTCTTCATGTTAAATATAGCCAGTTTCATACCACTTTTTATATTCCATGTCTATAATTTATTGCTTTCTTTTCAAAATGTGGGGAAGTCGTGTGATTTTTATGAAGACTACACCACCAGTCTATTTGTATTGTATTTTTAGAGACATTGTATTGATTGGAAGAGAATTGGCTAACCTGAGATGTAAACAATGACTGGCATTGGCCTTAACCCATGTGGTTAATCTCACTGATTTGTCATGCTGAGTGATGTGAAAAGAGGAACGATTGGTTGTTGATTATTGAACAGCTCAACACAGGGTACATTTGGCATGTCAGATGAGAGGCTATTCTAATGAGCCAGTGCTGCTGCCAATTACTTAAGAGCCAGTGCCTCCTCTACAAGCTATTTGTACATCTTCAAGATGTTTAACTAAATTCCAGCTCAGTAACAGATTGCAAGTAAGATGGTTAGATTCGAGAATCAGTGCATATATATTCCTTTAACATCATCTCACATGCCCCTGCCTACTAATGGAGCCCTTCATTCTCTGATGATGACTAATTAAGATATAGCACGGCAGTCAGTTTAAGAAATGTTACGTTCTTTGTATAGGCTGACAGATTTGTGTAATTGAAACATCCCCTTGTACTTTTTATTTATTTATTGGATTCAAGAATGAAAATTGTATCAGCCTTGAAAGTTGTTAGGAGAATTAACTCTGGGAAGAGACACCTCTGATTGTGTGTGGCCCATTATAATAACACTTTTCTTTCAGGTCAAAGCTGTAGGCATTAGAGAAAGTATGACAATCAGTAAGGTATAAATATTATATCCTTGATTGTATCTCAGTACTGAGCATAGTGATCATAAATATCTGTAGTTCAGTATCAGACAAAACTCCCATTTTATTTTTTTTCCTGGATGTGAAATCAAATTCCCCCTTTTCCAGTAGCATAGACAATATCCATGCTCAGATCTTCTGGAGACCTCTCTTAAAAAATACTCTGGCCAGACCCATTCAGCTACTCAACTCCCTCTACTTAGAGTATACATGAGGATGTCTGATTTTGGGATACGAACACATGGTCTGAAAGACTGAGACTAAGATAATTACCCTGAAATATTTTTAGTTACTGCTTACCAGGAATTATTTTAACTGGTAATTAACAACTAGCTGGCATATTTCCATTTCAAATATGATTAAGTTATTTAAAGCAGTACCCAAGTTAATCTAGACTTTCTAGAGCATCTAGTCTGCTTATATGAACATGGGACCCTTGGTGACAAAACCCTGCATTATGTGCACAGGTAACGATAGGAGAAAGCGTGTTCCAGTTTCCATGCATTTTGTTAGGTCAAAACAGTAGCTTATGTTAGTTGTCATGGTACATGGTAGTAATGTTAAAAAAGCAAAATCACATAATGATGTTTTTTTAACAGAAAAGATTAATAAGGAAAGATAAATAATTAACCTTATATTAATGTGTGGATACATACCTCTTCTAATAATGGGGCCAGGAATTTTTTTTAAAATACATATGTAAAGTTTTGACTATTTAATAGTAAAAAAAAAATCTGGGTTTAACAGAATCAGGATACTTGTCCTGGAGACTCTAGAATTTCCTTTTTTATAGTTGTACTATGCTATCTAGAAAGTAATTTTTAAAAAGACTTCATTTAATTAATGATTTTTTTTTGTCTGAAGTTCTTCTTATAGAAGCTACATTGTTTCCACTTAAAAGGATATTTATAAAATCTGACTGTAAATTGAATAGTGAATAAATGTGAGCTTTTGTGAGCCTGATGGCTCTAGATAGGCTCTCTGACCATGAAATTAAGAGTACTTCAGTATTATTTCTGTTCTGGGCACATGTGCAAAAGTGCATGCTATGTGGTAATCTGCACAAAAATACCTATTGACTACTTCCCTCTTTTGATGCAAGCAAACATGTATTACAACTGAAAACCTATTTGAGTTAGACCTCACTGCAAATGCAAGTTATGTTTACATGCACTAACACCATAACTTATAGCTATTAAAATTAATCATTTTCTTCTACTGTTCCTCTAGATACAAAGGATATGTAAAAGGCATTTTATAAAATAGTGTTTGTAATCATTTGTTTGGGGTTCTGCAGCTGAAACACCTTTATATTTTTTCCTGATGAAATATTTGCTGCCTCCAATCACCTGGGGAACATTACCTTGATGAAGGCACTGAAATATGCTCCATCAGTCTCAGAGGGTTTTCCTAGCCTACTTTTCACCCTCTTCTTGCCAATTAAGCTGCCACATTATGTATGATAGTGAGGGTCACTTGTTTTTTCCAAGTCTTATTCTGAATTGGTGAAGACGACAGAAGCATACTGGTCTAGTGAATAATTAGAGTGGATCTTGAAGCCCCAAATCCCCATCTTGCACTGCCACATGCTAACTATTTTTAGCCTCAGCTCTTGTCTTCTAGCAGGCTACATGTATTTTTGCCAGGAAAACCCACCATGGTATTCTGTGCTGCATGTCCATGTTTTATACTAAAAATCTACTAGATATAATAACTAGAGAGATGATGTCAAAAATACAAAACATTGGAAATAAATTAATATGCAATGCAGGGCTTACATCCATGAAGTAAAACACAACATTGCTTTAGGACCACCTAGCATTAGTTATAGTCTATTTGGCAAATATCTGTAGGCAATACTTCAGGTTTTGAATTTGCATACATCAGTTTATAAACACGGTAAAAAAGCAATTCTTCTCAATGCTTTAAAACCAAGAAGTGCTATTCTAACAATCCTAAAGCAGTAGTCTCCGCTGCACTCAACGAGAGTTTTATACCTGATGATGATTAGTTTATTTATTTATTCTTTTTTAAAATTACTGGCCCAGAATTTCTGTACAGTTTTGCCACTGCACAACCTCAGAACAAACAGGAAGCACAGAACAGAGCAGGATTTAGTAGTTTCATGCAGTGAAAAACGTTTATGAGTCTAAAACAGCCTTTCCAAAAGGGAAACAAGTACCTTAAATGTTCAGGATTAATCCACTGCCCAAGACACTTAACAAAAAGACTTAAAGGGAGAATTACTGACAGTGGGTGAAGTTCTTGGTAAAAGAGCTGAGTTACTTCAGCTTGGCTAGCTTCCCTCACATAGCTATTAAGAAATTTTACTGCAGCAGTGATCACCAGAAACAAAGGAGAAAATGGTACAGTAATGAAGGGCTGAGTAGTGACCTTTCTCCCTCCTTCCCCTCATCTTTCAAGTTGGGGCAATGATGCATCTTGTGACCAAACTCCTTAACTGAGCTCTAATTCTGTACAAAGTGTGAGAACTAGAAGATTTGCAACATAGATCAAACACCTAAAACCAAAACAAATAAGATTAGCCTTCAGGAAGTACTCAAGTGGCTTCTAGTCATCTTATAAAATATAGCTACACAGTTGTATAACTTCCCCCAACCTCACCCTATTCTTTGTTACACTCTCTTCCTTAACCTCAAGTCAAGGTAAGTTGTTTTAGAACTGTTAATTATTGCTGGTTTACACAGCTCTGGCATAATAGTATCCCTTATACTGAGAGGGACACTGGACACTCATCTCAAATATAAGGAAATATCCATAATTTAATGGAGTTGTTCCTCTGAGGTGGGTGCAGCCTGTGATTTGTTAACCAAGAGGCAGGCACCACGTGCTAAGGCAGAGGACTACAGGTTCCACTTGTCTTATGCCTTGGGTCACCTTGATCTTCCAGCTACAAGAAAAGACCTTCTCAACTCTGCTGAAAATAGTGCTATTTCTTACTTGCAAAAGTGGCTGGAAAGTGGAGAATAGATGTCCCATTTCACAAATGGAGAGATTCTGGGCAGCTGACAGCAGAATTACAGCTTAGACCAGGTCTATGGCTGTTTCAAGCTACTGAGGGCTGCACTGACTCACCCAGCCCAAATATATTAGGTGAAAAGATTCTCTCAGCCTTAAGGGTATAGCATACTTTACATTTTAGTGAGTTTTCCCTTTCCCTAGAACACGAAAGTTTTCGACTCAGCATCCTTCTAATAGGGACATTTCAATATTGGTTTCTGTATGGGAGTTTGCCTTCTCTACCTAGGATTTCAGCTGGCAATTTTGTTTTTATTTGTTTCTCTCCCTCCTTACTTCATACAATTTGAAATATAAGCATGGCAGCAATACAAAAACTGAGTG
The DNA here is from genome assembly GCF_964289735.1 of Phaethon aethereus. NCBI lineage: Eukaryota > Metazoa > Chordata > Aves > Phaethontiformes > Phaethontidae > Phaethon > Phaethon aethereus. The sequence continues at coordinate 24,886,524 of NC_138580.1, forward strand.
CAGGCAAAAAAACCCAAATCCAACAAACCCACATCAATGTTTATATGCTGGTTCTATAAGATATTCTGAAACAGTATAGTAAGGGTAGTAGCAAGCAGGTAACTTGGATATAATGTTTATTTTAGAGTTAGTGATAAATCACCGTGAGATAATAATAGGAGCATATGTCTCCAACAGCTTTGCAGAAAAGGTGTTCTAGTCTAAATGTAAACTAGTGGACCAAAGAGATAGTGAAGATTTATTTCCTCTTTCCTGGCAGAAATAGATTCCTTCCCTTAGCATATTAATGATGATACATTAAAAATGTTTACAAAATACCATCACTTGAAATTATGAAATGAATGTAATTAAATTGCCTACAAGCCCTTAGGGCTGTGAACACCAGCTTAAGCATTAGTGAGACAGATTGCAAGCCAAGATTCTAGTTGTTTCTCTCACGCTGAGGAGAAATGAAAATACTGTGAGCTGTACCAGTGAAACAGTTGGAATATGGTAGAGAGGAAAATTCCCAGCAATCGCTAGCACCATCTTGCCCATATGAACAGCACCTCCAACTTGTATCTCTGACCAAGGTTATCCAGGAGAACATTTACTATCATCTATTTGCTAAACAGTTTGCTGTGGAATTACTATGGTTAGACTGAAAATGGCTGGGGGGTGTGGGGGGCAGAGCTAAAAGAGATCTTTGCCTAAAAAACAACTTTTCCCAAGGGATGTCATCACCCTCTTGGCAAACAGTTGTCCTGAGGACAAAACCAAGCTCCTCCTGCAAGGCTGTGCGACTAGACTAAAAAGTATCTGCATTTGCAGACTCTGGAGTCAGTACTCTCTTGTGGCTCCTCTGAGTGCTCATCTTCACCAGTGTCTGAACCAACTTCTTTACAGGCTGGCCTTCTTTTAGGTGACTGGTTCCCTCAAAGTGACTTTTCTCTGTGCTAGAATATAAGGGGATCGTCTATTCACTGCTTGTCAGACATGATTGCTTGTTAGCCATGGCTATAAATAATGGAAACGGCAAAGTGCTCCGGTCACCAAAGAATGGACGTTGAAAAGAAAGTCAGCAGATGAGATGCAAATGGGGATGAATGTTTTCAAAACAGGATTTAGCTATTAAGACCTTATTAACAAGTCAACTCCGTCACCTACAAAAGAAAATTCTCCTACCTCCTTTACTCTATGGCTTTGAGGAAGAGTATGATCATCCATGTTAAAAGCTCCTATTAACTCTGGCAGAGCAGATCACCTGGTGAGAGAGGACACAGATCTCCAGTGGCCCTCTTGGTTTTAAGTTTCCAGCATTTCAAGACCTGCCTGGACCCAGACAGCATAAGACCCTTGTGTCTTGCAGATGATGTTAAGTGGGAAGGGGAGAGCATCCTTCCTACTTCACGACAGCTTGGCACTCTGGACTTTTAAGTGCTGCGGTCCCCCTCAGATCTAGAAGCCTGACTGAGACCACATGCCTCCTGTTCAGTCTGGGTGTCTGTCAACTGTAGGCTCAGAAGCTAAAAATCCATGGAAATCAGGAGAGAGAAACAGTTTGTATGTGATGTATCTATTTCTGTACATATTAGAGAAAGTCTCGTTGACTGCATCAAATTTTTCTTTTGAATCTTACAGTCAGTATTTGATGTGTTAATCAGAGAAACATCTGGCACAAACAGTCCCTATGCTGCTTAATTTGTTAGATAGGATTACTTCTGTCCTTTTTTTTTTTTTTCCCCTCCAGTTCTCACTTGAACATCTATTACTGGCCACTATCAGAGGCAGGTTTGACAGTCATTCATCTGGCAGTTCCTGTATTTTTATTTTCCTCCAGCTTCCACCCAGTGTGTTTTGGAGAATATCATTACAGAGAAAAGCTATGACACATTGTTTGAGTTCATATTAAAAGGAAGAAAAGAATTTTAAACTTATATGTATGTATTTGTACAAACATGCTCTACACTAAGACATGTTTGCAGAACTGCACAGTAGACAACATTGAGAGGATATCTCATTCACTACAAAGTCTGAATTGAATTTTCTAAACATATGTTGAAGAGAATGGTCTCACAATTAAGACAGTTGCATATGGCATATTCCCTCTCACTTCGATGGTTATCTCAGCAACAGTGCAAGTGTGTTTTCCACAAGAAAACACAAATTGCTGATCATAATTTCTCATTTTTTCCACTGTGGGAACCATGCATATTCCAAACATATTAGACATACATGCAGTTGGAGTCAAAATATCTGTAAAAAGAAAGGCAGGATGTGCCAGGAACAGGAAGCCCTAAGTTTAAAATTGAGGGGTTTTTTTGCTATATGTTTATTGTATTCCTCTCAGTAAGTCACTTTGTGGTGGTTGGTTTTTTTACTCTCATGTATAAGTTGATGAAAATAAAGCTTATGAGCCTATACTTCAGAGGTATCTTGCTGCTTAAACAACTGATACTCAAACAGTGCTTTAAACACAGAGTCTCAGTCTTTCCAAAGATTTGCTTAGAGAAAAGTACTCCGCATTTCCAAAGAATGTAATTTCGGAAGTGTCCAAAATTAGTTAAGATTTAATCTCCCTTTTTCAGCTTGCCTATCTGTGTGTACAGTATACAGTACAATTTCCAGGCTGAATACATTAACAACAGCAAGCTGTAGTTCTGGAAAACCCTCATGGCAACGATGCCTTCATTAAGCACTTGTCCCAGTTCTTGGGAAGCATCCATCCAGTGGGATTGGGGTTCTGTGTAAAAATTATGTAAGATAATGTAATAAAAGATTCTGTTACATAGGGCATGATCCAAAAGGGTCAGATCTGAATATGAATAAATTATCAGTAATAATAATTTATTATTATTACTGATAATAATAAATTATTACAATACAATTACAATAGAGTAATTTATTTTACTCTATAAAATCCCTATGGTAATAATTCCTTACTCCATTCAGGAGATGAACATCAAGCAGACTGGCATGGACTCACACAGTGAATAAAAGCAAGACTGAAAGCCACACTGAAAAGTTGTCTTGGTTCTTCAGAACCATCCATCCAGTGAAATCTGGGTTTCATGTAAAAGGTATGTAAGAAAATGTAATGAAATGTAATATAATGGATGATTCTATTACACGGTACAGACTGAAAAAGGGGTCAAATTTACAGTACATTATCAAGTTCCAATTTCATACAAGTAACTTCAGGTATGTATGAGCAGCTAAGTACTGCAGGCAAACTCTCTAAACATGAATGGTATAGATACCTGCATAGAAGTTTCAAAGAACAGCCTTTTCTATGCCCAGTGCACATCAAGCAGGAAACGTCCTGCACGTTTGAGAAGGGTTTGCAAGTACCCTTTCTTCCCTCAGGCTGCAGGGGCTGTGCCTCTAGACTGTCTTCTCCCTGGGCAGGTATCACTCACAGACACCAATGAAATGGGCATCTCTGTGTTTGACATCGTGCTTTGTCCAAGACTGGATTCTAAAATAGATCTCCCTAGGTGCTTAACTGCCTCCCAGGTGTGGTCTGCTGGTGTCTTCACCAGGCACTACCTGACGCGTGTTTGCATAGGCTAAACTGTAGAAGCAACCAGAGAACAGCAATCAAAGGAAGGTGCATGTACAAATGTGCATGGGATAAAATGAACAGCCATCTCCTCCTAGCCAATGAAAAGGTGGGCCTATTCTAATTCACCACCACACCGAGAATCCCACCTTCTCAACTCAGAGCCTTCTGCCTCCATAACCAGAGGAGCTTTTTATAAGTTTGTGACAACTGCTAAGCTACAGAGGATGCATGACAGATTCTACATCCACCAAACAACATATTCCCATATGAAATTTTATTCACTACTGCAATGCAGAGCATCCAAACAGAAGCACTGAACTTCATGTGAATAATTGTATACTAAGTCAGTATTACAGTTTCTGTATCCGATGTGCTACTGTGGACAGCCTGAAGACAAAAGCTGAATATTTCACCAGACTGAGTCCACAGACAAATCAGTGGATCTGAAATGCTCTCCCAGAACCTGTGTCACCAGTGTCTTACCTTACACTGTTCCTCTTGGATTCACAAGAAGTCCTTTCAGCACGTATCAGAGGGTTGATCTAGCTCAGCAGTGAAGTCCAGAACATAGTTGCTTTGGGCTACTTATCACCACCTCCCTGAAACATTTTTACACTTAATTAAAGGCTGCCTCAAAACCCATAGCTCTTCTTCTTACCGAGAGAGCCAGTTGTTGTACTGAGAGCAAGTCCCAAAGGGTTCTTTTCAATTAGTACAGACACTTGCCACAGCACTCCAAAAGGGATGGCTTTTGCTTAATAATGAATGCATCAGCCTACAGCTAGTGAAAACAGAGCTAGATTAACACTAGCATTTAAAAGATTTCTCATGTAAACAGCAAAACTACAGGGTAAGGGAGTCACTTTGCTGCTTTATCAATTCAGTGTTCCCCTTTAATCATTGTTTAAAATCCACCTTCTGTGCCTTTGTGGGTTGCAGGAACACTACAAGCTGTTAACAATGGCACTACATTTATTTTCTATGTTACAGCAATAGTACCTCATCCTCTGATACTCTCTTAAAAGACACATTAGGGTGAGTAAATTTCTGTTATTCATACAGCTAACCTCAGTGTGACTATAGGAAACTAAAAAGAAAAGTGTTTCAGATTACTAGAAAGTTAAAAACCATAAAACCCCAACCCTTACCAGTCTTAGTCCTTACTAATTAAAGCATTTTCAGATACTACCAGATGTGTTAGAAACACTTAAAAGCACTTCCCAGATACCCAAGAAGTGTACATTCTCTCTTCTTCAAGCTCAGCATTGCAGAAACTGAGAATTATTATTATTATTTTATTATTATTATAATCAGTATTACACTTCCTAATCACTGTTTTCTTACTTTAATAAGAGGACCAATCACCCCACTAACTTCTCTTCTATGAGCTTTTTGGGCTACTATTACCCATTTGGCCTTATTTCAAGGAATAAGTCATGGTGCTGGGTCCAAATTCAGGTGGCAGCTCTTAACCTATAATTAAGAGGGTTCCTCCCAAGACCAGGTTTTACCCCATCTCCATGGAACTAGTAAACCTCAATGCATCAGGTTTCAGAGAGCCATCTCAAATACCCATGTTTGTCACCTGTACAAATGCATGTGACAAACTTAGTACAGGCCCTGAGCCCTAATCACACTAAAACCAGAGGTTGCTATGCAAGTCCTAGTCTTCCTGCTGTACGCTGGAGAAAGCCACAATGTTATGGCCTCTGAGACAGGGCTGTAGAAACACTTTGTCTTAAACAGACTGGGAAAAGATACTAGTTTAGCTAATCCAACACGGAAAGAGATCCTCTTTCAGCAACACAAATTAAGTTGGTTTCAAATCAAACAACTCTTGTTTCTGGATCAGGCTCTTTTGAGGGAAGTCAGAACACCCACTTAGGGCACCAGTACCTGACCATGTGCTTCCTTCAGGTGACTGTCTCCTGCAATTTGTGTTTCCCTAGCCATGGTAATTGCTTTGGCAGCTGTAGAGTTTCAGGACTCAATCCTAAAACCATATGAAATACCTAGGGTAGCTCAGTCCAACATAGGCTGCTTCTTGTTGGAAGTTACTCCCTTTCCATCTCCATACATTAGGACACGTTTGGATATCTCTTGTCCTCTCCAAGAAAGGCAACTGAGCAGGTCTGGTCCAGGGCTCTCTGCAGCTCAGCTGCTCTGACTCTCTGTTCTCCTTGGAAAGCCATGCTTATTTGTGCATTGGAGTACCAGAAGTTAGACACAGCCTCTACCAAGTGAGATGAGTATGGAAATATGCCATTTGGAGTAGAATAGCAGCAGCAGAAAATACTGAAAGCAGCTCATCTTAGAATAACCTTACTGTGGTGCCTAGGTGCTTTGCTGGGAAATATTTGATTCCTGTATGCCAACAAAGCAACCTAACTTAATCTCAAGTGAGAACTTCGTATCTACTGCTGTATAGCATGAACAAAAAAAGGAGACCTCCTCCTCCATTTTGAGAGCTTAAAATGAAAAACATAGCCACTCAGAAGTATCAGAGTACTCAAAAGCAACACACAAAGTGTTTCAGTTTGCCTGGAAAAGCTATTTTCACAAATGAAATAATTTATAGGAGCATAAATAAGTACCTGATCCCGAGGGAGTGACTTGAATCACAGTTATAGCACATCTATATCAAACTTTGAAGACTCCATACAGAGGGACTCTGTAAACAGGCATGTGTATTTTCTGAACCTTGGAATATATATTTTTGATCAGAGTTGTATCTTTTTTTCATTTTGTGTTCCAATGCTCCTCTGAGGCTACTCATGTAACATACTGGCTTGAAGTGGTACATCTGTCCCTTCATTATGCTCTGCTCAGGTCTTTAAATACCTGGAGCAAACCCCAGACTCCAGATTTACCTGCTATTTTAATATAGCTGAACTATCTCTTCTCTACTTGGCAGTCAGTGTTATTGCACAGGCTGTATAGTTGATCATCATAAATTTTTCTTTGTGCCCAATAAATGCGCTCTTTCAATAGGTTAATGCTAGTATCATGCAATTATTTCAAACAGGTGGGCACTCTCACACTTGCCATTAGCCAGTCCACAACACACAAATGTATCAATCAAGTCAAAGATGCACTTCTGACTTGTGCTAATCAATGTATCTGTTCTCCAAGGGTCTTTACAGTGTAATGAGCAGGAAATACATATACACCACTGCTAAGTTTCTCTCTCTTCAGGGAGCAACTGAGTGCACTTACAGAAGAGGTGATGTACTGATTCACAGTAAAGTGAAATGACATCTCCAGATAAAATTTTAATCTTATGTATGTAAATTTTTGAGGAAGACTGATGGGCAAGCTTGCAAAGTTTGCAGAATTATAGCACTTAATATACAGCTACGGAGCTGCTGTGCAATTGTACCTTTTATTGTGAGTTTTCCAAAGTTAACTAGAACTCAACCTGCTTGTAGACCTGCCCCGCCCAGGAAGCCAAATGATGCCACAGGAAGTGTTTTTTATGAGGAATTAGTAGTTTCTGTTCCTATTAAGCTGGAGCCAAACACATTCCTCAGTGTGTTCTTGGGCTTTTTGCTTTTGGAGGTGATATTCTTAAATTCCGTATCAGTGGCTGATCTTTAATTTACCACACGTCACCTTCAGTCTTGGAGTTGCAGCTCTTCTATTAACAGTGTCAAGCAACAGTCGTGCATTTTCTGTCAGTCCAACATTATTTACAAAAATTATCAAATCAGTTCTCTGCACATAGTCATGAAATCAAATCTTGCCAAAGACTGGCAGTGTAAATGTATTGCATTCGAATTTACAGTTAAGATTTAAGAAATCTTTTTCACATGAGATTTGTTAAGCCACTCTCCACTTGATCTTTCATTAAATATTCAGAGAGTAATACTTCTTATCTCCAGTCAGTGGTGTCATTTGCCACCTTCAGTAAAGTTTGGTGTGCTGTCTCTGTTAAGGCGACCGATAAGGTGGCAGATATAGGGTTTTAATAAGCTTAGGATTCTGGGTCAGTGCAAACCAGTGTTGACCCCAGGGAAAGTCATGAAACGTATCTGAGGTTACCTAAGGTTTAGGTAGCACAGTGTTTGTGTGGCAAGGTCTTGGTAGTGGGGGGACTACAGGGGTGACTTCTCTGAGAAGCTGCTAGAAGCTTCCCCGATGTCCGATAGAGCAAATGCCAGACAGCTCCAAGACAGACAAAGCACTGGCCAAGGCTGAGCGCATCAGTGACGGTGGTAGCATCTCTGGGATAACATAGTTAAGAAAGGGAAAAAAAACAACCTGTGCAACTGCAGCCAGAGAGAGGAGTGAGAATATGTGAGAGAAATAACTCTCACTCATTCTCTTCACCAAGAGAAACTTCACACCAAAGTCAGTGAAGCAGGAGAGGGAGCAGAGATTCCCCTGCAGCCCCTGGTGAAGACCATGGTGAGGCCGGCTGTCCCCTTGCAGTCCATGGAGCTCCATGGTGGAGCAGATCTCCACCTGCAGCCCGTGGACCAGACCCCATGCCAGAGCAGGGGGATGCCCAAAGGAGGCTGTGACCCTGTGGGAGGCCTGCACAGGAGCAGGACCTGTGGCCCCATGGAGAGAGGAGCTCAGACTTGAGCAGATTTGCTGGCAGGACTTGTGACCCCGTGGGGGACCCATGTTGGAGCAGTCTGTTCCTGAAGGACCGCACCTCGTGGAAGGGACCCAGGCTGGAGCAGTTCATGAACAACTGCAGCCTGTGGGAAGGACTCATGTTGGAGAAGTTTGTGGAAGACTGTCTCCCATGGGAGGGACACCACGTAGGAGCAGGGGAAGAGTGTGCGAGTCCTCCCCCTGAGGAGGAAGGAGCAGCAGATACGATATGTGATGAACTGACCACAACCCCCATTCCCCGTCCCCCTGCACCGCTCAGGGGGCGGAGGGAGAGAAAATCAGGTGTGAAGTTGAGCCCGGCAAGAAGGGAGCGGTGGGCAGAAGGTGTTTTAAGATTTAGTTTTTATTTCTCATTATTATACTCTGATTTGATTGGTAATAAATGAAACTAATTCCCCCAAGTTGAGTCTATTTTGCCAGTGACAGTAATTGGTGAGAGATCTCTCCCTGTCCTTATCTCGACCCACAAGCCTTTCATCATATTTTTTCTCCCCTGTCCAGCTGAGGAGGGGAGTGATAGAATGGCTTTGGTGGGCACCTGGCATCCAGCCAGGGTCAACCCACCACACACAGCAAAAATTATGTAGAGCAAAAAAAATCCTCTAAAAACTTTTGTTTACAGTGAACCAGTTTACCTGAAGTAGGTGACAAAAAGCATACTGTAATCAATCCCTACAGTTTTTACTGTATTCTCATAGTTATATTCCTCTCATAACAACAGGATGGGGATTCAATAACCCTCTTTTTTATCTGGATCTCAAAGTGCATACACCAAATATATGTTTGGCTCACACACATCTCTGAATCAAAGATAACTGAACCAGGCATTTTTATAAAATCTTTTGATACCTGAACACTTACACAAGCTTTATATGAAAATATAACTGGAGACTGTCACCAGCTGACCCATTTCTCATTGCCTACTTTATTCAGGGGGCAAAACTCCTTCTGAGAGGCACAAAAGGAACCTAGGAATTCTTAATCTCAAAATTCAATGTGTAATCCACTGGCACAGCGTGTGTCATATATTTTAATGGCCAGTGTACATAGATATAAGTGTACAACTGCAAGCAGCTAATGGGTTTACTCTTTTAATGGAGGAAGTCTTGACTGCTAATCTGAAGGCCCTTGGTTCAAACCCTACTGATGACCCAACTTAAATTGTTGTTTTATTAAGTAAAGACTTAAATATGATTTATATAATTTAAGCTATTTAATCTTCCATTATAGAATGATTAAGATTCATCCATCTGTTCTATAATCAAAGATGTTAATAAAGTTATGAAGCTAATAGTATAACAAGTGTTTTTGCTAATCCCAAATTGTTGGGATAGTTCTCATCTGGGAGCAGTGAGGGACACAGCAGGAGGAACAGTCCGTCTCTATTAGGAGTGATTAGTATAACTTTAAGCTATAATTACTTGGATACATTCACACAGGAGACTGCTACCCAGCCATTAAGTATCCTTAAGAGGATGATCTTTTGTACCAAAAGGTCCAGCAGTTTTTCTGACAGTTGAGAAGTTTATCTCCACCAAGTGTCTGAAGGGTGACTCATGCATACAAAGTGCTTCAGATGGACAGCAGCTTTTTTTTTAAGTGGCTGACCAAAAAAAAAAAGAAAAAAAATCATCTTTCTAAGCTTGTTCCTTTTAGGAGATACCCAGCAGTTATGCAGCATGAGTGTTTTTCTAAACTGAAGGCACCTTGTGCACCCTACTATCTCCATAGCTGCCCTGGAGAATCAAGAACTTCTCTAGCTATTGTCACTTTTTCAAATGAGCTAGAAAGAAACCAGTGGAAAACACATGAAATCTCAGGGGAATGTCTTCTACCCTAGAGTCTGAAAACCACAGTATGCCATTCTTAAGTGCCTGCCAGGAACAGCTCCGGGCAGTACGGCTCTGGCAGCTCATGGGTATCTATCAATAAAAGCAGCAAAACAGCAACACTTCATCCTTCCTAATGGCAATGCATTTTCCTTCCCTGAGTTCTGGTGTAGTCTCTTCCTCAACCATTTCATGCTTGCAAATAGTTTGCCTAACATTCAGGAAAAGTACACTGAGGTCTAGAAGTCAGAAAGCCCTCTTTTCTCTGCAAAGATATGCAAATAGAGGGTCCAAAAGGTAAAACTGGTATCTCAAGAACTGCATTTGTGAGACTGCGAGTCTGCAGAAAGTTAATACCACGGTGTGCAGATGGAAGAGTTTTGACAACCTTATCTGGATACAGAGTTTAATGGTCAGTTTTGATTACTGATAGGAGCTGAAGATGCACCCAAGGAAAAGGTGCTAGTGCAATTTAGCCAAACTGTTAAATGAAGAAAAGATCACTGGTAAGGGATTTGAAGCCGGGTCTCTGATACCACAAATGATTATGTAATTGTAACTGATCCACTGTAAAATTAGGCATGTTCCCCATACTCTGCTTCCCTTTGGGTGGAATGTTATTTAAAATTCAGATGTCTGGTGAATTGGATGGACCTTCTTCTAATCTTCCACTTAAATTTTAGATTGGCCTGAAATTGGTCTTTTTGTATTTGCCATCAATTTTTAAATGGAATCTTGTTTCTCTCTGTTTTTATTTCTTTGCTATATGCAAAGCCAGTATCATATATCCTCCTCAGCTTTATTATTACTAGGCTAAACAAGCCTTGCACACCTGGAGCATACCTATGTTCTGAAATACAACAATGTGCAGAAATCTAGAAGGAGCCCTGAAAGTTTACACCTTTACCGTTGGTGGCTTGGAGTTTGTACATGCTGGCTGATTAAAGGATGACTTTCACTTCATCTGATGTTTCTGATGAAATTCCAGATTACAGCCAGAGATCTTTTTAATGTTGCATTTAGTTTTGTTAAACTTCAAACTTTTTTCCCCTAAGTTCTGCCTACATAATATTCCAGACCTGCTCCAAACCATCAGTGCCTTCCAAATTTGCATCAGCTGCAGAGTTCATTAACACATCTGTTTTGTGTCAAGGTAATCATGAAAACATTTTTTCAACCCTTTAGATTTGATCAGCCTTTGAACCAATAACATTCCTGTTCAGCTCAGCTAAATATCTACTGCTTAGCCAGTTTCTTGCTTATCTTATTCTTTTGACAATGCTCTGTTAACTAACATTTACATGAGACACTTTACCAAAACCTTAATCGAACTGCTAGTTCAATACGTTTTACTCACTCTCCCACATTCAACTTTTCAGGATTTTTACCTTCAGGGTTCTCAATTTTTCTTAGGACTGCATTCTACTTCTTGTGCATTAGCAGCTGGAACTGGAGGAGAGTGAAAGGACAACAAAAGCATGTTCATCTGAAGAAAAAGGAGAAGAAAAATGAAGGAAACATCTATCAATTCTTCAAAATTCTGAAAGTTTTTAGAACTTAACTCAAATATGAATGCTCAAAGTAGAACTGTAGAAATAAGGAATATGGATAACAATAAAGATAAGAACTGAAGACATGTAAATATAAATACTAAATATAGAGTCACCTAGAAACTTCTCCAGTGTCTTTCCAAGCTTGCTGCCCTCTGGCAGCTTAAAGAATCTGTTCACGTCCTCATAGTCTTTATGCAGTTTCAACTTTTTATTCAATTTTCCTGAGAAAGAACTGAACAGAAAGTGATCCAGGACTACAGTTAGTTTTGACATCTTATTTACTCAATAGTGAGATAACTTTCAAAGATAAAATGTCTATTTTAGTTTTCCTTCTGAATAGTAAGATTTGTGGGGGGTTTTTTCCTACTTACCTCCTTTTCCTGTTTGCAAGCTGCATCCATTACTGCCACAAGAAGGTTTATCTCATGAGCAAGGAATCAACACTCATGTCTTTACCTACAAAGGAAAATAAAGGGGAATTTTTTTCTATCCTTTTCCACCAATGGTGGAATCAGCAAATGGACCTTACTTTATTTGAACACAAAATCAAATATATTTAGAATTCTATAGTTATGTTAGTTTACATTTTACATCACTTACTCTAGTAACCTTTTTTTTATATTTGAAAAGCATCTCTAAGTTGCAAGGTTCCTGATACAACTGTTAAAATGAAGCCTCTCTATTTGTAAGCAAGTAAAACCAGATCATTGCAGTGTAAGCAAAATGTCAGCCACTTTCTCCTGCCTCACAATAAATAGCAAGTGCTCAGATCTGCATATGCATCAAAGAAACAAATATGCATGGATTGAAGTGAATGCAATATAAAGAGTAAAATGACATATAGTTCAGATTAAACAAAGATGCCACTGTGGTACAGTGTTGTCTCTACTACATTGCTATAGAAAGAAAAACACTTCTTTAAAAAGGAAAAGGTGCTATATGCCAGAAAACAGCAAAGCCTTCCTACTCCTCCTTTGCAAGCAGGTGGTTATGTCTACCACTAGGTCTGTACACAAGATCTGCCCTAAATTGTCTCTGTAGTTAGATGTTGTTGTTTCAGCAAAACTAAGATTTGTAACACGCTACATCAGGTCCAACTGAATCACTTTATCTCCTAGTAGAAATAGGCTGATATGGGAGTGTACCCTGCATTCTGGATCGCTATTACTAAAGCTTTCCTAATGCATTTTCTATTTGCCTGACTGTAAAAATCATGAAATGTCAAGTGTTCTCTGGATCTCTGTGCACTGAGTCACAGTCTGGATTAGAGCCTTAATCCGGAAGAAGGTAAATAGTCTCATCGCTACTCTGTTTAGACACCGTGAGACAGAGGCATTTTGTTTCAGCCCTCCCATAAAACATGAAAATAAATGGAGCAGTTTATTCCACAAGGGTCCTTGAATCCCCAGAACTTTCTGCATGATCCCTGGGTAGGCATCACACCTACTCCCTGCCATGATGTTCTAGAAGTTGTTGTGTCCTTTAGCCCTAAAGATTTGGGCTGAGCTGGAGCAGTTAAGGCTCACAGTCCTTTTCAGGGTTTGTGAGTCAGCCAAGGTGGCAGCTTAATACTTGCCCTAAAAAGCCAACAGGTCAGCTACAGTGCCTATATATTGACAAATCGGAGTACTGTGGCCTCCTAAAGACCAAATCACACTCTTAACAGTGATCAGGAATATTTGATTAGTTGTAAACTTGAGGTTCACAAGGAATGGTAGATATTGGTAGTATTAAACCTACTTTCATTTCTTCATTTCATCTTTCAGCAGAAAGACCTCCCATTGCAGTGCATTACAATATAGGAAATATAAATAATTCCTCTATCAACACAGCTGCATAAATATGTCAGAGCCACTCTGAACAGGAAAAATTGCTAGTCAGCTCACATTACAAAAACTAAATATTTGACCAAAACACTGAACACTTTGCAGAGTTTTCACTTTATTTCACAAAAGAGATTAAGTGGATTCAAGGTGGGCTTGCAGACAGGTTATTGTAAATTGGACCAGAAATCATCAGCCACCTACAGTCTGAATTTGACCCCATTATATTAAACAAAGAGCCCTGAGAAATAATTGAGCTGGGAGCTGCACAACAGCCTAAACCCCTGCTGGCTGACAGTGTCCAGCAGAGAACAAATGAACCCACTACTAATGGTAGTCAACAGCTTCTTCAGAGGACTGAACTTATCAACCTCTAAAGAAAAAACAATATTTTGCCTGGTCCTTAAACAACCAACATGATGTAGAAAACCAGCCAAATTCTCAGCTACTGCAGATTGTTACAGCTCTTCTGAAATCAAAAGATCAATGAGGATTTAGATCAAAATCTTGTCAACTTCTTGCCAAATTGAGCATGTGAAGAGAGTAGCAAACAAGCTCCAGCATTATTCAACGCATAGGACCCTGCTTACTCATGGAAGCATTATAGATTACATGATCACTTGGCAGTCTGGGTGCAAAGAAGGAGTCCCCAGAAGCACTGATGCACAATTATCATATGTTATCTTGCACACGGGTTGACTGAACAGGTGTGCTCCTCCCCAGGTAAACATGGTAAGTCTCTAATGTGCCAATAGCTCATCGGAAAACACTGTCACAGGCTCTGAGTTCAGTTCTTCTCCAGTGATGGCAGCTCTCTGAGTGATGGAGGCAGGATCAGTCTTCTTCACTTTTGCATTTTTAACATAGTGGAGCATTAAGTAGCTCCTGGTCTAGAATAAATTGTGTGGATCCAGTGCTATGTGCTTTGCAGGCATAATAAGGCGTACTGTGAATCTACAAACATGAAAGTGTTGATGGCTTTCTGGCAGTGGTCGCTGCTATCAGCTATGACTGGATACATTCATGCTGCAAGTTAATGGAATACAAACAAGCTTCCTACCTAAATTAGTCGGGATACAAAGCCCAGCTGCCATGCAGAAAAGAGAGAATTGAATAAACCGTGCCCCACTTAAACTCCCCAGTACACAGTGATTGCTCTCTGAAAAATGCTTCCATTCTTTTGCAGAAGTCAAAAGAGCAGGTAACTAAGCCAGAACCTGGAGGTGCTGCCCCGTGCCAGGCCTGATGCTGCCACTCCCATGGTGCTTGGGCAGCTGCCCCTGGGGCAGGATGGATAGGGAGCCTGTGCAGCACTGCTCCCTGCTGAGCTGCTGGCTTGGGAGGGGAGAAAACCCCTCTGCCTAGTCAGATGCCATGGAGGGAAGAAGGTCCCCCGTTCCCACCCAGAGCAGTTTCAAGCTTCACTCATTCCTCCACAGGGCCTTGAGCTGTGGGGCTTGTTTCAGCAGGGTTTATACTGGGGAAGTGGGTGGCCAGCACAGAAATCTTAGCTAATCTGTGAAAGGAGTTGTACATGCTGGGAGAGTCCTGCATTTTGGTAGAAACTCTTTTTGTATTTCAAGTTTAACGGTGAACATTTTTCCCTTGACAAATTGATCAGTTAAGGTCTTCTCAGGTTCTTCAAAATGCCCTTCTGAGTACAGGAACTTGCGGAGTAGCTCTGAATTTCAGCACCATCTGACACAGAGACAGTATATTATCTGCAGCACGCATGTAGGGTACACCAATAATTCTGGTACCACATAGTGGGTCAGTCTGATTAGGACTCTTTTGCCATACACTGTGTTTTGTCTTTTTTCTGCAACTGATCAGGGAATCTCAGAATTAATTAAATCTCTTGATGTACTTAGACAGCTTGTGGAATAAGTGGTAAGATATTAGAGACACTGAACTTGTTCATTTGATTTTATCTCTGCAACCTGAGCTCCAATTTAATGCTGTATCTTCTACCCTCTTGAAGATTAATTACTGCACCAGTTAGCAAGTCATCTCACCTTCTTTCATTTGTGAAGAGTGTAAGTCAGTAGAAATGTAACTGGGGTATTACTCTGGCTTTGTACATGACCGGTGAAAATTCAGTTAAAGATTTAACAGTTAAATATATTTAGCACTACAACGCTCTTTTCTTAAAACCAACTCAAGCATGGTCATGTTACAGGTGAAGGAATACGACTAACATTTAAATTCTGCTTCCAGTTGCCTCAGTATAGATACACACATCTCAGTATAGACAAAGACACCCTCACCCCCAACTCCCATTACCAGAGGAGTTTTCTGGATTTCACTCGTGTTAGGCAACAGATACTAACTCTTCAGATTTTTTATTTTTAATTTTATCATATCAAGGCACTATAGGAATGACAGCCTTAATGTTGGCAGCAGCATCGCAGAACTGATTTTGCAATTATAGCACACGAGTCTCTCCTGGCTCTGCAGTGGTCTGGCGACACGATGGAAGCTGCATGAGCAGCTCTGAGCTACAGGTTACCAATGCATCCTGTTGGCAGACACTTCTGCTCTGGACCCTTCATCTGTCTAAATAAGACGAGGTACACAGAGAACTTAATGAGACTCCATGTTCTGGTAGCTCTGCCACGAGAAGGCTCCAGCGCAAGGTGACCAGCCAATGGCAGGTTCACTCTTGTGCCAGAAATACAATTCTGGCAGTGAAAGCAAGCACAACAACTTGAAAACATAATGAAGTAGAAATCAGAAAAGCAAAGTGGTATAGACATGCTCTTCAGCCCAAGAATAACATGTTCAAGAGGCTTTAGCTTGCTGGAAAGTTACTTCTTTGAAAAGTTAACAGCTGGAAGAATATTATTTTAATTTCTCAGATGCTCAGCAAAGCATATTTTCCTGTCACAAATGAAATCGATTAATTCCCATCCATTTTCTGAAGTCCATAAGAGGTGCAAATCTACCCTTAAACACAGTTGAGGTTTAAGACAGTCTTGGCTAATGTATTTAAGTCCAGCAAACTCAAGCATTAGCCACATACAGATAGGTTCAGAAAGATGTTATGCACTAGCCCAGGCAAACCTAACTTTGCATCACAGCTTCCTCAGTGGCCCTTTCCTTGCTCCCAAGAGTGTAGGCTAGCTTTGTAGTACAACCATTCCTTGTAATCTTGATGATTATCACAACGATACATAATACAAAAAAAACTCCTCCAAAACTGTGCTTCCTTATGTGCTGAAACCTGCCCCAGCCCTGGTGGGCACTAGTTTTGCCAATGAAACACTTAGGTGTCCCTACAATCGCTGTAGTTTGTAGCATTACTGTTAATATTGTCACTGCTTCTTGCAGCGCCCACTGACTTTGTTGTCCTGCATAATGGCATCAACACTCCCATCCTTGGTATCTGAAATACAGTACTTACACAGTCTTTTCACAACACAGACACCAGCGATTCTTCCCTAGAAGTCCTTGTCCCAGGAAAGCCAAAGGTGACTTCTTGATCTATGCCCTTAGGGTTAATGGATTTTCCAAGGGCTTTTTTTTTCCTCCAGGATCCAATCTCTACATTGCTTCTCCATATAGCTCCTGAAGGACTGCTTACAGCACCATCAAGAACCTATAGCAGTTACCTCCAGGAATATTCTGAAGACCAGTATTTATTTTCTTGAGTTTCTTTTAGGTTCCTTCAGTTATACACCCTAGAAATGCATCCAAGCACAAGCATTGCTGTCTGCTTTAGCAGGGCACCGGGTTGCCTGTTACAGACAATGTGCAACAAGTCTTGCATTAATTCAGACGTCCATTCCTTATCTTGACATCTGAAAATGGCACCTTCTGGCAGCTTCCCCTTTGGTATTGTCTTTCTTTTAAGGATGATGTATAGTTGCAATTTTGCTTTATCTGATAAGACCACCAGCAAAGTGGCAATCCTGTTTTTTCATTGGCAGTATTTTTGATAAGTGATTTGGGCTTTTTTATTGTACGGTAATATGATGTCTGAAAAACCCAATGCGTGTCTGAAAAAGAGAGGGATGTTTGATTTGTGTTGCCTGTGTGCATTAGTAAATATTTGTGAATTTTATGTATTGTTGCATAGTGTTGAAATTCTACTATTTTTTCATATTGCTAAAACATTTTATCCCAGTATTGTTTTACATCTAACATCTTGAGCCCGAGTATTACATCATTTATACATGTCGAAAATGTTGGGTTTGACTTTCAGTGCAGCAAGATCTGGGCTGTGAAGAAATTATTAATTGTGATGTGAACCCTGAAAGAAGGCACTTCTAAAACTATAAAGAAATTTTTGTTAGAAATTTCCTAATCTGAATAATCCATTCTGAATTTGACTATTAGTAAATCATATTTTTCTTCTTTTTATAAAACCTATAGAAAGATACAGTCATGAATCTACTAAGAAGTCTTCATATGTCTCACACGATGATGCAAAAGGTTTCCAAAGCATCTTCAAAAGTTAAGAATCCAATGGTAATCAAGATGTTTTAAAGACTAGGGAGAAAATTATATATATATATGTTATATAATATAAACTATATTATATATAAGCTGGGAGTAAGTAAGCAGTAGAAAGAGTTCTTTTTGTGCTCAGCTTTGAAGGAACCATGGCCCAGAGGAGCTGCTTTGGCTGCTTTTGTTTGTCATCTTGAAGAGGAGGAGCAGAAGAGCAGCAGTTCTCAGAGCTTCCCCTCCCCGGGGTAAGTGGTGGAGGCTAATCAGGCAACATTGCTAGTGAACGGCTGTACCGGAGTAGCTAAGGAGGATGCCTGTCATTGCTTACCATCCTAATAATGCACCTTCTTATTTTGTGTTTCTGAGCATCTGCCCATTACTGTAAATCTATACTTTCAAATGAAGAAGAAATCCTATAACATAAAATCTCATCTAATGATGAAACTGATAAAGCATTTGATTTTCCCAGTGCTGACATTCTTAAAACTGGGGTACAAGTCTTCTCCCTCATATCCAGCATCCTGGTGTATTCCTTCTCAGTTCTAAGAGATGAGGAGACTAACAGGTCTTCCCCCTTGAATGATATAGCCCAGTTTAGGAGCTGGAAACACAGGGATCTGCATGGAAGCCCTGTCTTCTGGTGACCAACATGGCTCATGAATGCTTTCTGGTGTGAACAAAGTAGTGGGGAAAGTGCAGGAGTCTGTAGCTTGTTGGCATTACAGGAGTTTGTAGCTCTTAGTCTTGCTCCGTGTGAGGGTCACTCAGCTGCCTTGCTTTCCAGAGACAGCTATTCTGTGCTATCACACAAAAAGCGATGTTAAACACATGCAGTAGAAGAGCCGGGTTGTACTGTGCTCTGTGAAGCTCTGTGGGCACAACAATGCTTCTCGCAATAAACAGCCTTGCTGGACACACCTGAAGTGGCTTATGTGAGCAGGGTGCATAGCAGCAGATGAGTTAATTAGATATGTCTGTCTGCACACATGCCTGCCAACACATGGTGGGAGAGACACTGCTCTGGCCTGTGGCACAGGGACACAGGTGATTTGGAGCAGATCCACAGATGAGTCCCTGCAGTGCTGAAGCACCTCCTGGCTGCCTTGGGATCTGCACCAGGACACCACGGGCTTTCACTGGTGACAACCCACCATATCTTCGCTTCTCCCACCTTCTTCTTCATATCCTTTCGCTGCTGTAAATGCAGGGTAGCTTCAGGTACCTTGCTTATTAGTAGAAGAAGATGAGAAAATGGAAGAGTGCCAACAAAAATACAGGCAGCTGACAGCCTTACCCAGCCCGTTGTCTCTTGTTAGTCTGTCTGGTTGTTAGTCTGTCTGGCCCTGTTGCTGACAGAAACAAAGCAAATGCAGTTTTAATGCTTAGGGTATGCCAAAAAAGTCACCATGGAAGTGTTACAAAAAGGTTTTTCCTTGTCAGTGGATCAGAGAGGACCTTTGGATTTTAAATCCCTAAAGGTTTGGAAATTATCTTTCTGAATTTATATGTAATGGTAAATGTTGATCTACAACACTAAGTTTAAGCTTTTGATAAAATAAGATTTTACCTGCCATCATCTCATGTTGTTATGCCACGTGATCTCCTTCTGATCTGCAGTGACCTCCTTGACCTGAGGCAGAGAAGGTGGTTTTAATTCTTCCTTTTCCTAAAGGAAAAAAAAAGAAAACCACAACCCCCCACAGTCCAGAACTACACCCTTGCCCCTCCCCAGCCTAACAGCTCCTTTGCTTCTTGCTTTGGTGCAAGGCTGACTGATGATACTTTCCTCCCAAGGCTAAAAGGATTGCTACAGTTTCATCCAAGGGTCTCATCTGGTCTTTCTCATATCAATGCAAAGAGAGAAACACTAGTTACAGGTGCCAAAGTAGAAATCTGTGTTTGGTCACCATATTAAGTTTTCCATGTTTCTTTGTCCACAGCTTCATCCTTCAGGCCCATTGCTCCCCAGGGACTTTTCAGAGCTTACCTCTCTGAGATTGTTCCACCAGATGTCTTCTTACAGTGTCTTTCACTGGAATTTATGACCCAAAAAACACTACTTACATTCTTGACTTTTTTTTTTTTTTTGACCGGTAGGAGTGACTCTGCCAGAAAAATAATATTGATAAATTTTTTTTTTATCTTCCTGGCTTTTCATTCCAGTAAAGAATTGAAAAACTGAAATGTCTGAATTTTCCACAGAACAGAAATTCTGGCTCCCCACTGACACTCTAAATGAGATTGAGACTCATCTTCCTGTCAGCAAAGTGTCTTCTGATTTTTCTGTTTAAATGTATCATTTTGTGTCACTTACAAGCT
Organism: Phaethon aethereus; assembly: GCF_964289735.1. Classification (NCBI taxonomy): domain Eukaryota; kingdom Metazoa; phylum Chordata; class Aves; order Phaethontiformes; family Phaethontidae; genus Phaethon; species Phaethon aethereus. The sequence continues at coordinate 24,906,667 of NC_138580.1, forward strand.
GATAATCATCAGCAGGTATCTGCACTAGGCATGAGCACACCTGCCTTTTTGGGAAGTTTGTATCTTGGTATGGATCCAAACTTTGCACCTGAGGCCCACGGCTAGTGGACATGAGCAGGTTTTGGAAAATAAAGCTGTGCCATGATGATGGACTTCAAATTAGTTTATGCTGGAAATTGTAGCAGCGATGACTTCAACTCATTTAGAGACATGAGGTTCTCAAGTGCAGACAAAAGCCAATGCTGGAGGAAGCTATCCAGCCCTACTAGCTGGAGCTGAGCAAGGGCAGGGTGCTTGCTGGGGTCCCAGCCCTGGAGCTGAAGTCATTGGGAAAGCTGATTTTACTAACGGTGTTACACCCCTGCCAGCCTACATGTCTTGACACAGAGGTGAGGTGGTAGCCAAGCTGCCTACTATGGTAAAACCAGAGGCCAGCAGATCCTAGATGCTGCAAAAGCTGCAAATAGCAGATGACAAGAGCTGGGCGGGAGCCCTGTCCCACCCCAGCAGACACACAAGGCAGCACTCTGAAAAGCTGGAACCACTCTACAGGATACACCCTGTAAATGGCAGGTCTGCCCAGTCCTTCAGGCAATAAGCCCATTTCCCCACGTTTCAGGCTCAAATTCATCCATACATGGGAGAAAGCACTTCCCAGTTGCGGCAGAGGCTTTGCCATCAGGACTGTGGTAGCACTTGTAGGGGAGCACTGGACCAGCATAGGAGAAGGGCTCCAGGATTCCACCTTACAATGGCAATACTGTACGTATGTGATATGTCTTTAGGTGATTATGGCTGAGAACCGTTTGTATTTTAATAAGGGAACGGCTACACAAGTTGCCACAATGGGAATTTTGCCCGAAGTTGGAGCGACTAAAGGTCCTCAGAGCGTATCACGTGCTTTGCCCCACTGACAAAGCTCAGGGGAATTAAACCGCCGGGCGCAGTTAACAGGTACAGTTGTGAAGGCTCTCAGGCGCCTTTTTTCCGGCAAACAAATATGCCCCCCTCCCCCACTTAGGCAATGCAGCGCATGGTTGTTTTTATTATGGTTCTGTCACTTCACACAGTCCAGTTTTATTTCAATAATAAAAATATAGAAATATAATTAGCATCTTTGTTTTAAGGCAGTGAGTTTTTAAATTACCACATGTGACAACTGCTACGGCAGTGAAATCGTTAAAATCATGTAAATGCTTAAACCATGTAGGCCTGGGAGATTATAGTTTCATTAGAGAAAAGGCTATAAAGTTAGACCTAGGTAATTACCTTTCCCATTAATGCTCAAAAATTCTTTGCTCCACTGAGAAGTGATTGTGGTGCATCATGCCTTCTGTGCTTTTACATTCAAACTGCAGGAGCCTTTATTTCATCAGCGCAAACTGCAAGGAAACAGCAGCAGCCTTCCAGGTGTACTTTGCAAATTGGGGTTTAAATGTGGAACACATCAAATTAAAATTCAATATTAATTATTTTGTCTTGCTAGGAGCCTGAGTAGTTTAAAGCAGCAAGGGTAATTGTCTAACTCATTGTATGTGTCTACAGCAAACTTAATCATTATGTCAGCTTCCTAATAAAAGGTTATTATAGAAACAAAGATCCCAATTTTACATATGGTAGGCAAGGGAGAATTCGAAGAGCTAGTCTCCAAGGTAGACTTGAGGTTCTTGACAAATGATGCCCATGCTGTGATCAGATACTTAACAAGAAATCTCGTTATTAACTAGGCCTGTACAGATAATTAGCACTTGAGCTTCAAATTTTAAATCTGGCTTGAGATGTATAATTTATCAAAAGCCCTAGCTCGCTGTCAAAGTCCTATAATAAGGCAGTGCTATTGATGAATTGAGATTAAGAGCAGATTGAAGACAAAATTAGGCCACTAGTTAGTTTGAAAGGTCTGATTTCAATATTTGCAGTGCTAATTTGGTATTATTTTGGTAAATGGATGTGGTCCCCAAGTGCTGCATAGTATAGAAGAATAAACTGTATGTCATTATTCTAACAAAAAAAAGTATTGTTTACTGTATGCTGAATTTTGCAGCACTAGCAGTCTGGTTAATAAGCTTCTTTACAGGATAAGTGTACCTGGTTTTATTGCATTAATTTATTATAACACATAGAGAACACCGGGCTTTTATTCAGGGTTAGAAAATGTAGCTTCTTTACATTAAAAATTATATTACATTAGACTAATGATGATCGAGTATGCCAATCCCTAATGTAGCTGTTTCATTTACATCTTTGAATTGTCTTTCAAGCATTCTTTACACTGGAATGCAGATAAGTACCCTTTTGTATATTCAAGCTACATAGAGGGAGTGATCTTTTTTTAATGATCGCTGGTACCATTTCATTGCAAGTGGTTCCAAAAAAAAAAAAAAGAAAGAGGGACCGTATGCAATCTATCTACAGTAAACTGCAGCTGCAAATGTGTTAGATACACATTCATGACCCTTAGTATGCTAAATCTTTTTGATACATGTAATAAAGTGATATTTAGAGCAATATCTGATTTCCAGAATTATGTTAGGTAAAATGTAAGGGTGGGACAAATTGTGTTTTTCAGGGTTTAGTTCTTAACCCAAGCACACAGATCGTACCAGAAAGACACTATGCTTTACCATATATCCTGTCACATATGTATCAAACGCAACCGCGTAGAATTGTTTATATCTTATATATCACATCAATATCCTCCAGCAAAATAATAATGTCAGTCACTGCCTGTTTCCAGGAAACTTTGCGCTGACAATCCCTTGTAACCCGTTACTGGCAGCAGCTCCTTTCCTCGCAGTTTCCAGCTGTCCAGCGGGGTATGCCAAGTCACAGCAGGACCTGAGGAGTGTTTGTATTCAACTGTGGCAGCGAGCTTTATAGAGATTTGCCTTGTATATTGTGCACTTGCAGACAAGCAGGATTTCCAGAACCCAGCGGGGGCTCCCCGGTGTTTATGCTGAGGTGGTTAGCTAGTTGGCAAATTGCTTTGGGCCAGAAACGTGTGACAGAGGAAAATGTATTGCATTAGCTTTTCTATCAATAACATCTTAACGCTGACTTATAGCACAATTGCTTTCATGCTGATCTGGCCCCCTAATTTTAATTTTAGGATTGATTGAATTTTGCCCAGGCATCTTTGACGATACCGGAAAGAAAAGCTTCTCCTTCCTTAGAAATAACATGCTATTAAAAATACAAGCAACAAAATATAAACAACTTCAACCACTCTAATAAACCATTGACTAACATATATTTACACTGATTTGGAAAAAAAATGATCTTTTTTATATGTATAGCAACCATTTTAAGAAGACTTAAAATAATTTATTCTTTTAGCTGTTACTCTGCTGTACGTAGCATCTTGCAGGACCACTGGAGTCTTGCAGGATTTTTAGCAGATTTGTAAAAGATCCAAAAAAGGAGGGTACTGCAATTCTCAGCAGACAGAAACGCCAGTTTACGCTTTTGTGCAGGTTTTCATTCAGTCACTTCCAAGTGTTACTCACCTATTATGGACTGATTCTGATCTTGTTTATGCTGAATGTACGTCTGCTGTGCATTCGTGCAATTTGAGATCGGGAGACACTCCTGGTTAAATTAAGACTTACATCAGTGTAAGAGGTAAATCTGAGGAGCTTTAGGGTCATCTAAGAGAAAAGAGAAATAAGCTACAGTTTAAGCTTAATATTTAGAACAATAATTTAGGTCATATCTTATCTCTTTAAATGACATTTTTAAGTGTACTCAAAGCTAAAAAGTATTTAGGTATTTCAGAAGCGAGGAGAAAAATTAGTATGCATGTGCCGGACAGAAGCAGGGAGCACATCACAAGGCTCTGTCAATTTAGGACACTTTGGACCTCCTTAGGCAAGACCGCTTTCTAATAAGCTTAGCTACCCAATCGCCCGGCTTTGAAGCCCTTTCACATGAAACACTCCCACAGCTTGCAAGGGGAGCTGCGCACACAGAAGTCAGCAGTAGAATGTACGTTTCAGTATTTGATTATATTTGTACGGCAAATGTAATAACAACGTAACACTTCTCATTAACTCAGGTGGGGAACAATAGCTACTGGCGATCACCGTGCCAAAGAAGAGGCTGGAAACGCTCATGATATAATACTGGGCATCTTACAGCACCTTATTAAGAGCAAAAGGGTTTGGTGCTCAGGTGGCTTGTACAGTAGTTCCTACGTTCCTTTTTCAAGCGGTTTGGTAGCGCTGGCGTAAATGACCACATGCCAACTGCGTGAATAGTAACAGAGAAGAGAAGCAGTTTTGAGGATTCCTATTGATACAATCCCAAAGAGCAACTACTTAGTGCAGTGCAGGAGCACAAACCAGGATTCTGCCAAGACTAATTCCCCCAGCTGGCCCAGACCCACTCAGTGCTGTAGGTAACTACTGTCATCTGCATGCTTTCAGAGAGCCGAGCCATGCAATTCCGGGAGGAGCATTTCCTGCATTTCGAGACCGCGAGAAAAAAGGCAAAGTTGTGCCAACACTCAGTGCGTTCCCCCACGGGCCGTGACAACATTAACTTGGCCTTACTTGTTCAGAACCGGGGCACAAGGGCAGAGGCTCGCTGCTGCACCGCGGGGAGGGCAGGCGCACACCTGGGGAGAGGGGAAAAAAAAAATTTTAAAAAAAGGAACGGTTTTAAAGAGAGACCTGAACGCTCCGGCTGCCTACCTCGGCGCGGCTGGCGGCCGCAGCCCGGCCGCCCCGGCGCCCTTGCGGCCCGGCGCCGACAGGGGGCTCCAGCGCACTGCGGAAGCGGCGGGCGGCGCGGGGCCGAGCCAGGGCCTGGCCGGGGCCCTTGCGTGCGGCGCTTTGCGGCGGGCCTGGTACTTTGTTTACATCGGGCGCCGCTGTCTCGGGTTTTAAAAGGCGCGCGATGCCGGGAGTGCCGGGTTTTGTCTTTTTGCCTGGGAAAAGAGCGAGAAGAGCCACTGGGGCGGGGGGAGGGGGGGGGGGCTGGCTTTGGTCTGAGGCAGGGCCGGGACCCAAACTTCGATAAAATAAAACAGTCCGGGTACAGAACGAGGTAAAATAACGCGCGGCTTCCCGGCAGCGTGTCAAAGCCGTCCTCTTTCAGCTGCCATTAACCAGCTCCTTCCACTAGGCCTAATACTCACCCCGCTTTAGTAGTCGGGCAACAGAAGGCAGAAAAACTCGGTTTGGTGCAGGCCATAGTAAATAATGGTGCCGTCCTATTACATGAAATAGACGTTTGCAATTAGTTATTTTTTTTAAATGTACGCAGAGTTTGAGTTCTTTTTTCCTTTCCTCCCCCCCCCCCCAGTTAAATAGTTCAGGAAAACGACTGTCCGGAAAGCTTCGGGCATTTTCCAACTGGAATACAGCTCTATAGTCTGTGACAATGTAGGGTGGTTGATGAGTTAGTTCTAGAGGCTTCTGAATTTTAATGATGTTGGAGATGATATTGTGTGTCCTTCAGCTTGTTAGAGTGACACTAGCACTCCATAAATCATAATACCTGTGTATTGTAAAATCAATACAAAAGTGCTATCTCAGCGCTAAGCCTTAATAAGTTTTTCAGTGCTCTAACAGCTTAAACTTTGCTGTAACGCCATTGGACCTGTAGGTTAGGATCAGAGCATGCTTAATTTGTTTTGTAATAGAGACTTTTCTTTAATGAAGGACCGATTAGTAAAGCTTTGGTTGCCACTCTGGTGATCAGTTGGCAGAACAGCCTCTGCAATTAAACTCGTGTATCTCTGTCCTGAAGCAAAAAAGCAGGCTTAAACAGTCAATAAATGTTAATCCAGTCAGAACCTGTCTGTGCCTTTGAAGGCTGCCCATGAGGGGTTTTTCAAATCACATTTTTTTCGTCTTGTTTTAAATATGGAGGTCCCCATAGAGCCAGTACGCAGTGTACAACGCCTCCCACTGCTCTGTAATAAGATCTGGCATACTAACAACGTTTCAGTACAGATCTGTCATCTTTAGGTTTGTTTGTCCCTCCCCATCCCCGCATACCTATCTGTATAGTTACTGAGTACGGGAAAAAAGCAATCATCGCATTTTAACGTTTCTTACATATGAGCATAAAAAGGCTGCTTTAAAAATTGTTATGTAAAACATGTTACTAGGGAGGCATATGATTTTTATAATTTACAAATATCTCTCCCAAACTTTTTTCTATTATTTTTTGTTTCTTTGTGGAGTGATACTCAGGGGAGGAAGTTTACATTTATACATAAACTGCAAAGCATACGTGGGAAGTACGGAGCTGCCAAAAAACTGTCCTTAAAGCAAGCAAAAAAAAAGTTGAACCTTATCTAGATTGTTGTTGCTCTCTCTAGGATATGCTTCTCATGAAACGCTGCCAGATATTTATCTAATTCTGTTTTCCATTCTTGTCTGCTTGCTTTCTTTTCCTATGAACAGGATAAAAAAAGCAAGTTGATAACTAAAAGCAGAGAGAGGGTTAGCAGAAAGTTGGCTGATAGAGTTGGGAGGGAAACATGCGTGAAAGGAAGACGCAATTCCCAGTCTTTAAATGCTTTCCATTTGGGGAAACACAGCCTTTGCTATGAACTTCATTTTCGTCTATTTCCCAGACTATTTTCTAGCTATACCTTTAGCTGCATGCATAGCTGTACATAAAGCATTAACATACATGGGAGAGTGCATTAAATTTAGCCTAATCATAACTGGCATCACCTTTATGTTGCTTTGTATAATTTAGCTTTTGCTCTTCATTGGGAGGCCAAAAGCTTCAGATAAAAAGATGAGGAGACTTGTATGAGTCACTGGATAGGAAATGAAAATTTCCTGCTGGAGAGAGCGAGAGGAAAAAGAGGGATATCAGCCTCTTTTTACAAAGGGTCAAATCCATCACAAGCACAGTGCTCTGACTTCCCCGGAGTCACTCTGTAACCTGGGAGGGTTCGAAGGACAGAGACTGAACAAGGGAAACTCATAATGGCCCTCTGGACAACACACCTGGAATGGTGCAATCATACAAGGTTTGAGCCAAGGCAGGCAAGAATCACAGAATCACCGAATCACTAGGTTGGAAAGGACCTTCAAGATCATCAAGTCCAACCATTAATCCAGCACCACCATGTCCCCTAAACCATGTCCTGAAGCGCCACATCCACACGTTTTTTGAACACTTCCAGAGATGGCGACTCCACCACCTCCCTGGGCAGCCTGTTCCAATGCCTGACCACCCTCTCAGTGAAGAAATTTTTCCTAATATCCAATCTAAACCTCCCCTGGCGCAACTTGAGGCCATTTCCTCTCGTCCTATCACTAGTTACTTGGGTGAAGAGACCAACACCCTTGTCGCCACAACCCCCTTTCAGGTAGTTGTAGAGAGCGATAAGGTCTCCTCTCAGCCTCCTCTTCTCCAGACTAAACAACCCCAGTTCCCTCAGCCGCTCCTCATAAGACTTGTGCTCCAGACCCCTCACCAGCTTCGTTGCCCTTCTCTGGACACGCTCCAGCACCTCAACATCCTTCTTGTAGTGAGGGGCCCAAAACTGAACACAGTATTCAAGGTGCGGCCTCACCAGTGCCGAGTACAGGGGCACAATCACTTCCCTACTCGTGCTGGCCACACTATTCCTGATACAGGCCAGGATGCTGTTGGCCTTCTTGGCCACCTGGGCACACTGCCGGCTCATGTTCAGCCGGCTGTCAACCAGCACCCCCAGGTCCCTTTCTGCCGGGCTGCTCTCCAGCCACTGCTCCCCACTCCTGTAGCGTTGCATGGGGTTGTTGTGGCCAAAGTGCAGGACCCTGCACTTGGCCTTATTAAACCTCATACAGTTGGCCTCTGCCCATCGATCCAGCCTGTCCAGATCCCTCTGCAGAGCCCTCCTACCCTCCAGCAGATCAACACTCCCACTCAACTTGGTGTCATCTGCAAACTTACAGAGGGAGCACTCAATTCCCTCATCCAGATCGTCAATAAAGATACTGAATAAGACCGACCCCAGAACCGAGCCCTGGGGAATACCGCTTGTGACCGGCCGCCAGCCGGATTTAACGCCGGTGTGCCAGTAGTGTGATGGGATGTCCTCTGCTACGTCCTGTTGGCTGTCAGAATGGTACAAACCACCAAGCTGGCTTCAGTTTAAAATGTGCCAAGGAAGTAAGGGCTGAGCGTAGCAGCATTACTATTAACCACTTTCATATTACTTATAGACACAAATATTTACATCCTCCATATTTACTGGTTTGAAATTATTAGGTTCTGATGAAGAATATTATAAGACTTTTTAAATACAAATATATACATTTTAAAAACTACTACTTTCCCTTCCAGTTTTTTCAAGCCCTGACCTATGGCGAGACCCATTGCAGGCAGTAACAGAAGTCATGGTGTAACTATCCAGCGTATGTCAGGCTGGGTCACGTTCAGCCTGAGGTACACATTTAATAATAATTGGAAGCTGGGAAGCAATAAGGAATATATTTTGTCATATCATTTGCTGTGTTTCCCTTTTCGTTATATCAGATTCTGTCTAAGGTTTTTATCATTTAATTCAGACTAGTTTATGGTAAAGGTACTTGGCCTCACTTACCTCTTTGCCACCTCTGATTTCAGCCCTCTGTATGTATTTCCTCTAGTAGCCGGCATTATGCAGTCAAGATCCAGCTTGATTTTTGTCTTCTTTCACCCTCCTGTGATCTCAGAAAAGTCACTGGCAGCAGATTTTGGGTTCCTGTTCAGCCGGGTTGTGTGCAACCTTGCAGAAATCATAGAGGAGATTCTTGCAGAAATACAGAAATCACAACTGCAGTCTGCACGTTTTGATTCATTAAAAACATGAGCAGGGCCTGGGAAGAGAAAAAAAAAAAGGAGGCAGACAGTGTCTTTCACATAAAATAGAACAAACAAAGGGATTCCAAACAGGCTAAGGAGATCTTTAAATGTTGGGAAGCACTTATTCAGTGCATGAAGCTGTGGAGGCCACGCAGTCCTAGGCAATGACAGCACAATAGCATGGATACTGACAGCCTGAAAGTGCTACTAATCTGCAAAAGACATTTGTAAATTATGTTCCTGAATTATAATACATTAATTGCCACATCTTAAAATCTTTCTTCAAGTAGGATGTGACGATAAAGTTTTTACATTCTTTTCATCTCATTTTCCAGCATCCTACCACAAAGAACTGGGCCATGTGTTCCTGACTGCACCTGGTTAGTCATGTAGTTTAGTCAGCACATCCCCAAATTGAAGAAAACAGGTCTTTAGCCTGAAGGCCATTGAGTACTGCCAAAAGGGAATCAAAGGGAGCAAACACCTCTGCAAGCAAAATGGTACACAAGATGTTTACTATCACAGAAGACCTGCTGAAGCATAAAGAAATTCATACAGCATTTAAAGAGGAAGAATGCCTTCATGCTCGTGAGGTCTCTAATAAGAAAGGCAAAAATGAGGATGAGGATAGACAGAGACTAGCTGTGGCCGAGGGTGCTGGCCTGGGGCTGTCAACCCATGGCTATCTATAAAAATGCCCCCAGATGTTCTCCGATGTATCTGCTCACCTCATACCACATCATGATTAAGTGTGAACTAACCTTGTAAGAAACTGAAGCTCAGATAAGCAGAACACTGATGTTGCTTTTTTAGCTTGGGTCAGGGAAACCAGCTTCCGACCACATGGTAGCACAGCCAGTTGTGTAGGGTCAGTGGAAACCCACAGGATTAGGGAACAGTGCGTACCCCTTCAGCTCAACAAATTGAGTTTGTTTATTTTTAAAAGTGTCTGGTTACTGGGCCCTCATTTCCTTCTGGAGGACTGGAGTTGTTTGTGTAAAAATGAGTTGTCTATATAATCTGGGCAGGGAGGTGGGTTCGGAAAGGAGAAGGGAGAAACTAAGAACTAGCCTTTGTTTGCTTTCCACTAGGTGCTAACTTGCTATCTTCCACTTGCTGAACAATGACGGCATGATCACAGCCAGAGCATGACAATTATTGCAAATGGAGAAAAAACAGGAAATTTAAACAGGTCCTCAAGGTGACAAATGGAATTCAGTCTGTGCCTGGATAAGCACGTGTGTCTCCTATGCCCCCTTCACGCTCTTTCCCACTTGCATGCAGTTGGGATGCCCATGGGCGTAGGTCAAAGTCGCACCAGCTATTCGGAGCAAGTGCTACCTCAGCAGCTGGAAGGGGTAAAAAGAAATTTGGAGTAATCCTCACGTGAGCCACAGTGGTCTGGACAGCCTCTGTAATTGTGAGACACTCAAAGATTCTCCCAGAAATTTAGGAGCCTTTGCCTGTTGTTTCAGTGGACTCCCAGGGTCAATCTTGGGTGGCTGCAGGAGGTGAAACTTTAAGTAGACTACAGCCTTATAAAATATCAGCAGACACATACTTGAAAGCCTAATGATCAGTTTAGCTTGGCTTAATTGGCTTTATGTGTTCAAGGATATCCTGGCAGCTACTCTTACAGAAAATTAAAGCTGGAACAAAATTCTGCTGATCTAATGGAGAGCCTGAGCCTACCTCTGCATGAGAGCTGATTCCTTGTACTCAGGGAGATGGACTCAGCCCAAGTATCTCACTTGTTCATCAGCCATCAGCTCTCTTTTTGGGGTGGTGACAAAGCTCTGTGCTCAGGAAGCTGGTGAGTTGTCTCAGTGCTGCTTACTCACTCGCTTTCTCTCCCTTTCAAATCTCATCCAGACATTGCAAAAATGAGTCTGTGATGAATAGATTTTTGAATTGGCTTATAATTGGTTATTCTACTCTACAATATTAATTTTCATCTTCAACTGTTCATTGATTGAAAAATACTGGATGTGGATTGTTAGTTTTCTTCGTGGCACTTATATTGAAGAATGGTTCGGAGAATGTGTTAGTGCATATTGATGACATTTTCCATCTCCTATGTGTTTTTAGAGTATTTCTCTTATTTTCTTCCCTGGAAGAAGCAATACTTATTTTCTGTGGTGGTTTGGGTTATTTTACCTATCTTTTTTAATAATCAACTATAATTAACTGCTTTAAAAAATGCAACAGAATTTAAACCACATTAAAATGAAGATGAATCCCCTGAAGGAGTCAGCTTTGCCCATCTTACCAGTCTTTCTGATTTCCTTTCAAATACTTCTGCATCTCTCTCCATATTGCAGTGATTCCAGGTGCACAGTAGCATCCTTTTTCTTTGGGCATTTCTACAGACCATAGCGAAGCTGTAACAGAAGGATTTGCAATAAGATTATTAATGCTACTCAATTCACTTCAAAATTTGTGGATATAGATGGGTTATGTGAGCACTTCTGAAGTAATGCACTGTGCTTATCCGTAATATGGAAATTTAATAAACAGTGGTTTACCCCCCACGATGGTAACAGATGCCTCAGTTTGATCTGTGACACAAGCCTAGGAAAGGCTAACATTGCCACCGCTATGTGAAAAGTGGAGGAGAACACTGGTGGCTTCTCCACGGGAGTGTTTAGCGGCCTGGACACTCCTGCAGCTCAGGAGACACACCAATCCTCCTTCTGGCACGACTGTTCCAAGGGCTCCAGGGACTATTTGAATACCAGTGCCCTCACATGAGCTGCTTTTGTGGGGCTTTTTTCTGTCAAAGCTGCTTAAGGTCTTCCATGGCATCAGGCTTGTGCCCTGTGAAATAAGTTCATCATGCAAGTGCAACAGCCTACTTTCAAACTTCCCTTGAGATGGTTTAATTTAAAACAAAAAAGCGTTACAAGGCTGTATGCATCTCACCTCAAATCTTCATGCTTTTAACAATTAACTTGTTGCAAGAGACTGCCAAAGAATATAACAACACTCATTTCAATATTGGTTTATTTTATTATTGTCTTCCAAGAAGTGGCAAAACTAATTTTAATGAAAATTTAGGAAACAATCAACAAACCACACACATAACCACATGTACAACTCGACTTGCTGCTGGGGTGAACCATGGCATGCCAAGTTTCAGCCTGAAGCTAATTTTTTACAGCCAACTTACAAAGCCCTGAAAAGGGGTTTTTATTGTGGAAATGCTGACAGAACTATAGTGGTGCTACTGGCTGCCTCTCTAATTAGTCTAAAGAATGGAAAGTTATGTTTTGCAATATGTGGTAAGCGCTATTGTCCTGATGTTGCTGGTTTATGCCAGAACTACAGGCTTAATTTGGTGCTACATATTCTATTACAAGTTTGAAAAGGCGAGTTTGACTCTTTCACTGTCATGAAATGTTAGCAGTTGCAGGCAGCAACCTTGATTTGTACTTTCAATTACATAAATATTAAAAGGTGCAGTTTGGGTTTGGTTTTGGTGACAGTAGCAGATCCCTGCCGTGTTCACTCTACTTTGAAGAAGATGTGGAGTCCACATGGTGTTTCTTGCATGTTTTCCAGAGACTACTTTTAAATTCCTTCAATAAAAGTTACTTTTATTCCTGTTTCAGTGTTTTGTGGTAATGTTTACAGAGAAACATCCTGCCAGCAGACTAAAGTAAATAAAAGACAGGACACCAGTAACATAAAACACATCATTTTACTACCATTCTCCCACCACCTGCACTCCCCCACCTCTGCCAGAGCTCCCCGCTTGTAATTCCGCCTACCTGGTCTGGCTTCCACTGGTTTCGGCTTTCAGAGAGCACACCGAAGGTGGCAGGAGCCATTTACCCTGCCACCCACTCATTTTCTACTGCAAGGTTGCTCTGGCATCGCTGTGATCAAGCAACTTCTGTATTTTACCATCTCTTCAGCAATAATTAATTATTTTTACGCTAAGGGGCTGTTACAGTTCATCCTATCATAGCGCTTACCAGCCCTTGCCGCACGCCTGCACCCCCCCACGATACCTACCCTACAACTGGTCACAAAAGAGCAGCCCTTTCTCCAAAGGTGGGACAGACATAAGGGAAACCGATAGCTGCAATTATGAGATTACACAGTCTTGTGACATACCAAGCATATCTTAAAAACATGCGTAATTATACGAAAATGAGTCAACCCACTGATTTAAATGAGACAACTACGTGATTAAGTGCTGTGCTGTGCTTTCATTTTGCTAATTTGTTTGTTTGGGTTTTTTCTCCTAATACAGTACCTACAGCGTCTTGAAAAATGTTACTCACAGTTGCTGTATAATTGCTGTTGCTGCTATTGTTGGTGTGCTGGGGCTGGGCACAGACCCGTGCATCTGGGAAGGGTTACAGTAAGGTTCTGAACGCCTCTGTACATTTGTTTTAAATATACCATTATTCCTTCAAGTGCCTACAAGTCCTTATTAGTTATTATACGGTCAGAATAAATTCTTACGTTTACACCTGAAATCGAGCCATTGCAATCCTCTCCTTTCTGGACAAAACCGTGAATTCGTAACAGTTCCTCCTGTTGTAGTCGACATTATGCTATTTGGCACTACAAGGATTAATCGAGTGACAATATGAAATTAATCTATTCTCCTTCTTCCAGCCCCTGCTTTCTACTCCCATCCATTTGCAAGGAATGCCTCTGTCTGGTACTTGGCAGTACCTGTAAAGGCTTCAACACTGAATTTAGTGTGTCTGCTGAGATTACGCTAAAGGCAACAGGGGATTATTTTCTAAGTGCTAATCCTTAATGGAGAGATTTGTGCTCGTTCAGCAAAGCAAGGTCTCCATTTCCTTCCTTCTTTGCATTTTATTTGCTGCCACCTAGGCAGGAGGCAGCCTCTGGGGAACGACCCGATGGGCTGATGTGCCGCGATTTGACCCGACCAGGTGTGACCCAACAAGCAGTGCTCAGAATTAGGTCACAGTCTCCTCATGCATTAAGATCTACAAACTACAGGAGCTCCGTTAGTCTGTTGAGCAACCAGACCGGCTCTGATTGAAATTACCATTTTCATGCGCTGACCTTCAAATCTCTTAATAAAGCAGAAAACGACCTGTCTGCTTGTCCTTCTGGCTGTGGGGAGGCACCGGCTGAGTGAGCCAATACAAGATTTAACTTAATCCATGCTCCCAAATACAGCATCAACACAAGAAGAAAAAGAAGTTGAAGAGCCTGATCCTCATTTACGACAGGAACTGCTCCCAGTGCCACAAATGGGCCTTTCTGCACCCCACATCAGGTCAGTAAGGGTCCTGCTGAACATGGCTGAATGGGCAAGGCACACACCTCCTGCATCAGCTCCGGCGCCCGGGCATGTTTAAAACCCACCGCAAACCACATTCTGCAACAGTCGCTCCACATACTTTGCACTTAGATAAGCACATACAGATGTCTGGCCACTGTTGAATTATGAGCTCCTCTCCAGAGCTTGGAGGAGAAGGAAGGGAATTGGAAAGAGTTTCTTCAAAGGAGGAGGTAATTGTAGCAAAGGGGAGTAAGCCTTTTTTGTGTTAATCTGAACTTCACATATAAAGTAGATAGAATCAGTTACACCCACTCCTAGAGCAGTTGTACTCTAAGATTCATATGGAGGAAAAGACAACCTCATCTTTGAAAAATAAATTCCTCTAAGTACTGTGTCGCTGTTTGATGCTAAGTAGTAGGTAAAAGCTACTAGTCTAGTATAAGCAAGAGAGAATTCACTGAAACAGACTGGAATATTTTATACCCGTTTACATGGAGCTGACGTGTGATTTTGCATTTCCAGAGCAAACACAGGAAAACACCAAGACCACAGCTTTCAAGCATGGTAGATCACAAGATTCTTTCAACCAAGAGATGTAAATAATTACGTCATACTATATGCAAAAAATGTTGAACCAAGTAACACCCATTTCCCTGCCAGACTCGCTCACAAAAATAAAGTAACGTTTCTGCATTGAACTACTCATCCTGAAATTTAAAGTAAAAGGGGTAAAACAATCAGCCAAGTTCTATTGTCAAAAAAACCCCCAACCAAACCCTGGAGAAATAGTAAAAGCAAATTGAAAAGACTGGTAAAAATAAAGATGAAATGCACAGATATATGAAAAAAAGGTTTTGAGTTGTATTATCTGTGAAGCTGATAATTGGATCTTATTTATTAAATATTTTCATTATTAAAACTAAAATATATTGATGTTTTTCATGAGAATCGGCAAGTACTTTTATTGCTTTGTAAAATAGTATTGAATTGTACTCTATAAATCTAATCTGTATATAGATTTTGAGGGTGTTCACTCACACATATTTATAAGCATGCATAATTATTTTTTTTTCTTCTAGCAAAAAACAAATCTCGCAAATCGCAGCCCACCTGGTTTTGTTAATGTCAAAATCTGTAAATTGCAACGTAATACATCTAAATAACTTTTATCTGGAAGCCTTGTAAGAGCAGAAGTTCATGTGAGATTTCCAGTAATTCCTGATTTCAGCCATGTGGAAATATGCTATAAGCAGCTTTCCCATGCTGTTTACTGTTCCAGATGAAAATAGTAAGACTAATAATTAGCATTTTTACTATAGTATATTGTCAAATCGGATGAAAAGCATGGTTAAATAAGCACTGAAGAATGGTCTGAAACATTTCAGCACATCACCCAACAGCTAAGCAAACTCTCTCAAACATTAAGAGAGGACCTGGTTCCATTCGATTCGTTTTCAATAGAAGTCCAGCTCCTTGTAGCTGTCCGCAGATAAATGCGCGATGAAGACCAGGGAGGTGCACGTTCAGGCTTTCAACGTTCGATGAAACGTTACGCACTGCCATTTCCCTGGTAAAGCAGGAGCTTCTGTATGGAAGTGAACACCGAGTCCCTTTCAGGGGTGCGGCATTTTGTTTGTCCCAGGTGCTAAGGGCACCACAGGTACCGATGCCAAAGGCGACATCCAGCTGGCATTTACGATAAGTTCAGCCGCACTACGTTGGTCATGGCCTCGGGGAAAGGGCTTTGTGCCAGCGAGCGCACCGCACCAGAGGGGAGAGCTGAAAGGAAGCGTTCGTGTCCAACGCACCTTACAGCCATTGCTCTTCTCGCAGCTTGCAGCTACCTGGGCAGGCAAACATGGCCGAGATGAGCGAGGCGGCAGCTCTCCTCCAGAAATGTACCTGGGGGACACAGAGGGGAGGCGGCCGGGACGTATCCAGCTCCAGCCCCCTGCAGCCTTGCCCCCGTGGTCAGCAAGGGCCAAAACCGGCAGCGTGCTGAGGCCAGCACAGAAATAAGCTGCTTTTTAAAATGCTCTGATGCTTTGTTCTTGAAGATTTATTTTCTGTTTTCACCAATATCAAACACACATAGCAAGAGACTTTTGTGGACCCAAAATTAAATCAAAGCAGGGCTGTTACGTGCCTTTTTTTTTCTTCTCGAAAAATTGTTTTATACCTGAGACTTCTCTCAGGAAGAGAGAGCGCCATAAAAATTTTATGTGTATATTAGAATGTTAAAAGCACTGTAGTAACAAGCCCTCTGTTTTAAATAAAATATAAGTACTGAATCCCGTATTAGGAGTGCTGTAGTGGAACCTCAAAGGCTCACTCTAAAAATTAAGGACCAATAGCTCTAAACCCAAATAAAATCCAGAGCACTGGGAATACCAGAAGAATTAATAGCAATAGCATTGAATATGCAATGAGCTCAAGTGATCGCAGATGAGAGATTCACCCAAACGCAAACTGGATTTAGAAGCCACACGTAGCCGTGCGTGGGGGCCAGCAGAGTGGTGGAGTAGGCTAGACTCAGACGGCATCCTCACCGCTGGGCGAAGCAGAGGACATGCAGACTTCCCATCCCTCTGCCAGCTTCCCGCTGTCCTTGTGCGGCCCGACCGCCCACCAGTGACCCTGTGTCCAGCCCCGAAAGACCCTCCTTACTCACGCTGGGGCCCCACACAGATGGCAGGGGCTGCTGCGTCCTCAGCTGAGTTCCAGTTCCCTGTTCTCCCGTCACCTTCACAGCACTGCGTGCCAGCTCCCTTCAGGATGGTGCAGCCCGTCCCCTGCAGGGGAAAAGGCAAGAATTGGGACTAGCTGCCATATGCGCTTCTCGCCAGCATGGTACCGCTCCAAAACAAGACCACTGGTTTTACTGGCATTATTCTGGATTTGTACTTGTGTATCTGAGGTCAAAAATTGACACGAGTGACCCCCCAAGCGAGCTATGCATAGAAATATTAAGAATTGCTTTCTAGGCAATTCTCACCAGTAATGCATATTAGACCTGTGGCTGCACAGTAGCTGAGAATTTAGCTCACTTCTTATAACCGGAGCGTGTGTAGTCCAGCATACTGGTATCTACAGCCAGACTCTGCCAGCTTACCCTTCCCCTATCATTTACTCCTCTGCAGAAGTGCTAAGTGGATCCCGAAGCACATCGTTCTAATTGGATAATCTTTTATCTCTATTTTATATTCTCTCTCCACAAGCATAAACTACAAAAATTTTAGGGAGTCAGGATTACATGGAACACACATTTAGTGCTATGCAGCACCGCTTTTACCGAGTGATACGATAACTGTTCTAGCCCTTTGTTAATCAACAGGCAAAGAACAACAGGCAAAATATGCTTTAATAAGCAGAAAATTCATCACCCAAAAAATTAGTAAGAAGAAGAGAATACTTAGCACTGTGCTTTCCTTCTGTTCCTTTTGTTAAAATTTTAATGACACATTCCAAATGTCTAAAACATTTACAAAAAACATGGGAAGCTATAATCTGCACACTTTTCTTTGAGGGCTCTTTAACACATCTTCCAAGAAGTCCCTGAGATGTTAGCCAACCCATTATGTGTAATGAATCTTGGCACGAAACAACAGCACAGCAGCAGCTACGCATGAAGCAGCCTATACCATAAATCATCTCAAATATAAACCAAATTCCCCTTGTTTATCGTGTATATAAAGCACCGGTGTTCAAGATTCCCTCCAGAAGTGCTGGACTATGTGTAATATTACTCATAGCGTAACAAGGTCTAGTTCTGTCATTGCAATTGCTTCTTTCCTCAGATGATAAAGTGCAGACATGTAGCGACAGGAAGGCTGTCCAAAGAAATAAAAATATCAACAGGTTTAACAAAAAGTCTGGAGCAACTGCGGGAGGAGGTGAATAAGTGCCACCACAGATCTTTCTGAAGTATTTAATTAAGTCACCAAGCTTGACTGAAGTTCTCTGCTGGTGCAGCACAGTGTAGCGCTGCCAACCTCAACGCTGAGAATACGTTGAATAAGAGTGACTCAAGATCAGAATATAGCAGAGAATACGCAAAACCCACTATTCATGCTTGGAGATATGTTTATGTCACAAGCAATGTCACTTAGTACCAACATTCAGCTGCCTGTACTATCTCCAAGAAGGAATCCATACCTGTGTGTCTGGGACACTGCTAAATCTGGCTATGAACATAGTCCTTTTCGCACAGTCCTACCCACTTCAGCTAACGCAGAAATCATCCCACCAAGGATCTAAGGGATGATCAACATCTCTAGGAACCAGGACACAGGCTTGGAAGCCATAGACATGCAGAAGCAGGGAGGTTGCTGAACAGGGAGCTTCTGCATTGAGTCCCCAGGCACATACTTTTAGGCAGGCAATGGCTGACAGGGTGCTCTGCCTGAGGTTTAGCTACGGTTTGTAAATTTATTTACTTCAAAATACAACGGAAACCTCATCCTGTATGTGTTGCATTTGCACATTGGATATTAGTGGTATGGTGAGATCTTTCTGACTTTATTTAAGCAATACACATTTCTCCGCTTTTTTAAACAGTATGACTGGGAAACTGTAGGTTAGGTGATTTTCCCTAATCATCTAAGGTACAAGGTTATGCAGGTGCAATCAAAACTGTGCACTCTTCCCAATACGATCTTGAGGTAGATCTCATCCAGCTCAGGAAGCAGAGCTCCCTTCCCCAGGAATGAGGTGAAACCAATGTTATTTGGGAAACGTTATGACCCTGCAATTATAAGCTTTGCTGCCCTGAGGTGGTCAGAGTTTCACGCTCTGGACACACATTAGACTTTCAGTGACTGAAGAGTCATCCAAAGATACTGAGCGTGAAACCTGCCACCAGGGTAGGTGGCTCCTCTGGAAGTCAGTTCTACAGCAGAAGGAAAATGAAGCATTTCTTAATCAGGTTGACTTGAGAGAGGAAATTATAATTGATTGAAAGTTCCCAGAGGTTTGCAATGTTGGAAGAAAATCCCAGAGAGGAAGATGCCAGTATGTAGGCAGAAAAAAGTTGCTGAAAGGTACAGACTATCTATTGAAGGTTTCTGCAACATGTAACTGGCAGTCGTACCATAAAGTGTGTGTTTTTCCTACTCGAAAATACAGTGTGCCCTTACTGTGTGCTGAATATCATCTCCTAGTATCTATCATCTGTTTACACACACAGATATATATGACAACCTGTTATAATTGAGTTACAGTCAAATTTGAGCACCTACAACATTCTTTTCACTATTTAATATGGTTTTTGAAAATAATTCTTTTGCGTGATCATTGCCAACCGTTAGAAATAATCCCATAGAACAACAACATATGAAGCAGAAGCAGCAAATTAAGAAAATTTTAAATATTTCCACAAGTTCCATACCACTTGTGTATTTGTCATCTCTTGTAGCTGAAAGATACTGCTAGAATTTGTGTATAAGCCGTGTTAGTTTTCTGTGGCAGGATTCGTACATAACAGCAAGTTTCTGGATCTTGTTAGCTCAGGGCAAAAAGTCATGCTTTGGAGCAATTGCCCCAGCAGGAGGATAAAAGATGATGGTTGGTAATTACATCAGTTTTGCACTGTTGAGCAGATGTTCTTGCAGATAGATTTTGGCTGGCATTTACAGAACATCGCTAGTGAATCTCATGATAGTGATGCTGCTACAAGTGGATGGAGCTGCATGCTTGTAATAAAAAGATTATGAACAGAAGAAATAAATGAAAAGAAGAAACAAATGGAAAGTCTACCAGCTAAACTACTTCAAAAAGTAGGTTTTGTTTTTTAAAAAGTTATATTTAACCTTGAGTAATCTGAGTATGGACCAGTGGATTTAGAACTTAGCTTAGTAAGCTATGCATTGTACCGGTTTTCGATATCCAGAAAGGATATTAAAATATAATAGTATTTATGGGGCCAAAATTAGACAAATGGAAGGGCTGGAAGGGCAGCAAAGGAATACAAGGCTCAGGATATTCCCTACCTGCAACTGACTGACAGCAGTTTGAAGAAAATTGGGCAGCAACCAAAAACAGAAAGTAAAATTTGTTAGAAAGAGAACCCACCTCAACTCCTATGACTGATTTTATAGTGATGGATGCAATACAATGGGGGAAAAAGTACTTAATTTCTTTATAGGCAAGTCCACTTTTTTTTATTAAATATTAACTTATTATTAACCAACATTATTCATCCCTGGAACGGAGGGACATTATTTCTGTCACTATGTGACTGGAAAATGACTTGCTGTGCTGGTTTTGGCTGGGATAGAGTTAATTTTCTTTATAGTAGCTGGTATGGGGCTGTGTTTTGGATTTATACTGGAAACAGTGTTGATAACACAGGGATGTTTCTGTTACTGCTGAGAGCGCTGACACAGCGTCAAGGCTTTTCCTGCCTCTCACACCACCCCACCAGCGAGCAGGCTGGGTGTGCACAAGAAGCTGGGAGGGGGCACGGCCGGGACAGCTGAGCCAGGCTGGCCAAGGGGATATTCCATACCATATGGTGTCATACTCAGCATAGAAAGTGGGGGGGAAGAAGGAGGAAAGGGGGGACATTCAGAATGATGGTGTTTGTCTTCCCAAGTAACCGTTAGGTGCAATGGAGCCTTGCTTCCCTGGAGGTGGCTGAACACCTGCCTGCCCGTGGGAGTTGTGGATGAATTCCTTGTTTTGCTTCAGTTGTGTGTGCGGCTTTTGCTTTACGTGTTAACCTCTCTTCATCTCAACCCACGAGTTTTCTCACTTTTACCCTTCCAATTCTCTCCGGCATCCCACCGGTGGGGAGTGAGCGAGTGGCTGCGTGGGGCTTAGTAGCCAGTGGGGGTTAAACCACAACACTTGTTAAGCCCACACAGCAACTCAGTGGCAAAAACGTAATTGTGGCTCAGGATCCCACACTCCCAACTCTGCACTCAGCCTCTAGCTAGGTTTCTGAATAGGACCTTTTTTAGGTCTTAAGCTCAACATAAAGGGCAGAATGGTGAAAACATGCCATAGTCTGGAAGATTCTCGGTATTTCTACCAAAACGAGCTCCTGAAGATTGAACGTATTTTTAAATCAGCCAATGTATAACTTTCTGTGAGTTTTTGTACATTGAATGATTACAATATGATATCACAACTGGAGCCAGACTCCTGATTTGACCATGCCGTGGGCTGTCAGCATGTCTGTTAATGGAAAGATTTATTGACTAGAAGCATTTTAAAAACAGGGCATTTACAATTAGATTAGAATCCATTCCCCTTCATTTTACCTATCCGTGGCAATGCTGACTTTCAAAATCCTTTCTTTCTTGCACTGGGTGAATGCTGCTAAAAAAAGCGACAAACCTGTCCCCACTGGCAGGTGCCAGTGCGCAGAATGAGATATGGGCGCTGCGCTTGCCCCTTGCCCCAGCAGGGCATCAGACACTGCACCGTGTGTCAGGTGACGTTTCCTCTGCAATGCCAAGGGTGTTTGGAGTAGTAAAAGACACTCTGTCGTTACCCTACGCTTTGCTTTTAGATCTCTGTTCCAAGGGGGAAATTTGGTCCGATAGCCAAATTATAGTAAGTTCTAGAGATTTCTTAAGATGTTTAGGGCTAGTGCATGCCTTGACCCCAGCTAAGGGTGGTATTTATTGTACTCACTCCAGGACTGAATTTTGCTGCAGTACTTTAAAGTGAAGCTACTGGTGGTCTTGTCATGCAAAAGATCCGAATAAGAAGATGAGCAGAGCAAGGCTGCCAGGAAGAGGCAGTATCCAGAAGAGGGAGGGACAAGCCAGCACTCATTTGCATATTAAAAACTGAATTTTAAGTAGTAGATTAAAACCAAAGCCAAACAGCTCTGTTGAATTATCTACTTCTATTTTTTCTCCCAGTTGTGAACCAAACTAGAAGACAAAATGGCTGAGGAGTGCACTGAGGGTGGTATTGCCCCAGGGCCCGTGGTGGGACTATGCTGATGCAGAGGGCTCTGGTCAGTATAGGTTTTCTAGAATATACTCCTCCTTTCTAGAAGGAGCTGCTTTGCCCATGAGAGTCCCAGAGCTCATACCACTAAGTCAGGTGAGCATTACCACCTACTACGTGTGTCCTGTGGTTGGAGCTCCTTCCCTTTTACTGTTTCTGAGGGATGCGGGTACCTTCTGCGGTACTTAGGCTGTGCAGCCTTGCTGTGAAATACTTCTTCTCATGGATTTCTAAGCACAGTCTTGGAGCAAAGCAACCTGTAGTATTACTACCCACAACACATATTTGCCCAAACAGCTAAAGATCAGAGAAAACATTTTCTCTCAAGCCTACACTCATGTAATGAACATTTCTTTTTCTTTCTAACATGTCGGATTCTTCCACCTAGGGCATAATTTGGTCATCCTTAACAGCAAAGAGTATAGTTAGCCTTTACAGATGTAAAATACAAAAAGGAATACAGCAATTCACATGGGTACCTCCTAATGCTACTGTGGTTTTCTCATGGTCTCTCCTGTCCACCAGGCAACGTGAGCTCATTCTGTCTTGCTTCTTTTTTCAACCCTCTTCGAGTGCACTGAAGTGCAACTGGTTTCGTTTTCCTGGCAACCTAGTGTGAAAAGGAAGAAACACAGTTCAGGGGTAGCACTTCAGGTGCCGTACTGAAAGGCACCCCAATGAAAATAAGAAAAAAAATAACCAAAAAGAGGAGGATAAAGGGAAGGCTAGAGGTACCTTGCTTTGAAAAGATAAAATGAGATCACGTTGGTTACAATGTGATCCAGAGAAACATCATGTGTTTGTGACCTTTTTTGAAGAAACAGTGCTTGATATACCATACCATCGCCTATATTTGTAATAAATCAAATGACAGAAAAACAAATGTCGCTTATTAGAACATTGAGGTTTACTGTTCAAGTGATTAACTGAGAATCATTTGTATGATTAAATGCTGGAAAATAATTTGCTTTCACTGTGAACCTATAGCATAGATCTCATTACACAGAAGCGCTGCATATTAGTTGAAGCAAATTAACATTCAAAGACTTTCTGGAGTGGCTGCTAATCACAGGCTGTTAATTACTGTCATTACATTCGACTGCTGAGGAGACTAACCGAGGAATCATTCTCATGATCTTGGTATTTGAAAGTGATCTTCCCCAATAAAAACACGTCAGACATACAGAAATTGCAAATTGCTGAATTTGCTGACACAGTTGAAAATTCCGCTGACTATAAGTACCCGTCTGGTGATAGATGCATTCTTGACACAGTTTCAGTGTTTGGACTTAGGAAATAATGAGTATCAATGTCCTAGCTAGGGAATATGCAAAGATGAAGGAGCCCTTTGTATCCTTAATTAAGGAAAGTAGTAGCAGAGCTCGTTCACAGATAAGTGACTGTACATAATAATCATGTATTTATGTGAGGGACTGTTATGCTATATTACTATAGCAGCAATTAGGTTTTCACAAAGTAGTTTTAATAAAAGGCATACTTACATAATAAATAAACAACAAATTTCCATGGCAGATTAATTATACATGGCTTAAAATGGTCACTGTGCTAAGTGAAACCTATAGAGGCAGATTCTTACAAACGCAAATGCACAACTACATTTTTACAAGTGAACACATTCTTTACTTGTAAACCAGGAAAACACACACATATAGATTTCAGGATGGATGCCTCTGTAAAAGAAAGAAAAAAAAAAAACAGGCTCATATATGATTTTTTACATGAAAGAAAGATCCAAGTTTACTGTGTTTGAGGGTCTTGGTAGGCCAGCCTAGAAACAGTTTCACCAAGAGAGGAGAGGGCTCTCTTGCAAATGTCAGAGCCCTGCTCAGAGACCTGTAACCTGAAGATGTGAGAGATCTTTCCTATGAGCTCTTCTAATATTGTCTTTTCTCAGCTGGGTCTTTAGCTTACAGTAAAAAAGAACAGGGAGGGTCTAGCTCTATTTCCATCCGTATGGGGAGAGAAGCATTAACATACTTTCCCTGATACATAATAGACCTATAGAGTTTAGAATTAATATATTGTCCATATAATTTTTCACATAACTATGAATTATATTCAAAACATTGCAGTGATATAGCAAAATCAGATACTGTAGTATATTAATATTTTGTAAAAATATAGTTTAACCCTTTTCCAGTTCATTAATTATCTGTAAACAGACAACCTTCTTGAGTATATTAATTATTAGAAGTGATTGTACATAATGTAAGAAAATAATTCTTGATTAGTTTCTCATTCACAGAATAATTTGTTGCAGGAATACTGCAATACTCTATATTATAAAATACTGGAATACTCTATATTCCGGTTGATGGCATGCTGTAAAAACCAACAGGCTTTTCCAGTCAGACAAAGGGTTACTGCTGTTCTGAGAAGATGATCACCTAGAGACAACATATTGAGAGAATTTTTCGTGCTACAAATGTTTAGTAATTCAAAACCTCAATTACATTTCAAAGAAATACAATCTCTTGTTGTGTGTTACCAGTATCCTTCACAGGAGGCGGCGCACTGAGAACAAAGGCTTACGAAAATGCATGTCAAAGCAGCATTAAATTCAGTAAGTCCTCCTTCAGAGTAAGTTAATGCTCTGTATTGTCTGTGCCCTACTGATGGACAAATACAGATTAAGATCCAAATCCTGCCTTTGAACATGCACATGGAGCTCCTGTTGTGCCCTAGTTAAATAAATGCTATTTATTTTCTGTAATTGATTAGCAAGTTCTTCAAAGAGACTCTTTGAAATGAGTCTCACTTTCCTGGCTACCAGGGAAGCCCTCTACTTCACCCACAAACAGTCCTGCAGGACTTGAGGGGAGCTAAGCTTGAAAGTTGAGATACTTAGCTATTTTGAGGTGGTGGTGGTGGTGTTTTGTGGGTTTTGTTTGTTTGTTTAGGTCCCCTGCCACTACCCTCCATGGATTTGGAGCAGAAGATAAATAGTAACTTTCAACTCATCCCAGTGGAGAAGGATCAGGTGATATTGGCATGGTTTGACACAACACCTGAAGTACTTTATTATCTAGCAAATTAATGAAATCTGGGAATCTACATCTTTTATTTATGATAGTTCTAGTAGGCATTGTAAGCCTTGCTGTGGGACACAGGTAACTAGAACCCATCTTAGCCTGATACAAGCCAGTACAACTTAGTTAAAGTCCTTGAGGAAACTTTGAGTCACGTGTCCAGTTTGGCCTGTAGAGATGACACTACCTGTATTACCAAAATAAAGTTATTAAAATAAAAATAGGAGAGAACAGAAGATACTGACTTTTTTCAAGAGCTTTATAAGCTGAGAATTAGCCCCCACTACTTAGTTCTTCCTAAGGAAGTCTGAACTACCTGTCCTTCGCAGGCTATGCAAGGATGACAATGTCAATCCATTGTAATTATTCTAGATCTGAACACCAGCTCTGAATTGTTAAACTTTTTGGGCCTACACCACAGCCACAGCACTACTTTAATTAAATAATCACAGCAAATGCTCTGCAAAGTAATTTTTTTTTTTTCTTAGGTTCATTGAACTAGGGCTGTTGAGGTCCACTAAGTCACTATTAGAGACATTAAAAAAATACTGATTGCATCTTTGGACAAAAAAGGGATGGTTTTAAAGCAACATTTTTCCAGTTCTTGGGCAGCATTATCTGCTAAGTTTATGGATATGCCTTTGTACATCATGATTATGTTTCAAAGTAGAATGCAAAGGTGTAGGTAAGTGTCTGAGGCATGAAGTCATTACACTGCAAACCCTATCTCTTTAGCGTTTCACATGAAAATAAAAGCAGTGTAAGCAGCCTCTACCATCCTCTTTTTCCCTTCTGGAGACCTCCCACAAACCTAAGCCTGAAAGGTATTGGAAAGGGAGAACTTTCCACCTGCTGAGTTTCCTCCTGGTTTACAACGCAACCAACTGTGAGAAGTCTCCAAAGCTCCAGTGTGGAGTTTCCCTCAACCTTTCCTGCAGGATTTCCTGCAGCAATGAGAACTCGGACCACACAGGTTTGGTAGGATTTTGTTCTTGTTGCCACCAGCATTTAGTGCCGCTAAGTAGATGCAACAGAGCTCAGTTATAAAATCACATACATGAGAGAGGCTTAAAGCATTCCCCTAATCCCGCTTCCCTGCGCAGAGGCCACACCACATTTAGCCTTAGCTGTGTCTCAACAGCTTCTGTACTGGTGACCCCTGAGACTATATAAAGGCCTGCAAGAGACAAAGACAAGCTAGCTGTTTTATCTGCAAGCTATATTCACTCCACGAGGGTCCATGCTTCTATCAGGTGATGAAGACTTGTAAAAATTGCAAAGTGTTGAAAGTTACTGCTCTTGACCATCCCAGAGAGATGTTTCTCTCTCCTTTTTCAGAAACCTGAGAAAAACTCCTACACAGCCAAGTCTACTGTTTCTCTGCGTCTGGAGCTGTAAGGTTTTTTCCCCCCCAATATTTAAATTTTCTCCATACAAATGAAATAGAAGATCTTTTTCTACTGTCTAACCAGATGTTATATATTCCATATCCGTGCTTTTGATTTTTTCATTGTAAGAGTAACAACCATTTTTTTAAGAGACAGGTACTCTAAAAATTTAATTAATTTTTCCCTGTTAGTGTTTCCCTTCTTTTGTTATGTTGCCGTTACTGGCAGAAATAAGATCAAGCTGCATTAATTAACATTTGCCACAGACTCAAGTAAGTAATCTGAAATATCTACTGAGATTTTCTGCTGCTGCAGAAGATGATGTTCCAGACACCTAAGCTGTCCTACCTGTTTTTTTCAGTAGGAGGTGCCTGCGACAGTCATGCTCCCTCTTGAAAGGCGAGTCGCCTTTGGTCCCATTACTGGTGTATTTGCTACCTGCTCTCGAACCTCCGGACTCACGTTCCAGGACAGGCTCTGCACGGGAAGACACAAACCGGCCGGAGGATTATCTGGCCCTGACCAGAGGGGTGGCACTGGGGTGTCTGCACATAATCGAGATGAGCTGGTCCCATCAAAACACCCAGTAGTGCCGCAGCTTACTCGCATTGAATGCTAGCAATTTCACACCACCAAGTCGCCCATCGTCTCGTCTCGTTTGCAGCTCTTCTGCAGGCTGCCTGTGTCGTGCAGAGCTTTGTCCTAACTAGAGATCTAGCAGGGACAATGACCCTTCTTCCCAGGGTGGTGGAAGCATGCTCAATCAGCCCAGTGTACACCTGGGCACCATGACACGTGGCACTTAGAAGAAACAAACCTTGCTGGGCTTTTGATCCATCCTTTATTTGCATGGAAATTTTGTCCGGTTAACTCATCTCATATATTCAAAGTACCCAATAATGTTTAAAATGCAGCAACTCGCTTCTTAAACACCAAACTGTGTGTTATTCAAATGCCCAGCAGATTAACTGTAAATTAAAATGGAAAGTTTCAAGCTGTAGAACATGAAATATATCTGCATGTGTTAAATGGTTTCTTGATCACATCGGACTCTCCATTGGAGTAGTCTCCTCACAGAGTTCAAGCAATTAAACACTATTTCTTTCTGCATAACAGTAAGTTATATGTCCTTTTGGTTAAACGTGATTTTTGTGGGATGTAGTTCTCCAGATTGTTCTCAGTAATAAATATGTTCCTGCATAATTGATTAAATAACCGTTTGCCAGTTCATCTTGTTAAAACACACTCGTTCATTTTTATAAGCATGAATGACCTTGGCGAATGCAAGCCAGGAAGAGGGCAGCAACATGACAGCCGAACGCTACAGAAGGGACCTGCGTTGGGTAATCCCTGCAGCGCAAGCAAAACCCTGCCTGGAAAACATGGAGGTGTCGCCCGGGAAAAGCTTTCAGCGGGGACCCTGAAAGGAGCGGTTTGAGGACTGCAGAGCGGGCGGTCAGGCACAAATGCTTCGGTCAGCTCAGGGCACGTTCTGAACGTACAAATCAATGACAATTAAAGTGGATTATGAGAAAGCAATAGTAGATAGTTAAGTCTTTATGTGATTTAAGCCAGGTAAAGGTGCAGGGCCAGATTCTTCCCACACACTGCTGGGCTAGAGATTGCTATAACCCTAAGATGGCATAGTCTCTCATTTCCCAGGGACCTTTGAACCTGTTCCTGATGGGAGATCACTTTAATGACTAGGAGGGCTTTTCTGTTATTGAGGCTCCTCCATTGCTGCAAACGCAGTAACTCAGACAAGACATATTGCTGTAGCAACTCTTCTAATTTTTCAGGATACTTTGGGTCAGATTTGATGTGTACTTGGATTAGGCTTTTTCTGAAAATGATCTTACAAGAATCCAAAGGCCACAAGCATGCCTGAAAGTGTAAATTAGGTTAGGACAGATGTTCACCTACGTCTGCTCTTCCTCTCCAACAGCTCTGGTTCTCTAGGAAGCGAGTGGAAAATATAACATATGTGAAAAGTAATTTTTCTTCAGATACATTAACCTAGTTTCCAGTAATCAGCTGTTTATGGACTTGCTGTATTGAAGGTTTTCTCTGGATCACTTCATTTAATAATTACCAAATTGCTCAAATATCTCTGAATTTTTCTAATTAAAAAAACCCTCATTTATGATTTTGGCCTCTGGGATATCCTGCAGCAATGAGTTCCTCAGGACTGTTGCTATTTGTACTTGACAGGGCTCTGCCAGTCCAAAGAGTCTGGCCCAGTAATCTTGCTTGAAATCAAACCACAAGAATAGAGAACAGCCCTAGAGAACCTATCATATGATAGCAGTGTATTTAAGAGAAATAATTTGCATAAAGAACTAAAAATAACCAGTTTGCACAGGGTTTCCAGTGGAAGAATTATAGGTACACTTTAAGAAGATAAGTGAATTTTCACATTTATGAATGAACACAACTGTGCAAAGGCAGGTATAAAAGCAAATAAAGTTAAAGGTTCCCTGCTGCAACACAGCAAAATTAGTGAAGTGCTTTCAGCACAGAAATAATGAACATGCTCAGGGCACTTGGCTGCAGGGAGAATTCTGGTTCTGGAGGTCTGCACAAGCTGCAAATGCTTGAAGAATATCACAGGGAAAATGAGTTGCAATTAACTAGCTAGAGATTATTTTAAACCAAAAAAGGTCTGAACGGTTCCATAAAGATACTGAAAGAAAGCTTGAGGATGACAGGGTAGGTGACAATCTGAAGAGATTGCTACTACGTAATGCTAAAAAGAATTTCAAAATAAATCAAATCCTCAACCAGATATTTGAACTTAACAGCATCTTTCCAAAAATAAATTTGGGAAATTGAAATACCAGAAATAACCTACAAATCAAACAGATACAGTAAGGGGGGTGTTATTGCTGCCTATGCCAGTCAATAACTACTCCCTCTTATCAGCAATCGAATTATTTAGCAATGCAAATGATGACATTAAGGAGCCAACACAACGGGAGGGATACTGCCGCCACGAACAGCTACGTCATTTTCCCCTGGCATACAGAACTGCAAACCTGAGAAAGCGTCATGCCACAAAAGGAAAACAGGATCTGATTTTGGGGGAGGATGTGTGGTTTGAGTATTTAATCACTGAGGCAAAAACTTCTGAAAGAATCACCGTTATATCAAAACAGTTTGGACAATGCATTATGGATGAGAAACTGGAGGTAGATACGCTGTAGGTCAGTGGGGAACTACCAGCAGTTGATGCCAGGAGAAGTCAGAAATCAAGTGGGAGAACACGTGCTCAAGTACACTGCTTTATTAAGGTGCACCTGATTGCCCGGAGTGAGCATCCTCTACAGACAAGACTTTCTAGATGCTGGCAATCTACCGCCCTCGGTATCACGACAGAGAAATATACCTGCGTATGGAAATGAGAGGAAGACCTTTGTTGCTAAGAAAGGAGCACAGGTTCCTAAATTACCCAAACTTCGGAGCTAAGTGACAGTGGCACTGAACTGCAGCGGCAGCTGGGAGTGAAAAAGGCCAAAGCAGGGGACAAAGGCAAACGCAAGTTTAGAGGACGCAGCAACAGTTTGTCAACATCTCTGTCAACTTTTCAAGATGCAATTCTTCATCTTCATAATGAGAAGCAACCTCACCGCATGGCATGTTCTCTGTGGTGGGCTCGCTCTTTTCTCCCCAAATACTTCAATGACCCTTAGTCTGTCACTGGAAAGCTACCAATCTGTCAGTCACCACCTCTGATGTCTCACCAGTAATTCTTCCTCTTGCTTTCCAACAGCAATTGCTGCATTCGCACCGCTCACAGCAAATCAATCTCTGCGTTCCCCCGGATCGCTGGCTGCCTTCAGCGCCTCCCAGCCCTGCTCCTCCTCCCACGCTGCCCCTCTGCTTGGCGACAGCCTTCAGGGGACCTCTCTGCCAGCGCCGCTTTGCTCTCGGATGGAGCTTAACAAAGCTTTTTGGGCACTGCCCTGCGCTCTTAACAACCCTCTTTCCCATCCGGTGCCATACAAAGGACAGAAAGGGAAACATGAACAGTTTCAATGCCAGCCGAAGAATGGCCTTTCGAAAAAGTCTATAGCAGATAACTGTACAATAGACACCTCTCACCCTTACTGTGTGGTGTAATTATAGCATTTTCATGGTCTTATTAGGAAGCAATTCCATATAGTTTCGCTGCCTGCAGAGTGCAGCAAAAACCACAGCGTCTGTATCTGAGTTGGGCTACTCCTTGCTCACTTCCATCATCAGTGATCACCTCAAGCGGGGAAGAGAAACGGGCTCACCTCACCCTGCCAGCTGTTTTCCCTTCATCTTAACTCATCCTCCTGAACCGTCATGCTAGACAAAGCAGCAATCCCCACCCACCAGCAAAGCGGTGAGAATAACTTAATCCAACGGAGAGATGTCAGCGTGCTTTGCAAAAAAAAAAAAAAAAAAGACTGCCTAATTGGAGGGGGAATCCAAATCACAGAGATGGGAGGAGACGTGCCCACAGCCACACAGGCAACAGTGGCCCAGCAAAGCCCCAAACCCACACTTCCAGCCTTCAGCCTCAGGTCTTCCCCAGGACAACAACGTGCGGCACTGGGTTTGTTTTCTTTCAACTCTCCAATGCAAGTACGTGAACAAGGTGACAGCAAGAGGGAAGTACAAGGAAGTTTTCCAGCTCCTTATCAATCTCGATGCACAGTAGAGTGAGTAGCAGTCTCACCATATCTATACAAAATCTAGAAAATGTACAACTGGTAAATTCAGGCCAATGTAAACAGTAGAAATACTCTTACTGGAAAGAGGTCACATTGCATTGAGCAAGATTACTTCAGTCTTCGGGGGTTTTGTATAACGTTTCCACTTGCCCTCTTTTTGCCCCAGTAATTCTAATGAATACATGCGCGCGTGCGTACTGTATGCGCTTTCAGTCATCTGCTTATTACAGTAGGTAATGTTAGAAATGCGTGCCCCTTCCAAAAATCAGAAAAACACGTGCGGTACCTCTTCTGCTTTGAACTGTAGGCCTGCAGCACTGAGCAGGTAAATGTTTTCCGGTATGAGCAGTATTTTTCCCATGGCCGTGTGCTGCTGGAATGTTTATCTTTGCTCGAGTTGCCTGGCTATTACAAAGCTACTTGAAATGATTCATGGGTCTGACAGATGTCTGGTACAGCTGGATGTGTCCTTGATTATCCCAAAAGTCTGGACAACGCTGTCATTCACCATTGCCCAAATTATCTCTGTATTGACTGCAGAAGCCTCTGTGACAGTACTGTAATGGCTAATTACCCAGGATACCTTTGATACTTACTTTATAGTGGTTTAGAAGAGTTAAAAAAAAAGAGAAAGAGAAAGAGAAAGAATTGGAGCAAAAGCATACCAGTGAAAGTTACACTCCTACATGTTCCAAAACAACAGATGCTTTAGCCTACACAAGAATATGCTGCATGGGCTAATTAAATACAGGCCATCCTTTTAAAATGGACAGACTTCCAGCAAAATAGAAAAGGAGCAAATGTAAAGAATTCTGACAACGATAAATCATGGACAATAGAAGGAGCTATTAGCCAGGAGAGAATGGTACGTACAACATTCTTGAAAAAAAAGATGATGAGCAGCCATTTACCCGCTCTATACGTTGCTGGAAAAATAACGTGTTCTGCTCAGCAGATAAGAGAGCGGCATGGGTAGCGGTGCTAAATATGTATACGGCTATCTCGCAAAACTGCCTATGAGGAGGTCTGAAAGCAGAGGTCTCCTTTCCCCCATGCTATCGATTAGTGCCTTTTGAAAAATACAGTTTCTGCAAAGTAGAAATATATTAAGAAAAGGGGTGAAAGAAGGTAGTGTACAAAAACCTCATTTTAGTGAAGATGAGGTCTTAATGACAACTCAGGTGAAAAATTATAGAATAGCCTCTACTTTGCAGGGCTGTGTCCCCCCTCATGACTCAGCCCAGGTGCAGACTGGAAAAGCACATGTCAGTCTTTTCCCCTAAGTTTAAAACAATTCAGAAATTATTTAAGATCCACAATGGCAGCTCACTCCCATAAAGTCAGCGATAACATTCCCATTGGCTTCAGTGGAGGAAGGATTTACTTTCCAGAACCAAACCTTCCAGTTCAGGCCTACAAGCCACATACACTGAACTGGAAGACGCCAGCCCAGTACCTTCTGCGGTGGGGAACAGCTGATTCAGTCCAGACACCAAATTACAATTAGATGACCCGAATGCAGCTGCCTGATACTGCCTTAGTGATAGCAGCATAAAGAACAGAAGATCACGCTTTCGACTGTGCGTTCTCATCTCGCATGTTATTTCTCCTTGTTACCTCAGTATCAATAATGTGTGTTTAGACAGTGTCAAATTATTGATCAGAACATTTGAATATCAATTCAGATAAAAATAATAGGTAATTAACTCTCTTTGTAACTTAGAACTGAACAAACCCCGGTGAATTAAATACTTAGACAACATTGCCATTTCCTTGGTTGTCGTCATACATTTTTCTGCAGGGATATCTGTTATGTGAAGTCGCTCACTAAAATATATCTGTTCATGAAAAAATGACAAATAGAATGTTTAAAATACAAGGCTTATCCATTCACCCATCCATCGAAGATCACATGCTGTTATTTACATTTCTTACTATGATGGCATAATTTTTTTTACACTTAAAGTTCTGCTACTGTTACATAAATTTCAAAAATTTTTCTTTTTATGACTCAATTAAAATTTCCTTACCTGTCCTTATTAGAAGTACTATGTCTATTTGTCAATCTGCTACCACACCTGTAAAAATTAAGAAGCAAGATTTCAATATTTGTACTGGAGGACCTAACCACAGGCAATCAAGGGAAAATATTCTCTACCTCTTTGCATGGTTATGGCACTGCAAATAGAAAGACAACATATTACATATGGAGCAATACCGAAACATCTTTTCTAGTGCCATTGCTCAGGCTTCTGCATGCTCAAACACAATTGCATGCAGGCAAATTAAATTTCCGGTTCTCGCAGTGTGAACTAAATCCTGACTGCTGCAAAATCTTGCAAAACTAGGTTAGTTACAAGGCGGGACAAATATTTGGTAGCGTAGCCCCACCAGTTCTGTGCACCAAGGTGTCAACTAAGGACTGCCCCAACAACACATATTTGAAACTTACAATAAGCATTAGAAAGGTTTGGTTAGAATAAAAGAATCTAATCCAAATAATCACTAATGTTGGTTTTAGTTTTAATTTTGCAGCATGTCAATACCTTGAAGACATACAGAGGGCTGAGTGCTGAGTGTATAAATGAAAACTCTCAGGGAAATGACAAAGTTCAAGTCCTTTCTTCTGCTAGAAAAACATAGACTCTTTCTCATACACTCTTTTCAATCTAAGTGGTCAGGAACAGACTCAGATATTTGCTCTTTCAGCTATCCAAATGGAACGGGTGATGCTGGGGATACACAAAAGCCCAAGAATATTTAACACCAATGATATTCAGTTTTGCAGCATCTTGGATTTCAGCCCTGAAATCAGCCCAGTGGCTTTTGAACAATTAGGGTGCATGGTACAGTGACCGATTACTTAATTTGGGGCCACTTATACCTTGTGTAACAATCCGAGATGAGTCTCAGTCTTGCAAGCCGTCCTTGAACTCAACAGGTAGGAGCGAGACTTTGACCAATGGTGTCCCGACGTGGAAATGCTGAGGCTGCGTTTGAAAATGTGAAAGTTATTTTCTGGAAATCTTCTGAAAAGGTTTAAATTTAAAAACCTAAACGCTCAGTTTCTTTGCATTTTATGCAACTCATCAGGATCATCTATTGCTGCGGCTGGATGGATCATCAGGGAAGGGTGATCAGCAGCGCTCTGCCCATCCTCAGCTCTTCAGCCCACTCGTGGTCATACATGACAGTGGAGCTGGTGGAGCCAAGATACCTCCATAGCAGGTACTGCCCCTCACTTTTCACTACCTCTGTCTTTAATTATGAATTATTGTTTATTTTTAAGATGGATTTTATATTTATATTCCATGCCTGGGGTACTAGGGAAGAAGTGCTTGATTGACTTATGAGCCAGGTACCCAAGGATTGCATGTTCCCTGCTTTGACTGAACTTTCCTGCTCAATCTTTGTGCCAGGATTTTCAAGAGACCACACATTTTAACTTCTTGTACCTGAAGCACTTCAGATGACCTTCAGAAAGAAGATCCACAGCACTTTCTAAAAAGGCCATATCAGGAACTTTCAAACTCATCTCTCTTCCTTTTTCCTAGTCGGTTTTGAAAACCTAGACCTCAAGAAAAAGAACTGTATGGCCCAGATTTCAGATGCCACAACAGACTGTTACTATTGTACTATGTCACAGTTAACAACATCCATCCAGAATCTTTTCAGTAGTCTCAATATTAAACCGAATTGTCCTCTAAAAAAACATTGCTCTCCCAACTAGCTGTCAAAGTTATAGTTCTCCCTCTCTCTTCTGTTTAATTGCACATAATGGAGCTAATTGTTTTACCACAGTCTCTGACGGCTGAGAATTGCAGCCACGTTGTCTTTGCTCCTGAAAGGAGTTTCTTCAAGTCGTCTTGACTGGCTTCGAGACAATCCATACATTTATATGCTCTGGTCCCAACAGGATCTGAATTGGGGCTATCCGATTCATGACTATGAAATGAGGATTTGGATACATAACAGGTTGTATGTGGAGCAAAAGTACTTAACGTCTCCAGTGACTTTTGTTTTAGGAACACAGAAAATAGATAGGGAAAACGTTTTCTAAAGGAGAGAGGGCCCCCAGCTCTGCAGAGAAAGCGCCGTGCCCTGGTCACGTCCCATGGCAATGGCTGCAGAGGAACTGTATGACATTTCTTTTATGTTTCCCATGGAAAAGAGGCAGAACATGAACTGCAGAGCTTGAATTCACTCTACACTAACATAGGAATTCAGAAATGTTAATTTTAAATCAAAGTTTCCTTCAGCATGCAGGAAATACGCTATTCACCAAGGACTTAAAGTTTCACTGCAATTTTGTTTTAATACCTTAAATTAAGTACTTGTCAGAAGATGACAAAATATGCATTTTGCAAAAGTATGTAATATTGCCTAGGATTTAAATACTGACAAACACAGTTTTGGCTATTCATAATTTTTAAGACTTTTGTCCCAATATATAAAAGGCCCTTTTCAATGAACATTGTACTGGTTATGTTCATGCAAAGCTTTTTTTTTTTTTTTTTTTTTTTTCCTGTTTGCTTTTGAAGGATCTTCGGGGAGGGGGGCAGGATGGGGAATCAGTTTGGAAAATTGTCACAGACCCAGACCCCCATATATCTCAGTATTACAGCCACAAACAAGATCACTGCAACTTTCTTAAGAGCTGTCAGGCACATTTACAATTCCAATGATCACAAGTTGAAAATATATTATAAACTTCACCACATGATATTTTCCACTAATGCAAACAGCCTTTGCAGCTAGGGTAACATGAAATTCAAAGGAGACTTTGATTACCTCTAATCTGGTAAAGAAATGAAATCATAAGCATGCTTATTTCAACCAACAAGGAAAGAAAGCAAAATAATACATCAAATCCCCAAGTAAGCAGTCACAAAAGACCTTTAAATAACTCAACTTTCTACCATATTTTATTATCCTTTCCTAGTTTTATAACATTATCTGCTACAGAAATACGGGGAGATTTGTAAAACACTATAGCATTTAAGTCATTACATTTTATAGCTAATTTCTAATGTGGATTTGATTTTTTATGAGCACAAAAAGAATCTAATTTGCATTAGTGACAGTAACTAGAGAAATTTAACACCTGGCACTGGTTGTACCAGCAATTGAATATTAGCTACTTGGGTGCTAAAAAGCACATTCATACCTTCAAGGGGGATTTTTCATTTATTTATGCTGTATTCTCATGTTTATCATTACAAAAGTGTTCTCACATCATGATGTAGGAAAACTCTCAGGAATGTAGAAATACTGTGCACTCGATAAAGGGAGTTTGCAGCAACAGCAGCAAAATGAATCATTTATACACTAAAGAATGTACAAACCCAGAAATCAAGCTCCAATGAGATATAAAATTAGAACAGCAGCAGTGTACGGACAATTCATTTCCACAAGTGCTTTTTATTTATTTAATTTTCCGTAAATAGTGCTGCTTTCTTGGAGCAACGCATTACACCCAAATTAAACCTCCATTTAAGAGGGGAAAAAAAAAACCAACCCACAAAAACCCAAAGAACAACAAAAAACCCCCACCATAGCCGACATGAAAAAGAACCACGTTTCCACATGAACAATCCATGTATTTATAAAGGGTGGAAAATTAGGAGCCGCAAAATAGGCAAAGCGGCTGTAAAATGATATGGGAAGTGACATTTTACATAGCCGGCTACAATTAACACGTTGATGGCATTTTGCTGGGCTCCTTGCAGTGATAATGCTGTTGTCAAATGTGTTTAGTGCACCAAATCTCCTGGAGCCTTCAGCCAGGCAGCAAGCTTTTGACAGATTGAAGGTTCGGAGATAGGCTATCATGACAGATGGAAACTGGCACCGATGTTCAGCTTTCGCCGATCACAGGGGACCTGCCCCCCTTATTCTGCAGGGCTCAGCTCTGCAACCTTCCCCCTTCTGATGAAAGCAGGGGATGGCATTGTTAAATAGTGCATCTGTGTGAGTTAGACTACTCTGATGAAAGCATAAGGCAGACGCTCTGTGAAGCAAAAGACAGCCTCTGCTCTAACTGCATTTTAGATCGACTTGGGGAGGGCTCCAGGGAGCTGGGATAAAACTTTGGTAGGTTTCAGACAAAAAGAAAAAGCCCACACCCGCCGTTAAACGGCGCTGCTGCAGCTCCGTCCTCGTGGGCTGCGGGAATCCACGTATACGAGCTACCAGGAGCTGTTGTGCGAGGCTAAACGTGGGAGCCTCTTCATTACCGTTCTGGTCATTTACTGGAATTGGTTTCCAAGAACCACACGTTACAGAGCCCCATCCAGACAGCAGGTCCGAACAGGAGGCAGGTCCACCTCAGGGGGGGCGTGAGGGCGAGCCTGCTCTGCTGCGAGCATCCAGCTTGCTCAGAGGCTAATTCAATTATTAGGAGAGGCTGTTCTTGCAACTGGTCTCGATTCTTGGATGCAATGTTAAAACCGAGGTGGGAGCTTGTGTTATTGAGCTTTACACAGCTGGGCATAAACAGGCAGATAATACAGTTAATTAACCTTTCACCCCCCAACACCTTTTGAAGAAAGGCATTTGTTACCTTTTTTAATCGGTCTTGGGATATTTCAAAGGCACTTGTCCCAACTATATCTGCTTCTTTCTATCCCTGACAAATTCCTGTTTGATTTCTTTAAACTGGGCTGTAGAGCTTTCTTTTTGCTGTCTTAATCTTCAATTCCACTCTCGCTGATATAGTATTTGGAGCAGCACACTGCAGCCCATTTGAGGTATGATAATCAGCTGATTAGCTAGTGAAGTCGTTTTCCCTGAGGCTCTTTTGTGTGCAAAATCCTCACACTCAATTGACATGTGGACATCATAAAGCTGATGAAATGCAATTGTAATGAACAAGAGGGAGAGGCATCTGCAGCAGTCTAAATGAAAGACCCTTCCCTCTCGACATGCTAATTCAGAAAATCTGCTCTTAACTTGTACTCCCTCTGGATCCCAACGGATGTGAATCTCCATGAATGCATATTCAAAACAGCGTATTAGCCTCAGTAGCAAGTGAAATTTGAGCCTGGATGGACCAATTCTAATTTCAAGACAGATTATGCTGCATCAAACGTAGTAATGATTTGACAGTTCATTTGTGACGAGAGTCCTACAGTCAAGGTTTAACGCACGGACAGGCGCAGGTGTGCAGCCAGCACCGACAAAAATCCAAAGGCTGCCAGTTAGGAAGCATCGTGCATGAGGAACGGTGAAACATCTTTAAGAAATGAACACCATCTTCTTTAAAGCATCTTGTAAGCAATGGTTCTCCAGCCACACCTTCCTTATTACACCACCAAGCCCTGGCTCGGAGGGACCAGGAAGGGCAGCCCAACATGCCACAGCCGCTACAAATGGCCTCCAGGACGGAGCAAATTAGGGAACAAGAGCAGAGGATGGTTTGGTTTCTTAACCATATTCTAGATAAATAACTGGGCGTGCCTTCTGGAAATCTAGGCAAGCTCTGGCTCGGTCCCTGGAGAGGGCGCATGGGTGCAAACTGCTGCAACTAAGCAGGCACCCACAGCGTGGGCTGAGCAGGGCCAGGCTCTGCCTGCATGCGTGCATGGTGGATGCGTTTTCAATTCCTCTCCAGCAGCTTCCAGGGTCCATTTTAATCTAAATTGTTAATTGCTTTTACCAGGTGGACACCATATACTTCATGACTTTTTTCATTCCTTTGTGTTTAAGACAGGGAGAGAAATTTAAACCTCTATATTCCTGTTGTGCACATATATATATATATATATGTATTTTTAAAATAAAATTTATCTTGAGATATTAGAAATTCTTGAAATAATATCAAATACACTTCTATGAGTTAAAAATGCATGAAGCAATTTAAATATACAATAAAAGTCGTACACGTACAGCCTGTGCTACACAGACATTTAAGTACTAATTAGCTGACATGTTCTAGTAGCCAGAAAACTCCACCTAAGCTCAGGAAGAGTCATTGCTTGACAAGATCTTCATGTCACCCAGTTAAATTTGTGCCACAGGGCAGGAAACCAAGCTTCAGTGAGGCTGCCCCCCACCTCTCCTCCTTTCCTCCGTGTTGGCCAGGCATGCGACATGCAGGTACAAGGCGGGTGGGTGCCCCACATTTCCCTTCAGCAGGATTTGGTCTAAAACCAACGCGTACCAGGCACGACTGGGTATCGGTGCCCATCCTGGATTAGACAAAGTATCTGCCAGCTGAAAAGCACCCTATCTCCAGGAATACTTCCACCACCAATGCTTAGTCCATATGACTCTGGTTATTTACCTATGTGTACTCCAAGTTAAAATGCAACATCTTCTATTTGCATGGACATTTCCTATAAAGATTCAATGCACAATTCCACATCGTAAGCTTTTTCACTCAATAATTTCATGAGGACATGGTTAAAAAGAGGTATCAAATCTCTTTAAGTTACAAGAGTTTCTACTCTTCCAGTGTGCAGTGTGTCTTTCAGCAACATGAAAGAATTTCAGCGTACACCCTAAATAAATACCATCTGTAATGGCTTCTGGTTAAATAGGATCCTCCCAAAAAGCAGAGGGCCACATTTTCCTTGTTACATCACTGAATGGACTGAGCAGTCAGGCATCCTGGTATCCTCTGTGTTCTTTCTCTCCTGTTCCAAGTTGGTTTCAGGGGAATGCAAGGAACAAGTTAGCACCTTCACTGTTTTACTTGCTTTTTTCTTTTATCCTCATAAGAGGAAAAATGAGAAGTGCAGAAAGGGCAGTATCTTGAAATGGCACAGCTTCTGTCCTGGGTGTACTGAGGACAGAACTTTCTCTTGCCAGGAGACGTGCAGAGAAGGGTGGTATGTCCCAGCTGGCCTCCGGTTGCCTTGGCTAATGTTATTATGACCGCTGGCTAATACCAAAGCTCCAGCACACTCATTTCTAAGTACTGCTCTCCCCATGAGCCAAACAACTGGGTAGCTGTCGTCTTTGCATTGCAAGGTGGCAAAGCTACCAGAAGTGGATTTGGGAGAAGCCAAAGCCCCTGCTAAGAAGTCCGGATTTGGCAACGTCCTAGCCCTTTATGTAAATATGCTATAGGAATTGATCCATATTGATTGGTCCCCAAGTAACAGGCCTGAGCCAGGCCAATAGTTATTTGCAGGCAGACTTAACAGAGACCATAAACATCATAGACGTTGGTCAGACACACAAACATAAGTGGACATATATCAGCATTTGTAAAGATTTCCCCTCACTCACCAACTCAATAGGTGCTTTTTAGCAATAGTCATGGCTAGAATGTCATCCAGTCACTAGCCACAATGTATTTCAAGGGCTGGGGGAGGTGAGGGAAGCCAAAGACCTGCAGAAATGCATTAGATTTCTTATTTAGTTCTACTTACGTATTCCTGAATTCATCAGCAGTAGTGGTTTGAGATCATGAAACTCCTTATCTCCTGGGTTTCTGTTGTGTGTGTGCTTGCTGAGGTTTAGAAAGCTGTTGTTTTCTTCTTCGCAATGGTCTAGAAGAATGATATGGAATCATTAATTATGAAAATCATTACCATTCTAAACTTCAAATTTAATAAGATAATAAATGTCATTCATACTATACGTCATGAGTTTGGTTCATATTTTGTACCCTCTTCAAACCTGCTTGAAATATAGTATAAGCCAGCGTCACATCTAATAAGTTACCACAAGGAGAAGACCTGGTCTTTGTTGCCTGTTGCTTCAGAGCATCAGGTTACAATGATGTTTAACAGGGATTTTGGTTTGTTGGTTTTTTGGTTTTGTGTTTGGGTTTTTTTCCCCTCTATTGAATGCTTCAAACCACTTTGGCAATCCTTAAAAGGTTAACGAGTACTGTCTGCTACAGAATGCTAAACTGATTTAATTCAGAAAATGAGAAAACATTCCTAAAATGTAATCAGCTGTCACTTAGGAAGTGACATACAACAAGATAGATGTGTTTTACATTTTATTTCCTAAGAAGGGCTTCTGAGGGCTCTAGAAAAAACATCAGGTGGTTCCTGTGCAAGATGCATCTCTCTCCAAAATTGTTTTTACCTGGAAGAGCAAAGAGCAGCCATTCAATGTGCCGGTTTCTGTCCCTCCAGGCCAGCCTCAATCCTCGTTTGCTCAGGACACCCCAGCCTCTCCTACAGAGTGCATCACCTTGCACGTCTCGTTGAGTGGCATCTTTTGTGTACCCCAGCGCTCCTCCGGCATCTCGGGATCATCTGAACACGGCACAGCTGGGACAGGGCAGAGGAGCCTGGCAGTTCCAGGACCTCCTCCTTGCACCTGTGGGTGACTGCCTAGGGTTGGAGCAAGTCTCCTTGTCCTTCCAGAAGCGGGCAGAAAAATGAGAGCGGGTGCGTGGGTCAGAGCGGCAGGGAGAGCACGCTGCTTTGCTTTGCGCGGCCCGCACACCCAGGAGCAGTCCTCTGCCAACAGCCATTTTGACACAGTGGACCCACTGAAAGCGCCGTTCTTCGTCACAGGTCTCCCCTCTCCGAGAGGGTACGTACCGGTTTCTGGAAAACTCGCCATGCCCACGAGCACTGCAGAGCTTCAGAGGCCTTGCTCTCCTGACTCCTTACCAACACCTGCTGCGGCTCAGTTTGGCAGGGCCACGTTTCGGCAAGTCCCGGGAACACTCATAGAAATGACGTAATTGTTCCCGAGTTGAAACATTAAGCGATTTTACATTGTTCATGGAATTAAGATCATATTTTAAAACAGTGTGATCTCAGACCAAAAGTAATGTCTTGCAGGTCTTCAGACGCCACAATTTTCTGTGATCCTGAAGTTCTTGTGATGGAAGCGCGCTCTAAAATGGCTGCCAGACCCTGCCCCTTTCCCCAGCACCGTGCTGCTCCACTCAGCCTGCACAACACCTCTGTACCTCTAGAGCATTCACTAGCCATACCTGGCACTTACAGAACGCTTTTCATCTACAAGCATTAGAGACAGGCCATCTTTATTTCTTTTATAGAGTATAATTTAAAAAAAAAAAAAAATCCATCTTGGGGGACCTGCCACAGGCTGCTGCAGATCCAGAGCGTGCCCCAGTCTCGCTGCCTTCCCAGCTCCGCTCTCCTGCAGCCGCTGTGCCCAGCTCCACGCAACTCCCTGGAACGTTCCTGAAGCAACGTGCAAACAAACCATTTCTAGACACAAGCTGCTTGAAGATACCGTGGGAATACGATACCACGTGCTCCCAGCACTGCTCTCTCAAAGGCTTTATCACCCAGACCTTTTCTGCAGCTTTAATCCCTGCAACCCCCTGCACCAAGACCGGCGTTTAATCCAAATATTTCAACAATTTTATCAACAGAATTTTAAATTTTTTTCGACCCAGTTGTATTTTGTGAGCCTCACTTGCACTTACAAGCCCTTCTCGCTTGATCTCCAAGCGCACAAAAGTAGTACAACGTGTTTCTTCTTGCTGCTTAGCATAAACCACCTTCCATACATTCTGAAGGTATCCAGAATGCTGTAAAGTTTAAATTGGTCTATCTGTAATTAACTGTGTTTTTAAGAGTTTGCGGGCAATTTCAGAGCAGGGCTCTACCATATTAACAGTTTCACAAGGAGGAAGCAGAATTTAAACAGAGGAAACAAACACAAACATGTTCTTTATTTGATGGCAATGAAATTCGTTTTAAAAAAGTGGGATTGCAGTAAACAGATTTTTTTGCATGGCAGCTTCCTATGGACAATATCTAATTAGCTAAATTAGATTATTTAATTAAATTATTTAATTAAATAATTTAATAAAATTTATTTAATTAAATTAGCAAAAACCCAAGTAAGTTATTCATCTGTATAATTCTCAGGAGACAATGTCACCTAAAAACTTATTTAATCTGTTTTTATCACATTTGCAATATGTGTAAGTCTAATTGGTTTTTAGTTTACCTGCGGTAAATGAGGGTTTCTTTTCATAGTCTTTTATGTAACAACATATGAGGAGGAGCAACACTGAACTCCTGGAAATTGGAGGTAGGCATAGAAAAGAAGTTATTTGCCACTAGCCAAGAGGTTTTCCTGCCTGCCAGCTCAATGCAAAGAATTACTAAAAACATTTATTTTTATTCTGGATCTTTTCAAAGGAGTTCTGTTGTTGGATATATTTCCAATGGTTTCTGCAGATACACTGAAAAATAAATCATTATTAGATTTCACACTGCACCTTAGGAAAATTTGACAGAAAAGTAAAAAGCAAAACTTGACAGACGAGCAACAAATCTAATGGTTACCGGTGTGTTTCTTACACCCTTTAAATAATACAGAGGCCAAAAGGAATTACAAAAAATATCTGTCCCAGTCCACTTATGTCCAGGCATCTTTTGTTTTCCCCCCCAGTTTCGAAACAAAGACAGGGCTGGGGAGGAACAGAACAAAACAAAAACCATAAAACCCTACTTGTGTCTTCGCTTACGTGGGCTTTCCTCAAGGACCATTCTATACCTTACTAACGATGAGAGACACCCCGAGCGCCTCTGTGCCCTGCTGGGGTGCTGGGCAGGCTGCGATGCCTGTGGGAGGTTTGGGAGCGAGACCACGCAGTTCCCCCTCCGCCCGGGAAGCCCGAAGCAGAGCCGCCGGGGCTGGGGCGCGTTACCTTCCTTCTGTAGGATCCTCAGGGCATAAGCTTAGTAGCAGACTGCAAACCCTCTGAGACAAGCAGGAGGACCTGCTTTAAAACAGTAATTCTGCTGGAATATAAAGGAGTGGTTATTAATGACAGTAATACCTGATAGCTGGCTCTTCAACAGTACGCTGGCCGAGAACGGTAATTTTCTAATTAGTCAGCTGATACTTTGTTCGGGATCAGCAGTTACAGCTCCACGTCGCATCACTCTTCGCGGACACAGTGGGTGCGTAGGACGGTGGTTCTGGAGGAACACGGCGATGCACACAGCTGCCGCAGCACTCCCAGCTCTGGCAATCGATAGCGAGGATCCTGCCTCTCTCATTTGCTATAACCTCTTTAATGTCTTTATTGATATAGCACTTAAAACTTGTCATTGGCTCATGCGTATTCCTAAATCCTCTCTCTCTTGCAGTTTAAAGTACCATACCAACAACAGGAAACAAAATTTACTACTTTTCGAAAACAGGCAGAAATGTTTAGAAATGACT
This sequence comes from Phaethon aethereus, assembly GCF_964289735.1. NCBI lineage: Eukaryota > Metazoa > Chordata > Aves > Phaethontiformes > Phaethontidae > Phaethon > Phaethon aethereus. The sequence continues at coordinate 24,950,972 of NC_138580.1, forward strand.
GCACAGTATGGTTTAATATAAATCTGTTGACTGTCCAGGGGCAGTACTTCGTATCGTGTGACGACTGCACATTTATATAAGGATTCTCACATTTCTGAAAGGATTTTAACTTCAAATTTATTTACAACCAAAGCGATGACCAAGAATCAAAAAATGAACCATATGACGAGACAAATGGCCACGGTATAGGGCCGCACTAGCTCTCGGAACATCCCGTTTCTCCCCCCCAGACTGCAATGCCCTCACCACACCGTCCGCCCACCTCTTCCCACAGCTCCAGGCTTACGTGCCCTCCCAGGCTCCAGCTGAGCTCGCATTTTTTGAGCCAAAGGGCCACATGCAACTTGGCTGCCCACCCCTGAGGTAGCTCTACAACACCTTTCAACTCATCCTCCAGAGACTTGCATTTGTTCACGGCCTCAAGTTGCGCCAGGGGAGGTTTAGACTGGATATTAAGAAAAATTTCTTTACAGAGACAGTGGTCAAGCATTGGAACAGGCTGCCCAGGGAGGTGGTGGAGTCACCATCACGGGAAGTATTCAAAAAACATGCGGACGTGGCACTTCAGGACATGGCTTAGTGGGCATGGTGGTGTTGGGTTGATGGTTGGACTTGATGATCTTGAAGGTCTTTTCCAACCTTAATGATCCTGTGATGCTTACTTCAAATGTAGAGATAATTTCTAGACGGATGAAACTGGATGCGGCAGAAAAAGGAAAATTAAAAACGGCTGGATATGAGTGTTTTCAAAATAAATTACTGGCTCCCTCAGTCATATCTAGGAGAAACATTATCTACAGTTAATATGGCAAACCAAAGTCCAACCCCAGTTGGTCTTGTGTGCCTGCCCCTGGCCAACAAGTACATCAAGGAACACAGCCTCAAATCAATGGCTGAGTGTTGGACTTCATTCTCACATATGACAAATATGAGATATAAATATGATAATGATACTAACGTGCTCACTGATATACCCCTGTCTTCATTCAGATAATTCCTTCTCCCTTTCACCTGGCCTGACCCATGCAGACACAGCGCTGGACCACAAGTGCTCCAGCAAAACCTGTGTATGACAGCAGTGAACTCTTTAAACTCCAGTAATTAGATGAACACACTTAACTGGGCTAAAATGTGGTTCCGCTTTCTTGTCTCCCAGTACAAATTATGAAATCAAGGAGGAACACTCTGCTGGAAGTGCCCCCAGACATGTAACCTCCGTATAAACCCCAAGCTTATTTTGGTCTTCAAAGATAATTAAAGAACAGTTTTGCCTAAACTCCCAGTAAATTAACCCCCTGTAAACTAATCACTGGCCCAGACTGTCTAGCTGTCTGAACATCTCCCCAGTTTGACAGACCAGAGGATGCTCTCTGCTGTCTTGGCTGTTCACCTTATGTGCACCTCAAAATCGAACAGCCCCGAACGGCACCTCTAACAAAGCAGCTGTGCATTCTGCTCATGCTATCGCTGCTTGTGAATGGCTCCGCAAAGACAACAGCAATGGAGAAAAGCTTTCTACAGTTTTGCTTTTGTCAAAACGAATCACTCAATTGACATGTTTTTACGCCCTGGCCCCAAATATCACTTCACAGCCCAGAATCATTACATACACTGCAGCGACTGCTTTCGCCAACGGTGGTATTTTCACAAAGCGCTTTGACCAATATGCTTTCCCTGTTCCTCAGGATGGCCCAGTATAAATTCCCTGGTGGGGAAACGGCCAAGTCCCTTCCTGGGTGAAGGGCCCCACCACAGCCGGGGACTTACTGTAGAGAAGCACCGAAACCAGCGCCCAGCAGCAGGCAGAGGGGCACAGAGCATCGAGCGGTATTAGCAAGGGGGTAGAGCAGTAAGCAAGAGGCAGTAACGCGTTCTGCGTAAGACGACCCTTAACAGCGATAAGCCATACGGAGCCTGCCCGGACCTCTTTGCAGGGAGCACGACACTGCCTCGCAAAGGATGTACCATGGGGCGGCAAAGATAATATCAGCTCTCAAAGTCTAAGTCGTAAGAAAAGGTTAAGGGGGTTGAGTTATTCTCCCTGGAAAATAACAGCCACCAATGTGGCCTAAAAGAAGTTTTCAAAATTATGGGAAGTCTATGATAAAATTCTTAGCGATACTTTGGTCAGAGCGGCAAGACATTCACTGAGAGAGAAGAGTAAGCATTATAAAACTGGGATTAAAGTAAAATTCAGAGAACTATTTCAGGCATAGTTAACAAAAAATAAATGTAGTGTTCACTCCCATTGAGGTCAACAACAAAAAAAAAAAACACCATCATTGATCTGAAGGAGGCAGAGCTATCCTGGAGTAATTGCCAAGATGAACAAAAACATCTTGCACAAGAATTAAAGTGATGTTTTGCTCAGCCTTTAACTTCTGAGCAAAGAGCAGCAGTGGAAGAAACAACCACCCGGAAGAAAAGGTTAAATTACAACAGAAAGACTGGTGACATTTCTTCTTTCTGCCTGGGAGATCACATCCTGAAAGAAGTTTCCATGCCCGAGTTCTCCCGGGCAGGCACGGAGAGCCACACCTGCCCCAGATGAGCAGCAGAGCGCTGTAGAGCAGGATCTCACCGCCGTGCATCCCCTGCCTGCACACTCGGAGACGGGCAGGAGACGTTGTTGGAAGTTGCCGCTCGGATGAGAAACGGAGGCCGTGGCTGTGGGGCTTGGTGCCCTGCAAATCAAGGGACCGCGGAGGCTGATCGGGGCGGGAAGGTGCCTGCCACCGAAACAAAGCAACCGCACTCCTCCTGCCCAGGAGCTGGTGTGGAGAGAGAAGGAGCGTGCGTGACCCCTAACCATGGGGTATGGGTATGGGTACCCATCAGCCCTGCCCGCAGCCGGGGGGAAGTGAGCGCGTCCGGCACACTGCGGGGAGGGAAACACTCTGCAGAAATGCCGGAGGAGCAGCTAAATGTCTTCCCAGAAGCTGCTCCAGTGACAACCCAATGCCTCCTGGCTCCCTCCAGCCCACCTCTCGCAATAAATGTCAGCCTGCAGCCGTATTGGGCATAATTAGCCTATGATAATAAATTACCCACATTTTCAGGAAAATATTAGACACCATCATTATTTGGAATAGAGCTACATTCAGCTGCACAACCCTACCTAATATGATGGATGGAGCAGTCATACCACTGAATACATTTATCTAGAATGAAGTGATTATTTCAAAGATGAACACAGTCAGAAATAAGTGCATATGAATCATACACTACTACACACTGGAGAGTATTGGAGTAGCAGGGGTTGTAGGTCAGCTGACCAGCCTATAGCTTTTAGTTGGTAGATTATTTCACATATATACCCTAGGATTTTAAAGCTCAGTCTCAAAATCCCTCTGAATCTAAAAATGATTCCATGTTTTCTCTTGGAAGGATTAAACAAAAAGATAAAAAGATACAGGAAGGTTTTTTTCCCCCCCCCAACCTTACAGAAGATCTTTGGTGTTATTTGACTCACTGTCCACCCAGAGATGAAAGCATATTACCTAAAATACCACAGGCAAGCATATTGTTAAAATAATTTTAGTAACAGCTAAATATTGTATGAAAAAGAAAAGTAAACAATAAAGGACTTCCTGCCAAGACTCGCTTATATCCAACTGACTGCAAGAGAAAACAGGAGTCATTAACGGTAGAAGAGTCTCATCAGCTCTACAACAAAACTACACATTCCTTTTTGACACATTTTAATTCCCAACAATATTTCTTTGGCCTTTTCCAATCATTTTAGTAAAGAGGAAAAAAAAAAAAACCAACCCAAAACCCCAACAAAAACATTCAGGATCACAGACGAGGCTCATGACTCTGTTCTGCAAGAGTACCCCGGCACTGGCAGCACTTGCCTTTTTTCCCCACGTGTTCTGATAGTAGGTAGGTTAGACATCAAGCTTGCATACCTTTGAATGAAGGTAGGCTCTTTGTTCAGCAACCAAGGTCTCCAGCAAGCTCTGAACAAAGTTAGACGCTTTGAACCGGGTGTGCAAATACACAGCTTTGTGTAGATTCGTCTTTCCAAAATGAAGTAGCAAAAACATGATTTCTACACGTTTCTCTGAATTATGAACATGCTTTTTTCGTGCATTTGGAACAATGCACGGCCTCTTCATACAAAGGGACCGGTATCTTGCAGCTCAAGAAGAAATAAAGGTCAGTGAATTTTCAGTCATATTCCACATTCCCATCACCCTCATTGCTGAAAGAGATGGCATTTTTCCTCCCTTCAATCTGTCCCAGTCACAAACAATTTTTTGCCCCCAGAAGCGAGATCCAGACTTTTTGCAGAAAGGGGTGGTGTAATCAGCTTGTGGAAAGCTTGTTTACCAACCGCAGTAACTATGTGACATCTCCAGCTGTGAAAAAACTAATAAATTCACCTTTCTTACTGTCAGACTAGTGAAAGTATCTTTTTGGATAAGAAAACCAAAATCAATTTTTAAAAGCTGAAGTTATCTGCTGTTAGATGTATTTAAGATGAGCTACCATTGGAGTAACTAGCTGCTTTTTTTTTTTCTTTTTTTAATATGTTGTATTTCTTGATAGGTCATCAGTTAAGGATATTTATTACATCAGGCATCCATCCTAACAGCTGTCTTGTTCACCGTAAATCAGAATCTTAAACTAGTTTTTTTTATATGTTACTACCCGTATTCTAAAGCCGATCTCATCATCGGTGGAAACGATATTATAATTGCATAAGACTTCATGCACAATGGTAGTCCTTTGGATTTAAAGTGAATGGTATCTATATGAAATGGAGACCAACATTTACTTTTTAAGATTTGCCCACAGTATTTAAATATATTCTAAACTAAGGAGCCATTTAAAGGTAAGAATCAATGCTACGTCCAAATGGCAAGCTTCAAAAAATTTTAAGTATTGAACATTCGAAACATACAACCAAATTCAGAGAGGTTCAAACATTTTCAGAATATTTGTTTTTACGTGTTTGATAGATTTCGGAAGTGCAGAGGCAGGTGAAGCTCTTTAACAACGCCCGCTGAAAGCAGCGTGCTGATAAAAGCATAAAGCAGTCTGACATCAGGATGCAGTACCCAGGTGGTAAATAAAAGATGGAGCGAACAGGGAGGAGCCTTTTATGGCTCAGTCTAGACTTCAAAAGCTGTGATGTTTGAAAGAAACAATTACAGCGCATCTAATTTTCCCAGGCTTTCCAGAACAGTCTGTTGCTTTTTCTTCGGACAGAAAATTTGTACGAAGAGCTGCGTAAGCCTTTGATGCCCTCTCCTGCCCGGGGCTGTCCACCCAAAGCCCCGGCGTGCCACTTCAGGGTGAGGGCTCAACTCAGAAGGGGCACTGCCACAGCATCATCTCTGCAGTTAACTGGGAGAAAAATTCCCTCTCCTCTTCCTTGTGCAAAAGCAGCATCTCTCTCTTCGGCGCTCCCCTCTTTCGCCGGCTGATGGCTGAGAACTTGTCGGGCAGGGCGAACTCCAACATGAATTGGAAATATTAGGAAAAGATGGTGTCTGTTTTGTTAGTGCTTCAGGTTCTCACCCACACGTGATCGCAGAAGAAGAGATTCCCAGATTTCTTCACTCTTACTAGGGAGATATTTCACTTGTAGCTTGTCTTTTTGCCCAAAGAGAGACAGGGAACATCATGCCTTTCCACAGTCAGACTTGCTCCTTGATAATTCCTGGCCAGTTGAGGAGAAAATGAAAAACAGGCAGAAGAGGATAGGGAAAAGGAACAGAACAGGAAAGAAAAAGTATCCTTATAACAAATAAATATATAGGTTTTTATAGTTATATATTTTACATAGTTGATAATGGTTTTTCTGCAAAATTAGTATTTTTAGGTAGCTGCTTTTGCCCCCGCCTGGGTGAAAAGTAATATTGAAACTTACCAGTTTGGAGAATCTGAGACGCGGCAATGACTGAAATTGCTGCTGAATTGCACTTGCGTGAGGTGCCACGGAGCTGCAGGGGATCCGTAACTGAAGTACTTCCCACCCCGCACGCACAGGACGGGGGGAGCGTGGGAACGTGAAGCCCTCCCGAAAGCCCACCTACGGGCTGCTTTACGTCCCCGCAGGAGCGCACGCAGCTATGGCGCTTGGTGCATGCGGCCAGGCGGCATTACGTTTCCTATATGCAGCTTACCCAATGCACGTATGCGCGCTTACAGGAACACACGGGCACGCTGGCGCATTTTGATACTGAAGTGATGTCATGACTGGAACTCAGTGGTTAGAAGAAACAGGTTGCTGGATTAGTAACACCAACCAAAACCCTCTCTTCTGTCAAGGGAGAATTCAGTCAACTTTTTTTTTTTTTAAGTGGTAAAAATCTTCCTTTATAAACTTGATAAAAATGAACTGGAATATAAGATAGAGATGTAATGATCAGCTGCTTTGCTTTTCTGATAGGAGTTTGACTCAAATCCCAAACCTCTAAAGGTATAAGACAAATAAGAGACTTGCTCAAATTAATTTGCTAAAAGAACAGGTAATCATGAAAATTATCCCAACATCTGATGACAGGGAAGCCCATGGTCACGCACACCCAGTCACCCACACATCCTGTCACCGAAAACAAAGGATGCATATCGGAACTGAATTGCTAGGAAACCACTGCAAGAGAGCTATTCGTATGTACACAGGTAAATTAATTAGTAAATAAGCAGCAGCTTATGTGATGTGGCTGCATCCTCAGCAAACTTACAACGAGCCATCAGAGGCAGCAGGTCAAAGACATAATTTTTTTCATTGTCATTCTGCAGGTATGTTGCGATTATTCAATGCACTAAATACAGGGTCAGGCTTTTTCTGCAAAAGGCAACGTCAAAAGTCCAATTGACCTCAATGGGAACAGAAATAGGCATTAAGCAGGCAGGCAGATTTTCCTCCGTGTCCACTAAGAGTCACAATTTAGCATAACTGCTTAAAACATTCTTTGTAATCTTTCTCTAAAGCTGTTAAGTACTTCACAAGATTTGTCCTCCAAAATATTTGTCTAACCTTTGGCTGTTAGCTAAAGAGTTCACTACATGTACGCTAAAATTTTCATCTGACTGCTTTGTGAGGGGCTTTCCTATTTCTCTGGGCTTTCAGACTCTTCTTCCTGCAAGGCCCCTGGGAGGTGCTTTAGATAGTCTCCTCTTCCTCTCGGCAGACAGAAGGCTGCTGGAATTCACGTTCACCCCAACCAAACTGCTTACAGAACCAGTTCCTTGGAGATAAGCTGCCACCGAGTAAAAAAGGCTTTACAGAAAATTATATGGAGCTGAACTCCACCTGTGTCCATGCAGTGGATGTGCCCCATCTCATCTCGGAGACGAGGATGACCTGTTGGGTGTAACCTTAGTTTAAGCAGATCTACACATAGTTTTAATTTTTTGGTTATCACTTCTGCCTTTCATAAACACCTGTAAACTATGTTTTCAAGTTGTTGATTTTTACAAATATGTGCTACTTGATGCGTTTTACCTTGTATCGGTTCGAGTTATGTGTCAGTTAGGAAAACCGAAGAACAGCAAGGGAGCCTTCACCCCAAGGCCTGCCAAAACCTGGGCTCTTGCACACCTTGTGGCCTCTGCACCACCACCGCACCCTTGCCAGCGTCCAGCAAGCCACAGTGCAAATCTTCACCTGAACTTCACCGGCCAGGTGGAAGGCTGCCACCACAAAGCAGGAGAGGGAACATTTCCTCCAGAGACTCTGGCAACCCTACACAATTTCCTGCTAGCCATAAGGTACTGGCACGCACCTTCAAACCTGGAAGTCAGAGGGCAAGCACCCATTTGAGTGCGTACTCACGTTAATCTTTTCTTACGACACGTGTCAGACACCTACATTTTGCAATGAGGATGCAGACACACCGATTTCCACTGTATTTCTTGATTTTGGCTGAAGGCTTTTGACCACTTCCACTGAGCAGCCATGATCTGGCATGATGGCCACCATAACTGGCAACAACTATTTTACCTCTCTTCTCAAAATTATTTATTACTGCCACACAAGTATTACATATATCAATACAAAAAGTTTTCCCATGGACTTTACTTTAAAAAAATCTCTATACAAACCCAATTATTTTTTTTTTCCTAAACACACAATCATTCTATAGGTTATAACTGCTCTAAGAAAGTTGCATTTATTTCAGAGTAACATTGTTGTCATCAACAGAAAAGATGATGACTACATCTTTGTTTCCAGACAGAAAATACCCTATGAATGTCTTGACACCTGCAAGGAATTACACTGGACCACCAATTCATAGGCAACTGACTACGCAAACCCAGAGAAGACCATCAGTGTAAAGCAGCCTGTCACACCTGGAGTGGGGAAGCTGCGACAGCAAGAATCTGCTGAGCAGTAGCCCCTGTGCATCAGGTCCATGCCCATTACATTGGAGATAAAACATGCAAGAAATAAATGAACGTTGTTAAAGAAGCATTCACATGAGTTTACATGACATTTCTCTTTAGCTCTTTGTAGATTCTCTTAACTACAGAATCCAACCTTTTTTTTTTAATTGAAAACAGAGCATAAACTGTAATTCAGCCTGTGCTGAAACTACCAAGACTGCAGCGGCTTCCACCCAAATCAGTGAAGTTATCCCAGATTCACTCAAAATTTAGTTCAGATTGAAATGTAGTCTGAGGTTTCTGGGATGGCCAACTGAATCTTTTAGGTAAACTACTGTGTTTTTCAGACTTTTGTTAAAGCTTACAGGCATGCCTCATCTCCAGGTTTAGTATCAAAAAGAATAGAAAAGGGATAAGCTATAAAGCACTTTTCCCCACATAGTTAGAGGGATTTTTAAAATTACATCAATGAAGAATTTAATATTTTTAAAAAAGGCAGTGATCATTGGAGGATGTTTAGGAAAAAGTTGAAGGAACAAGACCAACCTAAGGGCGCCCTTGACGTGCTACTCCTTCCCAGCCGCCAGCAGCCGATCACGCAGGGGCTTCCCGAGCTGGAGGATGAACCCCATCCGCTCCGGTTAAAAACCACTGGTGAGCTCTCTTCCACAAACTTTTCTGACCCATTTTGATTTTCAGCCTCCACAACATCACAAGACTACGAATTGCAGCCAAAGGATCCCTTTATGGGTGTCCTGTTCCCTTATACTTTTTCCCCAGGCATCTTCAGGTGATCACTGGATCAGATGCAGTTAAAAACATTAGTGTTTTTGCTAATACAGTGTTGCGGCGGTTACTATGGCAGACTAAGCAGCCATCTTCTCTAAAGTACAAGCCTGGGTAATTAATAGATACTATTTTATTAACTTTGTGCCTTTTCATGCTATAACAGGGATTTTAAAATAGGCAACATATTCCACAATTTTAACCCATTCCAAAAATGCAAGTTTGTAGTATGTTCAAAATATAAGCGTATTTTTCATTGCTCACATAATAGTGATTCTCTTACTGGACTTGCCTAATTCTTATCTGATTCCTTATTTAATCATGGGAACAGCAAATTTCATTATCTGCAACCACCTATACCGTAGAACTCTTTCCACATTCTTTCAACAGAGAGAATTAAAAACTCTCTTTGTCAAAAGAGTTTCGAGTGTCTCTCAAGAAATAAAATCATGATCAAGGGGAACTCACAGGTAAACACGGGTGGAGCCACCAAATGTCATTACATTATTCACCCACTGTGTAAAATTGTATGCTAATATCATCACCCTTATAGGAACGGGGTAACATACATTTACATCTGATTCTTCAGACTGAAAAATTCAAGCAAGTTTTCTTCAGCATTTCAAAACACCTCGTAAATCACATCAGTACATCATCAAAAATCGTCGGTCATAACATTGTATTTATTCTTCTTTGCTATAAAGAACCACGAGGGAGGCAAAGCTTGCCTCAGAGAGGTATATATTTCTGCCTAAAGAAAGCGCGTTACTGGCGTGTTTGCTGCAGGCTTGGAGACAAGGATACACCCCAAACCTCTACGAAATTCAAGGCAAAACTCCCTTTTCGTTTAAGCTCGCAGGTTTAGCGCAGCAGCGAAGCCTCCCCTCTCCCCCGCCTCGGCTCGCTGCCTCCATTCAGGCTGGCGCTGCCCATTCCGCAGTAGTGGTTCAGCATCAGATCCCGGGATCTGGTCCTTACCAACCACCCAATGCTTCTAAACCCTGATGCGACGCTTCGGAAACGACTTGCCGACAAAAGATTTTGTCAGAAAAATTTTTCAAAAACCCAGGGGAAAATTTAAGGTAGCGGCAAGCAAACGTATATCAACATCAATGAAAATCCAAGAATGGATATACCAGAATGCAAACAGCCTCCCTCCCCCCGAAAACAGGTCCTGTCGCCAAAGTTTGCAGTTCTGCGACAAATGCACAAAGCATCGCTTGATGTTGCCAACCGTGGTGTTTGAAGAAAGTGTCTCGTGCTTCTCTTTTTACAGCGTTTCCAGCCCAGTCTTTTTGCGTGTGGAGATAGTCTAGTATGTAAATGTCCTTCCACAGTCTCTTCAGAACAAAAAGGAGGTCTTGGGAATTGAAATTCTATTTATATTTATCATAACTTGATAAGAGTAGAGTGTGTTTATTTAAATACTCTACCATTATTTCTTCTTAACAACAGGCAGCTCTGAAGTGCAGTTATAAGTCTGTTTACACCACACAGATATCAAATTGACTTGCTAATGGTAACTTTTATTCGGTATCCATGGGTTACTGTGTCATGTGATTTGACATCAAGTACAGACAGTGCTGATTAGTAGCATCCAGTTCTGTCCATCTCTGTGCATCACTGAACCATCTGGTCATTTATTCACTAATAAGCCCCTAATGGCCCAAATATTCACCGGCCTGTCATTGTGACATGGCATAAAATGCCTACATCTTTCAACTTGCTTTGACATGTTGCTTGTTTCACATCAAAACCCGTCATTTACAGGAAAAGAGCTCAGAGGGGTAAAAACTTGACCTAATCTGCAGTGTTAACACAAAGACAGAGGCTTTGTTATCTGGTAGCCTGACTGAAAGCATGTAAATGGGCATGAATTCATTTTGTACATTTTTCCATGCTCATTTTACAACATTCTTTAAGTTTGGTATCATTCCTAATACGGGTTTTTATGTGGGTTTTGCTGCGAAATCTCTTTTCTTTTTCTGTTAATATTCTTCGGAGTGCTTTAAAGGGAGCTGGATTCCCAGAGACATTTGTCAGTTTTCATACAGAAAACGTGTATCAACTGAAATATCATCGGGAGACGCAGAACTTTTCTACACCCTTCTATTAAAAATTAAGACAATAAATGATTTTATTTTCTGTGTTTCCCTTTTATCTTTGCCTAGGTATCAATAGGCAGCGTAATATTTTCTGCCCTAAAGGATAGGAGTTGCACTAATTCCAGTGTAGTATGTTAGATTTTGCAGAATCTTTCTAGATGAGAAAAATCTCACAGTATATAATCGCTCGGCAAAGTCAAACATTATTACTTAAGAGCTGTGAATGCTTAGTAGCTGAAAAATCTCTCTCTTCAGTCCCATCACACAAAATTGCTGGAGAAGAAAGAGGTCACAATCAGCACCGTAATTTTTTTTTTTTTTTTTAATCTTACTGGATATAGCCACAGTTAAAATAGTTTAAAAAAAGCAAACACCCATTAAACTAATTGCTGTTGAAATCTTGGTTAATACATCATTAAAATGTGATTAAAGCATGATGTAATTGATTGTAACTAGAACACTTAGGGTGGTTTTATGGCTCTGCAGTCATTGGTGTGATGGGACACATAATTCACCCAGTATGTTAGCTTCACTTGATGTGTGCCTCTATTGGCACACCAGCTTCTTGAAGCAAGCGTACTCTGCTCAACAAAAACTTTCATTGTGTTGCCTTCTGGCTGTTATACCAGTTGTAAGGTGATAAGTAAAAAAACCCCACAAAATTATCTAAACATCATAGAGCATTTGCCTTTTTTTTTTTTTTTTAAATAACGGCAGTGTTTAAAATAGTCTTTTATTTTCTTTCTCTTGTGGGCTGATATTATGTGCATGTTGCTGGTGGTAGTTCCAGTTAATGACGTGAACATCATCCAGGAAAAATCCTCTGCCTGTGCATGCTGGTAAATTTTATCAGAGAATTCAGGTCAGCTAATGAATCAATTTGAATGTTGGCATCTTCATGCCGAGATCCAATCAAGTTTAAATTTCATATAAAATTAGCCAGTTCACAATACTTACAGTCAAACCCGTAAAACCCAGTCCTAGGATACATACACGGAATTTAGTATATGCATTCAAATGTTTCTACCTTTTGATTATTCACTTTCCCAATCCTTGCTACACAACGTTGCTCTCAAGGGCATTAATAAACACATTCACTCCTGTCTTATAAGCTTGAGAATACCTTTTGCACTTACTCAGAGCCCTCAAACCTAGAGAGGGCTGGAAAACAGTCGTGTTTTGTGAAAAACGTTGAGGTTTTGAAACTAATCTCTATTCAACATTAAAACAAAGCAGAGACAAGTCAAGCAAGATATGAATTGATATCTTTCTAACCCCCTAAATGGGCATCTTATTCGTAATGTTGTTAATTCCTCTTGCTCTAAAGAAAAATCCCATCTGACACATGCAAAATCTTTTGACAGCATTTAATCAAAGCAGAAAATTGCTATTAAAAAAAAATCTGTTTTGATGACCTGTCATTTTCTGATGGAAAAAGCAGTTTTGTCAACAACACAAACCCTGACCAATTCCAGATATATTCCTGTTTGTGCAAATAGGACTTAAAAGTAGCAAAATACTAAATGTAGGTTCTCAGCCCCTTGTAGGATTTGTGGTTTGTTTCCAACTTAACACAATGAACAGTCTCAAATCAGTATTTACAGTAGTTACGTACAGTTACTGAGTACGAGTGGCAGCTGGAGACCGGTTCTTTTGCATCTTATTTCTGTTTTTCAGATTTTGAAAATTAAATAAATTCATGTTAGCCAAGAAATTTCATTCTAGCTATTTCAGTCATACTGACATTTCTGAAAAACTTTTGTGATTTTAAAAGCTTTTTTCAGATATTGATCCTTTGAAATTTAGTTTTCAATTTTTATTGGCAGTTTAGTTGACATAGAAATGATTACTTGAAATAAGTAATTCAGAAAGAATAAGGAAATTAGGTTTTTAGTTAGATAAATTATTGAAGTGAACCATCGTGATGACATTAAAAAAAAACTTCACTGTTGAGCAAGAGAATGAATTGTAACCACTTCCTTAACCTTTCTCAGGAAAATGTTCTGTTTGTCTAACAAGCAATCGCTGAGAAAAGTCCCAGTTCTGCTCAGCATCTAATAAGCCTGGGCTCACCACCAGCTCTCATGGAATAGCGCTGGTGGAATGGGAAAGGGAGGGAAGTGTTTGCTTCTGAGATTTAGGGAAAAACTTCCTCAGAAGAGTTACACTGCTCTATGTGGGATAATTATTTTTTTTTCCAGGAGAATATGGCACAGGACATCTTAAATGCATCTTGAACATCATGTTTTATCAACTATCCTGCTTATTACAGGATTTACAGGAATCTTGTCAGGAACAAGTATGCAGATATAAATGGAACATTTTTTAGACCAGAAAGGCGTGATTCATTTCAACAAGCGTAAATGTGTCATGCAGCGACAGAGCCATAGATATTGGGTGGTAATATTTGCGATCATCAGCTGCCCCTATTTTGAATATAGAACACTTATTAAAATTTCATCCTGTTTTTAACTGTATAAATGCAAGGTCGTATTTCTAACGTGCCCAGTTAATAGCAGAAAAACAACTGTGCTCATATTGTTAACGCATCGGTATTTCAATTACCGTGCCATGACTTCAGCTAGATCCCATTGAATCAGAATTAGCAGAACACAGCACCATCTATTTTTGTAAAAACAGAACAACAACAAGAACATAAACCAATTGCTTGGCTGCTGCTAAAACTCAAAAGCTATCCTTTTTCAGGAAAAGGCTTTTTCAATGGCTGGTTTTAGTACACTTGCCAGGTGCAGGTGGCTGCAGCCTCAAAGTGGCCATCTAGGAAGCCAGGCAATAAGTATTTAAAGAAAAACTTATTATTACCTTCTTGCATACAAGATAACAAGATCACATTTATGTAATGCTATTTAACCAAAGATCATACGTTATTCAAAATGGGAATACATGTGATTCCTAAGTGTTAAAAAAAAATCCAGGGTGAAAAACTAAGGGTGGGGAAAAAAAAAAATCTCATGTGAACGGCTGACAAAGGGGATAAAAGATGTTGCACACCCAACTGGTAGAGTAGCACGACTGTCCCGATTACATCGCTGTTCTTGACAGGGTATCTTAGGCCGTCTTCCCCAGACCTCCTTTACAGAGCATTTAATGCCCTGCTCTTCAGAATAAATACAAATATCTTAACACTGGTAACATTACACACTGTCTCTCTACAGCAAGCAGAGCTGCTTCTTTTTTAATAGATTTTTAATTCAATGTAGTAACACATGAAAATGGTTCCTGGCCACTGATGGAAAAAATCTGCCACCAAGCTTATACACATTGAAATCGCAGCATATTGCTGCTGTCCACTTAGATGGAAATTAGTGTGGCAACAGCACATTTTAATACTGAAAGCCAAAAAAGTAAAAATCTATTCAGCCAGCCTCTGAGTATTTTTCTTGAAAATATCCCCATTTTCACATATAGAAGTGTTGGTGAAAGTGGTACTTGTACAACCAACTAAAATAGCACGCATTAACACTGCACCATTTTAGGTTAGAGAAGATCATAACGGTATTTTTTAACATTCTACTTAATTACTTCCCAATCCCATAAAGACATTTATGCATTTGTTTAGCTTTTCACATATGAATATTTCCATTGATTTAACATGTGTCCAAGTCTTTGAAACGTTAGGGCCTGAGCACAAGGCTAATTATATGCAAAGACCATTTGTAACTCTCTTAATGACGTCAACTGTCCCATATTTGAAACTAAATATGCCTACTGCTATGCTTAATTGTTGACTTTCTATTAAATATTTTACTTAGAGATAGAGCGGTAGAAATTGAATTTTAAACTTGCATATTGGCGTATTCGGACCCAAACAGATACAGATCATACAGAAATAAACGCTGTTGATTAACGTGGCAGAAGTACTGCCGATACGTTAACCACACTATAACCAAGAACGTCAAAAATAGCGCATGGCTCTGCGTTGACAGGCACACTTGGAAGCGCACGCTGCACTCACCGACACGTCAGACAAAGTTTGTAGAATTCAGATCCATCAACACTTACAAAACAATTAAAAGCAGCTCTCCAATTCAATAAATCTCAAGTAGGGTCAAATGTATGTTGTAAGCGGTGGGAGAGGCTATAGCGATATCCGTGTGGCGATCCGAGATGCAGACCTAGATTTCTGAATGGCCGATTCCATCGCTGAAATAGTAGTAGCGATGACGCGCCGCTATGACTTTGCGAGTACGACTAGGCGTACGTATGACTACGTATTCACAACAGCAAAGTACCCGTCGCTCTGATCTCAAAGTCACACTTTTTACTTTGACCTATTTACAAGGTCAAATATTTTAATAGGTGGTAGAGAGGGGGTGAAAGAGCAAGCGGTCCACCTCCACGTGAGCGTGTTTGCGCACACGTGCAAGGCTACCGGCCTCCTCGCGTTTCCAGACCCACTAATCGCTCACAAATGATCTGATCCCGCGCTTGTTCCCCACGGTAATTAACTAATGAAGGTGATTATCCCAGGCTCACCATCAGGCTACCAAGGAACGATTGCTACCACACAACAGAAAGGCTGGAAGTGAAAAAAACGCAATTGTCTGATCCCGTCCATAGTTATGAGCCACTCTTCTACAGCGCGAAAATAGCGACTTAGAGCCCAGCACGTGCCAGCTGTGCTTCAAATGGAACAGGGGCTCTAAAGTCTACCACAAAGATGCATTAAACGCTGCTTCATCTTCTTACTCTGGTAAGCAGTGATGCGTTATGTTCTACCAGAATCCATTCTCCCCTGTAACTGCTTTTTCAAGTTTTCATGGGAAACAACAGAACTCCACAAGGCTCCTTGGGTGACAGAGGCTCTGCCACACCGCGTTTTCTGCCAAGATGTTAACTAACATAATTAAATGATCCACGACAGAAAAAAAATATTGTTATAGCATATGTTGTGTCACCACTGAGGTTAACAAAAACTTAAAGCCTCCACCAGTTAAAATGGATCCATCGTACAAAAAGTAGGTAAACGAATTGGAGATAGACCTATGGGTCTATCACTGAAGTTTGTCACCAACAGACTTTCCCATTTCAGCAATAAAAAGGTTTTATGTACGTTTTCTTGATTTACCGTATCTGATGCACATTGTGGAGTTTTTAATTTACATACATACAAGTATCCAATGACAATTTCATTTGCAAACCTGTTTTCCGTGGCTCTCTACTGAATAAAACACGGATATTCTCCTCTCAGCAGTTGTCTGACACCCTGGTTGGTGTTTTCAGAAAAATCCTTCTTGTCCTGGCAATCCACTTTCTAGCAATCTACCTGGAGTCTCCCGAGAGCTTCTTAGATCCTTAATACCTACAAATTAATGCAAAATCAGTGGCATTCAAGAGTGCAAAGTAAATCTGAAAAGAGAGTCAAAACACAAACTGGGAGATGCTGAAAATTCGGATTCTTGGGGGAGTGAAAGGACTCATGGTGTACACCCACTATAGGTAAAATTAAACCTATAGGACAAGCCTCGCCATAGGTTTCGCTCTACAAAGAGCGTAAGAGAGCGTTCATCAGCCAGAAGTGTGCATTTCCCAAGAGGCCCAGTCCCGAAGGCAAAACTCTCTTTGGTTTGGAACTAAGAGCTCAGACCTTCCCCCTTCGAGAGCGGCTCTGCCGCCGCCGCCTTTGCCCGTCGATCTGCCACGCCACCGGTTCTGCCAACGGATTCAAAGCGCATCCTGTTTTGTAGCAGAAGACAGTACTAAAACCAGGCAGAACCGCTCTTTTTCTTCATCCCTTCGCCCATGCTTTGAATCTGTTTCTGCTGAGAAAAATCCAGAGGGATATTTGAGTCATTTGACCCACCTCTGCAAGACCCGATTGCAGGGCAAGAGCAGAAGTGGAAGGAACATGGGAGCCATTTCGCACAGGCTATTGCTGCTACCCCAGATCTTGGGAAATAAAACAAACCCGCTTTTTAAAAAATTCATTACTTAATTCTGTTTATAATTCAGGTAAGGAGCCAAATTTTAGATGCGGTTAAACTGAAATAAAAGCAGAATTCCTATGTTTTTCCTCAATCTTATACCTCAGTTCTCTTATACATTTATTCCTCCCAGCTCCAAATTTTTGGACTGTGTCAGTATCACATTGTGGTGACAAGACCCGTTACGCTCACTCTGTGCATGCCAAGTTCTGAGTTGGATTTTTTATTTTTTTTTACATAACACATCCAAAATTCAATTCTCAGACACAAGCATTAGAGTACAAACCACCAGACCTCTCCCTCCTTTGTCATGCTGCACTGCTTGCTTACTTTAAGAGAAAGATGGGTTTCCCTTTAGCTGGCTTAACTCCAGAACTAATTATTTGAGATTAGTGACCTGCACAAACCTTGCTGATTTCAAAGAAATTCACCAAGCAGGCTCCAAAATAAATGCAAAAATAGGAGTTGGGTTTTTTTTGCTGCCTTTCCCCCACTTGCCCCCCCATCACACCACCAGTAACCGTAAAGTATTCTTCCTTCCTCTAAAATCACAAAAGAGAAGAGGGACCAAAACAGAAACTAGGAAGGTGCCGCTCTATGGTTTAGGATATTCTATTAACAAATCTTCCCATTTTTAACCCGTTAGTTACATTTTATTTTTCCTCATTGATTCATTTCCTTGTTTTTCCTCCATAGGGTAAATCGTCATTAAAAACTATATCTCGTCATTAACCTATATCAGGACACAGTTTTGAGTATTTTTATTAACTGGTTGTGTCATGCTTTGTCCAGCCAGCAAGGCATGGCCATCAACCCTAACAAGTTTCTAACGTAAGCAGAAAAAGGAAAAAATAAGAGAACAAAGGGCATAAGGATAAGTCTTTCCTTTATCAACCCTGGTTGGTCTGGACCGTAAACTTACCTTCTCTTACTGGTATGGACATCAGAGGGTAAAATGGGAGCTTAACCATGGGGATAAATACCACAACAAAGGAATAACAGTGATACTAATATTGCTTCTGCTTTAATTTTTAATTCTGCTTTAATTTTCTCGTGGCGATTGTAAAAAGTGCTCCACAACCGCTGAGTTCATAGCTGCTGTACATGATGCCTGACTACAACCCGGGACACCACCGAGGGCAACTCACCTGTGGCAGCCCGCGTCCGCGCAGGCTGGGCTGGCCCCTGCCGTCGGGCACCGCTCGCCCGGCTTTTCTCGTTGCCCACGGTTGGCAGAAGCGTCTTCACGAAGGCTTTTGTGTGGGGACCCTTGCACAAGGGGCTGCGGTTTTGAACAGCTCACCATCATCCTTGATTTTTAACGATATTTAGGCCACAGCAGCCAAACCTATTTGCGCGCTCAGGACGTTCATTGACTTTTCACAGGGCAGCACTGGTTTCTGAAAACCGGAGCCAGGATCATTCCCAAGTTCGTGTGCTATGTAAGGAAATTCGTCATACACGAGCCTCCCAAATGCAGCAAAAATAGTTCCTCCTTCAAGTCAGGGTCTCATTCTAGGAAATGCAAACTTTCCATAAGCTGGAGGTTTCTCGCAGTTTTTTAGTCAAATGAGAGAAAATGGTTTGTTAGTAGCTTCCAGCTTATTTTTGACAAATAAAAAAGAGAGGCTTTGTTTAGACTACTTGGCCCAACAGGCTAAGGGTGCTAGGAATTAAAACTTTTGGTTTGGAAGGATTGTATCACTGGAAAGAGAATAATCAGTTCTGTTTCTTTTTGGAACCTTGATATTATTTCGATTTCCACCTACTGTAAGAACAAACAGTGCTGGGCTGCATTCCAGAAAATGTTGCTGAAACAAAGACAGTATTATATAGAGGGCTGTAACTCTTGATAAAAAAAGAAACCAAGATGCTGAGATAAATCATCCGTATTTATTCATATGCTTGTCTGTAGAGGGAGCATAACTTTTATATTAATTCCAAGACTCAGACTTTTGACCGAGTTTATACTGGCAATATTCTGTTCTATAGTCAAAATTGTGTCAACCTCTAAGATTGCATGTTAAAGCCAGAAGGATTATCTTCATATATTATTAAATCCAATGTATATATAAGTAGTGCTTACTGATGCAAACTGTAGTGCCTTCTTTATCGAACTATTTTTCTGAGAACACAAAAAAATAGGCTGAATGAAGAAAAACGAATGTAGAGCATGCCCTCTTTATAAAGCAAGCGTTATAATGCAGTTGCAGAACTCCATTAATACGGGAGGGGTATTAATTAATACAGGGCAGGGGGAGGTGGGGTTTTTTGGGTTTTTTTTTAACTAAGTTTGCACAATTTTTTAATTGCTATCAGGAGTCCATAAAGGAGTGACCATATACGTATACTTTCATTTCACTATACTGTGATTTAATCTCAGTGAATAATAAACTTTTGTAGCACTGTGAATGGGGACACTAAGCATTATTTGCTTTTTTCCCCAGAACTTGTCAAACAAATAGCTGTAAAAGTGTTCAAGCATTTATATCTTACGCAGACTTACTGGTTTATAATTTTGCATGATGTTGAACCATTTTAGAACTTCAGCTCAGAAGGATAACCTCCACAGCTGCTAGGCAAGAAGCATCCCAATATCACATACTAGATGTAAGAGTAAGTCACTTCGAGGTACTAAGGGCATCATCGCAATTCATAGACAGATGCCCTATTTCTCTCAAACAGGTATTCTCTCTGATATTGATCAGAGCAGAATTTTAACACAGACCCACAGTTTAATGAGGATGAGTAAGATTCCTGCCAAAAACACAGCAATAATTTAATTTTACAATACAGAATGTCATAGGAAGAAAAGGCAGAGCAAATCAACTGAGTAAACGAAGACCCGTCGTTCCCAGTTCCGCTTCAAGTCTGAATACTTACTGGCGGGAATAATCTCAAGTCTATCATTTGTTTCTTAATGGCTTTCTTCACAAAACAGAAATACAGGTAACAGAGGCACTGAGGAAAAAAAAGTTCCGATTACACCTAGATCCCAGGAAAACATTAATTTCTCTCCTCACTTGGGTAAACCAGTGAATCCATCCAGAGATTAAATGGTTGCCTAAGTAACAGTTACATATATCTATTCGTATCCCTTTCCTCAACTCCATTAAAGCTCCTGCTTGCAGACCTTTAGCAAGAGACAAGAAAATTCTTATTTATCCTCTGGGTGAAAGAAGAGCTCTCTGTGTATTTAACTTACACTTTATTTGTTTTTAAAATATATTCAGGCATTCCTGTGCAATTTGTTACTCACGCTTAATGAGACAAATACTTTTAGATACTTGTCAACAGCTATAAAATTCTCTACTGGCCTCTTCCTCAAACTAAAGGTTTTTGACCCAACTTATTAATAGATGCCAGAGAAAAGCTCCAGCTCCAGAGGCCTTCCCACGGAGCCTTGTTCAGCCCACTGCCCTTTACACTTTGCTCGTAAAAATCGAGTCTCAACATGTCTGTCCATGGGTGCGCTAATGTCCATGCGGAAGGTCAGGTTAGGAGCTCTCTCGAGGTCCTCGCTGCATTTCTGCTGCCACCAGCAACGAACCCCCCTGGTGGGGGGAAGGCCGGGTCCCCTTTCCTCGCAGAGCACGTTACACAGCGTGTCTAGAGGAGACGGGCGCTCCTGGGCACTGCTGGTAACCCGCTTTCCAGAGTTACGGTAGCAGCGTTTGAGTCGACTAAACTCTAAACCTGTTAAGATGGAGAAATCTTAGACAAATACAGCACTGCTGGGAAATAAAAAAAAAAATAAGAACAAATTCAACTGTAACCAGTCTTGACTGCCTTTAGACGAGGCAACTAAGAAGAAAAGACCTGTAAGAGTCCTCTGCAGGCTATTCAGACGCCTTATTTAAATTTTGTAAGAGGATCTGAAACCATAATGATTGTCACATGTAAAAATCAAATAGCTCAGTTATGCCAGGAACCACTTACCCACAGGAGTTTTTTTCTGCAAAGGATGTCAACAAACACCTATGGATTTAGAAATAAGATTCTAATACCTAACAAAAGTTGTAATTCTCTTTAATAATAAAATCAGAAAGAGCCCATGCCAAAGCTGTAGCCAGAGAGAATTCTAACATGGTCGTGAATTCACGTTTTGCCAGAAGCTCTTCCACCAAATATTTAGGTGAAGCACATTTTTGGGTCCTAATTTTCCAAAACTTTGATAGAGAGCCTACCTCTAACAAATAAAATCTTCAGTGTTGAGCAGATATATGTCAGGCCCTGAAGCTCTATAATCACTGTATTTTTAAATTGTTTTTTTAAATTCCGTGCAGTTGTCACATATGTGCTCATTTTAGTTATGCATAGGTGGGTTTGCAGCAGCATCAAGTGTGCAATTAGCCTATTCCCAGGTGGACGTTCTCTGCAGATATGTCACTGGAGAGATCCCTTTCACATCTTTGCCTATTTGAAGGTGGCAATAAACCAGTTGTTGTAGCCTACTCATCTCGAGCTGTGTCGCAACAATACCTTCTTACACAACAGCACCAGTAATTCTGAAATACGCGCTGCAGAGAGCTACCGAGGAGGGTCCCCGCATACGGACACACTCTGCTGCGGTGCTTTTCTCGGGAGAGGGGCGTAGCAACAGTAGCACATAAGCAAAGCCGCTGATAAACCATGGTACTTTAGAGGACCTGCCTGTAAGTCAAGCGGAGAAGTACGCGGCTGAAGCGCCATAGCCAGCGCTTGCTTGAGAAACACCTGGGTCCAACCATCTACCAACGCAGGTCTGAACGATACCAGCTCCAGGGCAGCTTTCCGCTCAGGTTGGTGGAGCTCCAGTTGAGCACTGCCAGCCTGACCCAGCAGAGCCTCTCCCTTCACCTTAGTACGTAGAAAGTATCACCTGTTAAGCAGAGATAAAAAAAAAAAAATTTTAAAAAAAGGGGGAAGCGTTTTCTTTTCCCCCCCTCGGCTATTTCTCCCCGCACCATTGCATAGGTAACCATTGCATCGCTTCTACAGGCTCCTCTAGCCACCCGCTCCTGGAGCAACACGTGAAGATGTTCGAAGCCTTTTTTGGACCTACTTCTTTTTAAATGGTTGGCATAGAACAAACGCGCTCCGACAGAACAGCTCTTACGCAGAGCGGCGCCTACAGTGGCCCTCGGCTTCCCCTGGGCAAGACGCTGCCGAGGGCCACCAAAACGAAGCGACTGGCCACCAACACGCTGCTTTTCCGTGCCCCAAGCCCCCGGTGCCCTCCCGGCGGCCAGGCCACGCCGCCGGGCCCCCACGGCACGAGGGGACGGCGGAGGATGGGGGAGAGGGGTCCGAGCCCCCGCGCAGCCCCCGAGCCGAGGGTGCCCTCTCCCGGCGGGCGCCTCCGCGCCGGCTGCCTGCGCTCCTGGTCTTCGTCGCCGCGGGACGGACCGCGGGGCGCTCCCGAGGCTTTACAACCAGTGAAAATCGGCACCAGCTTCGTAATCCTGGCACGACATGTCTTTGCTTTGAAGTCTGGTTACTGGTTTTTACAGTTCTATTTTTAAAACATATTAAAGATGTTTAAAAGTGGCAGGGACTTCCAATAAAACCCATGTTGTCCAGAATCAGGATGCTGGTCCCAATTTAAACTGGCTGTTAAACAATAGTATATCCAAATAAAAGTGGTCTGATTTACAAAATACCTCAGACTGATTGAACGTTTATTATCCAATTTTTCTCTTTTCAGGTCTTCAGAGGTCATTCTCTCTTTATCTTTTTGTTTTGTTTTAAATCTGCAAGGGCTTACCACAACTACTGTATGGAAAACGGATTCACTTACCACATTGAAAAATCAACTGTTAACAGAAAATACTGAAGTATAATAAAGCAAAGATGCTAATAAAGATTTACATTTCTCTTGGCTCTCTGTGCGATTTAAACAGCGTACAGCATCGTCAGAGCTCCGTCTTCTGAAACACAGCCAGGATATACTGCAACCTGCTTCTGTGTTTTATCAGCAGGCATTTTGATTTTCCCAATATAGACTCTTATTTAAAACTTTATATACACAGCACATTGGATTTTCTATTTGGAGACGTGAAAGAATGTAAACGGGACAGTGCCTGAAGGAGAGCATCACTCCAAGGAGGAGCCCAGAGGAGCTGGGGCAGCCTAATTCCCTGGGTCCGCCTGGAGTTCGGAGACCTTCGTCTGCGACTGACCTCCTGTTTCTGCTCTGATCCTGGGTGAATCATTTCACATCTCCATCTGTCTCATCTGTTTAGGCTGAGCTCCTTGGGGAAGGGGTTTGCTTTTGCTTTGTGTATTTATGCAGGGTAACTCTGTAACTTAGGAAGTTATGGTGATAATATTGCCAATACAAACCAAGCACAATACACGAGTAAAAGAATCTAGCAAAATTTAGTATACAAAGGGACTGAGTTTGGTTGACCCAAGAGTCAGCCTCTATATAAAACTTCTCCGAAGCTTTTTATCACTAAGGTTTCTATTTCAGTGGTCTGTGCTCACATCTTGTAGTTATGTCCTAGCAACACACAACTAAAACAGGCTTCTTACCCTATCAAATCCCACCAAGTGACATAATTCTACCATAAAATAAAGTTTCACATTAATATCCAAAAATCTGCAGTATATTCTAATACCTTTGGCAAGCACATGTAATAAAAATTAGTGGAAGTCTGAGATGTAAGTAACCCACTTGAATCTTCTCTCCTGTCAATACCTTTCCTATAAATGGGAAAATATCTCTATTTCCCATTCCACAGACTGGAAAATTGGGGCAAAGGACAAATAAAGTAACCTGCCCAAGGTGATGCTGACTTGCGCTTGTACGTCCTCTGCAGTGGACCACATCGCTTGTCAGACAAATTGTGCTGCAATAGCAAAGTAGTTAGGCCTTCAAGATTCACGGTTAGCAAGTATCCCTAAAATTCTGATTAAACATTTTGTTTCCTAGTGGTTTTAAATTGGATGTGTCATTTTGTAAATGACAGATGACTACTATTCAGTAAATGAGCAGGTTTTTAGTTTAGAACAGCAAATACATGAATATATTGGCACCAAGTTTCAGGTAATTCTTTCTACTGAACTGCTGCCAAAAATTATATATTCATGTCCCGCTTCTAGAAATACAAAATTTGCAGGTGGGTTTGGTTGCCCTTAGTAAAACCTAGTGTACGAAAAAAAAATGTTAAGTTGTTGTTCCTATAAAACACTGAACAGATCAAAGAAATGTTTTCCCAAAAGTACACATGATTTTCTCTCAATACATGGAATTGAAAAAAAGGGAATTTCATCAAGGAAACAAAATCAACCTTCGCTTACAAAAAAAAAAAAACCCCACCAACCCAAAACAAACCACCAAACCACAAGCGTGCGTATATATATTAGTAGAGTTGAATAAACACGTGGAAGTATGCTGCATGTTTTATAGGATGAGTAACTACATTTAACATATTCGTATAATTTTTACTTATTTCCTGTTGAGTAGTAGGGCTGTCTTTGAAAACGGTGGATTTTAATATTCACACAGAATACGTTCACTCAGAGACTCAATTCTACTCGTTGGTCTTACCAGCTCAAGCAATTGGAACCTACGTCACCTAAATGGTCAAGAAATCCAGAACACACAGAGGAATGAAAGCAATTATTCGTACAGCTCCGAGCAGAACTTTTTTTTGAAATATCATGGTAGCGTAAAGGACTTCAGCAAAGAAACCACCGTGAAATCCAAAGCCCACCCAGGATCTATGTATCTTATTAAGCCAGCCTGCATAACACATCTGTCTGTGCAGCCCACAGCACATCAGGGTGGGCATGACTGGCCAGGCTCGCACTTGCTCGGCCTTGAGCTTCTCAGCCGAAATCTGCACCCACTCCTGGCACCAGCTCTTCCACACGCTTGGAGCAAAGCCTGAAACTGTGCCTCCATCTTCAAACAAAAACGCTTCCACCACTGGTAGGGGCTTTGCTGCTGCACCTTTTTGGCATCTTAATTGTTTCAACATTTAGCTGAGATCCTGATGCTAAAAAGTCGCTAAGTGTCACGGTTAGTGGGAGAAGAAAAAAAAGTGAGAAAAGGTAAAAAAGGAAAGAGTTGGATGTTAGACTGCTATTCCTCGGAGCAAGCTTTCAGGCGTGCCTTCTCCAACTACCACCAAAAATCCTATTCACTCAGGAATGTTAGCGGTGCCTTACTGCCTTGGAAGTCCACCAAAGAATAGTAGCTGTGAAGCGAGGAAGCTCTAGTTTCTAGCAGTCACCCTAGGCTCCAGCAGCGCTGCATTCTCTCCAGTCATCTGCTCGGAAATCTCACTGCGCAGCATGGCACGGTGTATCACGACACTGATTTTGGAGAAGCCCAAGCTGGATAAGGACATGACTGGATACAAATTCATGCTGGTTGCACCCACCGTAAACTATTTAAGTTGAGCCATTGCAGAGGAGGTACCTCTACTGATCTTCAGTGACAAAATTTCATCACTTGGTGATCTATCCCTATCTGATGTGGGGTTTTTTTTTTTTGTGGTTTTCTGATTTTTCAAGTCCCAACTACTGGTTCTACATACAAATACAAATTTGTGCCAACTAGACGCATGCTGCATTAGTTCTTCGGTATTTTGAAGAACAGAAGCAGTTATTTGCTGTTAAAATACTTTGCCTTAGCACATGGTACCTGCTTCGAGGCAACAATTTGAAAACCAGTAGCAATAGATGGACATTGCTCCAGCTTTGACCATTCACCCACTGGCAATCAAACCACAGGCAGGTTTTCGAAGATTTTTTTTCCTGTAAACTCTTCATTATCCAGGCAGTGACCATCCTTTGGCCATTCCTACTTCTTGGCAATTAGAATATGAGTTGCTTTTAAACCTGTTCTGGTTAATCTTCATTTATAAACTATTATTCCCCAGAAAATACAGTCATAAGCAGAAGAGACATAAGACCAAGTCTTATCTCCATTAGACTGGATTCAGTTAATAGATTGGAGCTACACAGAGTAGTCTCAGGGAAAGAAGGGACAACTTCCTGAAGTCTCTGGAGAAAAAACAAACTGCAGGATCATGCTGATATTGGGAAAACAATTATACAGACTTTTCATTATCTTTTCTCAGAATCTGTAGATGGTACAGGATGGTTTAACCGTTAAATGGTGCCACTCCTGCTTGGAAAGCCAGCCTAAAACATAGGCTGTGGGTACTAGATGAGGGGATCTGAAGAATAGTACTAGAGAGAGCAGGGACTTGGAAGCAGCTGCCTACAGAATTAAGCCTGAGTTAAAAAAAAAAAAAAATTCCTTTCATCGTTTGATTAAATGCTATATTCTAACATGGAAAATAAGAAAAACAAAGCAGAAGAGAAATTTAAGAGCTTTGCTGAAAAAGGAACAGGTTTCCTTTTAATGCCACTCAACAGCAGATATAGATCCTGCTATAACGAAGGATCTCGTAATACCTTCTGGAGCCTCACAATACCAGTCAGCTGCTTAGCTAGTACACAATGCTAAATCTTTCCATATTTACTTATTAGCCCTATTTTGTCCAGCATATCTATGTATTACTTCATACTGCAGTATCAGACCCAGATTTCTCCATTACTTCTAAATTTAAACTTGGCATTTGGACCAAGATACAGCTATTTCCATTATTACTGTATATTTTCACATTAGTTTGCACATCTTGCTTTAACCTGCAAGCCACACATTGAGTGTTAACAGGAACACTGCTTCATCATTTGTATCTTCTATGGGGGTCTGCAGTAATTGCTCCTGCTGTTAATTTGTTATTTTTGCTCTGGCGTCTAAGGAAAAAAGGCAGAAGTAGATTATTGCACACTGGAAAAAAAAAGAAGATTCTGACAAAGATTGGTCTTAGAGCTGTTGCACGTTTGCTTTTGAGAATCTGCTGCTGTAAACCGGCTTCTGGAGCTCAATATCCACATGCAATCTTCCTGGCCTGCATGGGCAATCATAGCACTTCATTGTCCAGTGCTATCATTACAATATTGTTATCATCTGAGCTTGAGTCTGACACTTTCTCTAAGACCTTTCAAATAACCCCTTTACTAGGCTTCAGTACCAAACCGTTCAGGGCAAATCTCTGCTTTGTGCTTGTCAGCCTTAATAGACTGGATGTCACTTCTGCCTGTAAAAAGTGCCCGCTCTTCAGCTGTCAGTCAGTCCTCGCGGTGTCAGCCGAGAGCGTGGCTGGAGCCGCTGGATTAGAGGGTAGTTACCATAGCTGTCAGATTACTGACAACCTGACACCCACATCCCCAACTTCCTTTGACTGTATTTGGTTTCCATCTCGCTCCTTGGACCTTTCTTAAGGTGGATCCATCCGC
Organism: Phaethon aethereus; assembly: GCF_964289735.1. NCBI lineage: Eukaryota > Metazoa > Chordata > Aves > Phaethontiformes > Phaethontidae > Phaethon > Phaethon aethereus. The sequence continues at coordinate 24,978,453 of NC_138580.1, forward strand.
TGAAGTTAAATAATAAATGTTGTAGTCACCTGGGACAGTTTCGCTCTTGTCTCCAATTCCTCTTTCAGCCTTTTTGCCTTTTGCAGACACACGCCATCAAATGTGTTTTGCAGGACTCTTTGCTAATTTATACATCCTGTAGCTCTATTCTAACCATAGCTAATTGGGGTAAATCATCTATATTCTGCCTGTAGTTGATTCACAGCCAGCTAGACTGAGCCAAAGACTGGTTTTGCCCTCTCTGCTTGGATTACAAAGAGAAATACCTACTTTAAATAACGCCTTTGAAAGCTTACAGAAAAGTAAAGCGAAGAACGCTTTACTAAAAGCCATCCCTGTGATGGAAGTTGGCACACATGGTAAGTTGGCAAAAATTTGTACTCACACCCCCCCTTGCCTATATTTAAAATTTAAATTTATCTGTAGCAAAAAACCCAATATTTTTTAAAATTCAGTTATTTCTTTCAAGATAATTGTAACCTGTCGTATAAAAATATAGTGGCTTATCTCATTATACAAAATTATTGTGGAAACATTTCCATGTGGGGGAAAAAATGTAGTGGTTGCTCATTCACACTAGTATTGGGGAAAAACCTACCAACTTGGCATAAAAGAGGGTATCCGGACTACAATAAACACTGTTCTTTCCATCTAGTAGTAAGCGTGGCTGTTACATTAAAATCCAATACGTGGCAGGTAATTTACAATATGCTGGGTTTTCGAGGAAATGTGTAAGGGCGTAACGCATCCCTCACTCGCGGAAACCCGAGGGACTGGCTTGTGGAGTTTGGAGAGATGGATTTCATCCTTTCCTGCCCCACTGTTAGCTCCAAGTCACTTTGCTCAATGCCGTACATACAGCAGTCACCGGCTTCCCGACTAGCTCTGCCCAGCAGTGTTTTCCGTGGTCGCCCACGCTCAACTGCATGGTCTCTCTGTTGCTTCCTGACAGCACACGTGTTCTTTGGGTTCTTGCAGTTTCAGGATGCTTGGGTGTATCGCCCCATAAAATTAGTAAGATAGGGTAGATCTTCAGTAGCTACTGAAGAAGCACATACCAAACAGCTTTTTCAGGAAAGACCAGAGAACTGGAACACAACACGAATTCTTTGGTTCAGATGAACTCTGCCTGACCCTTTGTCTCAATTTTTAATTTGCCATTCTTCTACAAGGTTGCAAACACAAATAGCTTCTTTTTTTGCAAATCTAAACCATAAGATAGCTTATACCTAATGAGCTTTACAGAGATACTATTAGCTCCTCCATAAACAAGACTGCCTCAAATTTGGAACTAAATTTGAATTTTTCTTTGGGTAGAAGCTACATTATGTTGCATGAACTTTACCACCTCTTCACATCTCTTCTCGGCATTTTCCTTCTTATTACATTTCACGCTTGTGTAGCTATTGCCTTCCAAGGCAGACAGACGTGGTTATGGATGCTCCACACCTCATCTAACCTCGCTATTCAGAAAGGCAGGCAGCAATGGTTTTCTGCCTGGAACCAGAAGCCACCCAAAGACCAAGGCCCCCAGGAACGCGCCTGTGCAACAGCCTCGGCGCGAGACAGCCCGAAGCAGCTGTTGCTGGAACCACGGGAACAGGTAGCGGAAGCGTACCCTGTGACAACCACCTTCTGGGTTAGCATTGCCCTGGGCACAGGTACTAACTACTAGGGTACAGGTAATTGTCGATGTGAAGCTTGATGGCAGCCTGTTTGCGAGGAGGGAAACCAACAGGAGCCGATATTGTCAGAAGTTCAATATTCTACTAAGCTATTTTCATTAACAGACCGATTTCTGGGCTGTTATCGCTACGCTATAACAAAAAGAGTTAAAGCAAGCAAACATGTGGCTTTGTTGTGTTTGTCACGCATTTTTCCGATGTGTATGAACTGCCACCTCAAAACACATCATGGAAATATTTGAATTTCCAAAGTCTCCTATTGTTCCACGTGCCTTTATACTTATTCCCAAGTTCCAGACACCTTCCTCTGTTCTGTGGTGGGGACCTTGCCGTATCGCAAACTGAGCCAATACCTAGGAACAGCCTCAGGATTTGGCCCTTTGATCTCACGGTAGAAGATACAGCACTGGCACTTCCCAGCCACGTTTCTGGAATGTGGCATGCCCTCGTGAAATCAGTTAGGGAGAAAGATAGCACATACCTCCAAATTAGGGATAAGGCTTGGAGATTTTTTCCTTTTGCCAATGTCTACCATGATCAGCCAACTTTATTTAAATATATTTAAATAATATTTCCTTTAAATCTAGAGGCTCTCTCAAAATATTGCACTGTAATATATTTTTAAGTGAAAAGAGGGTTATAAAAATGCATTATTAATCCAATTCAGCTGAACAACTGTCAGAAATGTCATACCTAAATCCATTTGCAGAAATTAATGCATAATATTACCCAGTAGATGGTAAGGCACAATTCACAGTAGTGGGTAAATCCCTGTTTGAACAGATGGGCTGAAATGTTGGGACATCAAGCTGACTAATTTGGGTACTTCCCAAGTAACCTCCATAACCATGGGTGTGCTGTTATTTTTCTCTCTCACTGCCAGGTACAGTTACAGAAGGAAATCCAGCAGTGCTCTTCCATCCGCCGTGCATGGCACCTGGACGTCATTTACAGAATTAACTAACTCAAGGGAAGAGCTCTGCAAATAACAGCCACACCTTCCCTTTCCAGACACGAGGAGGAGGAGGAGGAGGAATCGCATCTTGTACATCTGACAAGTCTTCAAACCCAACTTGAGACACATCACTCCTCTGCTCAGGACCACTCAGGGAATTTTTGGCCACTCTCCAGGGCGAGGGGCTGCATGTACTCATGACATTGTTGGTGAAAAAAGTGCCACAGCATCACATATGAACAGATTGAAGCTATAATTTACCTGGACACTGACCACTTAAGTCTCTCCCCATCGAGCCTTTCACCAGCAGGGATGCCTCTATAGGTAACCACATAATGCAAAACGGGGAAGGGAGTTAACCCACGCCATCCCTGAGAAGGTGGCAGTGCCAGGCTTGGTGACAAGTGGAAAGGCAAAGGCTTTCACCCCGTTTCCAGAAATCCTCTTACCCACCACCTGACCAGTATTTTGCCATAAGGGCTTGAAAAGCTTTGAGGAGAGACCCCCAGCACCACAGAGCCTGGGTCTGCTGCCGCTGCGTGTGTGACCGCAAATTCGTGCCACTCTTTCCCGGGGAGACCAAGGAGAAGCCTAACCCAAAACAATCCTCTTCAGCCCCTGTAAGAGAGCACACTTTGGAAAAATTAGGTGTGCGTTTGGTGACAGCAAAATATATATTATATATTCGAGCTAAAAAAAAAGCTTTTGTTAAGAAGCATCTACTGCATTCAGTAGTTAGTAATTTTAAGCAGTGGTATCCTGGTTTTTAGCATGCTGTTGCAATGCCCAGCCTATATTTCTTTTGCAGAATGCTACCGGCAAGCATAACATTAACGGATTGCTTTCTAAATTTCTTTTCCTCTTTTTTAATAAAGGTTTGCGAGTTACAGAAGTGCAAAAAGTGCTTTAAACCTCTTAATTTGTTTTGTTTACTTCTATAGCTTAAAAAACAGCCAATTGTTTTTAATTGGTTTAAAAAAAAAGTGCTTGAGGCAGAAACCTAGAAAACCAATCTTCTGTCTGGAGTAAATTTTTACAGCTGCCTTTTAAACCTCTGAAAATAGGGTTTATAATGGAAGTGCTGACACAACCTTATCTACAATATATCAGTGTGAACTGTACCACTATAATAAGCAGTTATTATGTATGTGTAAAAATAATGAGAGCCAGTGTCTGAGGAGAGTTAATGTAAAATGCTAAGCAATTGTGGCTGGTTACACAGTATAGGTTAATATTCTTTCATATAGCTACACTTTTTCCCCTTTTGTCCTCCAGAACTCCTAATGAAAATTTTGATACCTGACGGTAATGATAAGCAGCCATTCACACGTCCTTTGTGTCAAGGCTAGAGCATTAATGCTTTCCTTCATATAACATTTTGCATAGCCTAAAGCATCTATTAAAATCCTTTGTAAAATTCATGAAACGAAAGTGGTGGGTTGAGTCTAGTGGGAGAGCAAGTAAGCTGCTTATTAGCAAAAAGTCAAAAACACGGGGCCAATTACAGATCTGAACAAGAAGGGCTACAGAACAGCACAGGGAGTAATTCTTTCTTCAGCCCAATGGGCTCGAGTGAGAGGCAACCTAGATAAAAATATAGCAAATATTCTAAGCAGTAATTAAACTAAAATGTTTGGAGTCAGAAACAGCTCTATAATAACTGAAGGATATGCTCAAGTAAAACAATTGTCTGGTCTCACATAGATGCTAAATTGGAAGGATTTAAGACTGCTCCCTAAAGAAACGACTAAGGGGTAGTCAAGAGGAGCTGCGAGCTCAGGAGATATGTAAAAAAAAAAATCTGTTTGGTATTTCAAATGTTATAAATTAGATAAAAAAATGAGCTTTTCTACTGAACAAGCAACATAAAACTGAATAAACCACAATAAGATTGCCCTTTTTCTGTTATAAACTTGACATTAAGCCTGTCATGTTCAATGACAGCCTAACAGACCTCATTCTTCACCCTTTGGAATTTGAAAGATTGGCAGATGTCATGATTTCCTTGGCATAAAAGACCTTGCAGATAATGTTCACCACACATACTTTTAGTTTCATAACTTCACGCCCCTACTTCCAGAATCATCAGGTAAAATGTCCACACAGAACTTGAGATTTTTCTCCGGTCAATAATTGTATCTGACCCCGAGGAAAATCTTTTATCGACAAAGGAAAAACGTGGCATGGGCAGCAATTTTTATGATTTGCTTTACTAGTCCAAACATGCCCTTACATTCATAATAATGAGCTGCTTTGCACAAAACAGCTCATTATTATGAACAGAGGAGTATAATATTGTTAAGTAAGCTGAGTCAAAGCATAACTAGTTGAGGCTAGCTCTCAACTGGAAGCAGTTTTCCCTTTAACACACCCTCCTCACTTTTAAAATCTGAAAAAAACATACGCACTTATTTTTTTAAAAATTGGAATGTGGTAGGAATCACAACTGGCCTTTTTTAAACACTTGGTCAGTAAACTTCATGTGTTGTTATTAATTTACTTTTCAATTTCAGATTGTTCCAAGATGTTCTATAAGTTGAGGTCATTATACAACTTCTTAGGGGGTCACGCTATATTCCTGGGAATCTGAAAGAGAATTTAACACCTATTTAAACAAGGAAACCCCGGCCCTGCACTTTGGCAGCCAAGCAGTATCACAGCGCAAGGGAGCTGCTGCGCCCTACGGTGGGAGGCAGGCAGGGGAGATGCTGCCTTCACCTCCCCGAGGAGGTTCTGGGGCGGACGAGGGAAGGGTGGTGGGGTGGCCATCGGCTCACCCGCTTCACCGTCAGGGCGCACCGTACCACGGAGGAGAGCTGCCAAGCGACAGTCTCCTGGAAAGCGGCGTTGCGAGGAGGTCCGTTTAGGGCCCTGGCTTTCCGGGTGGGGTCAGGATTTCATCTCTCCCGCTGTCCATCAGGCCACACCTTGACATTTAAATTTTGCCAAAGATTTGCAACCTCCTCCTTTGCGACAGGTTTTCCCCCTGGGAAGTTGCACCAGCTGCTTTCATCCAAGCAGACGACCAAGTCCTTGCGTCAAAACAGAGGCAGCCACCCAACTTGCCCACAAAAGGACTTAGCTATGGAAAGAGACCCTCAACTGTGTGTATACAGTGTGCACAAGTCTGTCTGCAAAAGACTGGCAGCTCAGCCAGATCTCCTACGTTCAGGAGTATAAATACTTCATCGCCGAGCGTTCCAGGATTGATACGAGCTTTTAGAAAGGCCATCGCTTTCAACGTCAGGAATTGCTATCAAAACTTTCTGTGTTTTTAAATTCAAGTTTGCATTAACTTCTTGGCTAAACATACAATTTCCATTTGAATCTCATTTCTAATATGTATTCTGTGACAACTTTTCACAGCCAAACTTAAAAAGTTTTTTTCGTGTTAGGTGAGGCAATAATTCAGCAGAGACACAAAATTTGTTTTTCAAACCAAGCCTTGTGGATACTGTGATTATACATAACTCAAACAGAACAATTACCCTCAGTACTAAAGATAAGCTTTTAAGCAGATATTGGTTCCAGCAGTAAAGTTTAAGTTAGTTCCAACCCTAAAGCTTGCAAAATCTGCTAATGCAATGTAATCAAAGAAACTATGTCTTCCTTAGTCCATAGCTATAATATAATAAAATAAGCTATTTATTGTTATTCTTAATTCTAATACATTTTACTAGAGATATTTGGGGCTCTCAGGTTTTCAAAGTGAAAATAGTTCCAAAAAAAAAAAAAAAAAGATGTACCATAAATGGTCATATTATAGCAGTTTAGCTACTACCTCTTCAAACATAGAACAGTCTAATTAAAAAAAAAGATTGTGCAAGAAGCATATAGCATGGATGACATAATTGCATTAGAATAAGGAAATCAATCGAGCCGATCAGCCTTTCACTCCAGTTAGCCATTTACATACATTAAAGTCACCATCTTGATAGGAGTAGCATAAATATGACTTAAACGTACTAGACATTATATCCAAATAAAACACAACAACAAATCTCTGAAATTATTCCAAATATAGCATCAAGAGAGACTTGTGGTTTGTGTTTGCAAAATGAGATTTTTTTTTTTAATGGGATTTAAAAAAAAAAACATAACACTGAACAGATAAAAAATTTCAAAGCTGTCTCCCTGTAGTTTCACTAACATGTTAACCTACTTACAGCAATTAGTGCTTCATTAGTAAGGCTAACTAACTGTTGCTATGCCCTGTAATGATTTGCCAGGTTTTCTATATACAAGTGCATAATCAATGTTTTCCAATTACTGCTATAGTGCAACCACTATTTCAAATAAACTAGATAATAATACAAACCCATTACTGAATCTGAAGTAGCGGAGCCATTTAATTGCAAGGCAGTTCTTTTCAGCTTTTAAAATTTTTCACACTAATGAAGTGTCATACAAAAAAGTTGTATTGATTTTTCCACCACATGGCTTCAACCACAAATATGTAATTATCCCTTTTATATCTAGCAAGGGGATTAAAATAATCTATAGTATATAGCCTTTACTTATCCCTGATGGGTCTAGTAGTACTTTTACCCTTTTCAAAATATGCAGCTTTTTGATGAATGAACTTTCAGTAAAATGTTGCTTTATCTGCTTCATATCTCTACTTTGTTGAAGCCAGCGAGCGTGCAAGGATTGGAATTTTAAGTCCTCCGTTCTCCCACTGGCAGAGGAGAGGGGAGCCTGATCCCGCATCGCTGAAATGAGGACGGGTCTCTGCTGCCCTCAGGGTCACAACGCCCCACTCTGGCCTCTTCCCCACCTCGGTGGTCCCCGCCACTTTGCTGAAGCGACCAGGAAAAGGATTTGGCTCATAACGTGACGTTTAACTAGGTTGTTGGGTTTTTTCCCCAAAAAAAATTCTTTACAGAGGATAGCAGCCCGTGAGTAGAGCTACACGCCTGGGGTATTACTGGGGCAAACATGAGCTGGTCCACGGGTTTCACTGGAGGCCCAGGACCTCTGCAAACAGACCATCCTCTCCGCTGGGAGGGCTTGGCAGCCAAGTCTTGGACAGGAATGGTGGGACCACACCTCGCGCCTAGAGCATTTGGGATTTCTTATTTTCTCAGCACTGACTGATTTAAAATACTATTTTAGAAAAAGGCAGGCCATACCAGTAGCAAAATATACTACATGAATTACTGTTCTGCCAGATAAGGCCAAGACACGTGAAAACAAGCTAGTTTTTGTCGTGGATATTGTACAGATTATTTTTTTCCCCTAAATGCTTGGAAAGAATTCCAGCTTGATTTTAATATTGCTCCTACTAAAGCAAGTCTACAAAATGCTTTAACACAGATAGAAGCTAAAAAACCCATGCAGAAAAGTAAAAAAAGAAACACCTCAAACTGGAACACAGCTTTGACAAAGAAAAGGGCCACATTCTTCACTTCAGTAGGGCTAAAGCTGCATCTCCCAGCAGTTTCACTAATATGTTCATCTACTGGCAGCTGCTCTTCCAAATATGTTGGAATTCCCTGAAATTTGCTTGTTTTCTGTATCTTGTGGAATATGTATTTTAAGAGGAAATTTGTGCAACTCAGCTACTATTTTGAGATCATACAACACATTAAAACCAGCTAGCTATTTAAAAACAACTCAAAACTATATGGTAAAGCTCCTGGATAATACAGAAAACTGTAGTACAGCCATTGAATGAGGAACATTTTTGTAGGGGTGACTATCTTTTTTCCCTATATTTTTTATTTACGAGGAAGTATTTGAGGGCCAAGTGTTGAGTATCACCTAACCAATCAGATGAAGAAACCATCCTATGGCTGTTACTAGAATTGAATTTGATTAATTATAAATGCATTTATAGACCACTTTAAAGAGCTGTAAGAGAAGTTGAAACTTGCAAAAACATTTTAAATATCAGCAAATATTTAATACGTAAAACAAAAATAAAACATAAGCAGTGAAATCTTGAAGTATTATAATGCTCATTTCTTTCCCAAATATATGCATATTATTCTCAGCAGTATCTATAGAATCATTTATGTTAGAAAAGAGCTTTAAGTCCAACCATTAACTTAGCACTGCCAAGTCCACCTCTGAACCATGTCCCTAAGCAGCACATCTACATGCCTTTTAAATACCTCCAGGGATGGTGACTCCGCCACTTCCCTGGGCAGCCTGTTCCAATGCTTGACCACCATTTCCATGAAGACATTTTTCCTAATATCCAATCTAAACCTCCCCTGGCGCAACCTGAGGCCATTTCCTCTCGTCCTATCACTAGTTACTTGGGAGAAGAGACCAACACCCTCGTCGCCACAACCCCCTTTCAGGTAGCTGTAGAGAGCGATAAGGTCTCCTCTCAGCCTCCTCTTCTCCAGACTAAACAACCCCAGTTCCCTCAGCCGCTCCTCATAAGACTTGTGCTCCAGACCCCTCACCAGCTTCGTTGCCCTTCTCTGGACACGCTCCAGCACCTCAGTGTCGTTCTTGGAGAGGCCCAAAACTGAACACAGTGTTCAAGGTGCGGTCTCACCAGTGCCGAGTACAGGGGCACAATCACTTCCCTACTCCTGCTGGCCACGCTATTCCTGATACAGGCCAGGATGCTGCTGGCCTTCTTGGCCACCTGGGCACACAGCTGGCTCATGTTCAGCCGGCTGTCAACCAGCACCCCCAGGTCCCTTTCCGCTGGGCAGCTCTCCAGCCACTGCTCCCCAAGCCTGTAGCGTTGCATGGGGTTGTTGTGGCCGGAGTGCAGGACCCGGCACTTGGCCTTAGTAAACCTCATACAGTTGATCTCAGCCCATCAATCCAACCTGTCCAGATCCCTCTGCAGAGCCTTCCTAGGTTCAAGCAGATCAACACTCCCACCCAACTCGGTGTCATCTGCAAACTTACTGAGGAAGCACTCGATCCCCTCATCCAGATCATCGATGAAGGTATTGAACAAGACCGGCCCCAGAACCGAGCCCTGGGGAACACCGCTTGTGACCGGCCGCCAACCGGATTTAACTCTGTTCACCACAACTCTCTGGGCACGGCCACCCAGACAGTTTTTTACCCAGTGAAGAGTACACCCATCTAAACCATAAGCAAAATACTCCAAAATACTTCTACAGTCATCACAAAAAGTTTACAATAAAACAATTCCAAATTATATCTTAGTTCATTTCTTTGTTATTCAGCATACAGTAATGCAGGAATAAAGGAATAAAAAGAATTATATCATTCTTTAATTAAAATGCCTTATGTCACTCACAACGGACAAAGACTAAAGTTGTGAGCAAAGTAATTTTTTTTTTCCTCAGAAGAGTTTAAGAAAAAAATATACATGTGCCACATGGAAGCATATTTCCAGGATAATAAAAGGCCATTACCTTGACCATTGACATGAAGCCATCAAGGTCATATTTATTGATGAAACTTTCAGCTCCCAATCTGCTGCACTGAATGAGCATCATACAGCTGTCAACAACAGCAGAGCACAGAAACAGTGATAGCTTGTGACATTTTCCTTTCATAATTCATGAAAACAGAATACCTTAGAGTTTGTAGAACACAACAAAAATTTTTGAATAGTCCCCTTAAGATATCTCTTATGGACTTTGTCTTTAACAGAATATTTCTATTACCAGAACAGATTGCCTATAAAACTGAGGATATCCATGCAGAATTATTGATAATTCTTAAGCAACGTACTCTGTGCAAAAAGAAAGGCTGCCACACCACAGATAAACATCGAGTGAGAAAGACCTAAAATTAATATCCTCAAAATAATCGTACTGCAAGAATGCTTTGGGGTTCTTTACAAGAAAATAGCTTTAAAACCTTGTTAAAATTAATATTATTAATAAAATATAATTAGCATCATTTCAAAGGAATCAAGAGACAATTGAGTGAGGATTTAAGTATTACAATCTGAAAACGAACATTTTTCAATCCTAAAAACGCCATTTGCATATATTAGAAGCAAGCAAACGGGGAAACACCTCGTGACGCATTGTATATTTTTCACCTCTTCACTTCATGCCGTTTGAACAAGCTGTAAAAATAAATCTGCTTGAGGTTTGCTCACAGAGTCAAAACCTCCAGGTGCCTACGCCTGCTGCGCAGCAACCCCTCGAGGAAGGATTAAAGCCTGGTATGCACACAGTAAATATGCTTTCAATGTTCGTTGGGGTTTTTTTTTTTCCCCCAACATGCTTTTTGCCCACCAGCTGTCACCAGGGAGGGGAGACTCAAGACGCAAGGCAGGGTGCCATTTCTCCAGTATATCGCAGAGCCGCTTCTCAAGTTTACAGGCGAACAGCTGACACCAACTTGGCTGCATCTGAGAACGGATCCGTTCGGGATACCAGGCGTTTTATACGCTTGTCCATATTCCTGGTTTGCTGAGACTCCCCACCCCTGAGCATCCCAAGGGCAGAGCTGCGCACGGCGGCGGCTGCCGAAGCGACGTACTCCGCGCAATCTCCGGCAGCACTTTTGGGGGAAATAGTAAGATATCGTAACAGCGCTTATTCTCCGATTTATTATACCTGATGCACATTTCAGAAACTACGAGAGGCAGGGTCAAAAGCATGCTTGTAGAAGACTGAGCATTTTATGTTTTCGTTCAGACTCCTCTCGGCAGGTGGGAGTGGGAGAAGAGACCCCGGCCAGCACCAGCCCTGGAGAACACCGACCCTCACACGGTTACAGGCAACCATCCTCCCCCTCCCGAAGGGCACGCCAGGGCGTCAGTGACCGCCAGGGAAGAGGTTGCGCAGCGATCAGCTGTCTGGACTCTTTGGAAGAGAAAACAGGGGTTCGCTACGTGCAGCGGGGTGCCGAAGTGAGTTTGGGGTGCAGCAACGCCAAGGGTGCCGCGCTACCTTCGCACACGAGACCCGGGTTCCCCCGGGCTGCCTCCTTACGCTGCCCCTGGGGAGAGCGAAATGGCTTTTCCTATTTAAAAAATTCCTTTGAAAGAGCTATTAGGCGGAGCGAGAAAAAATAACTTGCATCAAATTGAAGAAAAAAAAAAAATCTTAGACTTTTTTGGTATATCAGGCAATTCTTCCCAGTTCTGTTCTCCAGGGAACAAACCCAGCCACCTCCTCTTCCCCATTTCCTCTCCCCCAGTTCAAGCAACAGGGCAAAAACCACACGCCGTTTGCGTAGCTGCTCTTCTGGTGACAGACGTTTGGCACTAACCCGGTTAATAGAAGATGATGTCAAGTTGCTTTCAAACATCACGCTGGTCTCCCCTACGAGATTAATAGCTGCAGCAAGAAGCAGCGGCAGCCGCGGAGGAGAGAAGGCGCTTTTTACAGCCGCGGGCACGCGAGGGATCCGGGAAGCTCCTTGGCCCTGCAGGAAGACGGCCGCAGAGCAAGGCAAAGGGGTGCCCGCACCCTCCCCTGCGGCACCGGCACCCTGGGGGGACAGCAGCTGGACGGAGGGTGGAAAAACCAACCTCTGTAGACAAGACAGACCCACAGGCAGGACAGGCGGGCTTGGTTCAAGTAAGAGGAGGGCATCTGTTTCACTGGAGGATTTGTCCTCGAGCCTTAAGGCCGTCGGCAGAAAGTCCAGCCCCATGCCCGCTGCTCAAGGAGAACAGTGCCGAAGTCGTTAAAAGGATGCCTAGCCTTCCAGCAGGCCAAAAATAATGAGTCAATCCTCATTTGTGAAGCATTAGGGCCAAAATACAAAAAAGCTTTATAAACCGATACACAGCAGACTCCCAGATAAAACCTATTCTCTCTCCCTGCTTATAGTCTTCTTTGGACTTGTTCCTTTTCACTTAGTAGAGACTTAAAAATTAGATCTCTTCTTTGTAATATTTTTATTACAACCTCTGAAGAAGCAGTTAAGCTTTAGGGCAAAATGCTAGAAAAAGCAAGTTCAGAAGATCTTCAAAAGCAAGAGGAACTGTGGAAGAAGCTGCGTAAGTACCCCAGATTGAATATTTGCAACCACCTCTCTGTGCTTTGAATAAAGCCATTTTTAAAAACAGGGTAATTTTGATAAGGACTTACAGAAGTCACTGCTACACAGTTGTGCACTGAACACAACTCAGCCTGCTAAGGAATGTTGTATAGAACGAATGAGGAATACTTGTTTATACCCATGTTCCTTTGAAGTATTAAAAGCTTGCTATCAAAGTCCGAGCAAGCGCACAAACTATCATGTTTTCAAATAAATTCCAAGAAAAAGCTTTAGCAAATATCGTATGCGTGTCTGTATAATATATTTTAAGGCTTACCTACCTATGACAGCGCAGAGCAAATCAGGCAGACAGCTTGGAGCCCAGCGACTAGTTGCTCTGCAGATGTCCCTGACTTCACAGACAGTTTAAGGTCTCTGCATCCAAAGCAAGAGCTTCGTCTACGAGTCCCACGTTAGATATAAAAAAAAAAAAAAACCCATACATAACTAAATTTAAGCCTAATGTAACTGTAAGGTCAAATGCTGAAATTTATTCTTTTCGCCTTTTCATTGGTAAAACTCTTCATGAGGTTGAATCCTGAGAAGCAGCAGGCATCTAGCAGCCATGGTGGTTTGTCCAGCGTTTGTGCTCAGATCCCCGCTGGATGTGGCTCCCTGGGACCTCCGCCAGAACAGCCGCTCCGAGGTGTTAACACCCAGAAATTACCAGGGTGTTTCTAACTAAACCTGCAGCCCATACCTGTTGCGTTCGCATGGCTTAGGTAAATAATAATTTATGCGAGACTTTTTTTCCCCTCTTGTGACTTTAGTTTTGATATCACATCATGATTCAAAGCCTGGTGCACTATAAATTTTCTCCAAATGTGTAGTAATTCCTTGGCGCAGTCTAAAGTTATGATTCATTTATACTGGAGTGACAGCATAATACCTAGGTGTCAAAATCCATTAAAACTGTTCAATGTCTTCTGTTTATTTTTAGAACCAATTGAGACTTAACTGATGGTGAAAAATATACAGTCAAGTGTGTTTACTTCACCTTTACAAAGAATCTGTTATAGTCCCAATTAATTTGTTATTCCTGTCACAACAGGTACTGGATACTTCAAAACTGTCATTACCGTTTCTCTCTCTTCTGCCTTTTTTTATATGAAGGCTTCTGTTTATTTTTAACCCATGAGTAGGTAATGGTTCATAGTGGTATAAAAGAAGGAATTCCACATCATTTTCCATTTTAATTAACATGAATAGGATGAATAAATACATCTCCTAAGCAATTGAAATTTATTGTGCTTAAATTTCTCTCTTCCTGTCACAATCGGGTGTTCTAGTGTTGAATTTTATGACCATCCACAGGATGATACATCCTGTACACTGGTATGATTGGATAGACGGAAATTAAAAATATGCTACGTGACAGTTATAAGCACCAAAACAGTTCTCAGTACAAACCCAGAGCGGCTTTTGCCACATTAATTGCTAACAGTACATTTCTGCTCATAGGAAATTCAGAACATGGTTTCAGGAAAAAAAACAAACAAACAAACCACCCCACACACACAAGATGGGCACTAAATCTCAGAGCCAGACATCAACAAAAAAGTAATCAGCAAAACATAAGAATAGTTCCCTGCAAATGGCAGCAAACGTAACTCCAAAGAAAAGTTTGTAGTGGTCGTGTTTGAGAAAGGGCAAAAGAAATACTGGTGTCTAAATGTTTTTACCCGTACTTAAACAAAAGCAGTGATACAGCATTAGGAGAAAGCAGTCAGAATAAAGCAAGTATATTAGGAATTGAATGAAAACGTAAGTATACGTGCATACGCTGTTGCTGGCACTAATCCGCAGTGGGTGCTGTTTACACCCTTCCCCGCCAAGAGAGCCAAAGCAAGCAGCCCCCGGGCGCGACCCCACGCCCACGGGAACGGGACAGAAGAGTTGCGGCACGACGCAAGACCCGCGGCTGGGGCTACCAGCCCAAAACCAAGCCAGAGGCAGGGAGTCACCCCCTCATCAGTTGAACACCGATGGGATGGGCTTCTAGCGTATGTATCGTCGTTCACCGTTTTAGAGCGCTCGGAGTCACCTGCTTGCTGTTTTTCACTTCTGGACAAACAAAATACAGGAGTATAATTGAGTACAGGACTTGAACACATCACTGGTGACCCCGCTGCTGCCCCAGCTGCATGGACTGGCATTCATTTCAGAGCCAGGTTAGCTCGTTTGAAGCAAAATGAGACATCACTCTTTTAATCTGTTGCAAGGATTTTATTACAGTTTGGATGATTATACTCTCTAGTCATAACTATGTAAAATTAAGCATAAATAGCTTAAGTGACTCACAGGAATTAGAAGTTATATAGGCCTATTAGAGTAAGCCTATCCTCCCATCATTATATTATGCTCTCTATAGTATATTTTCCGGAGTTTTGACTTGTTCAGTTGTAAAAATCTCAAGAAATGGGGCTTTCATTATTTCTCTTCTACAATTGTTCCCTAACCTAATAGACCTTACAGTTATATAAATTTTTGTAATACTTCATTTCATTCCAGTTGGGTCTCCTTGATTCACCCTAAGCACCACATCTACTTCCTGCATCCTTAATCATGACATTCTTCCACTTCTCTTACAAGTTGCAAACTCACACTGTGCCCTCTCCCATGCAGGTTGGTGCTTCAGCTCTTGGAATGCGATTTAGAGCTCTTCAGCAGCAATGGCTGCAGGTTTTAGACATGATGTTGCTACTGGACACCAGAGTCACAGGGCAGTGGGAAGGACCCAAGTACAAAGCTGTATCTCAGCTCTTCAGTGCCTCCGAGGCCATTCAGAGATATGCATATTGTCCTCATGCTATTGCCTCTTGCCTGACTTACAACCAAGAAAAACATATTTCAGTGAGAAAAGAAATGGGTTCTCCTTTACAAGATCATCCACACACTCAGCAGTACAAAGGTTTTCTTATGACAGCGAGGGAAATTTTTGTGAGAGATCACTTTCAAACATTTCAGAGTGACTATGCCGAGTGAGGGGCAGTGCTATGGTAGGAAGAACAAGCAGTAAGAG
The DNA here is from genome assembly GCF_964289735.1 of Phaethon aethereus. Classification (NCBI taxonomy): domain Eukaryota; kingdom Metazoa; phylum Chordata; class Aves; order Phaethontiformes; family Phaethontidae; genus Phaethon; species Phaethon aethereus. The sequence continues at coordinate 24,994,066 of NC_138580.1, forward strand.
ACCACGAGGTGCTGCAGAATTGTCACAGAATCATTAAGGTTGGAAAAGACCTTTAAGATCATCAAGTCCAACCATCAACCCAACACCACTATGCCCCCTAAACCATGTCCTGAAGTGTCACGTCCACATGTTTTTTGAACACTTCCAGAGATGGCGACTCCACCACCTCCCTGGGCAGCCTGTTCCAATGCCTGACCACTCTCTCCATAAAGAAATTTTTCCAATATCCAGTCTAAACCTCCCCTGGTTCAACTTGAGACCATTTCCTCTCGTCCTATCACTAGTTACTTGGGAGAAGAAGCCAACACCCACGTCGCCACAACCCCCTTTCAGGTAGTTGTAGAGAGCGATAAGGTCTCCCCTCAGCCTTCTCTTCTCCAGGCTAAACAACCCCAGTTCCCTCAGCCGCTCCTCATAAGACTTGTGCTCCAGACCCCTCACCAGCTTCGTTGCCCTTCTTTGGACACGCTCCAGCACCTCAATGTCCTTCTTGTAGTGAGGGGCCCAAAACTGAACACAGTATTCAAGGTGCGGCCTCACCAGTGCCGAGTACAGGGGCCCGATCACTTCCCTGCTCCTGCTGGCCACGCTATTCCTGATACAGGCCAGGATGCTGCTGGCCTTCTTGGCCACCTGGGCACACTGCTGGCTCATGTTCAGCCAGCTGTCAACCAGCTCCCCCAGGTCCCTTTCTGCCAGGCAGCTCTCCAGCCACTGCTCCCCAAGCCTGTAACATTGCATGGGGTTGTTGGGACCCAAGTGCAGGATCTGGAACTTGGCCTTATTAAACCTCAGCCCATCGATCCAGCCTGTCCAGATGCCTCTGCAGAGCCTTCCTAGGTTCAAGCAGATCAACACTCCCACCCAACTCGGTGTCATCTGCAAACTTACTGAGGAAGCACTCGATCCCCTCATCCAGATCATCGATGAAGATATTGAACAAGACCAGCCCCAGAACCGAGCCCTGGGGAACACTACTTGTGACCAGCCACCAACTGGATTTAACACCATTCACCACAACTCTCTGGGCTCAGCCATCCAACCAATTCTTTGGCCAGTGAAGAGTACACCTGTCCAAGCCACGAGCTGCCAGTTTCTCTAGGAGAATGCTGTGGGAGATGCTGTCATTGCTCATAAATGACTCATTTCCTGGTTGAAACTCATTTGACTGCCATACCTGTAAAATCACATCGGTTTATCCTACCAGTTTACAGAAATAGAACTTGTACCTCTGAGCCTGGCCCTAGTGACCTAACACACTAGCTTACCTTTCACAGTCTACACTGCCTTTGTACCAAGATGATGGAACCAGTGTGAGTCAAAAATCGCATGCTGCAGCCAATTGCTCTTTATGAAAGTCAAAAGCCATAGTTTGGAGCCACCTGCATATACAGAAAAGGGTTTTTTTTTTTTCTTTGCAATACCTGTGCGTAACTCCAACACGTAACACAGCAAGACCAAACAACCAAGCACTAGAGGCATCAGCACAATCGCTATCAGTGAGCCACGCTCCAGGGATTTATGCCAGAAACTCACAACTTTAAGTCCAGTCATGACCAAGAATAACATGACCTGTGCTCAGTTAAAGCCAAAAGAGCATTAGATCCTATTACAGAGGTCTTGCTGGCCTGTATATTTAGCAGTTAACTAGTGCCAAACTTTGTGGGCATGAGCTGTTCTTTTTTTGTTTGGATATTGCAATCAACATCTGTAAGAGACAGATGTTGAAAACCAATGCCTTTGTTCCATAGGTTAACACCCTAGATGAATCCAGAAGTTTAGTTATGTTAGCATTTTCTTTTCAAGGTAGAAACCTTGTGGAAAGCTCTCTAGCATTAAGGTGAGCTTTTCTGCAGTTCATTCCATTCACAAAGATTTTGTTCTTTTCTTAAAAAAAACACACACCATTTTTGCAAGCCATACTTAAGTACCCACTCTCAGCCCATATCACTGATTTCAAGCAAAACATAGTATTTGGCAGCAGAGCATACTGCTCAAATTCATTGTGCTTTTTTTTGTTGGGGTAGAGTTGATTTTCTTCGCAGTAGCTGGTATGGGGCTATGCTTTGGATTCGTGCTGGAAACAGTGTGGATAATGCAGGCATGCTTTTGTTATTGCTGAGCAGTGCTTACACCGAGTCAAGGCCTTCTCTGCCCCTCACACCGCCCCACCAGCAAGTAGGCTGGGGTGCACAAGGAGGTGGGAAGGGGCACAGCTGGGACAGCTGACCCAGGTTGGCCAAAGGGCTATGACATCATGCTCAGTGGAGAAGGCAGGGTGGCGGGAGAGCAGAACATTCAGGGTGATGGCATCTCTCTTCCCAAGTAACCGTTACACATGATGGAGCCCTGCTTTTCTGGAAATGGCTGAACACCTGCCTGCTGATGGGAAAGAGCAAATGAATTGTTTTGCTTTGCTTGCAAGCACAGCTTTTGCTTTACCTATTAAACTGTCTTCATCTCAACCCACAAGTTTTTTCCGCTTTTACCCTTCCAATTCTCTCCCCCATCCCACCAGGATGGGGAGAGCGAACAGCTATATGGAGTTTAGTTGACAGCTGAGGTTAAACCACAACATTTCTGTAGAGATTTATGTTAATTTTAATTTAGTGGCCTTCAAGATTATTTCCTACCTTGGTCAAAGTAATTTTTTATATGCAAAGAAGAGAAGAACCAATGCACGTAGAATGGCAAGAAAACATATGTATTTGCAGCAACTGCTACAATTTTGTAACAGAAAAAGGTTTCTTTAACTTTTAATAAGACCTCATTAATTTTTTTTTTTCTAAAGACTTGCTCCAAACTAGCACATTGTCTTCTCCAGCTTTCGCCATACAAGCTCAAAAACAAGCTACAAGGTTTTTTGTGCGCGCAGTTATGGTCCATCATTATTAAATGTCTCTTGTTGGACGGAAGAGGTGCTTCATCAAACAGCCATTCATCAGCGCTTGGCAAGCCAGCTCACATCTGACCCCTGCAGCAATAATGCTGCATCAAGTAGGCCAACTACCCAGTTTAGCAGCAGAGCAGGGAGCAGGAGCCGGCTTCAAGATTAAGTGCGCTGTTTCAGGTTTCCATTCCCAGGAGCTAGGCGGGCTGATGTTCTATTGATTGCAGAAGTTTACCAGTAAGTATCACGAACAGCAACAGCCAGGTCAACGATCGGCGATGCCTGAATTCGAATCCCCCCCCGGGACACCGGTGCGCTCCGGGCTCAGGCACCGCTATCATGATGGCTGAATGCAGGTTGAATAAGGTTTACGGGGAAGGGAAGAGTGAGAGCCTGCAGCACGAAGTGACATTTAAGCGAGTTACATGTGGGAGCAGAAAGAGACAATAATGCAATTATATATTCCCTAGTTTCCCACTGCAGCAAAACCCTGTCATCTCCAGGTGTACGCGTTCAGCCAGCCCCACGCTCACCCGCTAAATAGCTTTAGGTACTCAGGGAAAGAATAGACAAATGTGGGTATTAGTGAGTATAAACTATAGAGAGAACGAAGCAAAAAACGAAGCAAAAACATTTCCAAGCATCTCTCTCCTCTAGCAGCCACACAGGCTTGGCATCAGGATCTCAAGAAGAATCTATTTATAGAAACCTCTGTGGATTTGTTTTGAAAACATAAAAGCCCTCGGACTGTTCAAAACCCTGGCTAAACTTGTGAAATAATGTATTTCTTACCGATGCTGTGAAATTCGGTAGTCAGGATTAAATGGAAAGCCTGTATTTAAGCCATACTATGACTTATATCAGAATTAAAATCCAGACTCATTGGCCATCCTCCAGTGTGGAGTCATATCCCACAGCCATACCGAAACCCCATTTTTAAAAGTTTTACTGTATATTACCATTTAACATCTACCTATTAGCTCGTATTTAAAACCGGAAGTTATACTGAGATGTTATTTTGATACCTGCATTAACGAAAGAGTTCAGAATAGTTTTTAAGTTAAAATACTGTAAGAAATTCTCAAAAACTCAGTGAGTTTTCCAGGCACTCAAATTTAACATGAAGTAACCTTCGTAAAATATACCATGTGGAACTTTGTTTCCTATTCAGAGCTGAGAACTTTACCTCTTCAAACTGACTGAACCATTCCTTATAATCCCCTTCCCAGACAGTTTATTATTTAAACAGTGACAAAATGTAGCTATCTCTTCATTAATTATCAAATTGTAGAGGAAGGCATGCCAGGTAAAAGCTACCTGTGTCACAAAACACTTTTTTCACTCTGGTATCAGACGACCTTCCTCTCTCCCGTTTGGATTACTGTGCGTTACACACAGTATCCTTTCTTCCCGTAGGATGACGCAACTAAACGTGCCTTCCATGAAAATGAAGGCTCTTGCAACAGTTGAATTTTACAGATACAAAACCTTTGCAAAGACTTCTTATACCCATTCACTTTTTGTTATGCCCACAAAAATCTGATCTAGTGTGGGTTATAAATAACTAGCAGCTAGTACTACTTGGATCTTACCTACTGACATGATGATGGCACATTTATTCACCTGAATACAACTCTGCACGTGTTACTATCTCTTATTGAGCTCATCCTGGAGAGCACCAAACTGATGCAGTCAAAAAGGATTCTGCCGGGCTTCCCACAAAAGTGTATTCTCCTCCGAAACAGAGATAATTACCTAACTCCTAGTTTCACCACCATGACTGCGTTACAGGAATCTACAGAAATTCCAAAGTCTACCTAGGACTCTTAATAGTTCTAAACCTGGGTATTAATTATGCTGCTTAGAGTTTAATTTGCACTTAAAACGTTTTGCCTAAATGCAGTTTAAACATTAAAAATAAATGGCAGTAGGGGCCTGAGTAAAATCGTTACATTTAATGTATTTTAGCTATAGTTTCCAGTTCATCATTAATGGAGATTCTAAGGCTACGTGTTACGGGGGTTAAGCTATGGGACACTTTTTCATTTGCCCGAGAACGAAGACAAAATAATTGTCCATGGTGTAACTACAGGAAGAAATGAATAAAACCTGAGCAAAGAGACAAGCTTATTATATAAACAGAAAAAGGAGTATGTCCAAAAAGGTTTTGCTACCATGGAAACAAATGTCATTTATCAGATTACAGCATATTACCCTTGATGCTGCTTTCATTGTTCAGAAAAATTAGTGTCGTTGCAAGTCTGTGTCATTACCAAAAGGGTCAATGTACTTAATACGACTATTTTTTAACTTCTTACCTTCCGTAACTGTAGGCCTCAAACATCAGTTCCAAGTTTCATTTTAGAGACCATATGTTGTCACTGTACTAGTTCAATACTATAGAAAAATAATTGAATGACGGAAAAACTGTATGGAATTTATGTTTCCTTCGGTGAGTACTCGAGTTCTAGAAGATAGGAGTTAGGTGGGTGAAGTAAAGGAGAAAATGCATAATAATGTCTTGATAAAATAAGAAAAAAATTTAAAGATCTTTCTTTAAAAACTAAAGGTATCTACTGCAATAAGATACAGAGTAAGAACATCCCTGATAGCTCGATATATTCTGAGAATTTGGTTACAAGCTTACCTATTAATTATATTATTTGACATTCGGGATTAGTTGAAGTCTTGCTGATGTGATTAAACGCAATTTTAACTGCTTTATAGAAGCATTTATACTGAAGTACTTATAATGCTTTCAGCTGAAAAGTGATTGTTACATAAATGCGGTAATAAGAGAAAAGGCAAAAAAGTAAAAATAACTGTTAGGCTTTAGACAGCAAATGCCACAGTATGCAATCCATCTCATCTATACCCTTGCAATTAATAGGAAACACTTAGGAAATAAGTGTCACTCCATAATTAGCAGAACACTTTCAACTGTCTTGGTAGAACTGCTTAGCAAGCACATTGCAACCCACAGGTTTCCGTTAGGATAGTACACGGCACCTGTGGTTTACCAGCAGCACAAATCCTGCGGCTGATCGGAGTAACGCAACAGCTTGGGGAAAGCTCACAAACATGTTTTTGAAGTGGTATGGGGGTACGGATCTTGCACTCTCTTTCCCCGTACCCGAAATAGCCAAAGGTTTCGGCGCGTGCTTGCCTTTTCCCTGGCAGTATCATGCAACCCCGTCGCCGCTGCCGCCCCAAGGCAGTAGGATGCGGGAGTTACGAGTGCCATTTTCTCATCGCTCTGTCTGCTTATGGGTAACAACCACGCCGCTCCTTCCTCGAACCCGAGTGTTCGGCGTTACCTGACAAAAGCAATTAAAGCAAATTAAAGGGAAGAAAGAATTTGTGTCCAGCTGCGGCTAACCAGCTTTGACACAGCTTGTGACAGCACCCGAGCAACACTTGGTGCCACTGGACCAAGAGCCACGTGAGGGGGTGGAAAATAATAAATAAAGAGGACTTTTGCAATTTAACCGCTCACGGATACAATAAAGTTTCTCTGTCATAGTCGGTTTATCACATTAAGCCTGCATTAATATCTTCTTTAATCATAGTGACCTCATCCTGCCAAAACGTACCGGCCCCTAACCCTTGCTGTAATGTTTTCTCATGAGCTGCTCAGCGTTGGCCACACTGGTTGTAGCCAACAGGCACCACTGGTTGTAGCCTCAGGCGCCACTGGAGTTAATTACCAGAAGAAACACTGCTGTTTTGGATTGTCATCTTGAATTTATCACTTGCCACTTAATGTTACACGTCTGACCTAGTACCTCCTCCGTGTCACCGGGGGCTCCGGCACCAGCGCCAGGCGGGCGATGGCAGGGGCACCCCGTCTGCCCGCTCACCCGGGCAGCCCGGCCAGCAGCTGCTCCCCGCCTGGCTCCAATCCTGCCCCGCAGGCAGAGCCAGCTAACGAAGCCCCCAGAAAATTGCAGATTACCCTCAACGTCCTGCAACACCTGACCCAGAGGAGGACTCAGAGCTGGTCCACCTAATGGTCCCCGCTTTGCGGTGATCGTCTTCCATCCCACTGGATGAGGTGGCACTAACCGTTTTTTTTCACTGATGTCACATTTTCAAAAAGAATGAAGTTGGCCATTCACATATGGATGAAGGATCTTTCCAGGGTTCATACCTTTAAAGTCCACAATAAATACATTCTTTTGCTTGAGGCAAAAAAAACAACATTTAGCCAGTACAAAATACACACACCTTCACTCCCAAGTCTAAGCTGGGTCTGTGAAGAACTTGTAATTGCAATTGAATCATTTCATATTTTTCCAACACAACAGCAATAGCCAGAATACCTACATTTCTGCTGAAAACTTCATATTTGCAAGCTCTGTTGAAGTGCTTAACTCCATAAGAGGTGTAATTTTACTATTGCTGAAAACAGAGATGACTCAGCGTAGTAAGTACCTACAGGTATTAACATTAGAAAATCTTGTCTTTTAGTAGCCTTTTAACAATAACAATTCTGAACACGTTTCTCAGACAAAAAGATTTCCTCTTGCCACCACACTGTATACTCAGCACAGTAAACTTAGAGATGTATAATGCGATATAAACATTAATAGTTTCACAATTGTGTTTTAGAAAGACTATTTATAGAGAAAATACAAAATGCCTCCCAAAAGTATACTTAGATGTAAGCCACCATAATCTTCTTGCTCATGCAGCAGGAAATCTAATACACCAGCTCAATAAACCTGTAGGAAACAACGGTTTTATGTAGCATTAAGAGTCACGATATTAAAATACCACATATTACGTTCAACTACTCTTACAACACTCCTTTTAAGAGCCAAGAAAATTAAGTGCCAGTTTGAGAGTAATAATATCATAACATGCAGAAAGAGGCTAGAGAAGTACAAAAATACATTGAGCCCTCATGATATCTTTGTCACTTGGGTCAGATCCAAACACTTGATAGTATTGACATTTTGGGTTATTACTAGAAAATACTGCCCTGATGCAGCAGTATTCCCCAAAACGTGAATTCTCATCAGCTGACTCGATCTTATGTCAAAATATATACTTTACTTTTTTATTATTAAGAACAAAAGAGTAATCATTGTCCTTGATATGTCAGTCAAAATCCAGGTTTGAGTATAGGTACATGAGAAAATACAGGTATGTGCTTGTTAGAATACATTAAAATGGGGTATAGAGATGATTGACTTTGGGGTGGAGCCATCCAGACAACAGAAAAATACTCACTATATAGTCATCAAGTCTTTCTGCAAAAAAAAAAATTAGATTTTTTTTTTTTTTTAATGTTCCAGCTAGTCACATTTTGTACAGGTTTGCTGGATGAACAGACCTTTAGAATATTTTGGTGAAATGGATCAATAGATGAAGGACAAGTGCAGTGGTGAAGATGCATAACAGATACGTTTATCTCATAATTCACACTTATAATAAATATGTAAGCAGTATGTACAAGTTGTCATTACACGAGTTATAACAACTTCTTCCATCCGTGCAAGTAGGTGGAAAGCAACATTATTCTTAATTGCTCATAGGAAGACTACAAACCCCTTCAGAGCATGAAACAAACTTTTAATAAAGAAATAGCACACCTAATTGTAACTATAAATGAAATTTAGATAAGACACGACATTGAACAATACAGGCTGCACTGTGAACGTGCAAGTACTCTGTGCTCGTATTTGCATCAGACATCTGAAAAATTATCTTAGGCATGCATTTGTGGAACCCAAGTGTTTATTTCATGCTATAATTTTTTTAAAATCCGTATTTTAAACTGGAGGAAATAACGGCTGGCATATAAAAAATTCTTTGCAAGACGAAGATACGTCTACAAGCAAATTGTGTGTATTTGTTATTGAGTGACTGAGTTTATGCAAGCAATTGTCATGCAAGCAGAGTTGTAAGTAATAATGTGGCCTTTAATGACGGAATGATGGACCTGCCAAACACTAGCTCCTGCCATAGACCGCTTGTATTTCCCTGCACAAAGATGCCCATCTGGGAGTTATTAACATATCCTCGTCAATTCAGATCCTACTTTAACATAATCCATATTTGTTGGAGAAAGTCCAACATCAGCCGGAGAACAGCGGCCACGTGATCCGATGACACATTTCAAGCGGCGCACATGAAGCATGCTTGGGCAGCTAAGCAATTCAGAAATGCAAATAGCGAAAGCAGTCCTCTTCCTAGATAGGAGGGACAAATCCCTTTTGGCATAACATCTTACACACTTTTAACACTGAAAGGAAACAACAGAGCTAGGAAAGGGACAGGTAGGTGCTTTTTCATTTCATTCCAAGCATGCCGACACCCTCAGCCTTGCACCGAAGCTGCTGTTTCCGAGACCCGAGAAAGGCTCTGCTGCGTGGGGGCAGCGGGAGAGAATACAAATCCTCTTACATCAGCAGTACCTCACACTTGCTTGTATGATACTTACAGAAGTGAGCATTGTTTAGTTGAAGGAACCTGAACTCAACTTCAAGGAAGTTTTCGTTGGAAAATTACTTGGTCCTACAGGACAGTCTACTCTTAGAAGCTCATGTTTTCATAGAATTAGGTTTTCATTTTCTTTATAATGTGGAGTGATTCACTATACGTAAAGTTTTCTGAAGTTTGGACTTTTAAAGTCTATGCTGGTACTTCCAGAGCCTCCCTACATTATCAGTAAGCATCCCTGAAACTTCAATAGAGATGAGATGGCATGAGTGCGCCAGCGCTCATGGAGGGCTTAGGCACAGCACTCAGATATATGGTATTCCAGGATGTTGACAGCTAAAATCTAAACCCCTTTTTAACCCTCAACTTGATGGAATGTGGTACGTACCGACTTCAGTTTCTGACTGGATAAAACCCCAGAAACCTCTTTTCCTCCTTTTTCATCCAGGCTTACTTGATTTTGTGATTTCTGGTGTTCCAACTAATATTGTTTGTGACCTTTAAAGACCTTTGGGGAGATGCCCATTTTCTCCACCACCCAGCCGTTATGGATAGATTCCAACATATGTCCGTGAGCTACAAAAGGATAGTGTAAACAATAGCTTCCCATTAAACTTCAGTTTAACATTAGGACTGCTGTCCAAAGATCATACTTAAAGATAACTGAAGTGTTACTGTATTCCTTTGTGTAGCTCAGTCATGACCCTAATGAATGTGTCTAGTTTAGACATGTATTTCTTTAAGTAATGGGTGGTTTTGTTTGGACAATTAGGCAGAGTTGACAAGGAAATTTTCCATCAAACTGGGTCATAAAAAGTACATTATTCAGCATTATGAGTAAAACACTATTACCCGAACTTTACAATACACCATTATCAATCATTACCTGTCATTAAGGTATGTTAACGTGAGATCAAAGAGGCAAAGCCAACTTAAACAAACAGAGGTGCAGAAAAGGCTTTTAGACTCACTTATTTAAATCAAAACAAGTGTAGTTGAGTCCATCGATTAGCTAGAATTTCCTTTCAGCTGAAGATGCAAAGCAGCTCATCACTGCAGTCTCAGACCATCACTTATTCCTTGACACAGATCACAGCTGTATTCTTTCCAAGAAAAAGTGGCTAGATGCACCCACAGAAATATGGAAAAATACCACAGGGCTTTCTGGCTGCAAGTTTAGATTCACTCTCATGTCTGCTCTCACCTAAAATATTATTTGCTCATTCATTAAAAATAATCAACAGAAAGAATCTAAAACAGGCAGAGGGAGGTTCTTGGTTTTAGGGGATTAATTGCTTAAAAAAAACCACACACACCAAGCTGCCGATTCAGCAAATTGTTCCAGGCTCATAAGCCAAGTTTCTCAGTTAACTATTTTCACAGCAGTAATGCCGAAGTGTTTGAGTCTTGGAACAGGATCCCTTCATCCTAAGGGCCACGCAACGCTCCAAAATACAAGTGCTCAGATACACTTTGTGTCAAATAGACAAAGGCCTACAGAGAGGTCTGTCATCACACTCTGGGCCTCTGACCTCAACAGCCATCTTGAAAATCAAGAGCTGGTCCCCGAAAGCAAACCCTGCTGCAGCACTGAGCAATACCATTTTATGAGCAACATTACAACCAAGCAGTTGCAATATTTTCTTGGAGCTCACACAAGATGTAGACTGTTGGGCAAGTTTTTCACTCAGAAGTAAAGATTTTAGATGCGTGGGCACATTTTGATTTTTTCCAGCTATGCTATTTAACAGTCTTGCTGCGGTCTGCAATTTTCTTCTGCCCTGCAAGATTCAATCAATGTTCCAGAGGTGAGAAGGACAAAACTAGGAGTCACAAACTATTCCTGGCCAAACCTGTGCCAAATCTTTCTAAAATTTCTGAACCATTTGCATTCCTTGTTTCTTAGTACACGGTTAATCAGTCTCTCCTTTTCCAAATAAGATTATATAGATCAGACACACATCAATCTTCACTTCCATGAAAGTGTTTCCCTCAAAAAAACTCCGTATAAAATGCATCCATAATGTATTCTCATTTATTTTCTTGACTAAAACTTCTAGAGCATGACAGAACTGAACATTTACTCCAGGACAGATGTAGGCCAGTCTGTAGTCTCAAAGTTTTTAACCATAGCTTCGTTGTATGTTGTACACATATACAATCCATAATAAAAGGTGAGAGCGTGATTTAGGAGAGGGTAGTATCCTTCAAGGTTTCAAAAGTTATTACCATTTCTATATCTTTATTAGGAGCCAAAGCTTCACTCAGTTTTCCCCCATCAGAGGTCTCTTAAAATTTGCTAGATTACTGGAAACAAACTAGATTATTTTGTTAGATATCTTATTATGCCTCCTGTCTTTTTAAGCTTATTTTAATATTAAGCTCATTTACACAATGTAACCATTAACTACATACAAACACCTCCTGACCTTAACCCTGATCAGTTGGGTAAGGGCAGGGGGAACTACTCTCAATGCAGAGCTGCACATTTTTGCATATCTACATGTTCATGCCAGAGTTGTTTTGGGTTGTTTTTTTTTTTAACAAATGTATTAAGGAAGTATTAGCTCAGTACCTCCACATAAATTTCATCCTAACACTGCTCAAGGCTCTTTCATCTTCAGAGCTGAACCATACAAGCTGTTTATTACTACTTAGGGAGCACCCTTTAAGATAAATAAGAGCTTCAAAAGTTAATAGCTGCACATCTACTGTCTAGAAGTAAAAGGCTCCCTTCACACCTCGCTGAGTGGTGCCCCTGCTACGATGTACGTTTCCGCTAGAGACCTCAAGATACAAAGAAAGACGCAAGACCACACAAACAACCTTCTGAAAGAGAATGCAACACCTCACTACATCTGCTTTACTTTTCTGCAAAAGGAGTTGGCATGTTAACATTTGTCAGCTGCTCAGAGTATTTAAAAAAAATTGGACAAATTCTAGCTGTATAATGTATTATAATGTATTATGACTAACTGGTGCTTAACGTGACACCTAACTGACAAATTATGCAATATTCTTTCTAAATGTTAGTGTTTTTTTATATAAGTGGTCAAAAAGATGACTATGAACCCAAGGGCGCTCTAAAACAAAAAGGGCTAGTCTGTATTTGTTAATTATCTACTGTATTTTGAAATACACGACCTACATATTGATTTTTTGACTCATTCATCAGCTATTGAAATAGATCTACCTGCAAAGCATAAAGCATTATGCATGCGATGCTATACAGTCAATAGTGCACACCCGCTGACAGAAATGAGATAGACCACCACGTAAAACCAAATCTGGAGCAAGAATTTACTTCAGCAGAACATAATTATTCCAGAAATATCTAAAATCTATTTTTACAGAAGAGTAAGGTTAAACATTCTTTCGGGCTTGAGGCACATTTGGGGACCTTTAATGACCTCAGTGGTCAAGACCTCTATTATATCATCTGTTAGAGAGATCAGATGGTACCAGCATGTATCATAGCCTACCTCATTCCAGATTTACCTGTGTAAAGCAGTACTATAAATAGGCAGTACTCAAAGTACCCTGAAGTCACTCCAATTTATTAGAAATACTCGATAACTATCCTCATGTTTTCTGACACTGAATAACTGTGAGGCTATTGCCAAGGAAATGGTACAGTGTCAGAAATTCAGTTCCATAAGGCAAATAAGGAGGAGTAGATAGGCAAAAAAGGAAATATAGCCCAAACGTTTTGGAACAAATAATGCTGGGGCCAACCTGAAACCTTCCCAATGCAAAGAAAACAGGTGGCAGGGCCAAGCACTTCAGAAGTCATCAAGAACCAAGCAGCAGGAAAAAACGATAAGAGAAAACATTGCTTGCCCCCTCACACCTTTATGCTTCATTATTATATTTTTGACATTTTTTTCAAACTATCAATGTGCTCCATTCAGACACCTTTAACATCTTATGAATATTCTAAGAAAACTGATCCTGTGAACATCAGGATGCCTGTTGAGATAGAGCTACTCCTGTTCTCAGAGAAGCCAAAGATTCCCTCCCATTCCACCTTTAAAAATTATTTGACTGAAATGGGGCTTTAGAAATTATTTCACTGAAAACACCACAGAAACAGAGCATTGTCCCTCCATCCTCCTCTCTTTTCAGTAGTTATGTTGCTTCACTCAACCTGGACTATTGCATTCCATATAGCTACATGATTTTACCTTTTACAGCTCTTCTTTAATTGCATATCATTGCTACCTTTCTTGTAAAGAGACAAGGCTCTGCCATTCCCACTAATTATCCAAATCACCAGTAGCTGTTTGCATGTGTGTGGCCTCACCTAAAGCTTTTAACCACAAGTTATGTCACTAAATCAAAGCGAGTTGGAGGCATCTCTGCTCATAAAGGTTGCATGACATTCCCTTTAAGCCATTTGGAAGTATTCCTTCTAGGATTACAGTACTCAAACACAATGAATAATTTTGTGGAGGGGTGAGGGGACTGTCCCATGCGGTGGGTTAACACACTGCTATCCCATCAAACCGCAGCCCTAACCAAGTTGACTCGGGAGAGTCTCAAGCACATTTGGTGGCAAAACCCAGAAGAGAGCGAGGACCACCTTCACTCTCGCCTCGGGGCGGCTCCAGATGTGTTTGGGAACACTCTGCAAAAGGTCTCTCTCCATCCTATTCACGCTGACCAGAGCCTGCTGCTTTCCTCGCACTGGATTTCAACTTACTCTGACTCTAAGGTTTTTTTAAGTGCTAATTAATGATATCACATTTATTGAATTAAGTAGGAAGATCCAGCGCTAGGAAAAAGCTAACATCATCTCCATTGTTAAGCCATGGCTGCAGAGCGTGCGGGCACGCACATCTGCAGATGTCCTGCTCTTAACATCAGGGCAATGCAGCCAACACCCCTTGTTTTTCTCAAGGGGTACATCTTGCCCTACCACTTACACATCCGCTTCCTTTGTGTAATTACATCCTTTATTTTCCATTTAAATCCACCAAAAATAAGAACATTATCAGCTGTACATGTCCAAAATGTCTTCCCTAGCCTTCACAATTGCAATCACACATGAAGCAGGGCAAGAATTTTTTTTTTTTTTTTTTGAGCCTTCAGTTTTTCTCCTGTTCCTTTCCCACAAAAACTGAGACCTTCAAGAATACTTCACAGCACTATGGCAGAAAGAAAGGGGAAGAGGAAGAATCTTCCACCAGACTGACGGGGTCCGTGAGGCAATACACCAATATGCAAGGGATACTGGCACCCATCCCTAACTCTCCTCTTCCACTTCTCAGTCCCTGGAGTAGGACTAAAAGGTGACTATGAGGTCACGCACACACAATTCTCTGGCCCCCCTAAATCTTTAACACAAAACGGATTATCTGTAGCATTGCAGGCAGAGGCGCTTGTTCAGGAAAAGTCACTTGGTTGGAATTGCAACAGCAGAAACAGCAATTTTCACATTACAGCCCTGACCTAAGACCACGTGGTCCAGCTGAGTGTGCACACAGGCCATTTGGCAAGTCTGCCTTGTGCCCACCCTGACAATGCTTTCTACCCTCATCCCTGCAGACCTCACCCACAGGAGAGTTCAGACAAGCCACTGTGCTCTGACAGAGTATTTAAGCTTTGATGAATTTGCTTTTGCCCCCTCCGCAAAAATATGTTATTAATAAATAACATGTTAAGGTATTTGATTAGCTCTAAACGGAACAGTAACTGAAATTTCAGTTAAACAGAATGAAATTTGCTTGAATGCTTCCTATTTTCTTCTAGTTGTTTTAAAAATCTTGGTTAGTAATTTTACATCCTAGCAATAAAACATTAAATACTTTAAAAATACACTGTTGCAGTGAAAATACTTAGGTTTTATGATGCCTCTCCAGAGATAGATATTTAGTACTCTACAGATAGGTTAATTTAGCATAAAATAGTGCAATGCCTTCCTTATTTCTGTTCATTCAGTTTGAGATTTTGATGCCGGGCCAAGAACAAGTCATACATCACACACTGGTCATCATGCACAGATTTCCCAATTAACTAAAAAATGCAAAAGCTTTCCAGCTCCTGTTAACAGCAGTTTGTCAGCTCTGCACTCTCGCTCGGAGAAGAAATGTCTGTGCAGTGACAACCGAAATGCCCACCAGTTATGGTGCTCTGAACTGCCGTCGCCCGGAATTCATTCAGGGCACCACAACTTCATGGTCAAGTACATGATCTCTCCTTCTTGATTTTTCTGGCTTTGCATGAATATTTATGCTGCACAGAAGGAGTCTTCACCAGTGGTGGAACAAACCTGACTTCTACAGTATCGTCATATTGGTCTGTTTTGAGGGCTTTTTCGGCCAAAGTTTTTGACAGAAATCTGAGGAAGATGACACTGAATCAGTGAGAACAATTTTTCGGAGCAGTTTGCCTTCACTTCGTGGTTACAAGTGTTGGCAGAAGCACGCTGGGAGCCTCTCAGAGGGGGAAGGCATCCTCCGGACATCTCACCAACGCCTGCTTGTGGCTCAGGAGGGCAGCAAGGGCTGCCTGCTGCAGCGAAGCTGGAAGCTGGCAGGAGCTGGGCTCAGCAGGGTTGGGCTCAACCGCTGCTTGCTTTGATAGAGCTCTTTTCAAGCCGACCCAGAAGGTTCAGGGAACACGATCTTCAGTAACTATGAACATCAGCTGCCTGCAACCACATATTTGTCTCAAAAGTGGTAGAGTTCAGAGCAGTTTCCCAATAAGTGCACTAAAATCGGTCTGCAGCAGCTCTAAAGTTAGTAGGAATTGTGTGCCTCCTCTCATGGCAGGTCACCCACAAAGACCAAGGTAGCCTAAATCTTAATCCATTTTGCAATGGAAGTATTGTGTGAAGCATGCAGGATCTGGCCTCAGGGCAGACTGGTAAAAAGACAAACAAAAAACAGGTCACTACCCCATTAATCCTTATTACAGGTGTTACCGAGGACAAAACTATTCCCTTAAATTTGCATTTCTGTGTTATCCCTTGCCCTTGGGTCAACTCAGTCTCGACTTTCAGCAACCAGTATGTTCACCGAGGAATAAAAAGTTATACAACTAATCCAATCCTCTGTTAGAGTAATGAGAAAATCATGTTATGTGTTGTTGGTGGGTTTTTTGTTAAAGCATGGCCCTCGCAATTCATTAACATTCAAGTGCTGAAAAGCCAATAAATTATTACCAAAAGGAAATGTAAACAACTTTCTCTGAGGAAGGACTGCATACAGTGGGCTGGAACCTCCTTCAAGTTAATTGCAACACAGTTCACTAATGAAACTTTCCATCTATTAAATCTTAACAGGCATAACTATAAAAATGGCGCCAAGCTCGCTCTCCTGCCCAGGAATGTCCCAGACAGCATCTGCAGAGCCTTTCACACTTACTGTCTTTGCAGGGATTAACAATTATCTCTAAGTAGCAATGGCAACACATGACTAATTTCATACTGGTTATGGAGTTTTCAAATTAATTTTCATACCGGAGCTAGCTGTAGGAAAGACCATAGCAATAGCACTTGGTTCTTACCAAGTTCCTTGCAGCAGGACTGACCCAAAGTGCTCTGAAGTCAATAGGAATCACCTTCCTTTGCTTTCACTGAGCTCAGGATTAGGCTCAAGACAGGCAAGGACATCACCAGCATTGCAGCCACAACCTGTGTTTGCTTTCGAGGCAAAAATTTAAATTCCAGTCCCTCACAGCTGTCCAGAAGAGACCAAGCCGTGCTGCTGAAGGGTGACATCTCTCCTTGCACGCAGCAGGTTGCAGGGACTACCTTTGCTTGTTCATGGCTCTGTAGACCATCTTGATCCACCACTGCTCTTCATCTTACCCTTAATTTCCTCCCCTCCCCAACATTATAAGCTGTTCAGACTCTTAACTGACATCAGTGTTTCTCATCTGCAAGATTTATCCAAGCTCCTCTGCCAACTCGCATCAAGTTTAAGCCTTGCGCTTCCTCCATATTTTTAGCTGTCTTTTGCTCCATCTTTGTCTACAAAATAGCCTTATGGGTGATCCAGAACTTTTGGATTCCTTCAGCCCTGAATATTTTAGTGAGTGTACTTTCTAAAAAATGTTAGACTGAAGAAATTCCGCATGTCCTGCTTGAATTGAGTCTTGCTGCCCAGACAGGAAAAACATCCTTTTGCTCTTTTCCTCTGTTCAGCAAGACTATTGAAATACAAGCAATAGTTATAAGTCAGACAGGATGCTCTTTCAAGAAGAAAGTAGCAGCATTTTTTTCAAGGTCTGGCACTGGACGTAAACACATGAAATAACCATAACTCTGTATACCAATCAGTCATTTTCACACATCATATTTTAAGCAAACTAGAATGCCCACGTTCACATGTCAAGTGAAAGATTTCATTTATGATCTGATTTCAGTAAGCTGAAGTCAGGAAGAAAATTTTGCTCCAGTATATGCAAGTTTGACTCCTTGGAACAGAAGTGTCAGTTAGTTGAACAAAACAAAAATTGTATTTTTTGCCTTTTTTTTTTTTTGCCTCAGTAACTTTACTGTTTCTCCTTTGACTCCTTGTACTGGAGAAATCACAGTACACAATTTCTGGATGACCTTGTGAACTCAGCCTTTGAACATTAATAATTAGGGATAAACATAGGCCATTCACAATTCTATCTTAATTACCTGGAAACGTCATTTGCTCCAGTATGGCTTAAAAGATGCATAGTGAAAACTGAAGCACTCCTGTCTCCTCTTAATTTGCCTTCCTAATTCAAGTAATAAAGTTCTATTGTATTACACTGAGGAAGGAAATATTCCATGATATTGTATGAGTTGCAGTAATACCAAATTCATTACATGCAATACATAAACTGTAAACAGAACTTTTAAGTAAAAGCTGCAAATGTATTTTTATTATCCATGCGTTATAATTATGCGTTATAATTGGCAAGTGCCAACAAAGTGTGTGGTGCTACACCATATACTAACAAGACTGGCTGAAAGACTACAGCCTGACATAAAGAAAAGAAAGTTTTAGAAGTTTAAAGCATAAATATTTAATATTTCTCCAAAGCTTATCCAAATTTTATAGGTTGTCTTAATGGGCAATATATGTTCTTAATATATTTTAGCAGGCTCACAACTTAACCAGAGTTATAGCATAAAATAAAGAATTCCAGTCTCCCCACAAAAAAATTTACATTTTTCAAGTTTATGTAAAAGGCTTTTTAAAAGCAGTTGCCAAACATCTCATTTCCTACTTAAACTAGGAAGCTGTAACAACTTCAGTTTTTCATTTAGAAGGAATGACAAATAACTGGGGTTTGCAGTAGCTACTTATTTATATTAACAAAAATACTAACGCTCAGCTAAGTTTTTCCTTTGTATGAAATAATCCTAGAGTAATTCCATGGCTGCTAGGTGCCATAGCTATAAAGCTGAACTGTTCTGGGAAAGGAAGTGATTGCAGAAAGGAGGGTTGGATCTGCAGAGTGGAAAAAAAAATCCTGTACTGATTTTATTTTAGTAACAGATTCTAACATTAGATGCCTGGAAATAGCTTTGATTCTTTTTACTGAGACAAAGGGAGGCAGTCAGCACATGCAGATCTCATACTCCTGAAAGTTTCCCTAGGAGCATTTTGCTAAACAAGTCTTGGCACCCCATCAGCATCTCGGTTCAGGGGAAAAAACCAAGACAAGCTATTAAGAGTTCACTACGGAGCTCTGGATCTAGCAAACAATTTCTATGAAAAGTTACAGTGAAAGTTACTCTGAAAGTTTCTATGAAAACTTACACAACCGCTAAGCCACCTCTTGAGCTCCAAAAGCTGTTAACTGACTTGTATATGCAAGTAGAAGTCCTGAAGAGATCTTCAAGATGTTCTACCTCTAAGATTATTCCAGGCAAGCAGCGCTTAAAGGTTATGTACTAACACGACACCAACCCACCCGTGACATCAGAGTATTCCCTTCGAAGGGCAGCATTAAGTTACCAGTCCAGAATCACAGGTGTCTACACAAGTTCAAAGCAAATCATACCCTGCCAAGGCTCACATCAAAATGCCAAAATCACTTCATTGAAGGGGTGCTCAGTCAGGTAACAGTAGGGAAGACCTTTTTCCCTTTTGAAGGTCAAGATCATCCTTTTGTCTCTCCACCTGAAATTAACTGTTGTTGCCGAGTATCACAGATCAAGGCAATTTTGCAGGTATCTGGTCCCACAAGGAGCCCAGTTGCCCTGAGAAGCACAGCAGTTCCCAAGGCATAGCAAAGCTTGGGTCCTGCTGCGAGTCTTTCATGGGAGAAAGTGGGAATGTAAAACTACTGTTAAAAAAAATTAATTATGTTATCTTCTGGTTTTCAAGCAGTGCCCTTTCTTCTCCCTTCCTCTTCTTCAGACTAAGCTTTTCCATGCTAGAGATGCCTTCGTTTTCTGTATTCTACAGCACACAGTACATTTTTGGCAGTAAGCAATAAAAAAGTTTCATCCGTTTTGATTGTTCTTTATCTATCTACAGGACAATATCAAGGCATTTCAGGTTGTAGCTGGAATAGAGACAGGGGGAAGTGAGATGATAATAATCCAGCATAGATCTACACCTAATCATGCCATTAACCAATTTTGAAGTATGACCTTAAAGTAATGCTTATAAAGCTAATTCAGATGTGAGATTAACTTCAGTGAAATCTCCATGCCCATGGATTTCTTCCCACTACCCAAATGCAAACACACCATTACAACCCCACCAGCAACTTACAAGTACCCTGCTTGCATTCAACTTTTTGCATTCAACTTTGGCTGTATGGCATTGTTTGTGTAGCACCTTTTCTTTTCATTTAAACTCCCGATTGTAATTCCATCAACCAGATGAAACATTACTTTAAGGCAGAGATAGTCCATGCCTTCAACAAGGTCACATGGTGTTCAGGCTCCTACAGCACCTGGTTCATGGGCAAGGTTGTGGTGCAGTAGCAGCTGCCAGCAAGAGCAGGAGGTGAACATGAAGGAGGAACAGAACCTGCCTTGTCTGTGGCAGGTCTGATGAGAGATAACACTCATCCTGCCACTCCTCTTCTCCCAAAGCACCCCTATACAATACCACCTCTGTCATCTTCTCATGTGGTGTCCTTTGGCAGCACCGCCACACAAGCTAGTCCATCACACATGGATGATGGGTCTTTGGCTGTAAGGGGCATCCAGCAAACTGGGAGTTGACTAGTGGCCATAGTCATAGCCTGCACACCGTGAGATCAGCTTGTATCTCCCTGACCGAGGCCTGCCTCCTCCCAGGATGCCTTTGCATTTTCTCAAGAGTGGGTCAATGCTATGGACCAAGGGACCAGGGACAACACGTATAAGAAGGGAAGCAAGTGACCGACCTGTTTGAGATGCTGGAGTAAAACTTCGCAAAAAGCAAAGACGTAACTGAGAACAGCAAACAAAAAAGGCTTCTGAAAATCCTTACAGCCAATGAAACAGCAAAACAAGCAGGGAGTTAAGGAAAATGCTGAAGGAGCATAGAGTTTTACTTTGATGAAGAATTACTGTATTTAGAAAAAAAACAAAACCTCCATACAGAATAAGCAAATGATTCTGAACAATCACAAGTACCTATTTTTTCCAACTTTTTCCAACTATCATCCCAGACCCACTTGAAGTTCATTATGTTCTCTGTTAAGACTTAGAAGGTGGCTCTTTAGATATTCAGAATACCTACAGGAAATCCTATAAAATGGGAACAAATGTGACATGAACAGACACAGTAAGAAAAAACAGTAATAGAAAACATCACCTTGCCTACGCAGACAGGCAGCCTACAACTGGGCATGTGCTACTTCTATGCTTGCTAGCCAACAAAAGCCAAAGAATAAAGGAAACAATTTTCCTTATCCAAAACTTGAATAAGTACTTGAAACTTCAACTTTTCCTTGTTATCTCCGTTAGAGTCCATGCAATTATACATACAGGTTTTTATGTTGCATTCCATGACAGCCTCCCAGAATCTATGAATAACGGTGTGGTATGATTTGAAAGAGTATGTGCATACATTTAAGGAAAATGAAAAATAGAATCAGACCGTGGTGTTCAACCTTTACTATACTGTATGATGGATGTAGAGCTGCTCTGCAAGAATTTATGAATACTGCATGTTGACCTGGTTATTGAAATGTTTATTGTATGACTATATTGAGTTAAATCAACAGGACTATTGGGGAAATAAGGACAAATCACTCAAAATAACCCACCCCAAGGTAACTTGTGAGAGCAAGTTAAGAAAAAAAAAAGATGCCTAAGCTATTTCCTGTAAAGATTCTGCCTTCCAAATACAGCAAGGGTGTAAAGCTTTTTTGCCACATGAAGCCACACCTGGGAGCTGAATAAGGGACACCTATTTTCTGTATGGGTAGGAAGTTAACTGGGAGTTGTTCACACAAGGGACAACTGGCAAAGCATTTAAATTTGTCATGCTTGCTTTGAGCCTAGAGACTGATAAACTTATAGGCAACGTTGAGAGGCAGGTACAATTTCAACATTTAGATTTTTTTTTCTTTGATTTTTTAGTTTTTGTAGTTAAAGAAAAACATCCCCAACTAGAAAGGTATGTTTATGAACCCAGGTAGGTGCCCTGGCCTGCTGGGCTGTTCTCACACAGGTCATTTTTGGCATGTTAAGTGAAAACAAAACATCCAACAGTTATCCTTAATAAACCAGAACTTAGAACTGCAACAACATGGTTTAAAATAAAAATCGGCATTTGAAATTAATCTTACTTGATTGTTTTGCTTCATGAAAAGACCAGTTTTAATAAAAGCAAAAAGTGTCAATATTGCTGTTAAATTAAAGCTTTGGGATATATTTCTGCAATACATGACAGTGAATAAGACTCAAAATTTGTATCTGAACTAAATTATGATCGTTTGATTAGAAAAATACCATATACTGAGAGTAGAGCGTTAAGAAGATTATGTTCGTTAAATTTTGTATTCAGAGCTAATTATTTTAAAGGTACGTTGAGTTCTTTCATTTCAGGGGATTATAAATCTAATCAGACCTTTGCTGCTTTTGTGCTCATTTCTAGAAATCCTTACTTTCTCTGTGGTGTCATTGGAATTAAAAATCGTCATTAGGAACGATTTGTGCATGTCCCTCTGTATACGATAAACAAGTCTTCATTCAAAGGAAAACCTCCAAGTGCACTTATCACACATTCATCTATCAAAAATATGGATAAGCAGTCCATGTGAGAACTAAAACTCCTGTCGATACAGTTATCGCAGTCATCCAGGAATGTACACACGAGATTAAGAATCCCACCAAAAAGGCAAAGCCAACACGGTGCCCAAACGCAGCCCCAGTGCCGACGAGCAGAACTAGCCGGCAGGCATCGGCAGGCACCTGCTGGAAAGCCGTGGGTGCCAAAGCCTCGCTCACCCGTCCCAGCCCCGGCTGCCGAGGGACAGCAGGGACAGGTAGGTGTCAAGGTCTGGGTACGGACCTGCAAAGGACATTTCTAGCAAAACGGGTTGTGCCAGTTAACAGTTTTCTGGGTACCACACAAGTCCTGTGTGCCTGGCCAGTCCCACCATTGCCCTGATCTTTAAGCCCTCACTCTTTGCTTTCACCTGCCGGCAGATGTTGAATGGGCAACATGGCAGGTAATAATGGTTGATTGATTCTTCTTAAACAGTTCTAGGGTAAGATACCAAAGGTCCCCTGCTATTCATTGGCCTAGGAGAAACTGCACGAGGTGGAATTGCTTTTCTTATAGTCTTATGACACATTTCTGCCAACATTCTGTCCTGTTCCAGAAATAGAATTCAATGACACCGCATCAGGTCCAGGGTTGAACAAACATGCTTATAATTCAAGTTTGTCTTTTTATTGCGCAAATTGAACTAGGCATCCGTTGGGACGACAACTCGGTCAGTTAATCACAAGAAGCTGCCTTTGCTATCTCTTTTTCCTCTGGATTATTCTATTGCCCTCCGCACTAGGCTGCGCCTTGAAACCAGTGTGGGTGCAGAGCTGGACCAGACTCAGCCATTTACACATCAAGCAAGGCATTTTGTCGAGAGCAGGTGACAAGAGGGCTCCAAAACTGGTGCGGGTGACATGGAGATAGACTTTAGAGGACTCTGCTATAAGCCATAAGCACCGCAGAAGGTCTGCAGCCGCCGGAGCCGAGCAGCCCACGCCTGCCTGCGCGACGCTGCCGCTGCCAAGGGAAGCGCTCGGTGTGGAAGGCTTCAGATGGCCATTTGCAAGGTGTTGTTCGTGGGGCCTGGGAGGGTCTGGTACTTGTTCCCTCACACTCAGCCCCAAGCAGCCAAATCTCATGCCTTCCCAGACATGCTGCAAAAGCTGTACGTTTAATAGGGCTTGCAAAAAGACTAAGGGTTTGCTTCTCAAATAAAGAAGGGATGAAAGGAACTTTCCTGGGGTTGTGCTGGCTCAATTCCTGTTTGATTCGCTGCTCATGCTGTTGTGTTGGTGGTTATTAGAGCTGGTAAAAACCACAATTTCGGTCCCACAGGAATTTCTTATACTTCAACATTTGTTTTCATTCTGAAACAGCATTAAAAATTTCAAAATAATGAACACTTTCATGGAATGAGCGGTCCTAAAAATAAATTAAGAAATATTGCTGTGTGTGCATGAGCACATTTTCAATCCAAAGGTCTAACCTCTTTTTTTCTCCCCTAGACAGTCACAGGGGTTTACAAGAGTTATTGCCAGATTCATCATATCAGTATTCTAGCCGATTGGTCTTCCCACGGAAGACCGGAGTGGCTGAGCTGCCACCATGACGCTCTCCCTCCACCTCCTTCGGTTCCCTGGCCTGTTCAAATCCTAGATTTGTTGGGAACATAAAGTAACCATCTGAAGATTTCTCCAGAAGATTGAGTAAGCACCAAGCTAGCAAAAGCTATCTCCTACACCCTCCCTCGCTTCCGGTCCCGTCGCAGGATGCACTGGCACGAGGAGAGTAGATGACTGAAAATTGTGAACGCGTGTCCTCAGTTCTCAAACGTTCCCTTAGAGCTACAGACATCCCAGGCAGTTCAGGGTAGTCTTTACACCAGCGGATACGATCCCACTTTTTGCTTAGGCCCAGGGCACAGCTAGTGACAGAATCCGTCTCCTTTTGCCTGATGTGGCTGTATTTTGAGCAAGGAGCAAGTGGGAACCAGCAGCTGGCAGAAGCAGGCGTGCAGTGACGTGCAGGGGTTGTCCAGCGCAGTAATTGCTGTCTTATCCATTTCTTCCCCTTTTAAAATAACAGCACATAGCCTAAAATGGACAAGTGCCATCCTGTTCATCTCCAAAGCCACAGAAGGAAGGAACCAGCTGTCCTGCCTTCACACCTTTCAAGGTTGCAATGAGAACCTTAATACCATTTTGCACCATTCATCCCCCAGTCACGGATCCTCCCACCCCTGGCTGAACCATATAGCACTAAGGTTAATATTGCTGCATCACAGCCTACTAGGTGGAATACAGCCGCGAGAGCGTCTCAGCTTAAAATAGCCTCTATGAAGCGCTACGCATTCGGGAACTAATGTTAGCAACGAAGCGTCAGATTTTGCTCTCATTGTTGAACAAAATCTAACAAGGGTGGTTATCAGCTACAATGCTTTTGTACTGAAAAATTGTACAAGCCTTTTAAGTTACCTATAATGATTTTATAGTCTCTTAACAAGAGGAGCACCACTGGGTATGGTTGTAACAGGGGAAACAGGATTGGTGGTTTATTTATTTTAAACCACTGAATTCCCCAAGTTCTTCCTCGATTTAAGCCACAGTCTGTCTTACAAACAGAAGAGATTATAAGCATCTAAAGCACCCATGGTTTTGACAAAAGTCTCTTAAGTAATGATGATCCTGCAGCACTCAGACAAGTCAGGGGTCAATATGACCGTATTTGCCTGCGCCTTTCATTACGAGCACTCTTTCTGCAGTACCATAGTCCTGGTACCTCCAAATACACAGAGGATTCATGCTTCAGTTCTGCATGTATTAAGAATGCAGCCATAGCAACTACTAGCATTAATGAACTATTTGCTTATGCAGTAATAATTAACTTCCATTACATTACTTTGTGTGATTACTTTCTTAATTGCCTGAATTATGCATCCATTTAATATTTAATAACCATTCTCAGAAATCAGACACTGGTAAAAAAACAAATTGCTCACAGTTTCCTTGCAATAATTAAGCTCACAAGAATAAATGAAACCTTTTAAAAATGAATGCCTTGTGATTATATCCTTGCATATAGAACAAGATCCTAAATTAGCTATTTATTAAGTCTAAATTTAAGACCAAATAGTACATTTTTCACTTACGCCTTGGGAAATCAACCTATACAGTACCTGACATCAGCAGCATAATTAAGTGCCATCTATTTGCTTTGAGAGTCACGAATTCTGCATTAGTATTTAGAACATTCAGAAGCGCATGTGGGGAAATCTTTTAAAATGCCTCCTTGGAAAAATAGCATCTTCTTCACCTGAGGTAGCTGCTTAGTTGTGCTTAAAGTACTGGAAAGATCTGTGAAGCGTAAACAGCCTTCTGATGGGGAGGGTTGGGAAGGATTTTTTGTCGTGTTCGAATTTACATACAAACAATGGAAATACAGTTATACAGCCTGAGGTCAGGCTTACCAAACAGGATGAAATTCATTGTTGTATATGAAAATAATGTTTACAAATCAAAAAAAAACCAGCCTGATCTACTTGTTTTCTCACATTGTCATCTGTGTCTCTGAGCCCTCGTGGCCTGCCAGCGCCCAAGCAAAGCCACACGCTGGTTTGCAAAGCGCTAACGCCATTATGTTATTGCACATCATCTTTGTTTCCCAGTGGTTTGCAATGAAGTCACCAGCTTAAATAACGTATGCAACTGCTATATTGTAGGCTGCTTTGACGAAGAGAGTCTACCGAGCTGGACGAGGCAGACAACTGTTGTGAGGTTTTTTGTTCGGTGCTTTTTTTCACCCCCCCCGAGTTGCATCTGCACCATTGCTGTGCCTCTCCACATCGATTATGGCGGCCACGTACCGGCACGTCTATCTCAACCATATCGCCGCTTGGCCGCAGCTACAGGGACACCAGTATGTTACTCCCTCTCTTCCCCCATGCACCCACACCGCGCACAAAAGCTGCGCAACAACACGCCTATTCCAGGCATCCTGCACCCAAAGAGACCAACCCAATGAAGGACGTAGTTGAAGGGCTTGTCCGCCGAGAGGCAGGCGAAGGAGTCGCGGCCGCTCTCCCCCGCGCCCGTACGGGCGGATCATTTTCGCCAAGAGGCACGGGGAGCCAGGGAGGGAGGGACGGCGCCCGTTTGGGGTGTCGGGAGCCAGCAACGGCTGTGAGCCCGAGCTCCCAAACCCAGCTAAATTGATGCCAATCTCACTGGCTGTTGTTACAGTGGGCAGCATCATTAGGATTTGCTTTTTAAATGATCTCTCAGCCTGTAAGTCTGAGAGCTGCTAGCAAGGCAAGGTTAGAAAGAAAATGATGGCAGCATGTTGATGCTTCACAGACCTCATGATAGTTTCCGTCTGTCATTATTTACGTCTGACTAGATGCGTCATGTCAGCTACCTAGAAGGCACTTTAATATGAAGCTCTTGTTTTCCTCTGCTATTTCCACATCCTGACTGGGTACTATTATTTTTTTTGCATCACTACACTTAGGTGAAGCTTGCTTCAATCTCTCCGTAATGACACACAAAGAAATAAGAATTGTTTAGCTCATGTTATTATACATGCTCCTATTCTAAGAAACCTCTTCAACATTGTTCACAAAGTGGTGAATTTAAATCAATAAACAGACATCTATCAAAAGGTCAACTTAATTTTATTCTTTCAGCTTCTTTACCAATATTTTAAGCAAAACCCTTTCTTCCTTGAGCTTTCAGTAAATATTGTATTACTGGACTGCAGCAGTAACCGAGGGTTTTAATGCTTGATGGCATTTAGCAGTTCAATTAACATGTTATTAATACCGCTTTATAATGTGATGAGTTCTGTCAGAGCCAATGTAAATAAGGTTACAGCCATCAAGTATGTGTCAGTTTTGCCATTACACCACCTCTTGGCAATTCAGATTCAAAGGATTCGTTGGCACTGGTTTGGGATGAAATGTGTAATTCACTCCCGAGTGATACAGCCAGCCCTAAATTGGATCCGATAACTTTACAGCGATGGCGGCTCACGCGATGGAAATGGACCCCATCCTTCAAGCCTTCCTGCGGGCAAAGCTCTTCTTCAAAGATACACTGCCTCTAAGCATGCGTTGCCCTCCTGAATGGACCTGGCAGGCCACAAAATGCACTTCAAAACCCACCCCTCTGCCATGTCCCGGGGAGTGAGACTCAGCCACAGCACTATTTTATTACTTTACTTATTTGTGCCCAAAAATAGCAGTTCAATCACTCTATGGACTGACTTTGCTGAATAATCATATGAACTGATTAATATAACTTTTTCTAATCTAATCTAAGCTCACCAAGCTCACCATTTTGTCTTCTCATTTTATCACGTGTCAAATTAAGTGATGAGCTCTTTGCATGCTTTAATATATAGGCAGCCTGTGAGGGGTCTAGCACAGCTTTGGGTGCGATAAAACAATCTATAGCTCAATATTGCCAAAAAATACTCAATAACATTTGATCAGCTGGATTCTGTTCACTTATGTTTGAATTTTATAAGTTAGAAAATAGGGTAAATTCAAAATCCCTTTAATGAGTTAACCACACATTTGCATTGTGTACACTATGGAGCTTTCTTACAATTGTGTATTTTTCTTAAAAGTACAGCTAGAAGGGTAAAATACTTTTGTTTCATAGGTGTGTCACACTATCATCTTTAAAACTTAGCAAGGCATCTAAGCTTCTGTAAGCATTATTTATCCAAATGTAAATTTAAAGGTCATTTTTCAAGTTTTCCCCCCCACCCCACCCTATCAGAGGGGAAAAGTTGTATTTTATTAAATGGGCAAACTGATGTTACCAGATCAAAAAGCATATCCTCTTAATCTCTGGAATAACATTTACCTTCATACGGGCTCCAGACAAGCAAACAGGAGATAACACTTTCCTGGAGTTACACATACAGTTGGCCAAGTTACTCATTGAGCTAAATTCAACAGATACATTATTTGCATTTTTCGGCTCCCAAAAAGCCCACAGATGGATCATAATTATTAGAAAGGTGCTGGATCTTTGACATTCTCTGTGAGAAATCTATTTAAAGGAATTTTAAGCTCAGAATAATGCATAAGTGGCTCACTCCGTGTGGCTGTTAGTTATTCATTATTTGCATAATTTAAGTGGTCACCTAAATCATAGGAATTATTTTTCTGTGACCCAATTGGTCAATATTAGCCCTGCAAAGGCACAACTGGTTTGTCTCCATGGATGGTGCCCTAACAGTTAATTCTTTGGGAAGCATTAAATAGCCCTCTATTCCAGGAAAAAAAGAGAAACCTGTAATTGAACTTTGTGAGCAGTAGCTTACCACCCCTTTGCTTTCCCCCAGCACTGTAAACGTAGGGACGATGAGCTCTGGGGTTTTTCTGGGCAGAGTGAAAGGCTGCCATAGGAATTAAATCCATCTCCCAACACCGGCACTTAAAGTGTGAACAGGGATGTCGTAAGTGAAACACCAAAGGTAATTGTACTTACTAGCAGAAAGACCATTAAACAAAAAACCCCTTTACACATAGTTTATGGAGGACACATTTATATTTCTTGAAGAAATATTTTTACCTCTTATTCTAACCTCATTAGTAAACATTAATACAGCAATACAATTGCTCCTCACGTTGGTCCCTTACATCATGCTACGTGCATGCTCCCAACGTTTGTGTGCACTGTTATAATTACTGTAAGGCGAGAGACAAGAGGGCACCAAATGACAGCAACAGCTTCGGACAATCCCCGAAGTAATAGCATAAGGCTGTAGACTGGACTACAGCTGTTAAAGTGTTGGGGGTTTTTTGTTGGTTTGGGTTCTGTTCTTGTTTTGGGGTTTGTTTTTTGTTTTGTTGGGTTTGGGGGTTTTGTTTTTCCCAGAAATGCTGCCATGAAGAGGCTCTGACCTGCACTGATGCTCAGGATTTTGAGATCGCACAAGGCTGACGGTGAGCCGTGCCAGATCCCTGTGAGGGCCGCTGCTGGAGAAGGCGGTTCTGCATCATGCAGAACGGGGCCTTTTGTGGAGCAGAAAACAGAGGGTGTTCAGCAGACAGCTCTTGGCTGAGATGAGAGCTAACTGACAGCCTCCACTAGAAAACTGCTAGATGCTAAAAAATGATGAAAACCTATATTTGCCACTTAAAGTCCAAGAGCCTTCTAAATCAAGTATTTCCCTTTGTTTAACTCGGGGCTTTTGAAATTCAAATGTGGAGCTTCTCCAACTTTTCACCAGCTCCGTATGCTAAACGCATCTCAAGTTTTTCCAGCATCTCTTACGCTGGAAATTTATAGATTGTAAACTACTAGCAACATTTAATATTTGTAAATTCAGCTGTAGCCTCCATCTAGTTCAAAAAAATGCATAAATAGGTTTTGGGGTTGGGTTTTTTTTTTTTCCCCCTCGCTACGAATTCCAGAGAAACGCGGTGCTCCCGGCCGGCGGAGCGGCGGGGCTCGGGCCGGGAGCAGCGAGCAGTAGGTGGCACTCCAGCCTCTGAACTCTTCCCGTAGTTCCTCCACCACCGCATCGCTGTCACGAGTAATGCGAAAACGGTACCTTTTCTGCTTTTAAAGGTATCCTTTTTCAAAACGAGCTTCGCCGAGGCCCCAGGCTGCACAAGCAGTAACGGGTAGCAATGCGTTTGCAGGTGGGGAGCATGAGAAGCCCTTCGACTCAGTTGCCCGATTCTGAGTTCTGAGTCTGCCTCTCAGGTTTTGGGGGAGTGTTTTCTAAACACATGGGAAGGATATTCTGATGCAAAGAGGGGCCGTGATTGTCCAGGACTATCCCGAGGCTGTATACACAGGATTTATCCCTGCACAGTAAGAGACAGCCCCCTCCCAGCTGGGGCACGGCTGGGCCAGCAGATCTGCCCACATGCAGGCCAATAGGTTAGAGCGAGAGCCCTCACTTCACAGGCACGTACAAGACACAAAAGCCACCGAATTAACATTTCGTTTCCCTTCCTACAGTGCGCACACTGAGAAAAGCAATTTAACATAGTCTCAAATCTTTTTCCTCCCATTGAAGTAGCAACTATCATTAAACCTAAGTGTCCAGCATCTGGAAAAAGTTACAGAGCAGCACAGATATGTCACACTCACAGCAGGACTATTAATCAGAGAGGCTCTCTCCACACGCACACAGGCCTCACAGTGTATCTCCTCATGGGTCAGCATCACTAAGTTCTCAGGTGTCTTCTATACCAATATTCAGCAATACTCAAGTGACAGATCAGACCAAAATTTGGATTCATACTTCATAAAATACTGGCAGTTCATGAATTCATTTTCTAAGCAAGATTCTTTTACCTTATTCATCAACCCATGCATGAAGAAAGTAAACCAGAACTGAACTGAGAAGCAAGAGATTTTCTAACTCCTAGAGGCAGAAAACAGTAGGTCTCTAGTCACCTTTTTTTGGATTACTGAAACTATGCCATTAACAGCCCTCCCAACCCCACTTCCTGTTCCTGAAGTTTTTTTTTTGTACAATATTTTTTCATGGTACTTGTTCCCCATTTAAGGAACTGCAGGAGAGGAGAGTCAGGTAAGGAGGAAAGGTGGTGCACTGATATTTCACTTTCAGGTCATTCAGTGCTCCTTCACTATGGGGTGACTCTCCTAAGTTTAATTTTATTCCTACAGGGATGTAAAATAGCTCTGAGAATCCTTTTTTTTTGTTGTTTCTTAACTTTCCTGAGGCAGTAGCTGAAGTAGAAGTGTTACGAGTTTTGTGAGCATAGAAGTCACCCACCTAAGCCTGTCCATACCGGTTAGTAAGCATATATCGCTCAATAGGATCAGCTAAATGCAAGGAAACGACTTTTTTTTTTTTTTACAGTGATTAAGATTATCTTGAATTTGAACTGTGACCTTTGTCACATAATCCACAACCGGATTATGCAACACAGCAAACATGCAGAACAGTGTCAGGTCTGTACAGCTGTATCTAAAATTATATTTCATTTGGACATGTCTTTCTACAAGGATAGATATTGGCTTAATATTTCAGAGCTTTAACCGATTAGAGGGCTGACTTAGGACACCCTCCACGTTTTAGAAATATTTCATCAAGGGGTCAAGAGAGTGAATATATCCATCTTATTCTTGTGCAGCAGATAGGACAAAAATGAGAAATTAAAGTGCTGGTGCAAGAGTTGTACAGTGATATACAGTGATAACACGAGGCAGAGTCTGGGCAAACTATTACTTTTTTCCCTCGGAAAACTGAAGAAAAAGGACCATTACGCTACAGTGACAGAATCGCAAAAAATAAAAAAGGAATATTAATCACATCTATTCTTTCAATTATTTAGTTTTCTTTCCTCTTTTTCTTTTCACTTTATTTAGAGCTGCATGACATTTCCAAACTTAAGAAAATTTTGAAACCTGAATAGGATTAACTTTGTAACAAAACAATTTAAGTCACAAACTCAAATCACCAGCTGCAGCATAGTGCCATGGATTGCTCAAGGTGCATTGGTACATCAGAGCACTCTTTCTGTTAAAGCTGGTTACAACCACAAAAAGGCAGTTCGGGACCATCAGGTGGGAATGACAACTAATTTCTGATTGAACTAAAACCAGTATTCAGACTGATATCCAGCCTCAAGCTAACAATTCTTGAAATATGGTAGGCTTGCCATCAGACAAGTTGTTCCAAAGTCTGACTTGGTGAACATCTGCATCTTTTTCTAATAGATGTCTAATGGAAACTGGGAAGGTAGCACAGGGAAACTTCTGATAATTTGTCATCGTTACCCTCAGTAGCAAGAGAGCTATCTTACAAGTGTTCGTTATCTCAGTGGTAATTCCTTCATGAGACCAGCTTACGTTTGAGTGTCTGAAAAGCATATATAGAAAGACCACTGGGCAGGCATATGCATATAAAATAACGCAGAACCACACAGAAGTGCTAACTTCGGCCCCAGAGCAGCATCGGCGTGACCGAACAGTTTGCAGAGAGTACACACTACAGGTATACTACACATGGGGACCGCTGTGAATTACTGACTTCAGGCAAGGAGTTGCACTGCAGGTTTAAGTCTCTCCATCGCTAAAATGATGGGAGGAATTTTTTCACCATCCCGAGTAGGAATGTCTGCTCATCCTCATAATTGTGTTTGTTACATAACAAGCAAAACTCCAACTCAACACGTGGAAAAAAATCCTTCACCATGAGAGCAAAGCAGAGGAAGGGGTCCCCAGAGAGGCTGCAGAACCTAAGCCTTTCTCTATCTTTCAATGAGAATCAGGACTTTAAATCAACTTACGTTCTCAAGACTACTTCACTGCATTGGTTGACATTTAGTCAGTTATATTTTCCTTCAAATGTCAACTTATGCTCTGTTAGAACAGATGGGACCTACTACCATAGCAACTAGCAGTTTATTTTTAGTGTCTTTTAGCAATTAACTGGACCATTTTTGCCTCAGGCTCAGCCCTTTCCCTTCCCCATGCACATTTAACACCTACTCCCCACACCTGAGATGAGCAGCATGCTTTTCTTCCACAATTTTGACATCAACCACCTCAAGAGAAATACCGAATTCAGTATTTATTTTTTTTTTCCCAGCAAAAATGTTCTGATTGGTGGAATGGAAGACATGAAAGGTGTAATATTCTAAAAACTAGTAGGAGAATTTAAGAAAACTCTTGACTCACCTCAGTTAGTATTTCACAGGCTTATACACTTAGTTACTGTGCACATTCCCTTTGCTCCCTCTATACCTTCTTAGAATTTGCATTTTCATGTTTGCCATATACATTACACTATTTTGTTTTCCTCATTCATAAGAGTTAGGTTTCTCTTCAGTCCCGAGCAGCACCGCTCAAGTAAATCAGCATGCTCCTTCCTTGGGAGACAGGTAGGAAAACAAGTACCTGATCCACACTTACATAGTATCCCATTTATTGGGATTGATTGAGCAGTATTTCATTTCTCCAGTTGAGAATCTGTGTGGTGA
Organism: Phaethon aethereus; assembly: GCF_964289735.1. NCBI lineage: Eukaryota > Metazoa > Chordata > Aves > Phaethontiformes > Phaethontidae > Phaethon > Phaethon aethereus. Next base: position 25,027,532 of record NC_138580.1, read on the forward strand.
AATGAGTATTTATATGCAGTAACACAAGCAGTAAACGCAAATAGGGAGATGGCTTTAGAAAAAGTTTAAAGATAGGAAGAAGGAAGACGTTTTTCCAAACTTTTAACCCTATATATTTGGAGAGTCTAACCAAAATCTTTAACTCTCACCTGTAAATACCTCCATGCACAACTTCAACAGCTATTTGATGTCCTTGAATACCACTCAAATTCACAAGGTATACTTTTCTTACTACTAACCTCTGCTCAGATTCCAGCATCAATCACATTTGAATTTGCACCATAAGCATTTTTCGACACGTTAACGCAATCGGCATACATAAGGCCAGAACAATCGGCTTGCTGTGTTATCAGTGTCAGACTCCTTTTTCTGTAGTCGTCTTCGCACGCGGTATTGGGCAAGGAGAGATAAGGGTGCTGGTGGTATGCACGCGATAGCCGAATTGCCTGTATGCACGCGCTTTGTGGATTTCTGACGGGGCTCACACAGTCAGCCTGTAGGCCCTGATCTCCTCAAATCCACTCATTAGTCTCAGAGACCAAAAGTGGAGACAGAGGAAAGTACAGGACAAACATACTATGTATTTCTAACATGAACCTCTTCCAGTCTCCAGCACTTTCTCAGGAGATTTCTCAAGCTTGTTGTGGTTTCTGCATATAGCAATCCTTGACCAGACGTTTCATCCAACTATTTGCCCAGTCTCCAAGAGCCTCTGCACGCTTCTGGCAAGGTACATGATTCACTTCTGAAAAAGATGCCTCTCCCTATTCTGAGCCAGTTTCCTACGAGCTTCATTCAGTGACCTTTAACCCTTGTATTGAAAGGGACAATGAAAGATCCATCTCTCTCCACACGTTCAGTTCTGCAGACCTCTATCATTATCACCCTCGGCTGACTTTTTCCCAGACAAGAGTCCCAGCCTGCTCAGCCCTGTGTATACACATCCTCATTTCCCTCTGCTGAACCTTCTCCATCCTAATGCATCTTCATTGAGAAGAGCGAGTCAGACCTACATGCAGTATCCAAGGTACAGGTGAACTGTAGATTTATATGGTAGCATAATGATGTTATCTGTTTTGTTCTCTGGCCCTTTCCTCATAATTCCTAAAATTTGATTTGCTTTTTAGCCTGCTGTTGAGCATGGGCTGATGTTTTCATGAAACTATCCATCATAGCCCAAGGTCTCACTCCTGAGTGAGAACAGACAGCTCAGAGCCAATCATTTTATATGTGAAGCTAGGATTGTTTTTCCCCCCACATGCATCACTTCACATTTATCTACACTGAATTTCATCTACTATTTTATTGCCCAGCCACACAGTCTCTTCAGATCCTTGCGTAATTCTTCAGTCTGCCTTCATCCTCACTACCTTGAATAATTGTGTATCAACAGCAAACTTAGTCACCTCACTGCGCTCCCCCTTCTCAGGCCCATTTATAAACGGTACAGAACCCGTGGGACACCACTGGTGAACCCCCTCCGCTGCAGTAACCGAGCACTCGCCCCTCGCTGGTCTCCTATCTTTTGAGCAATTCTCCATGCAAGGATGTCCCCCCCTTATCCTAAAGGCTTCTTAGTTTCCTTAACAGCTTTTGGTGAGGAAGATTGGAGTTATCTGAAGGGGTCAAAATAAGCCTAAGGGAAGGGGTGATTCAGTCAACACCTTCTACCTGGAATTTCTATAGGTTTAACATTTTCTTCCATGAGTATCTGTAGGAAAAAAGTTCTTTTAAATATTTTTTTCCAGAGCAGCTTAATTTTGAGACCTTAGGGACAATGCTAACTAGATGAAAGAGGAAAGAACAGAGGCAGAAAACCCAGTTTCCCCTTCAGCTCAGGGAGTGAAACTTTGTTCAAGTCTGACCAGGTAACCTGACTGCCGAGATCCTCCATTTCCTAAATGACAACCAGCAGTCCAGGGAACAGTGGAACTAATCCAGTCTGGTTTCCAAACGATTTGTTTCTGACCAACTTTAGTGTCTTATGGGGTTCAGAGCTCTGTCGGGCTCACCTCCCTCATACCCAGTGACCCACTGCAAAACCAGCAGAAACGAGCCTGGTGAAGCTGCCCAACAGATGCAAAAGCTATTCACTTGTCTGAGCAGCACTATTTCTCACCAGCTGAAGGAGTGACTGGAGGACACAGAGACAGTGGTGCATAAGCCTTCTTACCATGAGAAACAGGCTAAGTATAAAGGGAAATAAACTAAATAACTAGACATCTAGTGTTACTAAGATATCTCTAATACACACTGGACTCATCCAAAAACACTCTACGAAGGTTCAGTTATTTTTACTCACATATCCCAATTTGGCTATAAAACAACAGCAATGGTAGCTTACATGGGAAAAATATTAAGGGCTTTTACAAGCTTAGGCTTTGGAACTTAAATAGATTGGCAAGAGTCTTACGCAATGAGCCAATCTCACTTTGGCATGGCAAAGTCAGGTTTAACCTGACTAAATGAAGCAGTGACCCATTATTAAAGGCACCTCTTTGTAATTCTATTTAAGTGCAGTGGCTACACAGATTTCTCCACACTATTCTTTTGGAAATCTTCCTTAAAGAATGTTCTGCTTGCTTATGAAGGAAGCTTATGACCCAGCCACAGCATGGACAAACAGAGCCATAAATTTACCTTCAGAGAGAACACTGGCAGGGAGAAGCAATACAAGGCCACTTAGTGTGGGTGGTTATAGATATACAGGGCTGGCTCCAATTATCTCCTCCAAACCAGCTATTTTGGAGCAGCCTCACAGTTGTCTAACTTGGGCCTTCGTCTACAGGAGTGAAGTTAATCATGGGATGCCTTGTCTTGCCTCTGCACGGTGGCGGCAGGAGCACCATCCAACCTGACCACTGCACCCCTGCTTTCTGCCGAGCATCTCTGGGGACTCCACAAGCAGAGAAAACAGAAGGTAGCACAGAAAAGCTGGTCATGGGTTTCTAAGTAACATGAGCTTGGGAGAGAGGTGAAACAGCAGTTTTATAAAAATTGTTTGTCACCTTGTGTTGCATATTTGAATCATCCAAACTTCAGAATTAATTTAAAAAGAACAAAGAATTCATTTCACACACTCAGAGCAGTTTACCCAGTTTTGACATTCAAGCACGAAATAACTTTGAGATGTAAAATAAATTAAAGGTAATTTGTGATCTGACAAGTGTACTCGGTGGTCATAGTGGCCATTATGACTCCAATTCTTTATATGTAAGCAGTTTAGTTTAGAGTTTGCTGTTGTATGAGAAGGACCGCATACACCCTCGTTATCAGAATAAAATACCTCAGTACAAACCATAAAATTGAGGTTAAAAAAATGCCAAAGCTAGGTGCTTAAACTTGTTGTCCTAATACCCTCTGTAGGCTTCCAAAATCAACCCGTTTTCACTTCTGAGAATCTGGACACAGCTATTTAAAAGCCCAACTACAGATCTAAAAGCCTAATTTTAAGCACTCAGATTTGAAACTTGCAGCCTTATTTTCTAAAGGAGGAAAATAAAGGCAGTGAAATACCTTGAAGACAATACTGGGGAAGGTATTAAGCTGCTTGCTTGTAAATCTCACAGTATGATAGTGTTCACGCAGTGAGGGAATACAGTTCTTGCCTTCAAACAAGCACTTAAAACTACAACACTTGAAGGCAACTGGAAAGATGAACTTACTGACCCGGTAATTGCTGGGACCTCTTTTCAAAGAGCAGACTGAATCACAGATAATAACTAAACTCGTTCGCTCATATGTATGAGTAATATCAATGGACAAAAATTATTCCAAATCATATAGGGACCGTTTTCCGAATTAAGAATGTATAAGGTATTTTATATTTTAAAGGCATAGAAAAAACATTGTAAATGAAAATTTGACAGGAAAGCCATGCACAAAAAATGTGCCATTTGAAATTCACCTTTACTCTTTAGAGTGGAAAATGTAATTCTAGACCACACATGTATAAAGCAGTTTGAGGGGGCTTTTTTTTGCCTCGGAGATGAAGCAATGATGTACACTGATGGATCTGTATGTACAGGTATGGGGTGCGTGTGTCCCCCCCCGACTTAAATTAGGGGAATAAAAAATTGAAAATAAAACGTACTGGAATTGTTGAATTGTAAAACTGTCACTGGGCTTATGGATAGAATACAGTTTGAAACCTAGATCTTAACTATTATATTTCTTAACTAATATCTAACTTATATCTTAACTAATCATATTTCCAGAAAAAAAGTCATGGAAGAATGCACTGTTAAAACATTAACACAATACAGTATTAGGAACTAGAAAAAAAAAAAATCCGTTTACAGTGCTTCTACAGTGGTAGCTTCCTATAACAAAACTAACATTTTAAATGTTATTCCACTGTTCACAAAGAAATCTTATTCTTCCCCCCCCCATTTTTCTCCCTCTTTTTTTTTTTTAAACCATGGCAGGAGAATGAGCCGAGAATAGCCTTTCTGTCCTCACCTTTCCCTTTTGAAGTCAGACGTTTTCCGTGTTTCCAGGGGCAAGAAACAGAGATACATCAACCTAACAGCAGCCTGTCCCAGTACGTATTTCCTTCCCTGCCCCGACCAGCCGTGCCCGCTTGCCCCGGGACACGTACCAGCGGCGGTTACCGACACAGCTTCAGTTCAGCCGACAAAGAGGAAACTAATGGCGAGAAGGAGCTGCATGTTCGCTCGACAGGACAAGAGTCCTTCGCCCATACTAACACCGGCGGAAACAAACTGAAGCCCCTTTGCAGCAGAGTAAATGAAGAGTTAACAAATAAATCCTCATACGGACAAATGCATCCCAGTTAATCACCGATAAGGTATACAGCAGCACCCCAAAATTAAATCAGTACTCGTGTTTTCCAACCTAGCTACAACTTCAGGCATTTTTGCACATACGTAGTGCCAGAAGCAATTTTTTTTCTTCCTTGTTCTATCACCAGCTACACCTGCTTGCCTCGTTTCTGCCTCACTTTGAGGACCAATGCCCACCTCAGCTAAACGTACTTCTAGCGGTGAAGCCCGGTGGAGTAACATTTACAGACAGTCCTGCCTGAGACACCATACACAGGAACATTATCTCTCCCTGACATTGCAGCCATTTCCAGGTTATCAGGGCTACCAAAATACTGTGTTTGTGAGGACCATGCTTGTGCATTTCCAAGAGTTTGAATCCTCCCTGGCTGTACAGCAACTTCTAGAGAGCCACAGGTGTGATCTGTGCTTGTTGCACCAGTAAAACCAGTGAGCCACATCCCAAGGTCTGTCTTGGCTTTTCTCCCACTCCAGGACCATAACAGTCTTCGAACAGCTGACTTCCACTGAAGTCTCTGAAGTTAGTCAAGAGTCCCTGGAGGTACAAAAGAATTTTCCTGGTAGTTTGACTTTGGAACTCACTGCTGCAAAAGCAAGTGCAAAAGCTCAGCTCAACCCTCTGGCAGTAGAAGAATAAGCTGTTCTTACTGATTTGACTTTTATGCAACGAGGCCTCCATCCCTCTCACCTTATGCAAGCACATCCAAACACAAAGAAATTAAACTATTTCCTCTACAAAGTCTTCAAAGAGGTGGAAAGAAGAGAAAAGGGAAAAAGGTTGCGTAAACCTTTAATGGTTTTAATTCTTTTTAATAGAGAGGAACACTAAAGGCTTGAGAAATGTGTATCAAGTTAGGTGAACTTAGTTTAGTAACACAGCTGGTATCAGTAATAGAGTAACAGAAATTAAGCTGGTTTCCACCAAGTCAGAATCTTCATGTCTCATGAGACAAGCTTTTCATCATCAGTGCTAAAGCCATAGAAAAAGGCAGGTGTGTATAAGCGGACATGATTTAAAACAGCATATGCCAGTCAAGTACGATAGCCAGAACCCAGGAAATTAAGAGTAACTTGAAGTTTTTTCCCATTGCTTTACTGTCTATTGTGACAGTCATGGATCATCTTGTTCATGTAGGTAGCCATTTCACCTATGTGACAACAAATTATCTTCTCCCTGAAGAGTCAACGACCAATAAGTCAGGAACTAAAACCACCAAAAAAGTGAACCAGAAGTTTTCCCTTCTATATTATATTGCTCAGATTTTCCCAAGTTGCTGTGTACCATGAAAAGTGCAGAGACTCCATGCAGAGTACCAAAGAGCAAGAATTATCATTGTTAGAAACACATGAGAGGAAAAAAAAGCATCTTCCCTCAGATTTAGTCATAGGATAGCACAACAGCTACAAGTCTAGTACTCAGTATGGACTGATTCTTTACAAAACAATTGCAGGCAAATGCCTTTTTGTGCAAGGTCTCAAAGCTAATATTTCCGTATGTGTTGGAGCTATCAGAAGGGGATCAACATAACATCTGCTAGTAGATTAAACCCCAATTTCAGATTCATTTATAAGTCCTTCTTACAATGTATTTCAAAAATCTGAATGTTCCCAAATTTAATGAGTATGTATAACCTGGATCAAACTCTGCATCTTGAAGCCAGGTCTGGCTGCCACTTATTCATACGCACCCATACTCTTGGCTTCTTAGAAGAAAGGAAGGTGTTTTGGCTTTCTCTATTCAATACTGAAATTAAGAAAAACAGCCAACACAATAGTAATTAGAAGTGACACAAAAATGCACAGGCAGATTAAAAGAGGAGCTCCAGAAGTTATATTCCACTGACAAAACATTAAGTTTTTAAATTTTATGGTTATCTACAGAATTTCACATTACAGGGGCCCTGAAGATTAAATCATCCTGACACCCATCCCAGTTTGATCAAATAAAAGTGCCCAATCTAAATTTTTTTAGCTGGTTGTGTTTGGAAAGGTTATGTAGTTAATACAAATAGGATTTTCCTCTTTCAGCCTGTGCTCCTTAGGGGGATCAGAGGCTGCAAATGCTGTCTAAGAGCTAAGGAACATTCATAGGGGAGCATTCAATCCTCATTGTGGAGAAAGACAGTCACTCTGCAAATTAGAGTTAAGAAAAAGAATCATAGAATAGCTTGGGTTGGAAGGGACCTCTAAAGGTCATCTTGCTCAACCCCCCTGCAGTGAGCAGGGACATCTTCAACGAGATCAGGTTGCTCAGAGCCCCATCCAGCCTGACCTTGAATGTTTCCAGGGATGGGGCATCCACCACCTCTCAAGATCATAGTTTATGGTCCAGTTTGCAGAATCCTAAAATGCTGTATCACTTGAATTCAATACATTTTTATATTCAAAGAAATTTTCTTTTTAAGGAAAGAACACAGTGAAAAATAAGTAGAAATGTTAGAGCAGAACAGGCCTTGGCTGTAAGTACTCTTTTTATTCATACTTCGTCATAAGACATAGGGGAAAATACTTTTTGCCAAATATGTATCTGCAATTTTTTTCCTGGCGGTATTTATTTCCCCAAAATGGGAGAGGGGAAAGAGTAGGGGTTTTTTCTGAAGTACTTGAAACATGTGTTTAAACTATTGAAAGTTTTACTTTCCCTTTTGAGAGTTTGAGATGCAAATCAGTTCTAGGTGTTTGAGAACATGGCAACTAGAATGAGTGTCATAGATCTTTCTAGATTCAACACTAGCAGCTATGAGAGTTATTTCCCCATATAGAACCAGTTCATCTTGATATATAGCAAATGGCAATTGCACCTTTTACATGGTAGACATGGTAAACAAGGCAGCTTGCCATACATGAAAAATCATCAGATCCAGTTTTTATAGTCTCAGGCATTTTTAAAATGGTAACTGTCAGTCAGGAGAGGATTTTGAAACTGCTGCCACTTTTCCTTATCTCTTAACTCAGGTACTTATCTGCCAGCTCCTGAATTCCTCAGAAATTAAACAGGCTAAAATTAATTGCATAGAGGTCACTCAAGAGCAATTTGTGGCCTTCAGGCCACCAACTAAGTGGTGGCATTTTGGGTTTGGTTTTGCCTCCAAGCTCTACTCAAAAGCCTCTCATTTGCAGACACATCTATTCCACTTTATTCAGGTCTCCACCCTGGCAAAACAGCCTCTTCAGGCCCAAATTCTGTAGGCTTAGCTCACTCCTACTGCTGCACCTCGCCTTCAATCTCAGGAAGGCATCCAAATCCCTTTCCCTCACCCACCTCTAGCAGGTCTCATGGACAAGGCTCCCCAAATCCTTCCTTTCTGCTTATAGTTTTCACATATGCTTCCCCCCAAAAACTCTGTAACAGGCTGTTGATGGCAGCAACATTAGTTTGCAGTGCTCTGAGCATCCTCATCTGTCCACATCCTTCACAGCACTCCATGCTCAATGCGAGCCCTCCATTCCCCAGAGGTTACCCATGGGGGGAGAGAGATAAGAGCTCTCTCTTGCATTGACCCACCTGATGCTCAAAAATTGGTTTATACTAGCAATTAAAGCACTGCTTTTTTGTGTCACTCAAACATCCATATGAAGTTTCCAGCAATACATTACACTATCGTAAATGAAACATCATTTTTCATAACCAGAGTTACTTTTTAAAAAAAGACCTTTTTTATTCTTCTATGTACTGCCAGGAACTGTAGAACTGGGTTACACAATAGGTAAGGCTCAAAAAGGAGTATTTCACCATTTAAGTGACACTAAACTACTGCCTTTAAACAAAGCAAAGTTTATGGGAGGAAAGAAGCTGGAACGAGATGGACAATGTGACTCCCAGCTTAGGAAAGCCTAAATGATCCACGCTGAAGAAAGATCTCCATCCCCCACCACTACCACAGACAACCATCCCGACCAAGCCATACTCCTCCGCCAGATGCGAGGAGATACTGAGGTAGCAAAGCAACTTCTATGTTTTTGCACCAATTAATTTTGTATCCAGGCTGAGAAGATGTATCTGCTCCCATTTGTGCCTCCATGAACCTCCAACCCCCTGCAGCTCTGGGCAGAGAGGCCCAAGGGGCCACTGCTCTTCTCCCTGCTCTGGACTTTTATGTTGTACCTGTGAAGTCCAATTTAAAGGCAAGTTTAATAGTAGAGTAATTGCTATAGGTGGACAAAGAAAATAAAAGTCTGTAAATAGTTCACTGTTGGGCTATCCGTTGATGTCAAACCAGAAATTTAGAGTAAGAAGTCTTGTGCTGAAGACCCGTTAATAGAATTTTCAAAGCACTTGAAGGAGGCAAGGGAAAAAATAAATCCTAAGTAAGAACGTGCATGAGAACTCATGTGTTTCACTTGGTACCGTTATCTAAGCTGTTGCTGCCATGCAGCTCTGGCTGAAATCTGGTTTCCTTTCTTTGCTGTTTTACCTTTAGGATCACCATAATAAAAATCCAATTTAAAAGGATTTTTAAAGGAATTGCTGGTGTTTCTTAAGTAAGTGTTTTACTTTGAAGTTAATATCATCACAAAACTTACTAAGCCGCTTTAAAAAAAAAATCCTGTGATAATCACTGGGTGATTACAGGAATAGGCAGGAAGGTATTGACACTTACACAGTGCCAGCCACTGTGTGAGCAACCTCCTGCCACTGAAGCAGGAAAAACGAGGCAAATACTTTGAGAGATACCCCATACTGGTTTTACCACTTGTGGTAGAAACTAACTTCTTTTTCTAAACTATACATTTCAAAACTTATTTGGGCTTGTCCCTCAAAAAATGCATATGTGAACGCTCAACTTAAAGTGTACTGAAAACTGGCATCAGAAAGAGAAGTGCCAGGTTTTATTTTGTTATCAAAATATAGAGAAGCAGCTCAGTGTGCATACCTTGTCTCCGTCCTACTTAGGTGGTTCCTGAACTTCTGCTCAACGCTGCTCCACAAAGACTCCAAATTAAACTGAAGATCAAACTCTCATGCTGTTACTACTGTATCTTTTTCTTTTCAGAGTCTTGTATTGTTGTGGTAGAATTCTCTTTTCAACACACTGTTTTTCCCCTCTGTTGATTTTGCTAGGTGATATTTTCTATACACATTTATGTCATTTTATCTCTGCATTTTTTATGAGGCAAATACATTTGGGAATGAAAGAGAAGAGGCAGACTTGGATACATTGAAGATGGCTACAGAAGCCTTCTGGTGCCAAAGTCTTGAATTGGCTCAGCTATCCTGCTGGTTGCTATTATGCAGTTTCCAGTTTTCTGAATTTTTTGCAGATTAAGTACATGAGGGTTGCTCTATTCAGGGTGACATGTAGTTATTCACTCAAGGACTCATTTACTCCCGTGGCTCTAAAGCAAAGCAGCAACGGCCGTCAGCTGCGCAGAAGAATAAACAGAGAATACCCATAAATACCTGCTTCTGGCAAATTCATAAATAAATCTGGACTGTAAAGTACAATCTGGCCTGAAGTACTTCGGTGCATACATGCTGCGTGGCTTTTGAGAGGCGGAAGAAAAAAGGACTACAGGAGACGGGGACTAAGTACCACCTGCAGAAACACACAGCAGAGCAGCAACAGTCGCAGGATGCAGCACTCGCCGGGAGCCGATACAGAGGGAGAATGGTAAGAAAAACTACAATACATGAAAGTATGTGGGCTGAAGAGAGATTCCTAGAAACCTAGGAAAATAATTTTGCAAACAAAATGGTGGTAAGAAAGCATTTCAGAGGGAAACCCGGGGAGACCTGTAAAAGCAACAATAACTTCTTTCTAGAAGCAACTCAGCTTAAAAGCAGCTTTAGCTTCTAGATGTTAAAAGGTGCAAGCAAGCAGAGGGCACAGCACCTGGAAGCTTTCTATGTTTTGTACCTTTCACTTGTAAAGGTCAATTTAGCAGATTTGGCCTTCCTGCCTTACAGTACATCTATCCACGGCAGGAAAGCTTTAGTCGGACTAACACAAAAGAATTTACATGTCAGGGAGTTAAATTAGGACAGTACAACTATGCTTATATTCCTGCAACAAAACGTGTTGTCCTAGTGCAGACTAAGGCTGACAACCTGTATCCGAACAAGGCTTCCCATTTTCCATGGGTAAAATTAAAAGTTAATTCATCCCAGAAGGCGAATACTTGCAGAAACAACTCGTGTTCGGTGGGTCCCACAGGCACCCCTCCCTCACAGCTCCTCCCCACAGCAGCAGCGTCTCCAACTGCGTTTTCTCTCTACGAGGTTGGAGCTGCCATGCCAGACTTGCAGCTACATGGCAGCTCAGCATTCCGTGACGGTTTTGTTAATGTTGTCGAAATTTTAAAACAACTTGAGTGTATTAGATAGCCGGTCCTTTGTTGGACTTGGTTAGACTTAAGCAACCTGGTGCCGTAGCTTCTCCGGGCTGTGCATGCTACCTCTCCAGATGGGAACATATAGCTTCATTAGAGTTCGGCACAATAGCCATCCCTCATACCAGCGCAAATACTCCCAGCTGCTCCCCATTATACAAGGTGAAAAATATGCTTCACAATACAAAGCCACATGAACCACCCTGATATTTTAGTAAATACTCTCCACTGGAACGCACTTCTGACACACACTGAGCTGCCTGGGACACTCATATCCATTTTCTGGGTTCCTCTCATTTATTTTCCCCCCATTTCCAAAATCCTTTGTATGTTTAAATGCATTGCTACTGCTCCATCAGCTTTAGTCATTGTCTCTCAACACCTCCACTTCCATTACTTTTTATTGTGATTCAAGCAATATAGTCATAGCAGTTACATTTGTAAATCCTCCGAGCTGTCACTTCAAACAGCTGCAACCTGCTGATTACTTCTTCTCCTTCCATTCTCAACCTCTTTTTTTCCCTCTCCAAGAAGTTTGCTTGAAATGCCATTAATTTGTAGACTAAATTCTACTTTTAAATGTGCAGATCTTCTCTTACTTTTGAGCCCCATTGAATTTTAATAGGGGCATTTCAAAAAAGAACACAACGATATTAGCATATGCCAGCTCCCTCTCCATGTACTCACATCACTTTTCTACCATCATTTATCTGTCTCAAAGCTGATAAACACGCTGTATGTATTAGCATTTTAGCTCAGAGACGCACCAGCAAATTCTTTGCAAGTCCCATGACAGATTCATTAAAAAGTTATTTCCTCCCACTTTATCTTTGTTGAGGTTGCTTTTGTCTAGCTGTAATTGCTGCTGGCTGCCCGAGCTACACACGTGCCTCCTACCCCTGATTTCAAAGGGGAATTAGGACAACCCAGCAAGGCCACAGAGTTCAGAGAATACCCGGGGATTTTCTGTCCCAATTTCAAAGTCAAAGGAGAAGCAGGTGGCTGAGCAGTCCAAGGCAGGGTTCTTCAGGGCAGTTGAAGATGACTAAGAAACAACTACAGAGACTGCCTTGTAGAAAAAGGAACCCTTCAAGGCTATAGATTCAGGATGTTCTTGATACACTGATGAAAGCCACTGGTATTTTCTGGCTTCGACACAGAATTATATTACAAAACTAAAATCCTTGTGGAATAGCCTCACTTCTGCCTGCACAAGTCCAGCTGTGGTAAGGCAGGAGAGAACTTCAGTGTCTTCTATTTGAGTATACATTAGCAGTGCTCTAGCAAAATCCATAATAAGCATATCAAAGAATTTCTGAGAACAGCAAAACTGTATTTGTAGGCTTAATTACAAGGGGTCTTCTATGCATTTCTACTCAGGGCTTTGGGTGGGGTTTTTTTTGTGGTGCTCTAACAGTAGTGGTAAAGACTGCTGTTGGAGAGACTAGGGTATGTCATGGGCCACTGGTCAGAGCCATCATGATAGCTCATGCGTCCCTGTAACCATATAGGTTTACGATGACTTTATTACCCCAATGCAACTGTCTGACATCAGAGTATTGTGACTAGATATTCTGGGTGATCAGCCAGAAACCCGTTGTCTGCAAAAATAAGAGTCGGGTGGGAAATACAGTGCCTTGCCAACAGGGAGCTGAAACTGTTTTCACAGTATTCTCTAGAATAGCAGCTGGACCATAAACACATCCTGAAAGCAGCTTTACAAGACTTTTGGCTTCTTACTTTCTCTGTCATTTGCATGCACTAAAGTCCTTCAGAAGCTCCAAACTAACCTGTTGTGTCTTCCTCCCTCTTCATGGCTCCCAACTAACACCAAGTGTTTCAGAGCCTCTGTATGAGCTTTTCCATTTCCTAAGCATTTCTCTTCTACTAGCGAAGTTTCATGGCTTACAACTTTGTGAGGAATGAACAGCATTTCTTAAAATTTTCTCCTCCATCCTAGTTAACCTTCAGGGTTAGGAGAATAATTTCGAAGATTTTTGCTAGCATTCAGAGGGCGATTTAAATCGCAAAGAGAAATCCCATTTGTGTCAATAAAATAACAACAACTCCCCTCCCAGGGCGGTTTCACAACAGGCGTATCATCTGTTAGCTATGACAGGATGCAGAAGTCCAAAAACCTGGCATTCACTACAGAGTTTTTACGTCCTTCACTGGAAGGTATAACACGAGTTTAGAACACCAAAGTTATTATAGTAGAAGTCAGTGTGACTATGTAGCAAGAGGAAGTTATTAACAAAATTCATATGTTGAGAGGCTGCAGTGGAAGTTTATTCCTCTTGTATGGCAACGTTAAACCAGCTGAAAGGGAGAATTAATACTTTTAATTTTACATTAATCGTTTGGCATTGTCCACCAACAATACATCTAAGCAGATGACTTTTTCAATGAGCAATTCCTATTTTCAAGGCTATAAGAAGCTCAAAAATTAAACTGACTTTTATCAGGACTTCTCATTTTGCTGAGGATTGTTTTAGTGAGTATGACAAGTGTCACTGAATACACTACCATGGAATATTACCGCTCATTTCAAAGATTATTCTTATTTTTCAAAAATTCTAGGAAGAATATAAGCATAACATCCAAAGTAATGGTCTGAATAATATGGATGTTCACTCTACATATGAAAATTATTAAGAAAAATATAATATTAGAGATGACCACAATTTTGCTGAAAATGAAACATTGCTCTTTTTAGGTTGGAGAACCTGAAAAAAAAAATCAAAATTCTCCCAATTGATACAAACAGTGTTGTAGAGATCCTGCATTTAAATATGTCCAGTCTTCTCCACAACTGTAGGATTTTTCTCTATTTTGAAGTAGTGGTAGAGCTTTGTTGCTCCAGTAACTAATCTTTGGAAAACAAGCTTTGCAAGGCTGCTTCCATTTGGAAGAATAGCAGAGGGAAGCAGAAGAGTAAATGTCCTGCTTACTCACAAATACTGAGCACAAGTTCTTGTTCCTTCGCTGTAGGTTTTCCATTTTGCTATCTTCACACCTTCCCATTTCAAAACTGGGATATTCACCTCATGGATTTGACACACAAGGCAACATTCCTCTTTGCCATTTACTGGTTTTTGCTCTAGCATGAAGTTCCTGCCCACAGCTTTTCTCTCACCGCGTCTGTCCGAGCAGCCCAGTGCCCAGCCCTGCGCCCACTCTTCCCAATTGCCTCCCTAGAGCAAATCTGGTTTGTTTTTTTTGAACCTGAAGAAGTCTTTCACATGGCTTACAAATGATCCTGCAATCATTTTTGGATCAAAGACCTTCTTGATGTCAGACATAGGCACTTTGGAGTGTAACAATATTATGTGCTGAGACCGATGACAGTTTTCTGCTGAACACCTAAAAAGGGTTTCCTTGTGTATTTTTTCATTAAATGGGTCATTCATTTAACACATTTAATCCCCTTCCCAAAAAATGATGGTAACCACCATACAGCATCAGTTAAAACATTTAAGTATTTATGGGGTTTACAAATTTGTGTACTGCTCCCACCAAGCATTTTTTCCACAATATACAAACGTTTTTAAAAGTTCTGGACAGAACTTTTGCTATGCTCAGCAGAAGGCTCGTCATCATCATCCTCTAAATCATATCTACAAAGCACTTTGAGTGATACTCTCTCGGATCCCTTTCTAAGGGTCTATCCTCCAGCTTTAACTAAAAAGCTTACAAAACTCTGATTTATTGTCACCATTTGTTTCCAAGAGCTTTATTGCCTAACAATAGATCAACTTAGCTTGCTTTAGGCATTAACAACAGTACATTAGTAGACCAATTATAACACTCTAAAAGTTTAATTCGTAAACTAGTACAAATCATTATTGTTTCACAAAATGAGGTTTCCATCCTATTACGAACATTTATTAGCAATGCCAATTTTAGTCTGATCGCAGGTTTGATTTAAGATGCTTCAGTCAATTTTATTGATAAGCAGTGTCATCTACAATATATTACAGAGGACCTGAAAGTTTACAGACAGAAAGCTAAAGATACAGCTGTAAGAATGTTTTGTTGTTCCCTACACCTTGATTAGTTTTAGGAACCAGACATAAGTGATGCCAAGGACAATCCTGGGAGGGGAATTACTGCCTGGTGGTACAACTCATTTTAATACTCTACGCTGGCAAGAGAAAACTTTTGGAGGCAGACATAAATGCTTGCTGTTTTATTCACACAGCTTCCCAGTCAACCAGTAGAATTAGGGTGGTTCAGTAAAGGATCACTAAACCCAATTGACTGCAGGGTTTTTGCTTTCTTACATTCAAACCAAACGACTGCAGTAATCTTAAAACAGCCCGTTTACAATTTCTCCTCCTTGCTGTATTTAACAGAGCTGTCTGGGTTATGGTCAGAGACCCATGGAAGCACTTGTTCCTCTCAAGTCAGTGGTAAAGATTTGCTTTTATTATGGTGGGAATTTTACTCCTAGGCTTTCCAAGGGAGGCTCTACTCTGCTAAAGGCCATGAAAGTGTTCAAAGTTTGATTGCTTTAGCCTCTGTTTGATTTCAATCCTTCAGTCCTAAAGCAAGCAAACTGTCTTTGTGTTTTGTGTTGGCAGAGCAGTAAGGTGAGATTCTGAGAAGCTGTAAGAAGCACTCAAAAAACCAAAATAGTGTCCCTGTTGCATTCCTGGGAGAGAGCTGTCAGCTCCACTAGTGGAGAAAGATGTAGATCAGGCAATATGCAAGATGCTTAGTGCCTTCATTTTCCATATTATGAGAGCCGTTATAGATTACATACAGGCTTACAAGAAAAATCTCAGAGTAAGTAGCATTATGCCTGCTATTAACTGTGTTGGAGACAACTTTAAATATCTGTCAATACAAAACCTCATACTTTCCTGTGGCTGCTAGCTAGCTCTTTTAGCTTGCACCCTTCCAAAACTGGAAGAAAAGCAATGATGCTAGATGGGCCAAGTGACAGAGGCAGGCACGTGCTAATTGTCATCAAGGCTTCTTCAAGGAAACAGTGTCATTACAAGGAATTACAGCATTTGGAGGCGAGAAGATGGAACTAGTTTTGCCTGATCTCAAATATTTCTGATGTCGTATTTGCATCCCAGTTAAGGTATGTGGAAGTAGCAGAAAGATGCTGAAGTAAATTATGCAGGGAACCACAGGTAAAGGGAGATGAAAGAGCTGAAAAATTCAAACCACCAAAGAAAGACCAAGTACTAAGAAGCCAACAGTATCCAAAGAGTGACTGGAGCACACCACAACTTGGAGAAGGACAGACACTGGGGGTTCAGTAACTTGAACTCAATCCCATGGTGAAATTAAGGAAGAAATTGGCTTGGTCACATCCTCCTTTCATCTGAACTTTATTTATCATTCCCTTCTAGGGTCTTATGAAGCCAGTTGTCACAAAAAGCTGTAATTCATGCCTCCTCCTGCCAGCACTAGCAAGTCCAACTCATGTTTTTTTCCCCCTTTCTGTTTAAAGAATGCCAGTAAGTTTAGGTTTTAATCAGGAGTTAAAGCAAGAAATGTGTCAAGACTGAAGTAGAGACCTCTTTAAAGCAAGTTTAGTCTAAACAGCACATAGCTATGAGAAACCTTTCCCTCCCCCCATTTTATAGCACCAAAATTGCTACTGTGCATAGGAGCTTTCTTACCAAAGGTCTCACAAAAATAGAAGTTTGCACTGTGTTTTGCTTATTAAGCACCCTTATTGTTTTAAGCAGTAGTCAATTAATCATTGAAAATGTTGCCTTGACTAGAATTAATAACTACAGACAAGAGACTATAAACAAGACGACAAGGTAGATCTTGAGAAAAGCAAACACACCTCCAAGAATAGATTTTTGCTCTCTTTATTGCTCATGGAGCTCACAGATCACTAACAGAACCCGTGGCTGAGCTACTGAAAGTAAAAAGATGGAGAAAAAGGGCTGTTAAAGCACAGTCAGTTTTGAATCTTTACATGCAGGAATGGAGAACAACACCTAATCAGACAAGAAGCATCAAGCAGTAATACTTTGTAGATAAAAATGGCTCTCAAGAATATAAAATCAAATCCTTTCATCCTTCATACCAAAACATTAAAATACACAGACTGTTATAATTCTATAAAGATGTGCAAATCTGAAAGCCAAATTTCACATGAATGCACAAGTTTTCTAATTGTTTTTCATAAACAGGTAATTTGCAGCTCTAGGCAGTGGGAAGGAGCAGAAGGAAAGGAGTAAGTACTTGGACCAGTTCTTCAGATGCCATCAAATGCCCCAGCTACTCCAAAGCTGCCGTCTGCAGGACAGCTGAGCTGGGAGCTCCTCGGCACAAGAAGCAGGGAGGGGAAGGGCCTCTTCCCTTCTGCTCCTGTCCAGGTGGTCTCGCTCCCTCCCCAGCACCACCCAGTGACTGCCCAGGACCTTCCATTCAAGCCCTCACCACCTCTGTAGGCTTCAGCACCCACCGGCTCTCATGGCAACTCAGTGCTGCTAGAGCTGCTGCCAGATGTGCCATACCTGTGCCGGCATAAGGCTGGAAAAAAAGAAGGAATGGGGCTGGAACATCCTTGGCAACGGTGCCTCACCACTGCTATTTTTTTGTCTCATGCAACTGCCACCAAATTCACCACCTGCTGGTGTGCACCACCCGAGCTGCTCCTAGAGATCCATAACCCAATAAGCCTTCACTGAATGGCGTGGATTTCAAAAGCCTGGTCTACATCTAAGGGGCATGATGTAGGATAATACAGTGTATTTGCAAAACCCTCTCTGTTTTTCAAAAGCTTATATTGTTCCACAGTGCTTCTCCCCACCCCCAGTTTATGAGGGAGTTTGTTCTGCAAAAGAGATTATAAACAAAAAGGTACGTACTCCTTTAATTCCATCTGTAGCAACAGATGGTTCTAGCATAAATAAATTGTATTTAAAACGTATCACTAGCCAATATTGCTAAGCCAGCAAAAATTTATAACGTAGAGTTCACAAACAGAATTTTACATAACTAAATAGGACAGACATAAGTGTGAGGAACTTGTTCTTCAAATTCATCAAGGGCCATCTCCACCACTTTCAGTTAAATCAAAGGTGGTCTTGGTCTTTAAGGTTAAAGTGAATACTTTTTTTCCACAAATATTCCCACTGACTTAGAATAGGCATTCTACATATGAAGTGACTGACAAAGATTCATGATTTCTCTTTCACGTATGAGAACATACACATCATGGTACAATATATTCATTCCTAGCCTGTGTATGTACTAAGTAAATATAAAGACTACAAATGTATGCATTATTCCTTGCTAATTTTGTCTTAAGAGCTATATATTTAGCTCCAAACCCAATTTCCAGTCTTTTCTTTGCAAGACATTTCAGATTTTAAATTATGAATGTGCAACACAGGATGTCATTTGGATGTCAAAGAAGCAATCAGCTGAAGACGACTATCATTCAGAAGCCATTTAGAAGCTAGCCAAAGCCAAAATTTTTTTAACTTTTAAAAGTGCTACAGTATATTAGAAATATAAGAATTGCTTCTATTACTGCCTGCAGTGCTGAATTTTTATTCATACTTAGGATTATTGCCTTTACGAAGCACTAAATTCAGCAAGCACACGTCATAAATTATGACGGCGATTTCTATGTAAAGAGACATGCTGCTGAACTCAGGAAGTGCAGAATAAAATGCTTAAAGGTAAATAAAACTCCTTGCAAGCTGCACAGAGTCAATACAGAGTCGAAGTCCACCAGCTGAGCACAGGTTATATCCCAGACTAACTCCAGAGGCAGCCAGGCTTCTGCTCACGCCGTCTACGGCAGCTCCGGCAGCTGGACGCAATGCTGCTCCCTGCACCCAAGCTGTGACACCACCCTTGGCCCCAAAGTCCCCGTGAACGTGTATGGAACCCAGCACAAAATCTCTAACTGGGACCCAGGAAACTGCTCTCTGATGCATGCCTAGAAAGCATCCAGCTGCTGCCTCACACAGGCCCAGGCAGGTAACTGGAAGGACAACGTCACCCACACACAGGAGGCATGGAAGGAGAGGGGTGGCCCAGGAACATATGCGGGACATAAGGAGGAAGGCTTTTGAAAACCTCCCTAGGCAGCCGGTGCAGAGAGATCCAGGCAAAGGTCCGAGATCAGAGGTCCGCTCAGAGATCCGAAGTGGACAGATACAACTGCTTCTGATTCTCAAACCCAACTATTTCGAATTTATATTTGGTTCAGTAATAATCATTTGTAGATGCTGTGCATCCTGCATATGAAGCTCCCCATGAGCCTCACAGACACACTTTGTGCATGTCTCAGACACTTATTCGAAACTTTTTAATCGCTTAAGCAACAATACGCCGGATCCAGATGCAGTCACAGCTTCAGGACTGAGGAGTGATTAACGTAGTATTAAAGAAAGTACTAAAGTTGAAGCTTGCCGAGAGAGACTGAGGGAAGGTACCAGACTGAGGTGCCACCACTGCGAGGAGCAGCATCTTCCCTGGGCTGCAGCTTCATGAACAGCATCAAGAAAGGGAGAACACCTTGAGAAGCAGAGGGGAGCAGAAAGACAAAGGGAAATGAAGATGAGGGACACTTCCAGAGACTGAAGAAGCTTAGTGTCGAGATGTTCTCTGAATCACCTAACCAGTTTTGACCATTCAAATTGCTTGGAGACATTATAAAAAGTACTTTTGCATTGCTTGCATTGTGCTGGGCGTTCTCCAGCTCCATTCTACAGTTTTAAGAACAGTGCTAGTCCTGAGAAAATTAAAGCCCACCACAGGTCTAGCATCTCTAACAAAAGTAATCCTGAAACATTATGAATGGGTTCTACTGAATTTTTAATGAAAACAGACACATAACAGTGGTACTATGTGTAGAGCAGGACTGTCCAAAGTCAGAGCGAACACTGAGCTATAATCAACTGACAGTCATTTTCAAACAGGTTTAAATGGAAATTCTGCGGCTATGAAGAACATTATGGCACAGTTACAACAAAAGCAAGAGCTGAAAGACTTACATAATGATTTTAAAATTACGAGCTGTTTCACATGCAAGAGTTTGCACTAAGCACCTCAGTACCATTCATGCAATTACTTTCACAGACTGGTAAACCACTAAAGTCTGCCGCATCAGACACTTAGCCACTGAAGGCAGATACCAGTGTCACTGGTAGGCAGTATATTAAAAGCTCAGGCTGCTATAGAGCAACAAATTGACCTTCCTAGCATTTTTATTTCTCAAATAAAAATATCTTTGTTTTGATTAGAATATGGTTGGCTCCTTTTTGCATTGCTGTGGCATTCAAATGTGCCATTTGGAATCATTAAACAAAAGCTTTTCCAAAGTAGTGTCAATCATAAATGTAAATCATAGAATCATTAAGGTTGGAAGACACCTCTATCATCATCAAGTCCAACCATCAACCCTACACCACCATGCCCGCTAACATTAACTTGCATTGCAGAAGTACACCTGTACACATATACACTGCCCCAGCTCTCTCCCCCCATTTCCTTCCTGCTGCAAAGAACAAGCTTCTCCCATACACTCTTTCTTAGAGAAAGCAAATTCTTACTCCTTTCACACAGCCTCTAATTGCTCCCACAGAAAACCAAACACTTCTCTTCCCCTTTTTAAGCCTGACCTGATGTGCCTATTTTACCTTCTGATTAGAGGCATAATGCTGGACATTAAAAACTGAAATAATCATGAAGGTATTTTCGAAAACAAATTCATGGAAAGCATAGATTTTAATATTCACACTATGATGGCAGCCAGGCATTATGCTTCTTAGAAACTTTGCAGCGTATACTCGCCGTGATTTAATCACCTACCATATTTTGCTGCCTCTTAGTGGTACTCTGGCTATATTTACTATAGACATCTTTGAGAAGAGCTATATAAACTATACGTTATATACTTAAGCTTCTCCCTGCCTACTGGATTTCTATCACAGAGGGAAAAAACATTCATTAGGGGGGAAAAAAAAATTAAAAAACCACCAGATGCAAGGAAACGGTTCTTGAGTGACCAGGCACATCAGTGGGAGAGCCACCATTCAGCTCATGGATTTCGGAATGCACGACCACAAACCCTCTCCTGGAAGAGCCAGAAGCCAAGCCTTATACGCAGGTGCTGGGCACAGCACCTCAAAGGACAGGGCAGAGGTCATTACTGCTGTAAGACAGTTGCAAGATGGCACAGAGTCAAGTGCAAGGGGGGGGTAATCAAAGGCAAGCATGAATTCAAGAGAGAGCAAGAGTTGCTACAAAACCAGTCCTGAGCTCAGAAGGGAAGGTTACATAGCAGAGGGTAACACTGGGAATTTGGATCGCGTGGCTAATTAATAGCTGCAATGCGTAACACATCAAAACAGTTGATGCAGTGCCAGCGCTAATTATTGCACTTTCTGGGACGTTTAAGTAACTGTAGACAAAACAGCCAACAGCACTCGCATAGGAATGTCCGATACAAACGCATAGACCTCGGACCTATAGCAAAGCGGTGGACCTTTGGGGCAAGTGGCACTCACAGTTTTTATTTACCTGTACTATTACTCAAAAAGAATAAAACTGTTTGCGAAGGATGGGCTTGTATCATCCCTGACAGTGAATTAACCATCAGGGACCAATGACAACCTGTCTTTCAGCAAGTATTTTCAGAAGGATGAAGGGAAATTCCACATTTAAGACTAGAAAGTCTCTCCACAGCCATTTTCCAGCCCCGGACTACAGCACCTGAAACTCATAGCAGCTACAGTATCTGGGCATGGGAGTAAAGTGTTTTTTATTATTTTACAAGTGCAGGGGTACTCCTCAATTTTAATTTTCTTTCTATAAGCTTAAATTCAAACAGGAGGGAAACTATGAAACATTTGGAAAAGCATTTGGAAGAACACCTTCTCCCCCCTTGCACGTGGATCTGCACACAAACTCATTTCCAGCTGTGAAGCTCAGCCCCAGCACCTTCAGCAGACATTGCAGTCAGGCAGCACAGCCAGCAGCTCCCCACCCCACTGTAAACAATGGGAAGAATCTGAATTATTCCCTCTAAAGCAGGGCTTCAAACGTTCAATTGCATGAGCAGCCCAGGGTTTTTCCTGAAGCTTCAGTATGGAAAGGTTTCGTGATAAGTTTAACCTTGTTGCTGGTATTCTAAACTTGAAACTTTATAACATGGGTGAAGGGTGAAAACACTGACCCAAAAAGCACCTAAAAGACTCAGAAGAGACTAACTTAAAGAAATGGAAATAAATTAATTTTTCACTTCTTGACTGGGAGGAGTTCGTTTTGGTGTTTAAATTCCAAACTGGCAATATTACATAGGGATTTCTGTCCAATTCTACCATTTCAAAGCTATAAGAAGTTTTGCAAAGTTCTTTCCAATAAAAGGACAACTAGGCTAATCAAAGCATTCAGTTAATTCATTCTGATACCACAAAATTACACTGGAAAAAGACTGTTAAATAACTGAAACGAGGGACAGTTACGCATTTAATGAATTATTTCCCTTTGGGAATAATTTGGAATAGCTTACTTCAAAAGTCTTATTCAGAAGTGGAAACTATAATAGTCATTTTTCCAGAAAAGTCCTACTTTTAAATTTGCTGAAAGGTTGAACAATGTTATTACCAGTTGAATCTAAAGTGAAGGTCACAGCATTTAAATTCCCAAATCCAAGTGCCCATTGGTTACCTTAGTCTCTTTATAGCTTTTTATTATTGAAGCAATAATACCCTTTTGATGTCAGAGCCATAAAAGCATTTTAACAGTAAACATTTATTTTCAATCAAATTCAAGTTCAACTACTTTTCTTTTAGTATGGTAGCATCTCGCATGACCATAATTGGTTTGGACAGTAAAATCTGATGCTTAACGTTCAACCCATAGAGTTTTTTGGCTCACTATGACTCCAGATCGCTGGAAGAATATGGGAAACAATTCTGCTGTATTGCAAGTGTTGGGTAATGACAAGTTTTGCCAGTTTTTATTTGGCAAATATTTGACCAGCTCAACTTTTGGAAGCTCAGAGGCATATTCATCTAAACTACTGCCTTGAAGGACTATGCGATACAAATGATACTTTGTGGGGAAATCTCAAAAATACACTTAGGAAGATTTTACCATAGTGGTAATACAAAACACAGAGAATAGAACTCAAACCACGTACAATGGACTCCATTAGACCACATGAAATGAGCATCAAAAGAGTGTTTGATACACTGCGCAGTCTAGTCACTGGTACTCTCGCTGCTGCCACTGAACTAAAACAAATATTGCTTAACACGGTCAGGGTGGTGCAAAGTATTCCATCCTTTCTGGAAAGCCAACACTAGATCATACTGGGGTTGATACAGAGGTGAGCTTCTGAGATGAGACCTATAGACTTTGTGGGAGGAAAACATCTTGTTCTGCAAAGGGAGGCTGCGGTTGCGCCACTCTGGGGCCCGTAAAGGCAGCCAAAAGGGCTGTCAGAGGTGGGGGCTGCCTCCTTCCTTCGAGCACATCACAGCACACTAACCTCAGTCTGATCCTGCCGATGAAGCATGCATGTATCTGCACGAGCGAGGCTCCTGCTCAGCAGCAGAAAATGGCTTTTGGCCACGTAAATGATCTCTGAGCCATAGACCCAGCAGATTATTTTTAATCAGTAATGAGCAACAGCTAAATTCAACTTTAATCAAAACTTCTAGAATAGCTATATTAAAAGTCATCTAAACCTCTATTAAAGATGAGATTAACTACTACAATAGAGAAAAATTCTCTTCAAAGGTCTGTTACTCTAAGCTTTCTAGATGTACAGAACTCCGAGATAATGCCGGAGTCAGGACCTGTCATGCAGAACCGAGGATAGTACTTTGCCCTAAGTAGTCCGTTATATGTTGCATTATATTGCTTGAAAACAAACTGTATTGATCGAAGGCAAGAATAATCTTACCTAATCTAAATATGTGGTATTCCAGAAAAAGGGCAGAGAGAAGGCCAAAAGCATGAATTATGCATACAGTATCATCAAACTCCTACCCTACTTTAGAGCTGGAGCAGGTTTTGCATGGAAAAAGAAATTAGGATGGAACATATATTGAACAATTTTCTCCATAACTGGTTCTTACCTTAAATGTAAAATTTTATTTAACTTCTATCACAGGGAGACATCCTTATTAAAGGAGCACATTTACGTAGGTCCCTTTGCAAGGATTTAATGCAAACAAGTCTGAAATAATTGAGGGAAAGACATTTTCTGACTGTTCTCAAAAGAGCTAAGTGAGAAGAGGATAGCAGGAAAGAATTACTTTATTATATTGATTTTCTTGGGGGGGGGGGGGGGGGGAAAGAGGTGTCAAAGTAAGGTAGGTCAAATAAACCAATTCTTTTTTGTAAAAGTCAATAGAAGTATACAGGACATGAGTGAATTTACACATCAAAAAAAGTGTTTGTAACCATACCGCCAAACAAGATCTGCACATTATTACTCTAACAAAGCAGGTAATACAAGAGACTAGCTTGGTTCATTATTGCACGCTGTCATTTTAAAATAGTTTAAAGTGCAACATATACACATTTTTCCTAATTCAATCAAGCCACTAATGCAAAATGACTGATTATATATTACATTACAACTCACTAAAATGTTGAATTATAGCACGTGACTGGCCTGCAGCTGCTTAACACACATTTATCTAAAGCTGAAATACCTAGTTCTACACATCACTGCAAATAAAATTGTCTACTTAAATCTTTACCCAAGTCATACATTCTTAATCTCCAAGACTATTCTCCTCTGACAAAGAAGTTTCAGCCACCACCTAAAAGCTAAACGCACTCATTTCCACTACACGTTCTCAGCATTTCACTGGATGTTGAACTACAAAGTAGAAATTAATGTCTACCAGTGCTTCAGTACTTGGTAAAACCTAAAATTCTACTGGCTTCTTTAAATAAATATAGTTTCACATCAAACACCCAAAAAAGAGTCCCTGCTTTACTTGACGAATACCCTCAAGGAGATACTTGCAATCCCAGGTACTTGAAATTGCAAGTGTTTTGGAGCACTAACCTCAGCTCAGCGTTAGCAATTACTATTGTTAACATCTATCACATGGAAATTAGCTGCAGGACCGATTCACAGTTTCCAGCAGGACCCAAGCTGAGGGCGTAACAGCTTCTGTTACTGTACAACCCAGCGTCTAGCTGAGAGACAAAAGGGACCCAGGAGTCCAGTTTGGGCTCCTTCGCTGCAGAGCTCCAGCCGCCCCACTACGCATCCCCCTGACCTATGAAAGATGCGTGTGATCCCCTGCATTTCTTCTATAGCTTCTCTACCTTGCTCAGTAACTTTGGAAACAAAAAAAAAAATGCATTGGCATAAACATCTAAAGGGCTTCAAGTGATACCACCCTAAACCCGCCAGAAAGTGGTAGGTAGTCTACTGGAAATAAGGACCTACAGGTAAATTTTTGAAGTTTTGTAACTGGTATCAAAACTTCCCCTGACTTTGCCAGGGGTAGAATTAATGAAAAAGGAGCACAGGTTTGAGGCATCTTGTTCATAAACATTTCCAAGAACAAAGAACAGGGAACCGAGACTTCTTCCGTTTAAAAGCTGTGCATCACTCAGGTTCACACCAAGGACTTGATCCTGTTTCTTCGGATTCCCCCCAGCCTAGTATAGGGTCCAAGACTCAAATCTATTTCTTCACATTAAGCTATTTCTGAGATTATTCGTTAGAGCAAATACAAGACACCCAAACAGGACTGTATCTTCTACTGAATTCATATTGGACAATCAATGTATACTCATTAAAGGCAATAAAAGGCATATACTTCTCCAAAGAGTAAAAAGCTACATTCCTATTGTTAAACTGAGTACTGCCAGCATAGTCAAACTCTTAAAAAAGCCAAGAAAAATGTTCTAAAAGCAACAATTAAATTCTCTTGCCATCAAAGTATTCCAAATCATTACTAAGCATTTTCTCATTTCAAATGAGAAAATTCTTATAGTTTTACTTGGTTTCCAATAGCATTTAAAAAGAAAAAAAAAAAATCTTTTCCATAAGCAAATAATTCTACACTCCTGACAAATAAACGTAGCAAAGTTATAATGTAAGAACAAAAGCCACAACGTAGGGCTGTGCTCAGCCTTGCACAATGTCCATTATTTCCAGTAGAAATTCATCCAGTTTTCCTAGATGTTTTGAATATTGCCTTTTTTGTTTCCCCATCTCCACTCTAACATGCATCAATCAGCAAGAAGGAAATGTTTGCTTAAGACACCCATTGCACAACTCTCCAACTTCGTTATAAGAAAACCACACAAAAATTGAGCAGCACCCGTTCCCGCCAGCCAGCCGGTGCGGAGAGGGTTCCGAAAGCCTTTCCAAAACCCAACTTCAGTCCACCACAACGAGAGCAGAACCCAGCCGCAGCTTTTCATTCCTACCGTCCGAGTGCGCTACGGGAAAAACCCAGACCTTTGCAAACGTATCGTAATTCAATGTTTGTTTATAGCAATAATTAAGATGCCGCTGGCTTTTTTTCCAACCCCTCCCAACTCTTTACAACCCCTGAGCCCCGGAGGAAGGAAGGAGCCAGGGGCAGGGTTGCTGCTCCCTGGCCCTCCGTACGCGCACGAGCCAAGCGCCGGGAGCGGCCGGCAGGACAGCCCGGGAAGGGCGAGACCCCTCAGAGGAGAGGTGCAGGGACGGGTGACGGGGCAGGCGGCCACCTCCCCGCGCGCACAGCTCGCGGGCTGCCGGCCGAGCTCCCGTGCCTGGACGGGAGAGGAGTGAGCACGACTCTTATTTCCTACTTTTTGCTCTGTTCTTTAAAAGTTTGACTTCCTGCAGTTACTCTATAGTCATCCTCTCCATGGCCTTTTCTGTTCATTTCTTCCTCCTTTCCCATCCGGTTCTTTTTCTGTTCCTACCTAGCTCTTCATTGCCTGCGTATTTCCCCCCCTGCTACCTTCTCAACTTTCTTCAAGTGTTGTCCCCATTTGAAAGAGCCTGTTCTTTTTTACCGATGAAATCAAATGCCTTTGCAGGACTGCAGTTTCAACTTTACTTTTGTTTTATTAAAAAAAAAAATGAACATAAACATTTATCATCACCGAATAATAAACATCAGAAAAGATTCCTTGAGACAGTATATTTTTAATTATGCGTTCATGACAAGCAGATATATTTTACTTATTTTTGTATACTTTACTGCAGAAACTCTAAGTAAATATAAGGTAGAAGAATCCAGAACATGTTACTCACGACATTCGTTTATCCTGGTAACCAGACGTAAGTTTTATGTCACCCAACTGAGGGGCTTCTCATTTTCCTTCTTCATGACTCTGTTGGGCATAAAAAAAAAAATATAAGTATTGCAAGTAAGAGCAGCATGCAATAGCAGGGAAAAAATAACACAGAGGCCTTTCACTCTCTGCATGAGGAACTGCCTTCTTTGAAATAAGAGAGAAAATTTAGCCCCCCTCTACTCAGGGAATTCTATCCGTTGTTAACAACACTCAGAGGTACTGACATAGATAATTCAGCATAAACTTGAAGCAAAGACAGAGAAAGCAGCCATGGCCACCAGCAGACTCTACCTCTCGCTCAAAATCACATTGAGCTTCATCAGCACAAACTGCAGCTTCTCTTATCTGCAGCATATGGCACACATTGCATCAGGACATAACTACGGAGCTGGCAGATAATTCAACACAGACATAGCTACAAAGGGAGACTTTCAGTCCTGGGTAAGTTAGAATTGGACCAAAGAGAAGCCAGTGAACTCAAACTAGCAAGAAAACAGGTGGGACTTTTTATAGTGACCACCATTTAGAGCAGCTGTGTTTGGCTCCTCAGAGCCAGTCTTACTTCGCACAGTTGCATGGAGTTTGCTTTATTAGTCAAACCTTATCCTAACTTCTTTAGCATATAAGCAATGCTTTGAGAGGCGGTCACATTTCTACAATGAGAATGACAAAGTCACGATGGGGTTACACAGCGCAAAATAGAAGTACTAGTGTGATTATGCAAGTTTTCCACCCCCCAGGCTGAGGATAGCTGGATTACTCTAATCCCCCAGCAATGCTACACTTGGTACCTACCCAACCAACATTAAAAATCACACTACGAAGCAACAACTACAAGGTGCTCAAGACAGAAAACAAAATGAGACATCTCCTGAGAGAAGAGCACAGATCCCTATTCTTCTTCCAGCAGCTCCAGAAGAGACACAGCCTCTCAAGTCCTATATGGATTAAAGCATAGTAAAGTCTTTAGGAGAGCACCCCTCAACAGCCACCACCAGAGCAAACCTGTGAACAAAGACTCAAATTGGAAGACTTGAAGCAAACAAATACCTGGAAACCAGCACAGAGCCATGACCCCCATGACCACCCCCTCCAAAGCAACACCAAGACAGGACTGAGCAAGCCAGCCCCCTCCCCAGATGTTATATGGCTCCTCATCAGGGTAACTCAACACACCTGCTCCAAATGCCACGCCACACCTCAGCGGCTCTGCTGCCCCCAGCCGGGGCCGTTGCAGCCTCCCCTGCACTGCTGAGGGCTTTGGGTAGTACTGGGTGTGTTAGGAGCTCTTCTAGCCATGAAAGGTGTGCCTGGGAGCGCTTCCGGAGCGTGCTACCCTTTGGCGGAGACGAGCAACTCATTCGTTACGACAATGCTTGCATGAAGGTCTATAGGTGTATGTTTGCTTCTGAAGTAATGCTAGATGGCAAGTTTATCCTTGTTGCGCTACGGCAAGCCTGTAGTAATAGGTCAATGTTGGTCCAAAGCTTAAAGAAGCATTTCTGTGAGAAATCTTGAAATACAGTCCACATCGCGCTGCATCCTCTTTGAGTAAGTCTTTGTCTTTTTATTGAAGTGTTATTGCTTTAGAAATTCAATTATTGCTGATAATCTTTTAATCAAGGACTAAAATAGTTTACTGTAGACCCTGTGAGACTGCTGCATACAATGAAAAAAAAAAGCCTCTTAAATCCTAATAGGAATAGAAATGCTGTAATAAATGCAAGTCCCATTTGCCTGTGGGTATCGGAATGGTCTTCTTGCGTGTTTATGCGGAAATGTATCTCAAAACACAAGTATCAGGCACATTTGTGGTAAAATGTGTTTATTGACAGACAGACTTGGTGATATGTAATGTGAAATCAGTAGCAAAGGAAAACAGACTGTTTGGTTACACTCCTTGGTATTACTGAAATACATCTGGATCTTTTTATTTGCATATTGTTGATGGTAAGAAGAGGTGATCAACATTAGTGTGTCATAATGAGCTGCAACTAGGCAGGACCTGTGCACAAGAAGACGTTTCTTCCAGGAGCTGTTGAGAACCTTTGGGCTGCAGTGAAGACCACAGGACCAGAGGACAGCTTCTACCTCTCCAAAGCTGACTTTGCAACTGGAAGTTTCATGAGGACATTTTGCAGCAGTGTAGCACTCCCAGTCTTGCCTGCAATCCTAAGGCATAAAGACCAACCTCGTTACAAATCTGGCTAAAGTGTTCCAGCTATCAGACTGGGCTGTGAGGGAAGAGGAAAGGAGAGAGAGTAGTGCTCTTCCTTGTGTGATATAGTGCTGCTATCCCTATGAAATACTACATGGAGACCTACGTAGCAACGTGGTCCAAAGGTATTTTATTTAAAGCTTGAAACTGGCACAGGCTGGTGTAGAGGCAGGTGTGTTTTCTTATAGCATGGAATTAAAGGGAAAATCTTCTCTATGCCTATTGTTTCTCTCCTTTTATGACTGAAATTGGAGATACTTGGTTTATAGAAAAAAAGAAGAGGAAAAACAGGACTAGTGTTCTGAACAGAAAGCAGGTATGAAAAACTGTCTTTGTCACAAACTGGTAATGGTTTGGTTTGCTTTGGCAATGAAAAAAAAACCCAGGAAAAACTATCATGACAGACTTTTGTGTTATTAGTGACAGTCGTCTGGCTGGCAACTTCTCCTCTGCGATGTACTTCTCTTCGGCTAACGGGAAGAGTGCTGCTCGCTGGACGTTCTCCTTTTAAACAGTGAGATTCTGTCTTTAAATACAATAAGAAAATACTTATCTCGTTGCTGAATTATCTCTGGGTTGCAGTACTGAATTCACGGTGATTGCTACATGAGTGGTAAGCTGCCAGAGACTGGGTAGTGAAGGGGACATTTTGCGCTCTTGGCATACCGTCCTGTGACCACAACAGAAATAAAATGATAGTTCATCTTGTTATAGCTTGCTCCCAGGAAAGTTTTCTGACCCCGGAGTCCTTGTCTCCAAGATTCTCCAACCGTTCTGTTTTGTGTAAAGAGACAGAGTTAGGGCAGCCCTACCCAAAATGTTCTTTTATAAAAACGTACTTTTGCAATATAACAGGGTTTTAAATCCCTGTTGTGGGCAGAGAGACATTTTTGAGCAAGATGGTTGCACTGAAAATGTGAAACTGGGTAGCACTGTAACATGCTTCTCTGGAATAACGATGAAAAGTGTCCAAATCCTTTTTCTTTTTTTAATTCATCATGATTTTGAATTCATATGCTACTTGCCATATACATAAGTATGTGAAAGAGTGGAAGAAGCAGCAGGGAGTGTTAGTTCCCAGCCACTATTGGCTTTGGCTAGACTGCAGCCATTTACTATAATAGCATGGACGCTCTCATGAAAGGAAATAGTTTTCTTATTGGAAAACTGTACTTTAGTACATCTGTGAGAAATAAGGAAATTAAATGTGTAAATAAACGCATTAGAGTAAACCCAAAGAAAAATGAAAACACTTTAACAGCTCAAAGTATTTTTAATAAATATATCAACTGTCTCATCTTCAAGTATCAATTACATAAAATGAAGGAAATGGATATAAATACACAATAAATTGTGTGCTGCTTTAGTACAAATTTATTTTATAAAGAATGTATTGCAACACAGCGTAACTTGAATTCTGACCTTAAAAAAATACCATTACAAGAGAACTTTCGCATAACAACAATAACTGCTTCTGGAAAAG
Organism: Phaethon aethereus; assembly: GCF_964289735.1. NCBI lineage: Eukaryota > Metazoa > Chordata > Aves > Phaethontiformes > Phaethontidae > Phaethon > Phaethon aethereus. The sequence goes on from NC_138580.1 coordinate 25,058,640, forward strand.
GCAATCATCAAAAAATTATTTATATACACATTAATGACATCTACTGACAAGCGTCAAATACAAGTCTGTGCATATATGTTTTCTAGGAATAAATGGGAAAATACTTAAACAGACTATCTGGTAGAACTAACAGAAGACACAGCAATTTAAAATACTTTAAAATTCTACAGCCTGTTAATATATTAGACTATTAAAAATCTCTGTAAGAGTATCCATTAACTCTTGATTTAAAGAATCCCCAGCATACAGTCCAGGGTCATGATTGTAGCACTGTCACGAAGTACGTATTTCCTTGTACTTGGATGAAAAGGTGTTTATTAGGGGGCTGACAGCCCAGCTGCTATGTCCAGAAGTATTTCAGTCTTTTGTTTGAAAAAAAGCTTGTTTTCTGGTGATTTGTTATTACCATTTGCCCAATGAATTAGACTTTTAGGTTTCGTTTTGGGGTTTTTTTTCCTAGGAAATTCTATGTAATAAAGCTACGGTATCATAAATCACAGAGGTAAATGTGCGTGCAGCCCAGCTAGGCTCTCTGCAGCCAGAGTTCTCGTACAATTTGACGGCGCTGCAGCACGCTGCCCCGTCGCGATCTCCTTTCAGCAGCACTTACGGACTTGCTGCTGGGCATCTTTCCAGATGGCAGCACCCAACGTAGAGTTTGCATATATTTGGCACCTTTTTGCCCTACCCTTGCTACAATTCTCTGTATAGCTCACAAAGAAATTCAGAAAATTGAACCTAAATGAGATTACCTTGATAATACCACGCTCCTTTGGAGGCCACCTTTGAGAACTAGGTACAATACTGCAAATCTCCAAGCTGAGCAGGTGTGATAATCAATTCAAGACCTGAGAATGTGTCACTGTGAATTCAGTTGTTCTCAAAGCTTAATATGTGCATGTTGCAATTTGATGATGCTTTATGCAATTGCAGGGTTGTTACTGTCAGAAACAATCTGTTTACTTTGCATATTTTCACATTTTTGTGAGCTGCCTAGATTCTATCTTCTGCAATTGGAATGGAGATTTACCAATTTATTTTCTTTTTCAAGATGAGTAGCCTTGCAAAGGATCTGAAAAGGTCCCAGCATGCAGAATTTGGGAAAATTCTGGGGCATAATGATATTCATGAGGATTCAGATTCCACATTCATCTGACCTTGACAGCTAGAATGAGGCCGGGGGATCTCAAAGACCAAGCTCCACGGGTCAGAAAATCCCCGGAACAGAGCAGGGGCGAAACCGCACACTCTTGGTTTGCCATTTGCCAGTCCAATACTCTGACAGCGGGCAGAGAGGCTCTTAGTGACAAAAAGACAATATAAACAGCCTGGCAGCAGCAACGATGGCTTTAATGGGTCCAGAATAAAAGGGGGAGCAAAACGTTTCTGCTGGTCCCCCGTCCACGCAGCCTGTGGAGAGGGCGGGCACCTGAAGAGAGGGCTGCGAGTCCAACCTGAGGTTGGCCACCGGTCAATGGAGCCCAAGCTGTGTCTACCCAGCCGCAGGGCAGCAGGCTCAGTGCAGGAGGGGGACAGGAGCGGAGGGCTCCCGCCTCTCCTCGTCGCGTGGAGGAGCCATTCTGAGCTCCTCTGACCAGAAGACAGCAGTTTGAGTCTTCACCTCTGAGACCTGCTCTCACCTACACTTGTCTGCTGAGACAGAGGATGCTCATCGCTAATGGCCATGTCTCATCATTTCTGCATCCGCTCCAGCGTGGATGCTGTCAGCCTGGTTTGACTCCTTCCTGCTGGCTTCACTGGTCCCCTGACTTGAGGGACTGGGACAGACCTGGCTTTAAAGCAGCTGAAAATCCCAGCTGAGCAGCAAGGCTGCTAACAAAGCCCACCTCCAACTCCTTCACCGGTTTTAACTTTTTAACATAGAAATTCACATCTAACTTACTATACTCTTAGAAAAACCTCTTCCTAAGGAGTCTCTCTCAATAAAGGGGTAGATAAAAAACTACAATAGCAAAAGCTGTGTTTTATAAATTGCTTGTTTTTCTACTAGCCTTTCTGTCGTTAAAGAAATCATATTTAATTTGATGTAAAGCCTTGAAACCAAGAACAGAACACCAGTACTGCCCTTACGCACTACTTCAAAAGTTAAGCTCCTTTTAAGTGACCTTTTACGTTGTTAATTGAACTCTGGGATCATATGTCACATACGTTATACATCTAACATATATATGTAGAGACTGTTTATTTGCAAATCTGTAAGTTCCCTTCGCGTCGCTAGGAATGACATAAGCACACCCTCTGGAAGGTGGCCAACGCACAGCTTCTGGATCGCTTCACTTAAAAGTCATTTTCTTGAAGCTGTTAAGAACTTTAACAGGGAGCTTCGTAAAGTAGAGTCCTCCCGTGAGATACCTGCGTTATCAGGCTGCTGCTACAAGTTGTTATGTATCACATGCAATATCTGCAGAAAATGCAGGAGCTGGTTACTTGCATCTAGACCGTGAACAGGAGAGAAGTCAGGGTATTGCCTTCGTTCTTAAGGGATGGCATCCACCAGCTGGCGTTCATGAAAAACACGATGGTTCTTCAGTTCACGGGCCAGATTTAACTGCGCTGAGAGACTCCAACAAAACCACTGTACCCTAAATCTGAATCTGAAAAAGGCGAGTTGCAGAAAATGAGTGCAGACAGTGGTAATACATAATACATAATACAGTTTTGGAGCCTTAAGTCCAGCCATTGCTACTAATGTGACTTCAATTGCAATTCTTAACAATTTCCAGACCCTGAATATAATCCTTCACCGATATTTAAATGTGGCACATCTCTGAACTTAATTATGTCATATAATACACAAAGGATTACATTACCTGAGTATCTCAACTGCCACATACACACTTTTCACACTATTTGCTAAAAATTAAAACATCTTGTTAATATATTTCCCCCCCAATAGGAAAGCACTAGTACTGCTGGCAGCATCCCCTTCTGCAGTTGTCAGGTCCCCAGGGGCTTTCCGAAACAACGAGTTTTGTTTGGCTTCAGTCATATGCTCATTTGACAAATGCCGCCTTTGCATTAAGAAATCATAAGGAATTCCTAAACTTCAATATAAATTCAGTTAAACTTTGCAAGAAGCCCAGGTGGTGGGAATTCAGGGCATGCTACATTTCCAAAGCAGAGGGCTTCATGGACCAAGTGTTTAAAGGAGTCAAGGACAGATAGGGTTAAAAGCGAAAAAAAATCGTGCATTTAAAAGTGGTTTTGCAAACTAGACTTTAAAAGCAAAGCACTTTTGAAAATCTTCAGATCCACAGTTTTCAAAGTCTAAGCTTTAAGTTTGAAAACCACCTAGAAAAATAAGCAAAAATTTAGATAAACATTTAAAACTTGTCTACAGATTTTGTGATAACAAAAACACTTTCCAGGCTTTTCCAGTGACATATTAAGTAGGCAAGATCAACTGTTAGTCTTACAGAAAAGAATTTCAAAATTTCAAAATGTTTAAGTTCTATTTATAAGCAATAAATTAAGAATATTTTTCTCCTGAACTAAAACTTTGCATTTAATTTACTTCTAACAATGCTTGATCTGTGTAACTAGTTCTTTTCTGGAGAAAAGTCTGAACATTTGTAGTGGCAAGGTTAAAATCACTTTTTTTTTTAATCTATTGATTGCGTACTCCTGACAGCAAATTTAGTGGAACATCTAAAAAACCCCTGCTTTTAGTAGCAGTTGAGACTACTCACCACTTCTCAGGAGTCACTCAGCAGCGTGCAGGATTGGGCCCACACGTCTTGGATCAGTGAAAAAATTATGAAAGCAACGCATTCCTGAAATGCCAGGTTCTGCTTGCTTTCTTTCCCCTAAGGCTGTCTGGGTTTTTAATCTAAATTTCTGAAATTTATATGATTTCTCTTGTGGTGTTTATTTCCAAGCTGGTTTTTAGGTGTTGGAGAGAAGTATAACAGGATTGAGAAATTTCATAAACTCTAAGTTACTATTTTCTATTTTAAGATGCTCAGCTAAGTGCATTCCTCTTTTCAAAAGATAGTCTAATGAAAGTAAAATTAGTCCAGAAAGTCAATTTGGGACTTTCATATCTTTTTCACTCAAAATACATTTAAGATTAAGCCACCAAAAAAATAAAAACAGGCTTGGTCCCTAGAAAGCTTAAGAATTGTGCGCCCCTGTTTGCTTAATTTCATTTTTTTCTAATGTGGTTAGCATCTAAATAAACCTTATCAAACATTTCTTGCTCCGCTGACAATTTTCTGACCTCCTAGTTGAAGATCTGAGCCCTAACTTGGTTCATGGATGAGTAATCACAGCGGGTCCACAGAAGAATCTATCCTAGAACTACAAATACATCAGCTGCAGCGTTGTAAATCAAAGCCTCAAAGAGCATCATTTAGCCTGCAGCTAAAATTGCTTGTTTATCAGATGGTGCCTAGCTTAGCATGGAGCAGTTCCTTGTAAATCTCAGGGACCTTTTACAGCATATACTTAAGCAGGCATATTGGCTCCTGGGAGACTTTCCGAGAGCTTTAATGACTGCAGACCGCTAAAAGATCCAGGTCTCGGTTTAGTTAAGTGGTTCCTCGTATAGCTTGGCTCCATTTTGTAAACTCCCAAAGATAAGGTGTCTGCTTTATCTGGGGAAAGAGCAAGCATTAGTTTCTTAGGAAATCTTTATATCCTAAGTGTTAATGTTCTTGTGGCTTTTGGTATTTTGACCTTTGTCTGCTCACTTTTGATTTACGGTGGGAGCAGAATCTTTTCCCCCTAAGCCCTTCCTATGTTTTATAGCTACTTTGAAAAGCACAGCAAAATACTCGCAGCACAGCTTTTAAAAGGAGGTGTAAGGCTGCACTATTCATAAATACGTTGTACAGCTCGGGGCTCTCTAGTAACAAGGAAGCAAGAAGACCACCCATTGCATTTCCTATTACTATTAGCTCTTTTACTTCCTAATAAAATGGGTGGTCACGACAACTCCGTGGACCATAGGTCAGCACAGCCCAGGTCAAAGCCCCGGCTCTTCGCCCCAGTTGGCACCTAGCCCCTCTGCGACAGGAGGGCTCAGGGAATCCCGCCGGGCAGTGGTGGTGGCAATGGAAATCACCCAGGCAGCTCCCCTTGGTTTGCTGCTTGGAGAAGCCACCGTCATGAATAACACATTGGCTGGATTTACCGCCAGGACACCGGTGGCCAGGCAGCCACTTGCTGGTAGATACTTGCACGCACTTGATGTAATTTGCTAATTGTAGAGCTTGTTATCTGGGTCTCTCACTTTTTGATTTGAATTAATTAGAGTTCACCTCGATACAGCCACCTGCTGTGCTGTCACATGCAGCGTACATTGGTACAACAAAAACAAGGAATTTTTTTAATAGGCTTATTCAGGCAAAATCTGCTCCCACTTAGACGTGTGAAATGGCATCACTGCAATGTCATAGATTAAAAAGGGGAACATCATTTATTTCAGCTGGCATGGTAATGATGCAAATGAGAGGAAAAATGGTCCGTTGCGTTTATAGGCAGAAGACCCAATGCACTTAAAATCTAATTTGACTTTACCGATTACTCGATATCTTCAAGTCGTTCTCACCTTCCATATTTTTTCCTTGCTCCAAGTTGAGAGCAAGACTGTCTGATTTTTATCGCTGTCAATAGTGGTGGTAACATTTCTTAAACCAAGAATTTTCACTGGTCTTTTGAGTGCAAATCTCCTCCAGCACCAATGCAAGGATTTGCCCATATTCCTGCGGGTAAGTACATGCCACTTATCATAGAACTGAAAATATAATCCCTTGCTGCATGTTTTTCAAACAGAACAAATCATTATAACAGCAGCTAAGGAAAAGCTAAATAACTTTAAAGGTGCAGAGAAGCAGCTGTCTTTCAAAGCTGCTCCTTTCAAACCACACTGAAAAAAATGAGTTTCCTTTTCACTAGCTATTTAATGTTGGCAATGGCAGACTTATTTGGATATGCAACTGTATTTGTTTGCTTTCTTACATTTTAAGAACAGTATTGAAAACCAAATCCTATTTTCTTATGCACAGCCCAAGAAAGTAGGCTTTTGCACAAAAGCGTCAGGACATCTGGAGGTATTTTTCCAGCACAGTAATGGGTGACATATTTACACCATTACTACGTAAAGATAGTTGAGCTGCCTTTGAACTACCTGTTGCGGTCTAGACTGGGTTGCCAGGACCTCAGGGCAAAATAACCCGCCCTGGCTGCTATGTCCTATGGGCATATCGCTCTTCCCCCTAAAACTCAACTTTTGTTCCCCGCTCCGTACCATTTGTTGTTCTGCACGTGATCTGGATGCTCAGTCAGGGACATCATCATCTCTGGACACAGAGAAACTTCTTCAAATCTGACAGGTACTCTATAGGAGATATAACACCAATACTGTTGATAAAAGAAATTGTCATAGCTTCTGATTTTTATTGGAAGGCAAAAGAAAAATAAAACAGGAATTATAGAATGAAAATTACATCCAGATAGCTGGATATCTAGACGTATTGTATGGCTCATATCAATTTCTCTTTTCAAAAATAATTCATACTGAACTGGTAGAGTGGTTTTAACACTAGCCACGTTTTCACAGAGACCCTTCTGTGGCCTTATACAAAACGCATCATTTACAGGAAATTAGTTTATTTTTTGTAAGAATTGGGGTTTTATTACAAATGCAGACTTCTACTAATAACAATATTTGGCATGGTTCGGCACTTTATAAATTCAGAACACTGTATCACTTGAATCTTTAACGCCATTCTACCTCTGTGATGGAAGCGTCAATATTCTTATTTAGCAAACGGAGAAATTGAAATGGAGCAACAAATTTGGTTAGCCAAAAGGACCACAAAGGCTATAGCTATAACGTAGTTAAACGTGCGGCTGCTGTTTGCACCAGCAAGGGCTGCTCCCAGGAGCCGGGCGCTGTGGCACAGAAGCTGCAGATCCCATCCAGGAGCTTGGGTAAACATCGCTGCCCTCGCTCACTTCTCTGGGTATAATTTCTTGAGTTGCAATGATGCCTTTGGATGCATAAGGCCACAGAGAATTAGTGGCAAAGTCAAAACTGAAAATTAGGATTTCCTTCTTCCAAAAGCAGTGTCATTTCTCCAGTTTTGCCAGACATATCCGTTTCAGTTTTCCCAGCTAAAACACACGCAAGAGATAATGACAGCCAACACAGACACGCACCAAAAAACCCCTGTGGATCCGTGCAAGAGTGCACTACAGGCTGGAGTTAGCAAGAAGTAGAAGAGAAATACTCTGTGGTAAAGGGTACATTGTGCTTTAAACTTTGAAACCAAAGAACTGCAAGAAGAGGCGGCTTGATTTAGTAAACGTTGTCCAGTTGTTGATGCAAGCTGTTTCAGAAAGAGCTTAAGGAAAAAAGTCCAGACGAGGAAAAAATAAGGCATTTGAGCTTTCCAGTCACTGATCCTACAGTCGGATTTAGTGCTTGGTCACTGCCCTCCCTTTTTCCCTTTGAATATTGTTGCCCCTGTGTCAGACTCCCAGGTTTAGCATCACCTGCCTCCGTCACTTGGATTCTGTGTAGATTGCAGGTCCAGGGTCTGGGTCTAAATCTCTATTCCATGCAATACGAGATATAAAATGTGCAAACAAACTCGTAAAAAGTTTATATATTCATCAGAGGAAGAACCATGACTATCCAACAAAGGTTTAATCTCCTAATGCCTGTGAGCAGAAGAGGATAGTCCTGGACCCACTGAAGTTGAGAGCAAAAACTCCACTGACTCAATTTGCCTTGAGAGCTGTTCATTTCTGCATGGCTGTATTCTTAAGAGCATCCATTACTCCAAAACATGTTGAAAATCAATATTTTTGTAACTATATGGAATTTATTGTGTTAGTGTTATTAAGAACTAGACAAAAGTTGGAACTTAAGGACAAACAATTTTAGAACAGACAAATGGTGATGATTTTTAACGGTGAGGATAATGAATCAAACTCCTACACGCAGTAATGGTTTCTCCAGCTCTGGAAACCTCCTAGGTGAAATCTGAAAGCAGCTCTGGAAGGTTCTTAGGTCAAACAAATATTAAGCTCAGTGCTACAATAGTAGGCTAAATTAGTCAATACAGCAATACTAAAATATACATGCTAAAGTTGGGTAGTCCAGAAATCTCTTACTTTAATTCCTGTACTGGCACTAAGGAATCACAGGAACAATTTCAAATTCAGAGAAACCAGGAAAGCGGGAAAGTTACAATGTTCCAGTTTTACCTAGCTAGAGAAATATTTCTAAATGAAAAAAATGTCTGAATTCATAAATGCTTTTGCGGGAAGACTATTTCTAAAATGCTCCTGGTGGTTAGCTGACAGTTGTGTGGCTTCAAAGCATTCCCACATCTAGACATGCTTTTTTCGTCTGAGTAGGTTGCTGCCATTGACTTCACTTGGCAAAAATTTTAACCCAAATTTTCCGGAGAATAATGTTTCTAACAAAAATTTTAACCCAAATTTTCCAGAGAACAATGTTTCTAACAGCTTTCACTGAAGCGTTTCGCAGATGTGAACCATCTCACAAGTAGTAAGTTTATTACTCACAAGTACGAGTTTCTGCGTCATTACTGGTTTTGGAGGAGACATGACTAACTTCAGCACCAAACCCAAGCAGGGAACAGAGGGGCAAGCTTTGCTTTTAAGGCAAGCTGGGGAATACCGGGGTTGTTTCTGCCCACCTAGGAGCTTCAAGGAGAACACTGACTTAGACTATGAAGTCTTTTGGTGGCAGACGTGCAGGGCCCACATTTGTTTACAGAGCATGTCGTAATTACGGCTGTTAAAATAATACCACTGGAAAATGTCTTACTGATTCTTTTTTTTTTTTCCTGTTTGATTAGCCTTAGGGGATAACAAACCTTCTCTAAACCGTGAAACCAGTAAAAGTCTTTGCTTTGACAAATCAGTGCCCCTTCGCTGCTTTAGCAAAGCCCCGCTGCCCGGCGCAGGGGCTGGGTGCCTTCCCCAGGTGGGCAGCCTTCCACAGGGTCCCTGCCGCCAGCGCTTTGGTGAAACCGCTGCTGCTGCTATATGGGGAAATAAAAAAGCCAAATATACCTTCCCCTTCTTCTTCCATCTTTAGAAAAGCGAGGACAACTTGTTGCAGAGAAAACAATCAGTGATTTCCACAAGTTAACCCCAAAGGGTCTGGTGAGTCTGCACATCACTCAACACTTCCATACATATGGAGGGTGGAAAAACGCAGATCCTATCTTAGGCTGGGGTAGGATCACTGCACCTACAGGGAAGGAGGTGGCAATAATACTAACTAATGCGCTTGGCTGTCTCTGAATTTCCCCTTAGGCACGAAAGGGGCTTGAGCTTGTAAGACAGGAGAAGCACAACAGGGAATCTGCCGTTTGTTTCCCTTCCGTGCATTAGCACAGGTAACTTCAAGCAAACTTTTTCTTCCTCCATGTTTCCAGTTAGGCCAGTCTCATTAGTGCCGCCAGGGCACCAGCAGTAACATAGGTGGTTTGCATTTGCTGCTGGTTATTTATTTACGTGCTTTTACATTGATCTGTAAATACATCTGGGAGCACTTGCACCATCTGCTGCACGTTTGTCAGTCACCGAATGGAGGGTGGACATCTGGGGATGTCACTGGGTTTTGTTGATTTTTCCCCCCATTAGAGCTACTGTTTCCTTTTCAAGTGGGATGCGAGCGAAGAGCCTGGCTGACCGCAGTGGAAAGGCGGACGGGCGCGTGCGACACTACCTCCTAATCCTCCAGCTCTCCGTTTTCTCCCAAGCTTCCTTCCACTTCGTAGAGCTCAGAGTATGAGAAGAGCACGAAATGTAAGATCAATCCTAGAGCTTCTCTGCGGTACAAATGGCAATATTAAGTGGTCATGACGGACAAACTGAAGTGCCTCCCGCGTGTACAGGACATCACAAAACCCCAGATTTGTGAAAAATCACATAATTTAATGCGTTCCCCTCAATTCTCTTTTGGCAGCTGTTACACACCCATATACGCGTGTGGGGAATGCCGAGGTTGCCAGCCTGGGCTCCGGAACCAGAATATTGATTAATACGCTCACGAAAATCCCCTTTTTGTCACAAGTGATTCGTCCTTACCTTCCCTTTTTCCTTCGTATCTACTATCTGCACACTCACAAACACACAGCTTCTCACAAGTACGGTCTCCAGAATCACCAACACTGTATTATCAAATACTTGTGTTTAAACCCCGACTTTTAGGACAACTAAAAATAATAATAGATTGACTTTAGCATAAAAACTTCTAGCTTATTTGGAGCATATTTCGTTTACGTTTCCAAGATAAGCATCTTTGAACACTGAAACTCCAAGATAGTTACCTGCGTCCAGCTGCCGGTGTGCAAGAAAAAAAAATAAATACGCACCGATATCGTGAGAAGTAAAACCACCGCTGCCCACTCCCAGCATCTTCTGCTTTGAAGTTCCCCAGCTTTGCGCGCTCTGCTCCAGAGGAACGGCACGTGCCGGGAGAGGCGACCGCGGGCGCCAAGCGGAGCTGCTCGATGGGTGCCCTGATGCGCAGGGGCCTCCGGCCAAAGAGGCAGCGCCGCGTGGTTCAGCCCCTCCGGCTCTGAGGGCGCGTGGCCTTCACCCACCAAAGCCATGGGTTGTTGGGGCTAGAGCAAACCGACTGCGGCTTCGGGCGCAGCCGTGGCGACGTTTAGATAATAAAAAATTTGAGTCTATGGGAGCTGAAAAGTTACGTGGGCGTGAGTAGGTTTGTATAGCGCGCAGGCATGCAAATCCTTCATTTTAGGGTAGATTTTTTTTCCAAGGGGTTTGCCAGGTGGCAACCTGCTTAGAGATTCTGCCATTAAGCTTCTAAAAATATTTTGTTCCCTACGACTCGTAGTTTACAAGCTACATCATAAAAAGGCATGTTTCTTTACCACGATACTTGTCAAGCATTTTTCGGGAGAGTAACTAAAAAAATAACATTGACAACACTGCGGTTCAGTGCCTGTTGTAGTAGATATTGCTCAAGGTGGCACGCGACGGACGGTAGAACGGTTTGCTAGCGTGCGCTGTACTAAAACGCACGTTATCCAGGAGGTTTTGTTTGCTTTGCTTTTAGCTCTACAATAGTACGCCGAAAGACCTTCAGAATTAGCTTGTGGCCTCTGGGCTTTGCTAGCCATAACAAGTTCATAGGTTACTGTAGGCACTCTGCTTGAGCCAGTTGTTATCCCTGTGCTCTCCAGATATGTTAGAATAACCAGGAAGGTTTCAGGGCGTCACCGTGAGCACCATTGGGATCCTCCTCGGGGAGGGAGGGACGGAAAACCTGGTTGCCCACCTTCCATGGGCTGCTGCCGCAGCCTACGGCTCCTGCTGCCGCCAGGAAAATAAACTAGGGACAGAGTGATTGCACGTTAATTCAACACTGCAAATGCTCTCGCAGTCAGTTTTCTTCAAAATTGTCTCTTGCATTTCACCTAGGGTAAATAGCCGATATTAGAAAACATACAACTGCAACCGGTTCCCAAGAAATCCAAGAATCACTTTTATGTTTTATGTTTTTGTAACAGGACTGCAGATATTCCCTTACCTTCATATTTTACTTCTCTGTTTTCTTTATGGAATTCTTCTCATTGTTTTTCAGCCCTCAGCCTTGCTGCCTGAAGGATGCTGGTAGAGATGAGAGACACATCTCATCCTTGTGTCGTAAACGAAATGGAAATAAATGCTGCTTATCACTTGCTCTCGGCCTATTTTCTTTCTCATTCTGTTGCTCCTCAGTGTAATAAAGCATTACAGCCGTTTCTGCCTGTATGGGAGTCATGGACCGAATTTCCATTCTAAAAAGGCTGTGAGTTTCGAATCCATCCCGTATGTGCACAACAGTGAGGAGAAGGACCTTTGTACGATCATCCGCAAGTGTTTGTCTCCAATGAACTAGTACCGAAAGAAATTAATTAGTATCACTCATCTGTCTGGATTATATTTGGTAGGACATAGCGTGGGGAAATCACATGATAGCTAATTTAACGTTTTCATAGGGGTCAGGGCTAGAGAGAGGGGTCATATAGTACAAAGCCTGAATACTCAATACTACAGACAGTTTAAAAGCGACGCTTGATTGGATCTACTGATATTTTAATTCCGTTCTTATGGTTTCTAATTTTCTATTTGAATTGCAAAATAAGAATACAATAATGGCTTTTCGTTGATAACGGTTTCACGAACGGAGAATGGAAATTTCTTTTTGCTTGCTCAAGGCAGAATGAGCCGTCCATTCTTTTTGCTTGACCTCTGTATATCTGGAGAATATGTAAACGCACTGAAACTTTGTTGTGCTCTACAGTGAGGGAATGAAGTGCATCGATTGCTTGCGATTATTAGCTAGAGTGGGATAAGCCTTCTCCTTATTATGCAGATTAGTGAAGCTCTCAGTTCCAACATATTGTACAGATGCAGGAGAGCAGCTGCTCTTACAGATGGCAAGTACGCAGCTCCATTAGTATGTATCTATTGTCTGCTCTTGGCTTGCTCAGAGGATGGAGAGGATGGGTAAAGAGGAATTGTTACACAGTGAAATGTAAAGGAGAACACACACTCTTAAAAATCTATACCCGAGCGACTATTTACGCAGCAGGGCAGACAGCAATCAAATTAAAAATCTACCCTAAATAAGGACTTTCGTATGTCACAATTAAGCTTCTATGGTTTTAAAATATACTAACCATTAAAACCAAGGAATAGAATTCAAATTTCACAACTCGGTGGTATTAAATAAAAAAGAAATCCTGGGAGGTTCATTGAAAATTGGGTCACGCATTTGACCCGTCCAAAGCTTTTATAACAGAACCTCCCCTTTCAAAAAACACCTCCCTACCCCAAAGAACAAATCCTCGCTTATTTTGCATAACGTAAGAGACAGAAAAGCAGAACTGTGCTTCATTTATTAAACTTTACACCATCAGAATATAGCATTTCATGCAATTTTTTGCATTAATGAGAGCTGAAGCAGCTAAATTTAAGTTAGTATAGGCAGCATTGATTGTGCATCTATGTCAATTATTCTTTGCGAAAATGCTAAACAGGACATTAGTTAACCATGTGGTAATTTTGAATGTAGTGAACAATTCCTGAGGAAAGGCTGACCGTCGAAAATAGAGTCTAGTAAAGAACAATTATTTATAACACAGTTTGTGGTTGGATGCACAAATCATGGTTGTACCAGCAGGTTTTGTGATATACTTACCATACAGTTTATCTTTGCTTTTTTTTAGTACAGAGATGACTTATTGTGGAAAAGGGTGGTAAGGTACAAATGAAGGTGGTAAACCCTAAGTTATGGTCTCATTCCAACTTGAAAGTCTGGGAAGCTAAAGGTGACTAACCAAGTGCAAGGGAAAGCGAGTATACATAAATATGTTAACAGACCATCAGGTCCATACAACATTTGGGAGGTGCTTGACCGTAGCGACAAGCCTTTCGCTCAAGGCGATCTCAGAAGATGGCTTGCCTATGGGCAGAGTCCGTTACGCCTGTTCTCGCGACGTGCAGGGCCTGGAGGTCAGCCGCACCGTGGCTGGGCTACGAGGCGTCGTCGCTGCCCTTCAACGCCAAGTCTGGGGTCCTCTGTGTTCGGGGAGAAATGGCTTGGTTTATTGTAAGCATAGATTTTAAAAGTAAAATACTAAAGGGTAAGACTAAAGCAAAGTGCCATTGGCTTTGCTTTTTTTTTTTTTTGCCCCCTAAGGTGGTGGAATTGAAATTAGTCATTTTATTTCATTTTGGCTTGGAGACATGCAGTCTTCACCCAGCTGCTGGGTGAAGCTGCTGTATTTGCTTGCATCCTTCATCTGAACTTCATCCAGAAAAAAAAACACTTTGTTAAAAACATTGAGTGAGCATTCTGTTTCAAAAATGTAGTTGAATTTTTACAAGAATGTAAAAACACAAATATAAGAGAGGGGAAGAAGCCTCTTTGGGGCTGGCAAAGAGCAGAATATTTTTCTCCCAGAAAACCAGAAAGTACTATAATTTAATTTTCTTAGTGGTTTGGGTTTTTATGGGAATGTAAGCGGTGTCGGGCAATCCAAATACGCATCCACTCTTCTAAGCTTGATCCCATCAAACTGTACATTCAGGGAGAGGTTGTTCTGCTTCCCTTGGAGTCTTACTTCCTAACTAGCTACAGATTTACTTAAAGAAGTTGGGAGGTTTTGGTTGATAGGATCAAAATTTTCAGAAAGTTGAATAACAGATCTTTCCTTCTGACAGCAATGATTTTGATTTCTACCTAACTGAAGAGAGTAGCTACGCCGGGACACAAGGGTGGCTTTCCTGCTCTATCTGCTCACCGGCAGTACAGAGATAAAAGTTGAAAGCATGTCCAGGTACTCATGCTGTGCGCTGTGAGTCTAAAATAAATTTAAAGCAGTTTTGAGCCTCTGGGCAAGGCAGATACGCGGAGCGCAGATGCTCAAGTCTCTTCAGACAACGAGCTGTGTGAGCATCACCATGTCAGGCAGCATCTCAGGCAGCCCCTATGGGAAACCCTGGTGTCTGGAGATCTATAGATTAGCAGTACATTCAAATTAATCTTGTATCTGGTCTCACAGATTAAATGGATACACTTGAAGGATTTCGTTTTGAATGAGTCTTACAGGATTTGGGCTTAGATGAGAGCAGAATTTTTACTTTCCTCCCAAATGCACCCTGTGCATCTGAGTCTGCAGCACGTGGCTCGGTCTGAGGGCGACCATGCAATCCCACCAGTCCCCCTCTGCCTAAAGGCTATTGTTTCTATGTTAATCCAGTCAAAAATAAATCCCCAAGTACCAGGAATACTAATTTTGTTCCCATAGTTTTGTTTTCACCACTAATGATAAAGATATTAAAGACAATATACTCAACGTTCAAAGGTAACACATTGTTTGGGGAGAAAAAACCTACAGTGGGCTGCTTGGCTCCAAATATTTCCTAGGTTATTCCTTTTCTTCTTCCCACCTAGTTCACTTTTTTTTATCTTTGCTGGACGGTTTTTTCATGTTAATAGCACCTAAAAGTTTGTGTTTTCGTCACATTGTGTAACCATAAATTCCAGTACAAAGTCCTGAGACCATTGCTTAATATAAAGAGAACATTCTTCTTCTGATACTCTTCTATTTGGTAGTTTTTCTGTAACAAAATGTACAGATTACTTAAAATACATGAAAAAGAGAAGTGCGGCTCAAATTGTAAATTTGAGGGTTTTCCGGCGCTGTTTGAGATGAAGATAATGTTGACAAAATGAATTATGCCTTAAGATTTCAAGATTAAGTCTCCAGATGCCATCAATATGTAAAAATTGAGAAAGGCATCTCTAATCCTAACAACCAGGACCATGCCCTAATTTTATCCTCTGACACTGTAGCTGGGTTCAGGGTTTAATTTCAATACTGAACTCCTAATATACCAGAGTCTATACCCACGTAGCACCCCTTTCATTTGCAAATTTCTAATACTTATTGTCAGGACAGTAATGTTTAAGAACCAAGCAAGCATAGGAGAGAGATATTTTCATCAGCACAGCACAAAAAGAGTAGCAGGACCTCTGCCCTGAAAAGTTTGCCATACTAAACCTGCTAAACCCAGGGCAAAGTACAAGCAGAATTGGTTGCTATGGGTCTAAGAAATCAGAATTATTTTTCCTGGATTCTGTTGTTCTGAGAATCTAGAACCTGGTTTTTGAGATACAAAAGATGATACTGCACAGCTCTCTGGCATTTTTGTTAATCTATTGTCTTGCCAGAAACAATCTGTGCAAAAAAATAATCACCTAGACCCATGTCATTATCCTGCCAGGGAGGCAGGGTAACAGCCTGCCAGTGAACAGGCTGTGCAAACCAGCGGAGATAAAGACATCTTTTGCCAAAATCTCAACCCAATGCTCTGGAGTGACAGCTTGTGATAAAGTATTCTCTATTGATTTAAAATAAAAGGCTAATAAAACAGAAATCTTATAAAGCCGTATCCCCTTAAAATGAAATCTATAGATAACTAATTTGACATGTATTTTAATAATAGTGTTAAATATACACATGCATAAATACACTTTCTCACTCTGTGTACGTAATAGTTCAGGTATCATTCAACCGACCATGGAAAATACATGGAATATTATTTTATAAAGATAAAGGGCTTTTCTGATGTTGCTCAAAATAACAGAACAAGACAAACCCACTGGGGCTTACAGCTTTCCAGAAGAGACCTTCATGTTTGAAAGCCATGCACGAAGCAAAATTTGAGTACAAGGAATACAAGTTTTTTGAATTAAACCTGTTGGATTTTAAGTGCTTGATATGTCCCCCACCAAAAACAACCAACCAACCAACGACAAAAAAAACTGGGCTTCATTTCATTATGCGATTGTGTTTTGCAAAAACTAAAGCAAAGAACTTTCAAACTAACTTTTAGCATGGGGAAGTCATGCAATACAAATGGTCATTATTTCCAATGTCACATGCAGCTTTTATGCTACTCCGAGGTTGGATGGGCTTTAGAAACGTTTGTGCTCCACAATGCAAGAATATAAAAATCTTAAAGACCACAGTGTACTGTATTTTTTTTCCTATTGAACTATCTTATACAGTAAAAACATATTTCATATGGAAAATTCTGAGGGGGAAAAGCATCCTCATCTCCCCATTGGCTACCTTCTGGCAAAAGCTGTTCTTTCAGAGCTTTTTCTAGCCTGTCTGTCTGCTATATTCGGTCAACTAGAGTAAAATTTTTGGTTTGGGCTTAAATGATTTCAAATAGCACCCATCTAGCCTAGAAATTCATTGTCACGGGTCTCATAATGGCCAATAATTTAGGGTTTCTAGGAAGATGGAAATCTGACCTACATAATACGCTCATCCGTTTCCGGCACATTTAGTATAACTATCTGTAAACACCTTTCTCATGCTTCAACTTTTCCAAAGTTCAAAACTTTGAACTCTTCCAAAATTCAAAATTTTTCCTGTTTCACACTAGAGAAAACTTCTCTAATTCTTTTTTTTCAAAGGAGACAGTAATTTTCTCGGATTTTCAAAAACTTTGTTACCAGTGCATTCACATGAGGTGGGAGAGAAGAAGACTGAAGTCTCTGTGAGGACAAAATTCTTCCAAAAAAATTAATATATACATTCTAGACTATTTCCTACCTAAAAGTAACTTCTTGGGGCTGTGTGAGGTGAAGGGAGCATGTCCTGACAGAGCATCTCAGAAGACATTTAAGTCAGAATTGATCTGGAAGAAGGAGGAGACCTCAGAACAGATGTGTCACCTTCCAGCACAAGGCTCTGGTGCTTCAGCTTTTAGCAGACCTGAAGACCAAAAGAGACTTCTCTGTGCTAGCATAACTGACGTCAGTTGATGGAAAGAATTCACATAATTCAAAAGAACTGGAAAACAAAAAATGTACACCTAACGGCTGGGCCAAATTCTACTGAAATTAAAACCTTCTGCAGCTCCTGAAATAATAGTCCTTAGGTACCAAAATGCGTTGTATCATGCATGATTTTCTGTGCAATGTTTCCATGCTGTATAAACCTTATATTTCCACAATACTTTCCCTGATGAGGTTAGTAAAATAATTTATGGAAGTAAATGAGAAAACAGAAAGGTCAGTCAGGATACAAAAACTACAGGAGGGGGTTGCTGGGTTTGTTTTGTTTTCTTCCTCCAAACTACTGTTTAAATCTCTAGATATCAAGAATGCTTAAGAGAGATAGAAAACAGACAAGAACTGAGCTGAAGTTAGGTGCCCTTAAGATTTCAAAAATCCAACAAATTATTGTCAAGTTAAATCCTGTCTAAATAAATAGAAGTTGAGAGTTTAAAAAAAATTATTTTACTGTTTATCATCAGATGTCTTCAAATATTCCATGTAAAGAAAAGAAGGGATTTAAAATTCAGCTGTAGATAATGGAAGGGTTTTTTTCTTTTTAAAAGAATATTAAGAAATTATGATTAAGACAAAGGAACCTAGCCCAGAATAGTCAAAACTTAGTAAATTCAGCTAATTTTGAGTTTAAACAGCAATACTTGTAATAATATGACAGTCACAGCTGAAAGAAATCACAAATTATATAAAGCATGTAAATGCTCCATAGTAGGCTTTGCATCTTTGATTATTTACCTTTTATTTATGGAACTTAACAAAGAGACTTCTCCTTGGAAAAAAAACTCTTCCAAAGCTTGAAAATTAGCATTTTTCAGGGTACTGCCATGATGGTTCCATTTTGCATCAACCAGAATTTCAAAATTTAAGTCGTAACGTGTATGACTCTAAGCTTATCAGCATCTCATAGTACATTTTGGCCACAAAAGCTGGAAGGACGAAGTATTTCTCTCTTTGCATGAGTGAAGCTTGAACGAATAGGTAAGCAGTAAAATATCTTCCTTATGAGGTAAGAAGTGGCCATTGCTGCCTGGAACACTTAGCTGATACGTTTTCTTATGATTCCCACTGTTCCCACTCCTCAGTGTAAAACAGAAAATGAAGATGATTCTAAATGGGTAGATAATTCTTTAAAGTCGCAGCTTTACATTCTCAATTTGCTGTAAATATTAAAAGTCTATGCATGCTAGTTATAGTCGAAAACCAATATGATTATAGGTGATACATGAGCGCGTTAAGCATTGCTTGAGTATATATATTTTTAAAATACTACAGGGAGGTTTTGATAGATTTAGGAGGACAGTTCTGTAGCTAAGACTTGGGGCTGGAGCTCGGGAGATGGGAAAGCGAGCGAAGCCTGCCTCGGTCACTGCCTCTCCTTGCGTCTGCTTCCAGCGATGAAGTGGAAACAGCTCTTGCCACCTTGTTTAGCTCATAAACTCTTTGGGACAGGTATTTTCACCACAGTATTATACCACAATCTCCCCTGGGGCCCCTATGTTTTGTTCTATTGCAAATAAACAACGCAATATTGAAAATCAGTCATAGCAAGCAGAGGGGATTTGTGCTTGTGCCTACTGTGATTCCCTTTTCGCCCGGGTGAGCCCTCGCAGGCTTGTGGCGGCCAAGTATGAGGCTGCCAAGCAGAGGTCAAGACACCTCCACACGCCACCGCCTGCCAAACTGCAAGACCAGAAGGGTCTGTGGCACCCTAGAAAGGGAGCTACTGAACAAGAGAGGCCAGTCAGAAGAGAAAAAAAAAGAGGAAAATAAGCACTTATGCTCCCTGCCACTCGTATCTGTTGGAAGCCAAGAGTCGTTTCCACAAGGCATGCTTGAGTTGGCTGGGGAGGGATGGACAAGCAGGGGAGGAAGGGGAAGTGGCACCAGACACCACCCACTACCCGACTTTCCCTTTCCTTCCACAGCTGTGATTCTGCTATTTTTCCACGTACCATCTGCGCTCATCTGAGGTACATCCCACACAGGGTAATGCATAGCTGTTGGTCCAACCCTACATGCAGCAACCCATCTTCTCCCAAATCTTGCAGCCCCTCCTGCATTTTCCTCTCTCTGAGTAGAGGGGTGCAGCTTCCAGCAAGATTCCCTTGAGAAGTAAAGCATTGCTAAGCACAAAAAACACTTCTTTCCCTCCTCTGTCAGTCAGCACTGCAGTCAGGCTCCTGAATCACACGAAAGAAGATGTGCCAGGAGCACGTTCTCTTTCCCAAATATTGTTTTTAAGACATCTGAAAAAACATACCTCTCATCTTGTCACCAGAAGTGAGCTCTCAGCAATTGAGCGCCTGCCTTTTCCCCTAACTTTAGAATATAGGTCATATAATAATTTTGAAATACCAAAAGTAAGCTCTGCACAAACGTTTCCTGCTCCAAACAGTTGTAACATACATTGGATCATACCAGCAGAAACTTGGTGGTATGGGTTCCAAAAGCCAGACCATGTCCGAATTAGACAGTCCATCAGCCTGATCTTGGTGCTGCATATGTTACTGGCTGGACAAATCAGGAATCGGTAACACCTGCTGCTTTTACACCTGGGAAAGGAGATATATATAGATATGGAATGATAAAGGAATGATATATAGATATATATATAATGATGTGGCCCTTGACAAGAGGTTGTTTTTCCACCTCCATCAGGACGCGTTTCTACAGAGACCTGCAGCACTTCCCTGAGCCAGCAGTCACAGATGTTTCTTCTGGGCTTGATAATGAGGCCTCGACTCTGCTTGCATCAATGTGTCTTCTTCAGTCATGATAGCATTCCCATCGATGTCGCATTGATATTGGCGGGGACTGCAGCTGCCTTAGAAATAGCCAGAGTAAAGCTGTGTCAGAGCTTGACTCCCAGTCACACACATGCGGATGCTTGGGCAGGAGGGAGGGAGAAGCACAGGCAGAACGGTATAATTTAGCATATATTACCACCATCCCCGCTAAAAAGGATTTCTGACCATTTCAGCGAAAAAAGAAACACCACGTGTGATAAAACCACTTCCAAGGTACTGCACTCCGAACAAGACTCCTCTAACCTCCTATCAGAGGAGTTCAACTCAGCTACAGTTTCAAGCTTGCAAGAATAAATTGTCCCCTAAAATCTAGGGCTGTTACCCTTCTATACAAAGCTTATTTAAAATGCTTCTTCTAAGTGAAGCGCTTCCACTTTGCTTGTGTGTGCTTTGCCTGCTTCACGTTTGCAATGAAGGTGACATTCCCAATACCCTGAAAGCCCCCACAGACAAGTAGACTCATTAGTGTGTCAGAGAAGCTCCTTTACTTCTTTGTCTTCCCCCCACGTAGTAATTTTGACCCTCGTATCATATCACATCATATCGCATCATGTTTATATTCAGTGGGTCAACAATAGTAGGCACACAAGTATTTCAGTGCCCGTCATTGTTTGCCCATCATATTTTCCTTAAAAGAGACAAGGGGGGAAAAAAGTTATGTGCAGTGGGAGTAACACCTAGAGTAACACGATTGCCCAGCATATGCTCCTCTAAGTACGATATTAGGGACCTTTATACGTAAGTTACTAACTGAAAAATCTTGAAAACCACACCCAAATTAACTTGTACAGTTTAGCTCTTGATGTGCAAGACCGACACAAAGCCCAACTGCGAGATCAGCAACCGCTAGGGTATCATTAGTGTCTTGAAATGACCGAAAAGAATTGATGATTTTGCGAGTATCATGCAAGAAGGAAGAATCCCGTTTGAATTACTCACATAACAGATGTTTGCTTAGATCCACCACGCAGCCTGCATACACAGTTATGCTAATTTGGCACTGTTTCCCTTCAAGTTAGCTCTGAGTCATTAGAGCACGCAGCTAGTTGGTCCTTCTGTCTAACTAATAATTGCCTATTATTGATATTAATTAACATTTTTTGCACCTTCCTTCGGTTTTGACCTAGTATCTGTTGGTAGTCTAATCACAGTGGCCTATTAAAAGTCAAAATACGGAGGCCTATAGCAGTCACGAGCCATTTATCAAAAAGCAAACAAGGCCAATTAAACAGGCAGCCAGACAGTTGTCTTGATTTGCCGCTGACTGTTTCTTGATCACCATTATAAATTGCTAATCGGGCAGAAAGTGCTAAGCAGTGCATCTGCAGGGGGTGGTTATTGCTCATTCCCCGCCTGGTGACAGGTGAGGGAGGCTAGTGATGGTCTTATTGATGTGAACTGCCCATCAGTTGGTAGTTATTGTTAAAGTTCATGATGCTACAGCTGATCCTTTCCTGCTGAGAGTCAATCAAATTAATTAGTGCTAGAAATTCTTCTGTATTATTCCAACACGGAAATGCAGAAAGAATGTACTGTAATTTAGTTCTAGAGGCACAGGGGAAAAAAAAATCTCCGTGTATTACTGAGTGGGGGGATAAAAAAAAGAAGAAAAAAATCAAATATTGCTTCTTCCATTATTTTATAATAAGGGCTGCGGCTAAAGGTTTTTATAGCCACAGATCAAGAGATCATAATAGAAGCATATTGACAGATTTTTTTTTCTGCAATACTCCAAGGAACAGGCTGTAGCAGGAAAATATATCAAAACCTTATCATCAGAGCTGAGATCTTCTGTGAAAAATCAATAAAGAGTTATACATGGTTTGAGTTTAAACAGTTCTCTGTAGTCATTTAAACATAGTGCATCTGTGCAGCTTTTTACCTCTGGAGACTGGGGTAGCCTAGCAACTGCAAGGCTTAAACCGATTAACTACAAATGAAGTACTGTACGCCTATCAAAGCAATTGCTCATGGTTGCCTTTGTTGCAGGGGCTGAGCTAATTGAACATGATACAGTATGAAGATAATTAACACCCATGAGTTTGTTAATTGCCTGTTAGCATTACAACACAGTCTCCGCGTTTCGTTTTAGCTAGTTCTTCCGCAGCATCTTCCTCCCGTGAAAGGGTGCAGGACTCATTTACTTGGCAACGACATCTTATAGTTTATTAACCCTTTTCAAAGGAAAAAAATAACCCACGTGCGGTAATGAAGGAAACGTATGCTCTTGTCAAACACAAACTCCCACTTAGTCCAAGCAATTTACAGGGAGAAGAAAGTTGGTTTACATAAACTGCACAAAATATGTTTATTTTCAAGGCTAATTTATTTCAAGCAATTTAGCCATTATAAATGCTTTAAAATATCTTTTGTGGGCTGCTTTTATGACTCAGCTGCTCTGCCTTCTAAACTGAGCGATAAATGTCTTTTAGGGTCGGAATATTAATTGAAGGCAGCATCTGGTCAGCAGCTGACCTCCCATACTTGTCTTTGTTGACTACCCAGTTAAAACTAACAGCTTATTTGCTTTATTTACCAGCTTCTCTTTCTGTTCTGGGGGTGGAGGGCTAAGCCCGGTTTCACTTATGCCGAAAGGGAGTGCCAACTAATATAAAATAAAAATGATTTTCTACAATCTATTAATCTGAAATAGATTTAATCTGGGCAAATTCTTTTTAACTTACTTATTGTGCTTGGGAAAGTATTTCCTTTATTAGACTACCTCCTGAATTTGTGAAGAAATGCATATGAAAGCTCATAAAGACAATGTAATCCATGTCATAAAATTATATAGGACATTTACTTATAAGAAGGCATTGCTTAAAGCAAAGCAAAATATAAGCAAAATAGACAAAAAAAGTAGCATTCGGTTGCCATAGGCCAGACTCCAATGTTTAAGCTCTACTTTTCCAACACTGAATGGAACACATTGGTTGTGTCACAGTTGTTTAGAGTAGATTTTCTTAAATGATCTTGGGTTTCTGAGCTGTTACTGTCATAGTTAATACTTGCAGAGAAGCTGTTCCCTTGAGAAACACTACCGGTGCCCAATTACAAGTTCCATCATCAATCATAAGTATTATTTATTCAGCAAAATGAATTGCTAATTAATAACTGATGAGCATTAGGGCCTTGAAGTCTGTAACACTATTAATTACCTTGGCAATTGGGATTCTGCCGGTGTAGACTACCAAGCACATTTTCTCAACAATTAGTAGGGCAAGATTACAAGGTGCATACCTGCTACGATAACAAGGAGGAGATGATCTCTAAGGCTTTGAGAGAGCCATGTAGTGTCTGTGAAGAATAAACAAGATTACAGCCCTACTGCGCTGGACTGTATCCTTAAAGTTGTTCAGTGGAAAAGAGAAAACTATTTGGTACAGTGGGTCGACTGGAAAATTTGGCATCGCGTCCTAAAATGAGCGTTCCTGCGTAGAAGCCATGTGGTAGCAGTATGCTCAGGGTAACGCTGCTGCCTCGGGCTTGGTACCCCACGGCTGCTCAGCTGGTGCGGCACGCTGCGATGAGTACACTGACCTGCGACTTCAGACCTCTAGCAACTGCTACCTACACGGTCTCGTAGTGCTTACACATTAACATCACGGCAAAAGCGAATAGTTCGTGAGAAAAGAAGAACGCAATCTACAGAAAGAGCAGCTCTTTGAGTGACTTCGGTATTCACAACGCTGACGCTAATGTTGCTCTACAACCTGATGGTGATTTACTCCCAGTCCTCCTCCCAGGCACCTTCAGCTTTCTCTTCTAATCCCGTGCCACCTTGCATTTTGAGTGTAAATTCCTTGGGGCAGAGTCTGGACTTATATTTGTCTGTAAAGTATCCAGAATATCTATGGAGCTGTACAAACAACTTGAATATTGCCCAATAAACTGCAAAACTAAGATCAACTCCTGCCACAACTCCAAGATTTGTTTTCTGATTGTCAATAAAAAAGTTAAGCTATTGCAAGAGCTCAGCTAAGCTCCTAAACTATGCGATAGCTGCACAGTGATAAAGACCAAAATTATTATTGTGGAACACAGAGGACTCTAATGTGGTGTATGCACTATAAAAACACAATTTCCAGCCGCAATACAAAAGCAAAGCCCTATATGAAAGCCATCATATTTGCATCTGTTTTCTTTAAAGTGCTAAAACAGACTGGAAGATGTTGGAAACATGCTAAGTCTATCTTTTCTACACCACTTTGATAGCAGGCTGGTGGCCAGTCCCTATTGTCACTTTAACTCCTTAGCCAAAGGCTAAATTTTGCCTTCATCAAACAATGAAACCAACAGCATTTTTTGTACTATGCAGCAAGGAGATATCTGCCATCCCATCAAGAGGAGGATATTTGCCGCCGTTATCCAGCATGAAGCTGGTAATATAACGCTCATAACAGCTGGTAATCAGCTTTGTCGAAAATCTCAGTGTACTGGACGATTTTCAAATGGCGAAGCAAAAGCCCGCTAACTCAGACCTGTTCATTACTGCAACTATCTTTATGGGAAACTTTCCGCCATTAGAGCCTAGATAGTACGCTTCCGACTTGTGTATGTGACATGAAAAAGAATAAATATGCTCTTTCCTGAAAAATTACACAGTGACAGCAATGATCTCCCTGATCTTTGTAAAGAGAAATCTCCTTGCCTCCCATGGATGGCTTACGCACAGATAATTTTGTTTGGAGACAGGACACTTCTTCACCTTTCCGTCCTAAACCCAACAGTTTCTAGTGAATGTCTAGCTACTTTTTGTCTCTGCATTGGCTAGCTGTAAAAATCAAACAAAAAGCTTTGCTTTTAAAAAAACATGAAAAGCAGAAGGAGGACAAAATGGGTTTTTTGCTCATGACAGCTGCCTTCATGTGAAAGGCAAGACGTTACACGTAACTCTGAATGCTACCACTTTTCCTTTGGCCCTACTCATTGCAAAGTCTGCTTGGATCCATTTTTCTTGTTTAATTTTGTGAGCTAAAGGGAGGGGAGCGCCCTCAGAATAAGAGCAGGCATTCCTCACGGACCACCACCATTCCCAGCTCAACAATTTGGGAATCAGCTGATTTGGAAAGGTTTCGCTAGAGGAAATCTTTGATCATCTTATGTTCGCTTTCTCTTGTGCCGCAATGTAAAACAACCCAGGCGAAGAAGAGATGACTTCGCTGGTCAAAGGTATGAACACAAGCTGTGCCAGGTGTTCTTCTCCCTCCCCAGAACAGCCCTCCACTGCTTTTTTGGCAAGCCCTTTGCTGTCTGACACTCTGACATATCCTCACATCATGACAGCATACCATGAAAACAAAAGTCTGGAAGCAAAAAAGCTTTAACGATACTTGTCCGTCTGGCTTCATTCGTTTGAACTTCGGATCCGGAGAGAGCGAGGGGCCTTGGCTGTGATCTCCTGGGATCTCGTCCAAACCTGGGGCCACCGCTGGGAAGTTTCCCCAGCTGAGCCCCAGTCCTGGCCCGGCGCACAACACCCCCGTGCCTGCAGGTCCGGAGGACTCCTGAATGGGCCAGGTCCCTTCTGCTAGTAGCAGCATGCCTGCCCCATAGAGGAAATCAAACATACAGCGATGTGTGTCTGTCTGTACGCGCGCGGACACCGCTGCGTCTGCGTGTGCGTGTCTACATCGCTCCGTTACATCCGTGCCGCTGACGGAGCCGGTGCCGAGCGGCAGCCGTGCCGCTGCGTTTGCTGCACGGGAGCGCCGGGGGCCTCGGCGGGAGGGGCAGGCGTGGGGCTGGGGGCACGCTGGAGAGGCTGGCCGGGTGAAACCCACGGGGCAGGCACCTGGAGCCCCCGCCAGCGAGATGGAGGGCCACCACACCGACCGCCAAAAACTCTTCTGCTCCTAAAAGCGAGCACGCGCCTTTGCGAGGAGAGAGCCCTGAAACGCACGAAGGGAACTACCGCAGAGCTGGCTCAGGCAAAGCTGTCCTGAAGCCAAATCACGCTAAAACATCGTTATCTTTTCGGAAAACTGTCCTTGAGCAGTGCCAGCAGGAACCCTGGAACCCATAAACTCGCTCAGGGTACAAAAAGCTGTGATGCATTTTAGCCAATAACGAAAATATTGTAGAAATCTGTAAGCTGACAATGTCCGCTGTACAACACTCTACAATTGTACGACGCCGTACAATACTCTGGGATAATATTGCTTGAAAAGATGAATGGTTCTGTTCCGTCTCTAGTTGTACTTCCTTTGGATAAAGGGAATGAATCGTTTAAGATTTGGGCTACCTTATTTGTAACGTTTAATCCTGGAAATACCCGTATCTGGAGAAAAAAGCCTGTGTTGGATTTAGCATTTCATTTTGAGCAACTTCTGTAGACAGCTCAAACCCCAGGAAGCATGTAAAGTTCACAGTCAGAACTGCAGAATGAAGGATCCCATTCTACAAATAATACCTATTACAAACGTTAAAGCTGATAGAGCTTATATTTTGTTTCTTTCAATTCCTGGGCAGTGCAGCATGTAAACTAATCATGAGGTGTTCGGATTAATACCTATTCCATATTTCATAAAACATAAGATAGCAGATTTTCTATTCCCTGATTGAAGTCAAAATAAAAAAGACAAACAGCAAAATTGCTTCCCAGTAAAATCACTCATTTGTTCAATTCCATCAAGCTGGTATTTGGTTCTCCAGAGACATGCTCATCTCTAGAGAGTTCTTTTAAGAAGTTACCAAGGAAGTTAATGGAAGACTGAAGCTAATGGCACACTCCAGGGAAAAGAAACTGGAAAATTATGTTCTAAAAAGGAGCATGAGCTGTTTGAGACATGCGTTGCAGAAGCCTTCAGCTCCCCTGTATGACTAGCAAACACGTTTCACTGTGAATTTTCATCCCGTTCTTCAATCAACTTTCTTCTTGCCAAAGTCCTCTTCATTTTAAGCTATCTGCAGCAATGTGTTTATCTGAATTCAACAGTGTGTCTACTTAGCACTGTTTACAATAAAGCTCTGGCTTAAAAATAATTTGTCTTGCATTATAGACAGTAGGGCAGTTTACAGTATTAGTCTAACGTACGGGTTCAAAATTATAATTCTCGCCAAAAATTAACATAAAGTCAAGTAGACTTTACAAAAGTGAATTTCTCATTTCCACTTATGTTTTTTTGTAACTCGGGATTTTGCATAAGATCACTTTGATAAATTAAGGAGACAAAGTTTTCCAGGAAGAGAGGCTACATCTTCCATTGTGAGCAGCAGCAAACCTAGGTCAGAATACACTTTTCTGAAAAGGGAACATGATGCAAACAGTCTACAGTTTGTTGAGCCCTCTACTGAACTGCTGAAGAGAAAAATTAGGAGAATACAAAGGAAATAAGATGGAGTGCTGAATATCCAAAAAATGAGTAAAGCTTATTTTATAACTAAAACTCAGTGTAGAACAATAGCGTGTGATGGAGACAGTAATGGAGAAAGTGACAAAAGAATCCAGAACTCTAACAATTAATTGTACAAAACAGTTACTCAAATAAAAGCGCTTTTCTAGGAAGAGGCAGGGTAGAGGAGGGTGGGGAAAATATTTCATAGAGGAATACACAATCCTGAAGGGAACAGAAATGAGATTTTACAAGCCTGTTTGAGCTTATGTCAAACACAAGAACAAAGGAGCATAAACTAAATCTGAGGGAAGGGTCAGACCCTCAAGGAATTTAGGCAGAATTTCTTTAGATAGGGAGTAGTGGATATATAAAATAAAAGGCAAAGGGCAGCAATAGAGGAAAAAAACTATTTCAAATGGTTATAAAACAGAGCCAGACCTCTGAAAACAGCAAGAAGCATTATGGAGCAAAATTGCTAACAGAGGAAGGGGAGCTGAATGCTTGGGCTTGTTTCCTTCAAGGCTTATTTTCTACTTTTCTCCCTCACAAATGCAAGGTGAGTGCTGCAGAAGCCCCATGTGACAAAGAAATACACCATCTCATCACCAGCAGGACTTCTGGCCATCCAGACCCTGGTGACTTCGTGTTCTTACTCAAGTACTTGCTTATCCCACCTTTATTGAAAATTGAAGTCCTCAGACCCCCATCAAGCTGCCAGCTATCTCCAAAGCCACCCAAAATCCAGAGGTTCCTTCCTTTTTTCAACACTGTTTTTTTTTAAATGTCCCTACAAAGTCTGTTTCCAGGCAGGTCTTGACAATCTTGACAAGCTGGGAAGCCTATGGTCTGTCCCTCTCTGTTGCTCATAGGGATCCACAAACAAGTTTTTCTTCTGCTTACATCACCATGAGCTCACAGCAGACCGGGAAGATGCAAGTCATGCACAAAACGCAAAGGAAGGCACTTTGAAAAAAAATAAGCCTTGAAGGAAACAAGCCCAAGCATTCAGCTCCCCTTCCTCTGTTAGCAATTTTGCTCCATAAAGCGTTACTTCTCAAGGAAGACAACCGGGCAGCTGGGCTGTGGAGATGCCTTGGTGGGTACCACCACAGCACAACGTAGCACAGCACACCCAACGCCCTGCACAGGGATCCTACAGCCCGCTCGGGGCTTTTGGTGGTAATGCACCGACATTTATGTATAAAACATGTTGCTGTTCCAGTCCTCACTCCCAATGGGGATCGAGCCCTTCAGACCAAAATATCCCTTAGAAGTTTACACATCTCACTCGCAACCATTTCAACAGGGCCGAGTGGTCAAGGCCATTTTGATTCTCTAGGCTTAAGAAAATTATGCCTGTAAAGGATACACATGAAACAGTAAAATCACTGATGAAGGTGTACGCTTCAGTCTCCTGCTTCTGGAGCTTCCTCGGCTGCACGCCTGAAAACATTTTGCCCAGGCTAAACAATCTACAGGCAGCAGTTTGCACTGCTCCCCACGGACAATCACTCAGCAGCCTAATATATTTCAGTAATGATTTTTTCCTAAGATTCAGCTTAAATTTTCTCTTGCTTAATTTCACCCCATCACTCTTAGTTATACCTTCCTGTACCATCCTAACTATTCTCTCGCTCTTTTTATTTTGGAGTTCAGGCTCCCTTCAAACTTATCTGTGTTTCCCATCAATCATCTTCTAGCAAAGTCATAGATACAGCACTTAGCTTTTTTTTTAATCTTTCCTCATCATTTCGTCCCTTCTGCCCTGATTGCTTTGTTGCTCCTCTCACCTTCTCAACAGTTTGTCAATATTTTCGTAACGATGCGTTTTCGAGGATTTCATGCAATATTGCAGGTGTGTCTTCAGACTGACACCTACCAAGCCTATTGCCACTCTAATGCAACGTCTTTATACATAAAAGCCCAAACTGTATAGATCACCTTTATTTCTGCCCTCACATCCCCAATTCACTAAAGACACAGAGCACCAGCAATAAATACTGGGGGTTGTAGGACCCAGTTTTCAGGAGGCCCTTGCTTAAAATGCGGCACCAGCTTGCAAAAAAGCCAACACCAAGCTGTTTCCAAATCTGGTCTTTGTCTGCAAGCCAGCTGAGAGTGTGCTCCCAAATGAAAGCAATAAATGCTTAAGAAAAACAAGTAAATTGGTTTGGAGCTTTTTCGGGAAACTGTCTGGAGCATCACCCCAATCAAATTCAATCGGACAGTCCTGAGCAACCCCGTGCAGCCCCAAAGACCCTTCGGCCACAGCGCACAAAGGGGTGACATTTTCACATTGGGAACCTCGTGCAGAAATAAGGGAAGGTCCGCTTGAAAAAATTCAGGGGTTGCTGTGGATTTTGTTTTTCACTCGGGAGGCTGGAGCTGGAGTACATAAAGGGCAAACTTGTCATCTGTTAAACAGAAGGCCTAGGGAAAGCCAAGCCAAGCCTCTGAATCACAGCGGTGCCAAAAGCCCCCCTGCTCCACAGAGCTCTGCCAGACCACCACCCACTCACGCACAGCCCAAGCACACCTACAAGCACAGGGAGACTGTCAGCTGTTCCTTATCAGAGGGACAGAGTCTGGTATTCCCATCAATACAACTTTAATAAAATTACCCCATGTTATGCACTGGGACACAACAAATTATATTTTCAGTAAATTCTGACACATCTCTCTTTATATTGATAGCTTCTTTCAGGAATTCATTCTCTGGCTCTCTTTTCTCCACATGTAGCTTAAAAAAATAACGTTTACCATGCAACCACACAATATGCAGTGTGACTCCTGGCAGGTAGTGCTCATATAATTCAGCTAAAGAGAAGTGAAAAGATAAATTTTAGTGCTTACCACAGTTCAGGCAGTAAAGCGTTAACCCTCTGCTCACCAGGTATCATGTGAGCCATAAGACAATAACTTCACGGACAGATACTACGTTCAGTAATTGTTCAGAGGAGAAAAAAACGAGGAGTATTGCAGTTCCTTACCCTTGAATTAGCCCAGACCTGAGCAGCTGCATCTGAAATGAGTTAGCAGGTAATCCTGACTCCTCCCTGCAAAAGGAAAAGAAGCAAGTGAGCATCCAGCCATGGTTCCTTCATGCAGCTTTCAGAGCTACACATAATCATCTGTTTCTTCATACTCTGGTTCTTTCCCAAAGACTCACCCATCAGAGCCTCACCAACTTAACTACAACCTCTACAGTTGCATTTGCTATTCACTTCAGTAATGCCCAAGTGACCAAAATCAGGTCTATGGACTTGCCTTACATCATACTGAATGAAAGAAGGGGCAGTGTGTATTAGCGGAAGGCATTATGACAAAAAATTTCCTTTCAGAGCTTTACTTAATTTAGTTTGTTTAAAGTTTTACCCGCATGCAAAGCCCTGGTAAGACAGAGTGTGGGTGTATAGAGACAGTTGCAGAGAGTGAATTTCCACGCCTAAACTAGTTACTGCTCATTCACTGAGCAGCATTACTTCTACCTGCTCTTAACCTATAGTAATTACAAAATTGAGCATGTGAGCTTAAACCATTCATTTCAGTTCACCCAAGGGACAGTGCCAGGCTGCATAAATTCCTGAGACACAAGGTACTAAAAACGAAAAGGACTTGGTGAGTGTCCCTTCCCCCGGCATGCCTGTCATTTGCATTTGTTTGCGCAAATCCCAAGGCGGATACAAATTTCAGATGTTAGCTATTCTCCTGAAAAATGCTAGGGAAGAAAAGTAACCTGCGGTGAAGCAAGGTCAGGGCCGGCGTAGAGGTGAGGCAGGACAACCGATCACAACTAGCTAGGAATAATGCAATACTCTGTTAGTAACTCTTTGGGTCAAACCTAGATACTGCATGTATAGCTGGTTTGGGTTACAACACAGAAAAGTAAAACCACTTACTTCATAAGCCAAATTTCTAGAAGATAGTTGCCACACCAGTTCAAAATACTGGTCCATCTAATGCAGCGGAGGGGGCTTCCTACCGAAGCTTCAGGTTTTTAGAGGGAACGCAAGAAGCCCGTGGCAGGCAAACAGAGTAAATGTACATAGGATAGATCGCTTCCCGGAGCCTCTTGATTATTAATTTGCTTAGACCCTGAAGCCTGAGTGCTTCGTTCCCCCTAAAGCCGTGTACACTTTATCAAAGGTAACTTGGAAGAGACTACATAAGCATCTAACTCTTTCTCAAGATTCACTAGCTACTTGGCTTGGACTGCACCTCATTGCAATAGGCCTTTTAAGATGAGTTCAAATATCTCCTTTTTTAGGCATTTTATACATTTAATCGGGTGTTCTTTTATTCAGGTGTCATGAGAAGAAGCAAAGTGGTTCTGGATTTACCTTCTCAATAGCATCTGTTACCTGCTGTACTCCTGTCACGTCCCTTCTTGTTTACCTTCACCTAAATTAAATAGCACCAATCTTTTCACTCTCTCTTCATTCAGAAGTCTCTTCACATCTCCACAAATTTCCATCATCCCAGTGCAAGCTCTGTTATCCCTGCTGTTTCCTTTTGGACTCAGAATAATGAGAACTGAAAACAAAGAAAGGTTTTTATAATAACGTCATTCTAATAGTCTCACTGTTATTTCACTCTCCCGACTGATACCTTTCATTTGATTTTTAACCACTGCAAGGCACGGAGGGGAGCCCTTCACTGGGCTGTCCAGAGTGATGCCCACATCTCTTTCACAAGTGGTTACGGTGGATTGGGAATCAGTAATGTGATCCAGATCTTCCCTCGTAATCTCTGTCATCTCTGCTGATACCAAATGCCCCAGAGCCTCTGTTTATTCACTCTGTCAGACCAAAGAAGCTGATTGCATTTACTACTCTCCTAAGGCCAAGCCCCAAGGATTTTAGTCCTTATATTAAATCAAACTTGTCCTGAAGGCAGTGGGAGTTTGCCAGAGCACAAAGACCGAGTCAAACTCAGTCCTTCAAACTCAGAGCGGCTCAGACCTTGTTTGTAACAAGCACTGTGGGGCCAGAAGGTCAGAGGAGTGGGAGAAGCTGTAATTGCAGAACATTGATTGCCAAATCGCCAGCGCCGTGTCTCCATACCTTGCAAATCCTGCCCCCCACACACAAGCCCTTCACTTCTGTTCTGCTGGTTTTGAAAAGCGAGGCTGCAGAAAGGTTTAGAGATGGCAAAGCCCACCTCACCCCGGACGGTCTCCTTGGCCGAGCCGGCAAGCACACGGCTTTGCCATTCGTTACGAGCAGCCTATGGCTTATTGCACTCGAGAACACGGGCTACCCTTAGTGAGCATTTCTGGCAACCGCACGCTCTCTTGGCCAGGCTGGTAAGCAGCACACCTCTGGCCAGATGTGCTGAGGGGCTCTACGGTCTCGAGGCACCAGGGCAGAGAGAGGGTCACACTGGCAGGATTCGGCCCCAGAAACAGCCCCAGCGGCGCGTCCTCGGTCACGGCAGCGCTGATGACACGTGGCAGCAGAAGTCAGTACCGATGACCGTAGGAACGTCCCACTGAGGCACTGGGGTTTGGTACAGCCAAAACTGCCTTCCAGGGGCGAACCCCCAGACGCAACATCTGTGACAAGTCACCGCATCCGTCCACTCAAGCTGCCTGGCCCGGAGACCCGCACCGGCACGTGCTGGCTGCCTTAAATCTGTGAGGAAACACATTTTGAAAGACTCACCAAAAATTTTCTCTGTTCTCCTCATTTTATATACTTTTTGGTGCATATAGACGCATATATCAGCTTCTTCTTGGAACCTAAGAGAAGCAATAGGATTTTATTGACTGCTAGAAAAATATATTTTCATGTGTTTATATAGCAGATACTTGTATGTATTGTTAGGCACTGAGCCACTTTGTTGCTACCTGTTATTAAAATAAAATTTAATAATCTGTATCCATCAACTGTAGCCACCATTGACCAACAGGGACCATCTCTCAGTCATCATCCATTTCTAGCATAATGAATATATTTGTACGAAATACACAACGGACATTTCAATTCCTGATACTACTGTCCCTGTGCCATTTGCATTTGTTATTTGTATTCATGAACATCTCCAGAACTAGGCAAGAAAATAAAATATTTCTTTTTCTTCAGGAATTTGAGTGAGTTGTTAGACAGTGGGTGGCAGGATATGTTCATGATCCAGCCTTTCACAGGACAGACTTGCACAACATATAATAACAATAGTAAAAAAAAAACCTAGACCAAAAGATAAAGGGAAAAAGGCAGTGCGGGCATCCTGACACTCTTTCTGTTTGGCCAAGCCTGATGGGCTGAAACATGTTGCTGAGTTACTATTATAACATCAGTTTAAAAATCAGCTCATATTATGCCTGACTTCTGAAAAAGGAAACACGAGAAGACCAGAAAAAGATAGAAAAACAGTGTTCTACTCCAGTTTAGATGTCTTCCTTTTTGGATGGTCTTGTTTTCCTGATGTTTTCCCTTGGTTTTCGTTTTGATATACTTGTTCTTCTGCACAGCCACGAGAAGAAAATGCAAGATCTTCTGAAATAGGATGTGTCGTGGTTTAACCCCAGCCCACAACTAAGCCCACGCAGCCACTCACTTCACTCCCCCACAGTGGGACAAGGGAGAGAATCGGAAGAGTAAAAGTGAGGAAACTCATGGTTTGAGATAAAGACAGTTTAACAGGTAAAGCAAAAGCCGTGCGCGCAAGCAAAGAAAAACAAGGAATCCATTCACTGCTCCCCATGGGCCGGCAGGTGTTCCGCCATCCCCAGGGAAGCAGGGCTCCATCACACGTAATGGTTCCTTGGGAAGACAGACACCGTAACTCCGAACGTCCCTCCACCACTTCCTTCTTCTTCATCCCAGCTTTATATACTGAGCATGACGTCGTATGGTAGGGAATATCTCTTTGGCCAGCTTGGGCCAGCTGTCCTGGCTGTGTCCCCCCCCAGCTCCCCGTGCACCCCCAGCCTGCTCGCTGGCAGCCCAGCACGAGAAGCTGGACTGTCCTTGACTGCTCAGCAAGAGCTCAAAACATCAGCACGTTATCAACATTTTCTCATCCCAAATCCAAAACACAGCCTCACAGTAGCTTCTGTGAAGAAAACCAGCTCTATCCTGGCTGAAACCAGGACAGGATGCCATTGTCAGGGTGACTCAATGATGTCTCAGGCCCTGGAATTACTTCATTCATGCATTTCTTTAACTCCATTTCAAGCTGATGATCTTCCGTCATATACTGTGCATAGGAGTTGTAGGGAACTATTTTGTCCACATCATGCTGAAGAAAAGAAGCATCTATTAATCCAGATTCTTTATGACTTTATGTAATAGAACGGGAAATAGGAGAGGAATTAAAACATTAACCCATAGCAACCCTGGTTGGATTTTGGTCTTAGTACAGAAAAAAAAATCTCAACTGAATGACAAATGTGCATTATTTAAAGGTCTGTCAGATGACAAAGATACGCTGTTTTGCCAAGCAAAATGCAGTATTAGTCTCTGTTACCAACTGGGTTATCTCACTAACTTTTTATTAGCTTGAGATACTACTTGGTGCAAATCAGTATTCTGGGGAACCCTAATGTCACATAAACAACATATGGAAAAAGCTGCATGTCAGCTACAGTGGAGAAAACTACCCAAAAGCAATCCCGCCGCTAAGAATTAAAACAATAGGTACAGAGCAACAAATTAGATCTTAACCCAAGCACACAGCACAAGATCACAGTGGGGCAGAGCAGAGGAGACAAAGATTTCCTCTAGAACTTGGGCACGGGCAGTCCAGGCACCAACTTACCTTCCACTCACCACCCTCAGCTGAGCCTGTTAGAAGCCGTGGAAGGGGTTTGTCTTGTGAGGTAACAAACAGCTAAATTAGATCCAGATTTGGCCTTAAGAAACCCATTCTGGGCACAGATCCGCTCTTCCTCAAAGTATTTTGACAACTGGCAGGGCTCTAGGAGTACGCTACATGACATGCACGCACCTGTATTTCTCTCTTCTCACTCCCAGATTGGGGCTGTGGCACCCTGAATTCAGCAGTGGACAGCAAAGAGTTAAACTCATGGTGTGTTATGTGAGATTAAGGCTAAAAACCATTGAAGTGCTAAGAGTTATTTTTTAGCAGGTCTTTCCATATGGTGCAAGAGAAGGGGGTTTGGGAAACAACTAAAGTAGTTCTGCTAAAGGCTAGCGGAGAAAGGATACCAAAATGGGGTTGAAAGTAATAGGCTTATAAATCTGACATCCAGTGCCCTGGTCTTGCAATCCGATTCGCACCTGCAGACAGACCGATGGGTTTCGGCAGGTCCCGTTCCTACCGAAGCGCCCGTCACGCACGGTCCCCGGCAGGGCTGGGGCTCGCGCTGCTGCAACAGCAACGCCGCACTCTTTGGAACAACTTAAATGCGTACAGTGCGAGAGGGAGTGCATCTCTCCAAAGGACAATTTTCAGGAAAGCATCCCCAAGAACTGTTTAGATTCCCTATATTTTCATAATGCGTTTGCTGTTGCCTCACCACCGTCATTTCTGCTGGACCATCTATTTATCCATCTATTTATACGCTGCGCAATGAACGGTTCTTGCACCAGCGCAGGAGCATGCTCCGCTCTCTACAAAGTTACCAAAAATATCCTTTGGAATTTATTGAATAACACTTTTAAATAACATTTACTAGCCATCTGAGTAACCGAATCAGATCACTTGCACAATGGGCTGCTTCAGGAGTAAAATAGCAGAAATTATATATTTCATTTTTTCTTGCTTTTTAAAACTGTGCCAAGTACTACGATGAGCTGCAGTTTTCTAACAGCATCAATAGGTGGTGCTATCAATTTCCATAATGGTCGACTATAACTTCAGTTGGGAAAGAAAAGATGAGTTATTGGCATGATATTTAAGTTTTTAAAAGCTGCAATATGCACATCAATAAAGGCTGCAGTTCTTTGTTGTGGCACGTTAGCAAATACTCTTCGCAAGATCTAAAACTAATGTGTCAGAAAAAAAGACCCACCACTCCTTTTATTCTCCCCAAAGTCTCAGTGATTCTTCAAAGCTTTCATGCCAGACTTGGGCCAGATTTTCAAATGTTTCC
Source organism: Phaethon aethereus (assembly GCF_964289735.1). Taxonomy (NCBI): domain Eukaryota; kingdom Metazoa; phylum Chordata; class Aves; order Phaethontiformes; family Phaethontidae; genus Phaethon; species Phaethon aethereus. The sequence goes on from NC_138580.1 coordinate 25,095,243, forward strand.
AGCATGTAGTGTGACAAACTCTTGAAAATGATGCTGAATCATCACCGCGGTACTGAGATTTGGACAGACAACCAACTCGGTATGCTGGACACGAGAGAACTTGACCTTTCATAAATAAAAATGGGAAGTGCATAATTTGAAAATATTATG